>NC_142545.1:14066250-15292500 GCF_056151865.1 Erythranthe guttata | reverse complement strand
ATTGCAAATATTTATCACAGATTGAATAATTTCTCATCATTTCACAAAACTATCACATAGAATTTAGTTCACATATTAATGTAAAATCCTAACAACTACAAGTGATTAAAACCCAAATTAAAATCAGTAGAAGGATCTCTAGTCTTGTTTCGGATCAAAACTCCAGCTTGCACTTGCGATCGATCTTCTTTAGGCTATATCACCTGTATATGCACAGACAAATAATAAATTCAATAACTTCAGTAAGATTGGGGCGATGCACAATAAAAGCATAATTTCTAAAAAAGAATCCACAAGTCTATCAAAGCAAAAATACTTTACAACAACCTCAATATATAAGTGTATTTACCATCATCGGAAGGAGCTGAAGAAGGGTAAGCGGCGCTTCTGCAGTTCTTCTGGCACCATAAATAATAGTTTCTTTGCAACATTTTGCTTCTAACTCCTAGGTCTGAGTCATTATCTCACTCCAACTGATTTTTGGTTCTCTCTAGTCTTTGCTCACACAATAAAAAACACGAGCATTTAGAAATCAATCAATATTATTTATTTCAATACAATTAAAAGACACAGATTTTGACATGTATCATACTTTGAAGTACTAATATTTTTCTTTCGTGGTTTTATTATGCAAGAATATCAATTTATTGGCAACTCAATCCAATGTAAAGGAGAGGTATGCTAAATAAAAGTTGCTCCATGAATGGCCTTAGCCACATATATGTTAGATAAAAATTTAAGAATATATATACTACACAAGAACATCAGAGAAAAATGCGAAGCACTTGGGCATAGTTGGAAAAAACACAATATAATTCATAGTTGACCATGTCGAATATAGCAAGAAAAGCACGAACCAATAACCATAAAACCATAGTTTATTCAAAACAAAACAAATGTGATCGGAATTTAGCCTCAATAAAAAGAATGTGGGAAATATCATGGGACATCCCTTTCATGGTTAATCTTATCAACAACATGTTAGTATATATGTCTATGTGGAAACAATACCAGCCATTAGAGACGTCATTCTAATCAATGAAACCAAAGAACGAACATTAATTAGGTTCGTCAAAGTTATTCAGTTTGATTCTATTTAATTCATGGATTTATTTTTTGAATTAAGGTTCAAATAAAAATCTAATCGAATTTAAAAAAAAAAAAAAATCCAAACTAACCTCTAATTGTCGCCTTCCATGGGTATTGCTCAGATCGGGGTCCCGTTCGAAATTCTCTCAGTTGCCGTTGAACCCACCCACTACCATCAATTTTCATTCCTACACAACAACATCAACAAAGAAACACAAAAGAGGAAATATTCAATCTCGTTTACCTTTTCAAGAAGACGGCGAATAGGTTCACAAACTAAAACCTTGAATATCTTGACGGACTTCTCCATCAACGGAGATGGCACCAAGAAAATACTTGTATTGCGTCTTTGTCTGTGTGGGAAAGACGACCCAGTTCGTTCATGGTGTGTAAAGTGTAAACTATCAAATTTTGTTTATAAAAATTGAGTAAATATTTACTAATTAAATGTTAAGGTTAAAAGTGTAAATTCGTTGAAGTACGATCCATGTATGATGGGAGTACAATGATTTTTGCTAGGTGCGTACATTTTTTTACGATACCCTAGGGTCGTACATGGTATGTACATTAGATCAATGGACAAAATCATTTATCAATTAATATTAACGGTGCAGATTAAATTTTTTATGGTCCGAGAAGTACAACCCTCTCGGACCCTAGACAACCCCATCAAAGAAATAAAACCTTAAACTTTGCATAACTGCAGATTCAATCAAACAATATCCATATGCCACCACTTATTTTCAAGATTGCTTATTTTGATAAATAAATAATAAATAAATAAATAAATAAATAAGAAATTGCAGTTGTACTACTCAGAAAATGGAACCCACGATGAGTTCCACGGCCACGTCAGCAACAATTTTGTACATTTTCTCAGTGGGATGAACAGCATCCCAGAATATATATTTTGTCCGATCATGGCACGTGCTCAAATTCTTGCATGTATCCCCATATTCATATGTTCCTGTCCCACAGCATCCCTTCAAAGGCTCCGTAAAACCTGCATTTAATCAATATATAATTAATAATAATAAAAAAGGCCTACAAAAATGTAATAAAAATGTGCTAATTAATTAATTAATTATTAACCAACCGTATTTTTGTGGTTTCTCAATTGCATTTAGTATGATGCTGTATATATCCAAAAAAGTACTCTTAGGCGAATACGAAGTAGATCCTTCCATCATCGTTTTTAGTTCCCTTTTTATCTCCGAGTTGAACAAAAACGCGACTTTGTTTAAGTCGGTGTCGCATTTGGTCTCGCCGCGTAGCGTCCTGACAAGCGGTATACACCCTAGTGGTGGAACTCCGACCACCACAAGTTTCCTCGCGCCTAGAGAATGCATTGTCTGCAATAACTCTTACTTAAAAGGATATATTAATTAAGAGTTAATTAATTTATTTTATATATGATCGATTAATTAATTAATTAATTAATAGACCTTGATGGCAGTTCGCATGCACGAAATCAGATAGGCCACGTATTGTTCCACGGTGTACTGGTGCGAACGAGTAGGCTCGACGTAGTAATTTTGTAGGAAATCATTTGTTCCCATACTAAGTATAAATAATGAATTCTTGACAATCTTTTCAGATTCTTTTGTTGATCCAACAATGTTTCTCAGGTGGATTTTGTAGTGTCTCAAGTAATCCAGTTGCTTCGATATCGATAAAACATTCTGTTTGTTAAACATCTATTGTTCAGTCCCATTTCATAATCAAATCATATATATACATAATTAATCTAGCTACGAAAAAAAAACAACTAATTAATTACCGAGAGATTGGCTGTGAGTTCATCATAACCGGAATCTGCTGAAGCAAAACTAACTCCGTGGAGCAAGTCTTTCTTGGTAATAGCAGGGTCAAGAAATGCCCTCACCAAATTCGTGTAACCAAACGCCCCCGCTGTAATAATTGAAAAAAAACCGTGTTAATTAAAAACTTTCGATAGTATATACGTAATTTAGTCGAAGAACTGTTTTTAACTAATTAATTACCAATGAAGTCTGTGGCGAGTCTTCCATTGCAGAATCTTCCGGAAGGACGGCCTTTAAAGAAATCCTCTCCGTACGGCAAAAAGTTGCTCTTGATGGAAGTTGAGATATAGTTGTTATTCCCGGGATCAACGCTCGAGTCGCCAAACACTAATACACATGTCATATTATGCTTAGCTGCCTTAAGCCTTAGCTGATGAATATAGTCAGTGGCTTGTGCATAATTATTCAGACACGAAGCGATGATTAGTAAGGAAATTGTTGTGACTACAACACTCATTTTCTTCATGGGAAACATGATTATAATTAATATGTGTGAATTTGTTGCTTAATTCAAACTAAATATATAACAGAATTCCCTTCCCTGTACGTCGAACGAGCTACCGAGGAGGTTATTCAATAGTGTTTGGTTGAAACATGGTTAATTAATTGCATTCATGTCGTGCACCAGAGAGTTGGTCAGTTGTTCCTAATAAGGCGAGGTTAAAGTACATGGAGATATAAAGCATTTTTAATTTGTGATGCTATTATATGTTAAACAGAAATTGTAGCCAATTTACACATGCTTTCAAATATTTTCTTGATTAGATCTCATGCTTAAATTTATGTTACACCTGATGATATGTATATCGGATAGATTGTTGCCACACATCTGCACACACCAAAGTGATTGCATGTGTTTGCAACTTCATTTTCTTATATAATTATGATTAATATTGAAAATTCTAAAATAACATATTTTGTAAACAGTCACAAATCCGTTGTAGTCTAGTTGGTCAGGATACTCGGCTCTCACCCGAGAGACCCGGGTTCAAGTCCCGGCAACGGAATTTCTTTTTATTTTTTAATTTTTATTTTCTGGGAGTTTATCCTATGCGCTAGCGGTGACTGGGTCAATTAACGGACCAATAGTATGAGTATCAGACAAAAAACGAGGGTTTCCTTTTGGCGGGAAAAAGTAAGAGGTGAAGAACTAGGGTTCTAAATCAGGGGACAACAGAAACATCACAAATTGGCGAGGGTTGGAAAAAAAAATTGGAAACATGGAGAGGCGAAGGAGAATCGCCGCAGACGGCAGGAATCGGGGAATGGAAGAGAACACGTTGGCCATTCTCGACACCTCCGGCTTCAACAATTCGAAATTCTCTCCCCACCTGAACGACGATCGTGCGTATAGTATATATACGTTTTCACTTGGTTTACTTACTCTTACGCTTCGAGGTATTTTTTTTTTCTTTTTTCGTTTGATATTGATTGGTTTTCCGTATGTTAGGGCTTGCTTTTCTGGAAGCTGTTCGAACCGCTTCTCTTCTTCCAGATAATGGAAGCGCACCCACGGTGTACGTATTCGGATTGCGCTATTATCAATTCGTATTGTGTAACTTGTTTGTACATGTTTTTTTGAGTTCAATCAGCCTATATGGTTTGTTATTTTTGCTCGTAAACACTCTTATTTGCAAATTTGCTGGACAGAAAAATGTTTGAGGCCATATTTCATATTCTAAAGGATGTGGATTCGCTTGATTTAATGATCGAAAGTTACCAGCTTCTCATTGAATTGGATAAGGTACTCGATTGTTTCAATTGCAATATGCATGACGTTCGGTTCCCAGATTTAGGGGCCAATATGTTTTAAAATTTGATTAATATTTTATTTGATTTACAGTGCTTTCCTCGAGTATATCTATCCAAAGGAGAGTGTTTAGATTCATCTTTACCTTCAGAAGTTCTCTCCGAATTAATTATTGTTGAAGAGGTGATTCAGCTTTCTCCTATCTACTGTAGTGGTAAATGTTTGAAATTAAGGTTATCATCTGAATTGTGTTTGACATGTGCTGCTGCATTTTAGGCTTGGATACCTTTTAATTTCCGGCTGGATGGTTACAATGAGAAGAGGGAAGCTGCAAATCATTCAAGTATTTCAGTGGATGCATTGGTTGGTTATTAGGCAATTTTTTGATGATTCAGTTCATTGTTGTTTGCTTACAGTAGTATATTACCTTAGTTCCGTTGTTTCTGCTACTATTGAAAGTTTAAATGTCAATTTCAGGGTTTCCATGCTCTTATACAAGATATTGACAAAATGGCTGAGGAAATGAAGTCTGAAGAAGTGGAAGCTTCGGTAGAGACAAACGTAATTACTTCCCTTCAACAGTTTTCTTTTAGGATTTTTACTTGCATACTATCAATCTAACTGACAATTTTTTAAGGTTGTTGGTGTTGACTTGTTGATGCTTCTTCACCATTGGTAATTAGATTATCTTCATAAGTAGCAACCTTCTGTATTTCTAAAGAGATGCTCCTATTGCAGTTCCTGAAGAACATGTTACTACTTCAGTATCTCATCACTGTTCTTGAAGGAGATTTTTTGCCTCGTAATTGCACTTATCAAGGTACAAATGGCATTGTTCTTTTCTGACGGGTTTTTCAAGAATCCTTTATTCAAAATCTCATGTTGTTGCAGAAACTATGAACTGGACCATTTTGAGGGAGTCACAGCTAAACTTGCTTCTGGTATGCCTTCCAAAAATTTTCCTTTTTTTCATTTTCAATAATCACAACTATTACATTTACGCATGTTAACGCCTCTCTTTTATATGTGTTATTATTATATCCTTTTGATTTTTCTTTAGGAATCTTTTTCAGGGATCAAGAAAAATAATTTACAAAGGGTTAATGAAGGACTGTTTATCAATCATGTGTGATATGACTCAATTGAGTGTATTTTCTGAAGAAGATGATTCTACAGGGGAGTTACTGCATGGAATTTCTAGTGTTGCGACATTAGCTTTACCTGAAATGAAAAAGTCTACTTGCAATCTCCTGAAAAAACTTCTCTTAATGGTGTGTTCACTAGCCATTTATTTCTGATGATATATTTAGAAATTATCTTTTCTTGACCATTTTTTTGTGTATTATGTAGATCATGGAGCTAGATTCATCACGGCGAGTGGCTGATCAGCAAGGTCATACAACTAGAGCTGATGGTGTAAGGTACTTTTTGGTTCTGTTTCTTTTGGACGTTGTTTATTTGCTGATATTTTAGTATCAAGGAATGCATTTACAATTGGTTGTACTACAGGACCCCAGTAATGGAGATCATTTTGGATGAACTTATGTACAACAATGATATCCTACCTTCTTTTCTTCAGGTGCTCTCTCTCTCTCTCTCTCTCTCTCTCTCTCTCTCTCTCTCTCTCTCTCTCTCATCCAGACAAAGAAAAAGAAGCTTTTTAACTAAAGAAAAAGAAGTCGATTGACACTACAAAAGTTTACTGAGATAGTAGTGTATCGTAGTTTTTAAATTTAATCAAGATTTTAATATCAAATATTCACAGGTCTTTGATCCGAGATGGAAGCTTGAAATTATCGTACAATATTTCCAGAAATACATTCCTAAGGTATGCTGGCCGCTGGGTAATCTCCATTTTGAATATGATCCAATTTGAAGCAGTCTGTCTCCATTTCTCCCCAGTCTTCTAATTTCATCTTTTTGTTCTTTAGTTTTGATGTTAGAGCATTCTATTGCCATAGAGTAACTATATCTTTTGTTTCAGTTCAGAGCCCAAATTGAAACTTTTTGTTAACTTTTAGCACACCTCAGTGTTGACCATCCCGATCATTAATAGTCTAAGGAATATGTTGATATTGAAAACTCGTCTTTTATTTTTTTTGGCCCAATTTGACGGAATCCCTTCGAAGCAATTTAACTTTAGAGAAGTGCTAAGAATTCCGTCATCAGTGCCTGATGAGCAGCACGAGTTTAATTCATGACCTATGTTATATTTTAATTTTCTTTCATTCATATTCTGTTACTCAAAGGAGTTAATCCTGATCAGAGGTTTATAGAATGTTAGATGTTCAAGTCAGCTCTAAAATAATCACACCCTCACAATTCAACGCAATAGTTTTATGGTATTTAACAACCACCAGTAACCTCTTGAAATAATCTGCAATAATCCTTTCTGGTATCTGCTGCAGTATTCTGTTCAAACTAGGAGATCAAGTGGTGCAGTCAAAACCGAGAATTTTGATGGAGTTTTGAAGTGCTTGTCCAACAGCAACATCACTAAAAGTATCATTAAAAAGATTAGTTCAGAGGTAGTTCAATTGCTCTTGGCCTATGCTTTCCAGGTGAGTACACTTCTCTCTTGAAGATAAAACTCATTTTTCCTTCAGTTCAAAATGCGTTATGATATGATTTTCTGCAGCCCGTGCTTCTCTTTCAAAGGAAACATAGAAAATTTCAATGAGCTCTGACATCAAATCTATTTTCTAGGCATATTTGGCGCTGTTCTATCAACAAGTCTCTGGAGGAGTTTCCGTTACGGTTGAACATGTCAAAAGCAACTCTCTACATGAAATTTGCAAAAACTTAGTATCTGCTTTTACCTCTCTCAGAAAAGAAGATCCGTAAGTTTCACACATTGATCGTGCATTTTCACTTCAATTTTCTATTATTTGGTAACACGGATAATTCGATGTGCAGGGACACTGAGATGTTGTGCTGCAGCAAGGAAGCATTGTTTACAGCTGCTGCCATTCTCTCAGCAAAAATGTAGTGACTTCAATTGTAGTTAAGATTTGCCCATTAGAATTCTGACAATGGTAAGCGAACCTGGTGTAGTTGAGTGTAGATATTCTATGGTGTACAGGTAACATATCTCAAGAATCTACATGTGAGTATCTGTCTCTTTTGTCACTAAAACCAAACAAATATCATCATTGATAACTCAACGTAAGTTATTCTGCTCATAACATCTGTTCTTAGTAATGTGGTATTCAATCTAATATTTTGATTGTGTTTGCGCCTCTGATATTTGAAAACGACCGAGAGAACACATTACCATAATAGAACACATGAAAATGAGATTCATCGTATCCTTTTCCTTTCATAAGTTTGACTTCTTAAATCAGTTCGTGTTCGGCTGTATACGTTAAATCAAGCAGATTTCCAACTTTGATATGTTTCTCCCAGTTACCAATGAAGTTAGTTAGGATCCTTCTACTACACACCATTTGTATTCCTGAAACAACATAAGCAATACATTAGATATAGACATTCCAGTAATATGAGATATGTTTTTGCAGTAAAATATATTACATAGAACACAAAAACACTGGGTCTAGCTGGGTATGAACTCACTTGGATGATTGCCCGCATGAATCGAGCTGCATTGTTACTGGACCATCATTGACCAAGTTAACCTTCAGATGAGAAAAATATAAAAAGGGGTTAAACCCCCCCCAAGTTCAGAGTGTTGTAACTCCAGTCTCACCGACTGTAAAGTGTAAATCATGAAATAACCAAAAAATACGAAGTTATGAGAAATCTCACTTTCATCATTGCTCCAAACACACCATCTGCACATAAATAATACATTAATCAATGATTAGCATGTATGAATATTTTCAAATTTTGAGAGTGTAACACATTTTTTTTATGATTTACAGTAATCTAAATTCTGCATGTCTGAGTCTCACTTCAATAGCTACGCTCGCAATCTTTAAAGAAGAATATATAAGTATTGTCTCTGTAAAGGCGATCCACAAAGACAGGCAAATTTCACACTTAGAGAGAGATGAAAACGGCAAATCACCTTTTACTGCATCGATCCTGTATGATTTCTGAAATTTTTCGACCAGTGACGCATAAAATGTTTTTGCTGCATCGGGAGGCATCGCCACGTGAAAATCGGGTTTGTTTCCTTTTAATACCCCATATAATGTGAACTGACTCACTGCACCAAATAAAACCATCCCATTAGCCCATAACTAACGAAACTAGCCGTTTAGGTAGAAAAGAAGGGTAAAGTATGTGACAGAAGATGTTACCTAACAGAACTTCATAATTTCTTTGCATAACCTGTTAACAAGCATTAAAGCCACAAACGTTGATCGTTTAAGCAATAGCATAGTGTTGTTATATTTCATTTTTGGTTAATCAAACAATGAAAATAGAACAGATATTTCTTTTCTGAAATCAGCAAATAACAGAAATGAAGAGAAAAAAGGTGATGAAGAAATTACATTTTGGTCCCAGGTTTTTCCGGTATTATCATTTGGATACAATCTCATGTTCAGCACTTTGCGACATCTGCAACCAAACAAAGTTACAACAGAAGATTCACTCACCAACTGATAAAAATAAAAATTTAAAAAATAAAATCAACTTTTCGATTTATACATACATACATACATACATACATGTATTCAGCGTCGGATTCAACATCGGTCTCATGAAGGCCGACGAGGACAAGCAGACCCGGTCCGATCGCCGACACCGTACGGCCTTCCACCTGCAACACCGCCATTCTCACGCGCGTGAGCTATCGTAAACGAAGAAAAATACACAGACCTTTTGAGCGCAAATGTTTGCAATTGCACGCATCGTTACGCAGACCTCGACGCTGGCGGAGGCGACGCGCTGAACCACGGCCCTCATTGCTACGATCGTTTGCTTCCTTCTTCCGAAGCTAACACGATTGGTGCGCTTATGGCGTACAATAGCAGATCGGCCTGGGAAAAGTGGGCGCTGTTTGGTTTCACGGTTAAATGTTATCCGCTGCTGGAATTGCATAATCCCAAAATCAATTGAACACATGGTACGTATTACTAATTGGACTCCCCTGTTTTTTTCTCCTTTTATTTTCATAGTAAATGGGCCGGGCCGGGCCGGGTCGATCAATTGCGGTGTTTTTATTTTATTTTTTTATTTTTAACAAATGACTAGAAATTAATCAGAATTACAAAAAAAAAAAAAGAATCTAGGAAACTAATTAAAAGAAAATTGAATAATAAACTTAATAATAAATAATTAATTATCATCCCATATGCACACTACAATCTTTTCTGTTCTCCCCATGCCTTCTCCCTCTCTTAACACCAATAGATCCCATTTTCTCCATAGCCAAAGCAAACGCTTGAAAGAACTTCTGCTTATCCTTAGCCATTGTCTGAACCAAACCACTAGTCCTAGGATCAAGAAACAGTGCTTGATCAGAAGCAAGCAATCCCATTTTAGCCTCCAAATTCCCGTAATAAGCGTTGTCGAACGAGAACGGAGTCGTCACATCAAACGGCGCCACGATATCCGTATTCCCTCCGTAGTTCGGGCACGACATTTTGAGTGCCTTGAGCAGTCTTGGATCGACCGAAGGATCGGGTTGCTTCGTGCCTTTGTAGTCGTATAACCGGCTCACAAAGTGCTTGCAGTGCGCGAAACCTATGGTGTGGGCCCCGGAGAGGATAACTAGGTCTTCGATTGTTAACCCTTTCGACTTGAAGAGCTTGATAAGTTCGTCGACGGTTGAGTTTGATCGTGGAAGATTGGATTGAACTCGAGACGCCATCGAAAGTTTTCCGTCCCATCTCCCTTTCTTCACTTGATAATATGGACCTCCAGCCTTGACAAAAAAATAATAAAAAGAAAATAAAAAAAAATTGTCACGAGTAATTAAATTAAGTCATGTTTAATTAAATAAAGTGTTGATGATCACTCTCTGTCCCTATCTGCAGTTGAAAAATAGAGACAATCAGAAAAACAAAAGACTTTTGTTGGATTCATCTTATTAATCACAAATTCACAATCCCTAATGATTATGAATCAATCTCGTGATTCCTGACACTAACTTATTGTTAATTAGCCACTTGAGAGAGAGAGAGAGAGAGAGAGAGAGAGAGAGAGAGAGAGTAACCAAATGGACAAAATCTCTGGCTGCAATGGCAAGAATGTCGGCACAGGACACAACTCCAGGGCACTTGCTCTCAACCAATGACTTAGCCTTGTTTATGCTGTCATAAGCATCTGGTGCCATATCCTTGTTTTCCTCTGCATCTCTTTCAGCTAATTCTTTATTTCCCGGTTTCGACGAAATCAATATCGATGCATCACACCCCTTTTTTTTTAAATCAAATACAAGAACAACATCAATACTTTAAAAAAAAACTTGGAGAAAAGAGATGATTAAGAAAAAAAAAAAAGTAAATATTTTTATTTACTTCGACGAAGCAGTCGTGGAAGAAGAGTCGAATAGTGGCGGGCCCGGAAATTGGGGCTTCTTGGAACTGCTGTGAAGTAACGGAAGCTACGAGTTGATCAAGCTGTGGGCATTTCTTAGCATAGTAATCGACCGATAATTGATACCTGGCGCTAACTTTGGGAGTGGTGGTTAGAGCAGGATTGGATAAGGAGAGAGAGAGTAGTGAGAGAAGAAAGATGAAGAATGTGAGAATTGGAGGAGGAGGAGAGGAGAAATAAGACATGGTGACAGCTTTAGGACAAGTTAGCAAGCTAACAGTTGATAGGTGGAAAAAATATGCCAACAAAAATGAATACTTTGTTCCTCCACTTGGTTTTGTTTTCCTGTCTTAAATAGAGTGAATCAACTCCCGTGAAGCCTTCTATTTACTTCACACATATATAACACACTGGCTTTATTTATTTATTTATTTATTTGTTTTATTATCTACATATCGAATGCAAGAATAAAATTATAGAATGCAAGAATGAATATTGTCACGCAATAGGAGAAGGGGCAATAATATTAATAATAATAATAAGATAAAAGTAAGGGCCTTCCTTAAATGCAGAGCATGTGCAAGTGCAATTGGGCCATCCATCTCACATTCAACTAAGGCACATACCCCTTTTAATCTCATATATTATCATATGTTGCTTTCCCTCTCTCTCTCACCATGCAATCTTTCTCATTCAATTTCCCCTTCTTATTTATTTTCCTTTTTCTTTTTTTTTTTGTGAGTGGAGATTTTGCTTTTTAGAACAATAAAAGTTGTGGACCAAAGTCCTTTCTATACTTTTAATTTTGAACTAACAATTTTTCTATGAACAAATGCTGATTTTCATTTCATTTTTTTTGGTACCTAGCGAACCTACAGCCAACCATATGGGTGCACTGAGTAAACCATACGAGAAGCATAAATTACTCTAGACTAACTATATGTGACAAGTGTCATTCAGCCGTTGACAGAGAAATTCGAACTTGAGTCAATTGACACAGGCGCATTTGCTCCCTTGCGGGACAATTGTTTGACTTTATTGTTGTCATGCATGGGTTGTAAATGTAAGCTAGTGCTCTACATTTTGTTTTGCAATGTAACATTTGTAGTGCACTCCACCGATTAATTCATATAATTATCAAAAAGATATTGTGATCAATTTTATATGTATAACTTCAATTATTAGCTAAAAGTTAGATGGATATATCACTTTATAAGTAACAAAAAAGTATTAAGGGATAACTTTATAGGCTCTTTGTTTTATTTGGGCCCAACATTTGAAAGCGGCCCATTATTGATCTTAGACTATTGGAAACATGTTCGGGTCAAAGCCCGTCAACTCTTATTATTAGACTTGGCCCTAATAATAATAATAATAATAATAATAATAATAATAATAATAATAATAATAATAATAGAACTTATTTGGAAATCCTGGAGTTGAGGAATTTCTAAGCGGAGCAAAAGCTCGGCCGAATTCAGTTGGAGCTGAGTTTCCTTGGTTTTCATCTTCATGCCACTCTAATCAAATCTTGGAATCAATCGAAGAATCCTCGTTCATCGGCTAAGATCAGGTGAAACTCAATCCTCCACTACATAATGTACGGCACAATTTCACCCAAAAGTTCATTACTTCGCGTACATGATTCACCTGTATCATGAATCGGAAAATCTTGCTTGTTTGGTGTAATGTATAATCGTTCAATTTACTGGGAATAACTGGAATTTTGGTTCATCGATTCCTGAGAAGATGCGAACCTTTTTTGGAAATCCGTTCACCAACTGTTCGATAAAAGTCCTCAGTGAACTCTAATTAGCTCATCAAACCACGATCGCTGAAATTTATTCCATATGCACACAAATTGATTATGTGCAATTTGAAATAGAATCAATCGAGCTCGCAGTTACTTCGTTTAGTGACATCTCGGAATACATATTATTTTCATATTGCAGGTTAAGATTTTTGCTGGAGTAAATGTATGTATTTGTTTTGGCATTTTCTTGGAAATGCAAAATCCAACAGTTTTTTTCACTCTGATTGATGTTATTTCTTAACTGGTATATTGCAGATAAATTATGTATCGTTTGGTGTCCAAAGTTACGAGGAGGGCTTTTTCTTCGGCAGGATATCTCTGTCGTGATGCTTCATGTTCTTCTATGATCACGAAACAATGTTTTAGCACCATATCTGTTCTGCAAAGACAGTTTGAGAATTCACATAAGATATCAGTTCCGAGCAATTTCTTGAAATTGGGGTTGTGCAGGACGATGAGTTTTGCAACAGGGTTCACACCCTTGCAGCCAAAGCCTTTGGAGTCAATTATTGATGTTGCCAGGGCTAAGACCAAGTCTCCCGAAGAACTTGCTGACATTTGGGATGATGTATGTTTTCCTTAAACTATTGTGCATTGCGATTTCTATTCCACCACTCTCTCGTGTCTTTATTTTCACCCCGCACTTGTATATTTACCCTTCGTTCTGAAAGCATATTAGTTGCTCAGAAATCTGCTTATGCCTGAACATTACATTTCATGTGTTAATGTTGACCACATCACTCTAGCCACTTCTAATTTTTCGTGTTACTTAAGGAAGCAATCGCCTTGTTTAAATATTTAACCGTTTTCTGCTCATGAATCGTACTCAGATAGCATATTATCCCTAGTTGCTAAATTTAAAAAAAATGGATCCTCTATGCTTTCCATGTGTTCACAGATCCCGAGTCGGGAAATCTAAAAGCTAAACATTGGGTGGGGCTTTAGGAAAATATTAGTTGAAACATTATCAACTTAAGCATTTTATTCTGTTATGAAGACAGGTGTCTCCAAATTTAACTGTTTGTATTTTATTCTATTCTATATATGCTTTAGTCTTGAGTCATATATCACCAGAGTGGAGTTCATATAGATATTTATCCATCTTACTTTTGTATTTCGGACATGTGTTTGCTTTTAGTATGCCGTTCTTAATTGTTGTTTTCTCAGTTTCACTTGGGAAGGGGTCATATTGGCCTATCGATGAAAGCCAAATTGTACTACCTGTTGGATCAGAGAACTGCAGATTGGTTGGTAGCACTCTACCTTATTTTTCGATTTTTTCTTGTAGTTCTTCCTAAAAAATAAATTGACATTCTTTTTCTATTTGTTTACAGCCGTTATTTTGTGATTCCATTGTGGAAAGGAAGTGGTTACACGACAATGTTTGTGCAAGGTTAAGAGCATCAACTTTTTTTTCTTTCCCCAATTTTCGTAACGTATGTAATGGTAGGATTTGCTGAATGCTGAAGTACCCAACTTTGGCCTAATATTTGAATCTATCTGGAACTTATGGCTAATTGAAATCTTAGAAAACTTTATATAAATAACATGACCATCTTAGAATGCTTATGTTGGTTAAGTCATGATATATATTTTATCGTATGGGGATGAGGAAAAAATGTCGAAATCCTGATTTTTTTTTATTCAACGAAAATCTTTGTCTTACAGTTCAGATGCCGCACATGCTTTTCACGGGTCTTGAAGATTATAAAGCAAGAGGAACGCAAGCTTCTCCATACATGACTGCTACTTTCTACAAAGAATTTGCAGATAGCAAAGATATGGTGCTTATTCGTGGCGACATCGTGCTCACTAGCAAGCTGAGTGATGCAGAGGCAAAGTGGCTTCTAGAAACTGCACAATCTTTTTACCTGAATGATGTTAGGTATAAGCTAGTCGAGCGTTTCAACAAACAAACACGTGACTTTGAGTTCAAAGACGTCTTGCAAGCCTTGGAGATGCCCATGTTGTAATCCAAGACAGATTTTTTTTTTTTTTTTTTTTTTGGAGCTAGGTGAAGTGAAGATGAATAAAAAGACTGAAGAGAAACCCTTTTCTTTATTTCCAATCTTGTTTTACATTATTATTGATTTTATTTCGAGGTGTTGGAAACTCGACTAACCAACGGTTAGTACTCTTGGGTTGTACACGAACATGAATATGTTCTTAAATGTTCCATTCGACGCAGCTAAAACTTCGAATTCTTTTGATTCTACAGGTTAGATCGGCAGTACTTGTTTACTTATGGTTAATGTTAGTAAAATGCATGTCCTGAAATATTTAGATAATCTATTTTAAAAAATAGAAAAAATAAAAGAGATTTGCAGTAATTTAATTTGGCAGATTAGTTCATGGGTAATGGATTAGTAATTCGGATCCGTACCCGTTAGTAATCCAGTCTTCAGTTCTTTATCTACTGGTTACTGACTCGCTGCAACAAATCCCTAAAAGCAAATAACTCTGGACCGAGTCAACTCGGAGCTATCTCTCTCTCTCTCTCTCTCTCTCTCTCCTAAACTCTCTCACTCATCACTTTAAAGTTTAAACATATAACGTAACCCATACACCACCTGCCAAAGTATTTTCGTATTTATAGGCGGGGCTTTTCACTTTCTCTCCACACGCGCGCACCGGGAGCAATGGCAGACGTCTCCGACGAAGCGAAGGACATCGGGAAGCTCTACGTGTATGGTGAACGCCTCAACGAAGTCAAAGACAAGTCCCAGGTCCCTAATTCTATCCTTCCTCCTCGTTTTTTCCCCCTTCGCTTCGCTTCTAGGGTTCCAGTGTTTGATCTTTAATTTTAGGAAAATTTCGTGATTCGGAAGTTAATTTTAGTGTGATTTCCAATGGTGTGAACAGCATGCTGAGGATTATGAAAACATTATTAAGGCGGGAAAGAGTAGCAGTGTGAAAGCAAGGCAATTAGCTGCGCAGCTAATCCCTCGATTCTTCAAGTACTTTCCTGGACTTTCGGATAAGGCAGTCGATGCGCATCTTGATTTGTGTGAAGCTGAAGAATTAGGGGTTGGCTTTTTTTTTTCTTTACCCCAGCATTTACTTGTTTCCAATGTTTCATATTATCTGTTGATAGATGCTTCAGACTTCGAACTTTTTATGGCATGAAATAAGGTTTTAGATTGGTGGTTCAAGTTCAGTTATCAGTGTGAAGTTTGCTTATACCTAAATGAAGATTAATACAATGTATAATACGTGTTAATACAATTCTTCGGTTAATCACATTTTCAGATTCGTGTGCAAGCGATTCGTGGGCTTCCTCTTTTCTGCAAGGATACACCACAGCATCTGTCTAAAATTGTTGACATTCTCGCACAACTCCTCACTGCTGGTATTAAGTGTTCTGAGTCTCTTAAGAATGTGAATATTTCGAGAGATGATTGCATTGTTAGTAAAGTAAAGCCATTTATTTAATACAGATTTATCCTTTACGATTTTATTCTTCTCTTTGCAGAGGAAAATGTGGAGCGTGATGCTGTGCATAAAGCACTTCTGTCCTTATTGAGGCAGGATGTTCGAGGTAGTTTACTGATCGCTGAAATATGCAGTAGTAATTCTATGATTTTCTCATCTTGCTATGTTTTTGGGTTTTTCTATGTTCAAGTCACATATCAAGTAATTTGATGACTTTTAGAAACTGATTTTTTAAAAGTGCAAGGATAGGTGTACTTAACTTTGTTCTTTGTTATTACTTTTATTTCATAATAATGAAGCATGCTGATATGTTACAATTTCTGTCTCTGAGAACAAACTCATAATTATGTGACTTGATTGAAAACAAGTTTTATTTTGATTATAGTTCTTTTCTCCTGTTCTTATTGAAAAAAAAAACTCTGTTTTTTGTGAAGTCTTATATTACATTTTATTTTATTCAGTAAAATGAATCTATATCAAATTATATAATATCTTGGTAACTGGAGGGTGTGATCCGCACCTCTAAATTTAAATTTGCTCCTTTTTTCGTCTATTGTTGAGACTATATAGTTTGTGCATTGTTTATACAGATTCTTTGGATGCCCTATTTAAACATATAGAGAGTGTAGATGAGCAGATAGCAGATGAAAGTCTACGTGAGAGGACCTTACTTTTCATTAGAGACAAGGTGGGATGACTGATATTCGAATTCCTTGGAAATTGTTACAGTGCATGCCTCGTTTGTCCATTTTCGAAAATGAGTTCCTGGCTGTGTCGTGGTTTGTCCTTACCTTAATCTTTACTTCAGGTTTTTCCACTTAAAACTGAGCTCTTAAGGCCCCCGGAGCAAATGGAAAGGCACATAACTGATTTGATAAAAAAGGTAAGCTTATGTTTCTTCTCTTTTCCTTTCTTTCAGGAAGTGGCACGGGATACTGTTTTTTTTCTTTCTAAATGGTCATTTTCCCATCAGGCAAAATAAAATAAAAAATGAAAAGAAACTGGCTCGATATGTCAATCTCAAGTAGATATGGTAATTAATAAAGTGCATGACTATCTGAAATGAAATATGCAGAGCCTACAAGATGTCACTGGAGCAGAATTTAAGATGTTTATGGATTTCTTGAAAAGCTTGAGCATGTTTGGCCAGAAAGCTCCTCCAGAGCGGATACAAGAACTTCTTGAAATTATTGAAGGCCAAGCTGATCTAGATGCCCAATTTAGTGTGAGTTTCATTTTCTCTTGGTGTATATGGGAGATTCTCGTGGGGGAAGGATATCTAAGTAATTTTGAATTGAAAAGTGGAACCATGATCTTTCCTTACTTTGTTAAATAGTTACATCCCTAATACTGCATTGTCCAATTTTTATTCTGCTTCGATTCTTGGCATGATTAGTTCTGATTTTGTTTTAATATTGTTGTTCATGGATTTCGTTAGAAATATTTTAATACATAAAGGTAGGGTTAAGCTACTCAGTTAGACCGAGAAGGACGTGTGTTTTCCCACCTTCGATCTGCTTTTTTTCTTCCTTTCTTTTGTTGGGACGGTTGATTTACAAATCTCATTTTTATATCCAAATGCAGGTTACAGATGGAGATCATATTGCTCGATTGATTTCGTGCCTATTTACGGCACTTCCATTTTTTGAGGTTCAAATCATGCGTGTTCCTTCTTCTCCTTTATTGTCAATCTAAACTAAGTTAGTTTAGCTGATTTTTGAATCACTTGCAGCGGGGTGCATCTAATAGCAAGTTTTTCAACTATTTAAACAAGCACATTTTTCCAGTTTTCGACGAGGTACATATATTGCACTTCTCCGATCTGTACATATACTCAATTTGCTCATTAGTTAGCGACTGGATATTCTCGTGATACACCAAAAAAGTTAAAAGCATTTCCATTTTTGTTCCTTTGGAATACAATCATCCCAACTGACATGGAATTCAGGATGCAATTTTCTAGTCTTTAAGCTAGATTTGAAATCATGAAGTACGGGTTTTGCTCTTTGCTTATTATTGGACAGTTAAACCCTCAGAAGCAAATGTGAATGGGTACTATATTGATTTAGATATTTGAGTCATATGACTGCTCTTCGCTCATCAGCTCCCTGAAGAACGAAAAGTGGACCTTCTTAAAGACCTTGCTGAGGGTTCGCCTTACACCTCCCCACAAGACTCGAGACAAATTCTCCCTGCTGTTGTTCTGCTCTTAAAGGCAAGTTCAGGACTTATATTTTATGCATGAACGATGCAGTGTCTAGTGTGCCTTTCGTATATACATTTAAGATTTAAAAAACGGACTGATTTCAATATCCACCAACATCGAAAGAAATTTTGTATTATAACCTACTGTGGTATTTGCTGTGCATATATATCACTTACTAACTTATCTGTTGTTGTTTCAGAAGACCATGCCTCGAAGAAAAGCAGAAGAGATGAACTTCACTTATGTGGAGTGCTTGCTATACTCATTCCATCATTTAGCTCACAAGGTTATAAGTGTTTCCTTATCATACATATAAATCCAAATGTCTTCTACGCCAAATTACATGTTCATAACCGATTCTCCTTCCATTGTTTGACAGACACCAAACGCCACTAATAGCTTATGTGGTTACAAAATCGTGACTGGGCAACCATCTGATAGGCTTGGGGAAGACTTCTCAGACCAGTACAAAGATTTCTCTGAGCGGTGAGTTTATCTTGCACATATGATATCTTGACTAAGTCTTTTACCTTCAAATTTATTTGAATAAAATAGTTTAATCGGAAAAAAAATCACTTCAATTATTTTTAATATTTTTTTAACTTCTGCGGGTATCAGAAATAAATTGACATTTACGGTCATAATGTAGTTTCTTTATTTATGTTTAAATTCTCTTGCATTACTGTGGTCTCCATCTTCGTTTAGTTTGAAATTTACAGTGTGTTATGCCACAGACTGACTTGTGTTGAAGACCTAGCCCGGGTTACCATAAAAAAGTTGACTCAGGGCATGGCCGAGCATAATAAAACGCTGCCAGCTGCTGTATCTGATGAGGCAAAGGCTAGCATTGTGAGTTCATACTTGAAGCTGACAGATTCTCTACTAAGCCAATGATTTAGTGTGTTATGCAGATAGACTTACATATTTCCTTTTAATCAATTTGCAGAAAACACAGAAGCAGAACACCACTTCTGGGTTACGAACTTGCAATAACATCTTGGCTATGACGCAGGTAAAGTCAAATTAACATAATTATTACGAAGTAAGTTTTTTTTATATCTGATTACCTTGCCAATTTATTTTATTTTATTTTATTTTCATAACTCAGCCTCTGCACTCCAAGACACCTTCATTTATTGGTGACAAGAGAATTAACTTATCTTGGAAAGAAGTGGTGAAACCTTCCACAACATCAACATCAACTACTACTGCCACTGGGTATGTTCCTATCCCGTACTTTTCAGGGGATGATGTAACCTTTCTGATCAAGTTTTCATCGTTTTTTTTTTAATTTTTTTATCTCGACTTATTTTTATATACAGAGGGAAGCGACCTCCTGGTGCACAGAGTGGTGGTGGTAACAACCCTTTGAAAAAGGTACGTGGAGGTGGCAGTACGCAGCACCACCAGCTTCCTAATAGGGCATTTGAAGATCAACCATATCCACACGGAGGGAGAAATTCCGGCGGTAGAGGCAGGGGCCGAGGTGGACATGGAAGGGGGAGGGGGAGGGGCAGGGGCAGGGGAAGAGGTAGAGGATGGGGTTTTCAATAGTGTGCTTTTCTTTATAAAAAAAATGATTATTTTTATATAGAGCAGAATTTACGAGGTTCCGAGTTCAATGCATTTGAGCAATTTTGGCGCCGGATCTTTTTCCAATTAAATTCTTTGGCTTTCCGGTGGTGAGATTTGGAATAGATTATGCCGATTGAGTTTGTTTGATGCTACTACACTCACCCAAATTCATCGGGTAACAAGTAAGCATACATGTGTGTTGATAACCATCTATTTGGTACACATACATTCATATGTATGTGTACGTAATTGTGTGTAGATTTATGGTGTAAAGGTAAAAAATTACCTGGTGTATTTTATTTATTAGGATCTACAAAACCATGTGGATTGTATATTGATAGTTCACAAATCATGCCATCCATGCATGTACAAATTCACTGCTGGAGTTGAAATCTGACAATGTGGGAGATATATATATATATATATATATATATATATATATATATATATATATTTTGAACAGAAATGTCTTATTTATCTTAGTAAGTCTAAATAACTATGAGATTTGATTCAAAAAAGGGGGAACTAATTCTTCTATTTTATTTATATATTTATTTTTGACATATAATATTCGCAAAAAAGGAAAGAAAAACGTAAACCATGAATTGAATTCATCTATTAAATTCGAGTTGGATCCAACGGTCCGACCGGGCGGTACTTTCCTTTTAAATATGGGTAAATTACACCCACACCCCTGAGGTATACTTAAATAATTTTAAGGTCCCTGTGGTATCGATAATTACAATCACCCCCTTGAGACGTAGTTATAAACTCCAATGGTATAATGCATTGGATGCGTTATTACGATAGAGTTCTAACGGACTATTGGTTTCAGGAAGTGGTGAAGACAACAAAGAATTATGGGTGATTTAAAAAATATAGGGGGAGCCATGTCACCCCATAACTCCCCATAACTCTATGTTATCTCCACAACTAGCTAAAAGTAATAGTCCATTAGAACCCTATCGGAATAATGTATCCAATGCATTATACCGTTAGAGTTTTTAACTACCTTTCAGGGGGATAAGTGTAATTATCGATACCACAGGGACCTTACAGTTATTTAAGCATACCTCAGGGGTGTGGGTGTAATTTACCCTTTAAATATTTCGCAAAAAAGGAAAGTAAGCGCCCGCGGTTCATCTATTCTATAGGGGCTCGATTTGATTCGAGTTGAGTCCAACGGTCCAACCGAGCTGGACTTTCCTTATTATTTTGAAAACAATTTCCACTATTTGTTCACCCCCACGGCCCACTCCTCAGAGGCATTTACTCAAACACATTCCGGCGACAGAAAAAAAAAATATTTTTCTGATAATTTAGTGTGTTATTGCGTGGGTTTCTTCACAAGTTGGTAACTAAGAAGGATGTCGAGGTTTTGGAAACCCGGAACAGAGAAGCCTCGCATTGTGGAAGATGAAGAAGGAGGCATTCTGTTCTACTCGGCCTCTCCATCTTCTTCTGGGTGAGTTTAATCTTCTCTTATTTGCTTTTCTTTTTATTCCTTTTCCCTCATGAATTGCTGAATTACGGCGGGGTTTATTGAATTTATGAAAATAGGCAAGGGTATGAAAGTCTGAGGCAGAGGCTCCCGGCGTACAAGTATAGAACCGACATTCTTTATTTAGTGGAGACGCACGCCACAACCATCGTCGTCGGAGAAACGGGCAGTGGGAAAACTACTCAGATTCCTCAGGTCTCTTTTTAAGTTTTCCTTTTCTTCTGTATAAGTAGGTGGGAATTTCTTCTTGTTCTATATAAATTCTTTTAAGTACTCATTGGGTACTAATTCTTGAGCTGTTCATCTACTGGGCAATTAATCACTGTTCTAATTGAGAATTAACTTTGTTGTTGTTTAATGGAACTTGGTGAGCAGTACTTGAAAGAAGCTGGATGGGCGGAGGGTGGACGGATGATAGCATGCACCCAACCAAGACGGTTGGCTGTGCAGGTATGATCCTTTTTTTTTTCTTAGTGTATTACAAGTTTGTCAACACACATGGAATAAAAGGGATAAATTACTATAGTGTAGGAGGGTATGCCATTTTTTTCTCGCATGCAAGGGTTTTGTTTGCTAAGAATTTTGGTTTCTCGGTATGCTTTTAGGTTTCAAATCAAAACCTACGTATAAGTTCATCTCTGCTTTGGGTTGTTCTCTCTTAGTTTCTTTACTTCTATGTTTGAATTATCTTATGGAATAAAAATTGGCGTCTTCTTTTTATTTTGCTCGGGCTAAACTCAACAGTGATTAAGAAACTTATGTTTTTACTTGTAGTTTTGGTGGTTGTTACTCCTTATCGACCATGATATTAGACATGTAGCCTAACTAATTGCACTGTCATAGGTATTTTTCTGATTTTATGTTTTTCTTACTTTCTTGTAACTTAATATTCACCTTGAAGTTATTTTGCAATAGAGTGTTGCTTCAAGAGTTTCTGAAGAGATGGGTGTCAAACTAGGGGAAGAAGTTGGCTACACAATTCGATTTGAAGATATTACCAATCCTGTGAGTAGTTATGCCTTTTCTCATCATCTTCTTCTTCTTTTGTTTTGGCAAGGATGTCAATTTTTTTTAAGAGCAACTTGGTGCTATAATGCATATTGATAAGCACTAATGATAATTCCTCTTCTGTAATCAGGAACTGACTAGGATAAAATTTCTCACTGACGGAGTGTTGCTAAGAGAAATGATGGATGATCCTTTGTTAAGCAAGTACAGGTAGTTCTATGCTTTTCAAAGATGAACTCATACGTTTTGTGAAAATTAAGAATGCCTGTTTATATGCAATGTACGTGGGAGCCAAAGAAAGCAGCCACGTGCAAACACAAGCAATCACATGACTCTTAACCCTATATTACAGTTTAAATTATCAATAAGCATGCATGTCTGATCTCAGCTGTTTCTTCTTTAGTATACTGAACCTCTAGATTTTGGCCTGACAGTGTAATCATGGTTGATGAAGCTCATGAACGTTCTCTTGCAACAGACATTTTGTTAGGTCTTCTTAAAAAGGTACCTTTTGTGTTTGGTGGTCAATCTAAATATATTGCTCTGTTATGTGATATTCTCTTTCTAGAACTAATTGTTGGTAACAGATTCAGCGGCGTCGGCCTGAGCTCCGTCTTATAATCTCATCCGCTACAATTGAGGCAAAATCAATGGCTTCTTTTTTCAGTGCCAGGTTTGTCACGACATGATAATATCATATAGAACTTGTCCTATTAGATTTGAGATAAGATTTTGATTCATTACTAAAGCTTTCAAGATTTTATGACTTCTTAATTATGAGAACTTGTCCATTCAGTGTTTCGTGTCGAATTGACTTAGTGAATGAGCTTGTTTTTGGTGAAATTAGTCGAAGGCTTCATGGACGAGAAGATGAAGAACATGGACCAAGGAAAGTGCCTGCCATTCTGTCCGTCGAAGTATGTGATACTGGTGATCTGCGTGTGTGTGTGTGTGTGTGTGTGTGCGTGCGTGCGTGTGTGTGTGTGTGTCTTATCTTATTATACATTATGGATATCTGAAAAATGTGTCTCAAACATGCAGGGTAGGGGATTCACTGTGCAAATGTTTTACTCCGAGGAGCCTGTTTCAGATTATATCCGAGCGGCAGTTTCAACTGTAATTTCTATTCACGATGAGGTGATTCACAGTCTCCATTAGATTACTTCTTGGTTTGGACCCAAAGGGGTTGTGACTTGGGATGTAAATAACAGAATAACATATTTTTAGTTAAATAAATATAAATATTAAATTGAATAAGATCTTGCTCCTATGTCTTTCTAGGAACGAATGGGAGATGTTCTTGTTTTTCTTACTGGCCAAGATGATATTGATGCTGCAATTCAGTTGCTTACAGAAGATTCACATAAGAGAAAGCAAGGTAGGTTATAAATCCCAAATGGTTTAACATTGTCCACAAGTTGTCTATATGCAGTTAGTATTTTATGACTTCGATTACCTATTTATGCATGTATAGTCAGTATAATTTAATTAAAGATAGCTTGATTTGAAACTTGTTACATTCTTACTGCATTTTCTTCATTCTGCCTTTACTTGATTTTATTTTATTTTTCGCTTGCAGAATTGATTGTCTTGCCTCTATATTCTGGACTGCCTCGTGCAGATCAGGTTACTGATATTTTTATTCCCTGGAAATCCTTGTTCTCCTAATAAATTCTTGATTTGTGAAATTCAATGTTCCATTCCTTTTCTGATTTATTTGTAGGATCTTGTGTTTTCTCCTACTCCTCGTGGGAAGAGAAAGGTGATATTCTCAACAAATATTGCAGAGACATCCTTGACATTGGAGGTAAAAGCTTCACACTTAAATGGTTACTTACTTACTTATAGGAGGCACGTGCATCATTAAATTGGCATATGAATACGATCCCTTGTTTCTTACTCTTTACAATTTTCATTTCAGGGTGTTGTCTACGTTGTTGATTGTGGTTTCTCGAAGCAATGCTTCTACAATCCAGTATTTGTTTCTTGTCCTCTTCTTGCTTTCACTCCCTTTTTTTTTCTGTGGAACTTTTCCTTGACTAGTTATGATTGCTGTCATTCGGTTTTCGAATTAACAGACTTCTGTAAACTTTACATGCTAACTGAATAAAAGCTTATGAATTCTCATGTTAAAGATGAACTCCTGTTGACTTTGCGACAGATGACTGATATCGAAAATTTGGTCGTGGCACCAATATCTAAGGCTTCTGCGCGGCAAAGAGCTGGTAGGGCTGGAAGAGTTCGGCCAGGAAAGTGTTACAGGTACTGAACTAATCAAAACGTGTCTGATGTTTATTCGGTTACAATACTAAACGGTTGTTTATTCTCTGATTTTTGTTATTTTTTTCTCTAGTATGATGTCTAGTTGTAATTGCATAACCTCCAATTAACTAATCAAATGGGTAAATTAAATATGAAGAAGGAATGTAGAAGGATATGCATAACTTTCTGCCCTTTCTGTGCATTACTAATGTGGTTTATCAGCCGTGGAAGAGGATTGAGATGAATTAGAAACTCACGTTATCACAGACCAGTTATACTTATCATCATTCCGTAAATGATAATTTGAATTTTCTGTTTTTATTTATTTATTTTATTTATTTTTCTTCACCTTAAACAGGCTCTACACAGAAGAATATTTTATAAATGAGATGTCTGCTGATGGTATTCCGGAGATGCAGAGGTCAAATCTAGTTTCCTGTGTAATTCAGGTATGTGTATATTGTATAATTCTGAAAATTGAGTTCACTCTTGAGGCTGACCTCCTAATATCCTTTACTTGGTCTTAACACTATGGCAAGATGGAGAACAGATGCATGCGGTATCTTTGTTAGTGAGGGATAGTTCTCTAAGTTCTTAGTTAGCTGCAGTTAAAAATCAGCGATGGAGTTTCATATTTTCTCCAGATGTAGTTATCATCCTTGTTTGTCAATATAATTTTTATAGGCCTTCTGATATAAGCTATAACTTTATTTTTTTTCTTACATTCAACTTGACTCGATCCTCACTTGACCAGCTTGACTCACTTGCAGTTTATGAACTACATCTGGAGTGTTTGATGGTGACTGTTTTGCATTTCTCTTTTGATAGTTAAAAGCCTTGGGGATAGACAATATTTTGGGGTTCGATTGGCCAGCATCACCCTCCCCTGAAGCACTCATCAGAGCACTTGAAGTATTGTATTCTCTTGGAGTTCTTGATGACGATGCAAAACTTACATCTCCTGCTGGATTCCAGGTTGCAGAGATTCCGGTGGTATGTCTTTGTTATCCAATCTCCTTATCTCTTTTTTCAATGATCGATAAATTATTGAGGGTCATACAATTCTGCAGTACTTCTCGTGGTGTTTTATCTTATTATGCCAAGACTTCGCTGAAATGGGTGATCAATAGAACATTTTCACTTATAGTGTCGTGTGCCTGTCACTTTTGTGGCTGCTCATTGTAGATTTGAAGTTAAAGCTACACTTTAAGAACTAAGCCTCAGTTAGTTCGTTTGCTAACGATGTCGGTCTAGCTATGCAAAACGTGTTTTCTACTTCAAGTTCTAAGTAAATGTACTCTTGCAGGATCCGATGGTTTCCAAAATGATTTTAGCTTCAAATGATTATGGTTGTTCTGAAGAAGTCATCACTATCGCTGCTGTTCTGTCAGTACAGGTTTATCATCTCTTTTCGCAACTTTTCTTCTGAACATTATTCTGCATCTTCAAAGTAATTTATCACTAATTGTCGTTTTTATGAAGTAACAGCCCGATACTGTTCACAATTTTTAGATTTTCTTGATTTATATCTATAAAGTAACAGCCTAAGGATTTTTTTATTTGTAGTAATAAAACATTTTAAGTTGTTCATTTTGTTAATTATCGGTTTCATCCTTTTTCTTGTTTACTATGCAGTCTATCTGGTTTTCTGCTAGGGGGGTGCAAAAGCAGTTGGATGAAGCCAAGTTGAGATTTGCTGCTGCTGAGGTGCGTTTCTGTCCACCCTGTTCTGCCATATTCCTCCGTAATATGCATTTAATATAATATTATTTTGGTTGTGCTCAATAAATGTGAGATCACTCTTTTACACCTTTGAAAGGTCATTTAAGGTAGAATTTTTATCTCATGCTGTGCTCTTAATAATAGTCTAGCAATTTATATACTCATAATACAAACATCATTGCTTTTTTTGCAGGGTGATCATGTTACCTTCTTAAACGTGTACAGAGGATTTATCGAGTCTCGTAAATCTTCAAACTGGTGTCACAAGAACCATATAAATTACCATGCCATGGTGAGTGTCTTAATTCATCTGCAATATTGAATTGTCTCGTTTTCAATGTGCACGTTTTAGATATTCTTTTGGTTTCTCTGCAGAAAAAAGTTGATGAAATCCGACAACAGCTGAGAAGAGTTGCACAACGGTTAGGTATCACTCTAAAATCTTGCGAAGGTGATATGGAGGTAAGTATATAAGGACGTTGAATTGCTTGCTTTTATCTCCGCCACCCCCCTGTTTTTTTTTAAATAACAAGCAGTACCTTGTGTTTGGTTCTAAACAAAGTGTTTCTGTTTTATTTTAATTCTGCAGGTAGTGAGGAAGGCAGTTACTGCTGGATTTTTTGCTAATGCTTGTCGTTTAGAAGTGAGTATTATATCTAAATGCAAATGTCTTAACATCTTACCGTTGAAAACCAACTTGGTATAGTTGAAAATTATATTGGCCTGTTAGCTTAATTTGATTAGTATATGTTGCTTATTTTGTTAAAAGGCATTCAGTCATAACGGGCTATACAAAACTATAAGAAGTTCACAGGAAGTTTACATTCATCCTTCTTCTGTACTATTCAGGTCAGTTTATATCTCTGACACCATGCTCCATTATTCATGTTATTCGACTATTATTTAAGGATATATTAATGCAAATACGTGTTTTGTTAGATGTTATATAACTTAATTGATTATCAAAATTTGAGATATCGTAAACATGTGATAATTGACTAGAAATTCAATGCAAAAAAAAATAATAATTAAGAAGAAATTGAAACACAACAGGCGAGCAATAACTTATGCGATGATGGCCTTCTTCAATTGCTTGTGGATCTGACCATTAACTTTCTAAAATAAAGGTTTTAAGGAACTCTCAATAAGCTAATTTTCTCGGTCCAGAATCTGATTTTCCTAACCCTTAAATCTAAATTCGCAGGAGTAAGAATAGGATAATATGCCCTTCCTCAATTGCTTGTGGATCTGACCATTGACTTTCTAAAATAAAGTTTTAAGGAACTCTCAATAAGCTGATTTTCTCGGTCCGAAATCTGATTTTCCTAATCCTGAATTCTAAATTCATAGGAGTAAGAATAGGATAATACAGCTATGTATGAGTTCATACTTTTTTCAATCATTTGTTAGTGCTAATACTAATTAATTAAACATGTTACATTTTACTTGATCGGTTTTTTTTTTCCCTGAAGAAAAGGTTATAAGTTGACATGCCCTCGTATATAATTTATTGCAGGGTTAATCCAAAGTGGGTAATCTTCCATTCAATTGTGTCAACAGATCGTCGATACATGAGAAATGTGATATCGATCGATCCCTCTTGGCTAACAGAGGCGGCCCCACATTTTTACCAGAACCAACTCTTCAATCCTAGACCTCACTGATCGATTCCTAGTGCTTATACTAAAGTTAATTTATTATGTCCAAATTCGACTCGAACTGATACCTGCATATATATTCCAACTCACTGAGGCAGAGTCTATTTGGAGTTCATTTGAAATTGTTATGCCAGATGTGTCCCTCTTCTGTCACTAACTTTGCCATGCAAGATGGTTTTTGCCGTGTCGGGAAATGAGGTAATGAACCAGTAATGTTTGCCGTCAATGTGATACATCTATTCCAGTGTGTGTGTGTGTGTGTGTGAAATAAAAGCTGAAGGGTTATTTTTTTTTGTGTGCAGATATGGTGCTTTAAAGAGATCAACTCGACACACACCATAGGGATACATAGGATTTTGGACACGACTTTGCGTGAGAAAATAACGTAAAAGTGGTGAGGAAGCCGTTGTATTGCTATATTTTAATCATGCTGTTATTCTGCTGCATTGCATCCATCATCCTTAATTTTTTTATGTTGGTAGTATTATATGCATGTGCGCATTGAAAAATTGTGCAGCCTTGAATTCTTGGGGAGCAGCCAGTCATTGCACGAGTTTGACTCGGTGAGTTTCAAATCAGGGTGATGTAGATTATTTAATTCTCAACTAGTTATGTTTTTATTTTACTTAAAACAGTATTTACTTGACTGACTTTGTCCACTCTCCTTCTTTATCAAATTATATCAAAGAAGTCGAAGAAGTTATACAACAATCAGTTAATCCATCAAGAAATAGTTTGCCACTAAGAAGTGTCATAATTATTTAAAGGGTTAAATACAGTTTGCACCCTTAAAGTATAGGTTTGGTAACACTTACTCCTTAAAGTTACAAATGTAACACTTACCTTCCTCATTAATGAATTTAATGGTAAAACTTTGACTTTGAATGATGTGGCAATTTTTGTTCCCAAATTGTCCTTCTAGCTATTATATTGATGCATATATAATAATATATTTTCAATAATATTTATAAAACTAAATTTTATAAAATATAATAAATATTAAAAAATTTATTTTGATTTATGTTTAACTCCACATTTTAATTGATATTAAAAATCTCAATTATTTAAAAAATATATAAAATACGTTAAACATTTGCAAGAAAAAAAATATTTTCAAGACTTAAACGTCCGACTTTTTTTATAATAATTATTGATTTGAAAATTTATTTCAGTTACTTAAATTTAAATTTCAATAAAAAAATATTTAAATATTTAGACGTTCTAATTAGGATTTTTATTAACTTTTGAATACATTTTATGATTCTCAAAGTAAAAAATGGCATGATTATATAAGAGTCATATATTCAGTAAAATAACTATATAAACTAAAAAAATATAATTAAAATTCGAATAATTGTTAACTTTGTATTAGCTACAAATGAACATAAAGTGAAACAAAAATGAAACTAAAATTCAATTCTTTTCATTCTTAAATTTACGATACTGAAATAATAAAATCAAGTTGCCGAATTTTTTTATTATTACATATTCATTATTTATATAATGGCTAGAACGATATTTTGGGAAGAAAAAATTTCACCTCATTCAAAGTCGTAGTTTTACTATTAAATTCTTTAATGAGGGGGTAAATGTTACATCTGTAACTTTAAGGTGTAAGTGTTACCAACCCTATACTTTAAGGGTGAAAACAATATAAACATTGACTGGTCAATTCAAGATTAACAGGGGGTGGTGGTGATCATCAAGATAGCATTAATTAGTAGAGGGGTTAGGTGAAAAATTAAAATTGCTCTCTTGACCGGTTTGTTGTAGGCTTGTAGCTCTCGGAATCTCCACCTAAAAAAGGATTTCACAATTGAATATTCTCCCGTCACTGTAGCATGTGGTTTCCTTTTACGAGTCGAGTAAAATGGCTTATACTATGTAATTTTAAACTGTAGATCTGTATAATTAACTATTTATTAAACATACATACACATAAGTGTTTGTTATTATGTGTAATCAATAGTGTATAAATAAAAAGTGTATTTCACCAGGTGTAGATTCTACGAGAAGGAGTAAAACTAAAATTTTCAAATTGATTAAAGAAAAAGAGAAAAAGGGCAATAGACAACAGTTAAGTAAGGGCAAATCACGGCCACCTTCATTCGATAATTAGAACCACTTTCCTTAACTATCAATTGTCTTGTGAAAAAAAAAATTAGTATGTAAATTTGACACTGTAAGATTGGATGTATAAAAAATGCATAGTTGTCCAAACAAGAGGGATTTTAATATGCTGTTTAAAAAAAAAAGAAGAAAAGGCGTAAAAAAATCAGAGCCGCACAGAGAGAGTTCTTGGCCCCTGAGTAACTGGGACTTTGTTTAAAAAACACGCGCCGGCGGCGGCTAATATATATAATAATAATAATAATACTATTTATATAAGTGTCCGCCAACTAGCTTTGTTACATGTTCAAAAGTCTAACATGGCGGGTTATATTTTGAAGTCAATGCCTATTGCCTATATAACACCCACTAGCTAAAATCTTTTTATTATTCTCTCTATAAAACTTTTTTGTTCAATTCACCATTTTTCTTTTCTGTCAAATTACATTCACCCATATATGGGGGCGGGCAACAAGATGATGATGATGAATAGATTGAGCATGATTTCGCTGCTGCTTCTTCTTACGGTGAGCCATCAAGCTTACAGCCGTTCGATTAATAACGGGGTAGATGAATCTGAGGGTGTGGATTATTGGAAGAGCAAGGGAGCATCATCTTTTCTTGAATGGAAATTATCTGCTACGACGGAGACTTGTGAGCCCATATATGGGTTCTTGCCATGCTCGACCAATGTTTGGGGGCTTCTGTTTCTGATTGTTGTGTACGAGATCTTGCTTTCAACCGGAGGGAAATTTGTCGGAATCGGGTCGAACCTTTTCTTCCAGATTACCGGACCCGGTATTTTCGGAGCCAGCTTGTTTCAGCTCCTCGGTGTTTTCCCACAGATTGTCTTGGTTCTTGGTCAGTACTATATATATATATATATATATATATATATATATATATATATATATATATACTTTTTAATTCTCACTTGCCTTCCATATTTGATTCAGTTTTTCTTTTTTCTACTTGTTTTTTTTTAATTATTATTTACATGCTGATTTTGTGGTTCATTATTTGCCAAAAAAATAATAAAAAAAATTACTTGTCAAGACGACTGGGGTTACTTTAGTGATCAGTGTCAGATGTGTTGAACATATATATATACATACATACGTGTCTGAAAAACCCAATCTGGCAATCTTCCTTATTGGTTGTCTTCCACTAGCTAGCATTGCTAAATAAATAATAAATAAAAAATCAAAAAAAGAGTCAAGAAAATAAGAGTATTTTGAGAAAAGTTGTAGCCACGCGATTTTAGGTGGGTGTAGAACAAACGGCAGTTGTCAACAAGGATAAGATATCATAACCACAAATTTCCAAAAAAACCACTTGATAACTTTTAAATCATAGAATATCCCACTTGAATATGACGTATGGAGGAAAATTCCCCTGTTTATCCATGTTAATAATACAAATTTACAATTACATCACTAAATTATGAATTTTCTTACACGTTCACTCTTACGGTGGTGTCATATTATTTAAAGAAAGATCCTCACATTTCACTTCAATTATGACTCTTTTGAATGATTCAGTATCATCACTTTCGGGAACAACCGAAGCTGCTCAACAACGAGCCACGCTCGGTATGGGATTAGTTGCCGGAACCACAGTTATGCTTCTGACGCTAATATGGGGGATTTCAGTTATCCTAGGAAGTTACGATCTCTCCGAGGCTATTACAGTCGATGATTCCGGAAACCAAAAAGACACTCCGAAAGGTGCTGCTAAATGCTAATCAATATTTTTTTCCATTAAAAATTAATCTTATTTTAGTAACACATGAAATAATGTGTATCTAACAAATTCGTCGCCCCTCGTTAATTAAGCAGGTCATGGAGTCGTTACCGATGTTGAAACGAGCTACACCGCTCGTATAATGTTGATAACATTGATTCCATTTGTCATACTCTTGTTCGCGAAAGTTTTCAATTCACCGTTGGGGAAAAGAGTCGTTATTCTAATTGCTTTAATCGTCACCGTTTCTTTGCTTTTGGCTTTCATCACCTATCAGGTCAATAACAAGTGTACTTACTTACTCCATTTCTCGTAAAAAATAATTAGTGTTACGAAGAAATTTCTACAGTCTTTAATATGTTTTATATGTTCACCGTTGTACAGATATTCCGACCGTGGATTCAAAACCGGAGATTTGAATATTTAATGAATAAATATGCCAAAGACAAACTCCTCAGACTCTTGTCCAGAAACGGCAAGCCCGATACTAGCAAAATCGAAGGGTGAGTTCGATAAATATAATATCATTTCTTAAGAAGCCGAAATTATATTCTCGTGATTCTTGATGGATTTTCTTTCTTCGCGTAATTTTACAGGCTGTTCAGTAAAATCGACAAGAACGGAAATGCAGCTGTATCGCCAGCAGAACTGAGAGTTTTGCTCTTGGGGGTAAAAATGGATGACGAAGATTTAGGCACTGACAGAGATGTCGAAAACATCTTGGCATCTTTCGATGTATCGGGTGACGGACTTATCCAAAAGGACGAATTCATCAGAGGCATGACAGAATTAGTTACCGGACTTTCCGATCAAACTCCAAGTCGCCTCAAATTGACCGGTAGCAACGTTTCTCCGAACGACAACGAATCGATGCAGGGATTGTTGGCTAACAGCCATAAATTCAGCCCGAGCGTAATCAAAAGGACTGCTAATTCTTGGTTGAATTATTTGAGGGCCGGTCTTTTTGTGGCGATTGGGACGGTGATGCTTTGTGCACTTGCCGAGCCTTTGATAAAAAGTGTCGTGGCTTTCGCTCAAGCTGCAAATTTGTCGTCATTCTCCGTCTCGTATTTGGCCATACCTTTCGCTATGAACTACGGAGTTGCGGTTGCTTCTATTGCTTCGTCCAGACAAAGGACACAAAAATCCATTTCTTTGACACTTTCTGCGGTACGTAAATATGTTCCCTCTTCGTTGTTACAAGTACTATCATAGTGTGTATACAGTAGAACGTCGATAAATTAATAACCTCACTTAAATAACCATTGCTCTTAGTCCCGACTCGCTGACAACGTGCTAAATTATTAATTCAATAATTTAATATTTCGCTAAATTTAATTTTTTTTTTCTTCTTTCTGTTGAACAGCTGTACAGTGGGGTGTACATGAACAATATTATCGGTCTGATAGTGTTTTTAGCGCCGGTTTTCGCGAGAAATTTGGAAGCAGATGTGTTTGCACAAGTTGCGGTGGTTTTGGTGATTTGCATATTCATGACTTTGCTTACGAGTCTACGGACGACATTCCCTCGTTGGTTGGGTTGCGTCGTGCTTCTGTTGTACCCGATTTCTCTGGCGGTAGTTTATTTGCTTACTTCTGTTCTTGGGTTGCCTTAAGAAGGGCCACAAGTAAAGATATATTTTTCATTCAGTACAAGGAGAAAAATTTGTTAAACATTGTTTTGTATTATATTTCTTTTCGCTAGCCTTTTAATATTTTTTGTGTGCAAAAGAATTAACGATATTCTCTATTATGAAAGGTATCTTACCTAGATTTTTCGTACAATTAAGTCGACTACCTACACATATTAAGCGAGCAACCAAGCACTAAAATAATGAGTTAGTGGATTAATGATATAAAATAAATAATCAACCACTATTCGATTATTAATAACCACTTAACCAAAGATCTAAATTAAATCGTAAGAAAGTTAAAACATATGAACTAATTCGTCAACTACTTTCGCTAAACTCTATCTAATTTTATGTCAAGTGTACGAGAAATTGATGCTTCTTTTCAGTCTTAAGTCTTTGATTTTTCTTAATGAATAATGAAAAATATCTGTTTAAACTTAGCAACACAAACAAAACCATCCCAAGAAAACTGTGTTCTCCTAATAATAGAATCTTGGTCAACTTCATTTTATTAACTAAATCAGCACGTGATTATTTGCTGCATATGCAGACAAAATTTAGTTCATTAAAATCTGAAGTGACATCAAATTCATGAACCTCAAAACATTAAATAAACATTTTTTTAAATTCTAGTTCTTCCACCTGGATTTTGATTATAAAACACTGTTTCTTGCACTCCTATGGTTTGACTATTTGTATGATAGAATGACCAACAATATAAAAATGTCCAAAAAAGACTAATTCACCCTTCTTAATTTCTTAATTAACTCCAATAAATAATCATCGTCAAGAGCAAAACACTATTGATGTAAGGTCATGACGTAAGCGGCTGCGGGTTGACCGGCGGCGCTAAATTATATATACAGGTCGGAAAGTTCTTAGAGACAGATTGAAATAAAACAAATATTATTTTAATCCAAATTCCATGTTATGCACAACCTGTATTTAGTCAATAAAACAATGCCTCCATTTTCAATCATTCAAACATTAACAACTCCTATAAAGTATATATAATTCATTAAGCAAGTTGTTTAATCAATATTATTTATCCAATTCCCTTCTTTTTTTTAAATACATCTGGATCCAAATCAAGTATTACCTGCTTCTTCTGCTTCATGTTTCTCCATCCATCAATGGCTGCAGTTGCCGTTTCTTCTCGCGTGGTTCTGCTCGTCTTTTTTATCAGCGTAGTTCACGGTCGAATCCTGACCCTTCATTCGTCTGATGATCATTTGATATCAGATGGAGTTGACCGTCTGGTCGAGAACCAATCATCCTCCTCCGTTGATCTTTCGGCCACGAGCACATGCGATCACCAGTACGGTTTTCTTCCATGTTCGGAAAATGCAGCCGGTTATATTTTCCAGATTATGGTGTATCAAGGACTGCTGATATTCGGAGAAAAGCAGATAGGGAAAGGGAGCAAAGTTCTGTTTCATATTATTGGAGCCGGAAAATTCGGTGGCATCATTTTTCGTATTCTTATGGCTCTTCCGTCCATGATGCTCATGATCGGTACGTATTTTCTCATCATTAAAAAACAAAAACAAAAAAAGACAATATTAACCTTAACAAAGATTTATGTTTCTTAATGTAGTGTCTGGAGTTTTCAGTAGCAAAGAGAATGCACAAAACCAAGTCTCACTTGGAGTAGGTATTTACGCGGGAATCACGGTTTTTAGTCTTACGGTGCAATGGGGTATATGCGTAATAGTCGGAAGAAGAGACTTGAAAGAGAAACCGAACGAGTGTGATGAAATCCCTCATACAAATTGTCTGCCTGCAAGAGAAAAAATCAGTATCTTGAAAGGTTCGGAATTTCGCATACAAATTACGATGGCCTGTTTTGCATGTAAAATATTATCGTACGAGGTAACAATTTTTTTTTTTTTTTTGCCCTTTTACTGCAGACACCGGTGTTGCAATTGATCCAGAGACTCGTCAAACAGCTGGGATCGTGCTGCTATCTTTGATTCCTTACGTCATCGTGCAGATAGTTGATATATTCCAAACTTCGTCCGGAAATCATTTCATAACTTTGATATCGCTCGTTTTTTCAACGTTATCTCTGTTATCGTATTTCCTCTATCAGGTTGAATTAATATCGAGAATTACTGAACAAAAAAAAAATCCTACATTTTTATTGCATGATTTTGACGCCCAACTAATGCTGTTAAATTTACCTTGTTTTCTTCGTCAGATTTTGAATCCTTGGATTCAAGAAAGAAGTTTAGACTACTCGAGGTATGAAATGCTGCGTACGGGATTTTTGAAGCACGTGCAACGACAGGGACAACTTGTGAATGAAGATGGGAAACTCAATACTAATGTCGTCGAAAAGTAATGTTACAGAAACCTTAGATTTATATGTACTACCGTATTGTATGAACGAAGGCTCATGTATATATTTGCTATATTTTTGGCAGATTATTTGCTGACACGGATAAAGATGCAGACAAGTGTATTACCAAGGATGAAATGGAAAAATTGGTGGTTGACGTCCTTAATACAGGGCAGGTGAAGATTGACGACAAATTTGCAGTTGCGGAAGTAATGAAAACATTCGACTTCGACGATGACACGAGTATCAGTGAGCAAGAATTCATCAAAGGATGCAAGAAATGGATCGATGAAACTAACCAGTCGTCTCGTCGTAGTGATTCAACTTCAAAACACGTTTATCATGAGGTTTGAGACGAACCCCTTCTTACATCTGCATGGTTTCTCGAAAATTAGACCGTCTTAAAAAATCTTGGTTTTCTTTCATTTTTGTCAGGTCTTACAGCTATTCAAAGAGAAGAAAGAAAACGATCCCCGCGAGATGGACAAAATAATGTCGAAGATTTTGAAGCATGCCGAAACCCAACTACTGAAATCGGAATCGCTTATCACGCCTGATGGAAAGCCAGACATCGAGCGTATTCAGAGGTTAAAATAAAAAAGAAATAAAAATAAATAAAAATAAAAAAGAAATCGCGTGTTTGCTTCGTTAGTTTCTTACCTGACAGTCTCTGTGTTTCTCTTCTTGCAGTCTTTTCAAGCAGTTTGACACTGATGGAAACAAATCAATATCAGCATCCGAACTGGAGCAGCTCATAAGTACTGTCAAATTCGGAGAATTTAAACCAAAACGTGAGGATATAATAAAGGAGCTTTTCAACGATTTTGACAAGGATGATAATAATTCAATCGACGAACGAGAATTCGTCGAGGGAGTTAAGAAATGGCTGAATAAGGCCATTCATGTTGCAAATACACCAGACAAGACAAGAAGTATAGACGAATTCGACCAGGTAAGCTAAGCACCACTTGTAATAATAACAATTCTGTATCTCACTTTTAATCTCTCAAATGACAAATCATTGTACTCGTTTTTAACTCGCAGATCGTGTGGAAAAAAGCAGTGCACAACAACGGGGCTCTTATCGTATCTATATTTCAAGTCGTGTTTGGCATTGGTATATTGACCTTCCTAGGTGGACCTCTCATGGGTAGCATTCTACAGCTGTCGTACGCCATGGGATTACCGTCTTTCGGCATCTCGTTCGTAATAGTACCATTAGCCATGAATGCAAGAGCAGCACTAACAGCGTTCTTGCCCGCCAGTCAAAAGAGCGAAAGAAGTGCTTCTTTGACATTCTCAGAGGTATACATATATACATATCTATATCTATTTATCTCTCTGTACCTAATGGATGGTTTTAACTCGTTATCACTTGTGTTCGCAGATATACGGAGGAGTCATTATGAACAACATAGCGGGATTGACAACGTTGTTGGCAATCGTATACGCAAAAGACCTGACATGGGATTTTTCAGCTGAAGTACTCACGATTTTGGTTGTCTGTGCCATAATCGGCTATCTGTCATACTCGTCACCGACTTATCCACTATGGACTTCGATAGTAGCATTCTTTCTATACCCTTTCTCGATGGGACTGTGTTATTTTGTTCAGGTTTACTTAAGTTGGAACTAACCCCTGTATTTCGTTTCTTCCATTTCCATCGAACTAGAAACTCGAGGCTTATTCTTTCTTTCTTTTTTTCCGTTTTTCAAACACTTGTAAACAAGCACAAAACTTTCTGTCGTAATCAATATGAAACACTGCCAATCAATACCACAAATTTACCAAATCGAGAGTATTAATTAGTACATCATAAATACAAATCGCCATACATACAATAGCAAAAATTGAGCTTTCATGCATTCGAGTAGCAAAAGAGTTACTAATAAACATGATAAATGAAACAGTAGGATAGCCGTACTCAGTGGCGACTTCTTGCCCAGAATTTAGGCATGTGCGTTTCAAAAGCAGGGGGTCGTTGATAAACAACTGAAGCGGCGTTGATTAAAATTGCAGCAGTCAGAGCCCATATAACATAGGACTTATTCTCCGATTGGTAATCGAAGAAATGAAGCGAATATTTATAACCCATCCATTCGCTCTTCTCTTCTCTCTGATTTTCACTCTGAGAATGCCGATAAACGATAATTTTAGCAGTGCAAATTGCAAAAACAGAGAAAGGGAAAAAAAAAAAACACAACAAACCTTGAGAAACATTTCTAAAGGAGCATCAAACACCGATTCCACCTCGGACGCATTTGCGACCGGGTTAAAGTTACTGATGTCCCAAATTATTCCAATAACTGGAAATACAGTAATATTCCTCTGCACAGAAACTGAGAATTCAAGAACTCAGATTGCAAAATCAATTGAAACTGAAAAATTAGCAGAAAAATTCCAAAAAAAAGAAAAAAATTCAATTACCTTAGTGTAATATGGCTCAAGAATAGTTACAACCTCCACAATTGAAGGGTCCAATCCAATTTCTTCGTTAGCCTCTCTCAAAGCTGTGTCGGCATCATTTTCATCGCCCTCTTCCCACTTCCCTCCTGGCAAAGCAACGTCCCCTGAAATTTTATAAAAAAATAAATAAAAAAGAAAACACAATTTTTTTCTTCATTAATGTTGTTTACATAACTGTAATTAAAGTTTTAAGACAACAATCTTAGCAGTAGAACACGTTACCAGAATGAGAGGACATAGTCGACGATCTTTTGGTCAGAATCACGCGAAGATCGCCGCTTTGGCCTTCAAACAAGCAGATCAAAACCGCAGCTCTATCGGAACCGACTCCTTGCGGAAATAATCCGCCGCCGGAATTTTGAATGTCTGAATCTTTATCGGAAACATCGGAGGTGTGATTGGATTTGTAAAGCCGGAGTCTTTGAGCTAGTTCAACGAGGGTTTCTGATCTCTCCGAACGATTAGGACACATAATTGCTATTAGGGTTCAGCCAAACTTAAATCAGTTTAGGGGAGGATTAGAGGAAGAAGGAGAGTATAGAGAGAGAGATCAATTCAATTTTTCTTTTTCTTTTTTTTTTCCTTTTTTTATATATATATGTAATAGAGATCAATTCACTTGGCGGTAAAAAAAATTCTTACACGTAACACTTTTCCTGCTACTGCCAAGCTGGGCCTTCACAGTGATTAAATTGGCCCATTTTGTGGCAAGTGTTCAATTTATTTATTCTAATTGGTTGTGTACTTGACCCGTTTTATGTATTGGGCCGATTTCTTCTTATAGTTTCTAGGGTAAACTACGACTGCACCCCTAAGATAAGGTCAAATTAGGAAAAACTTGGATAATTACATTCACCCTTCTTTATTATGAAGCTTTTTACACGTCCACTCTTATGGTGTTAAATTCAACAGCATCTTCTATATTCTGTGGAATATTCTTTAGTTTGTACTCGTTTTTGTACAAAAATGTAGTTTTTGATGCACCACAATTTGATATTTACAAGTCAAGAGATACATCTTATAATCATCTTGTTTTAAAATGTGGAGTTCGAATGGGGGTAAAACGGATACAAACTGGAGAATATTCCATTAAATTTGACACCGTAAGAATGAACATGAAAAAAGATTCATAATTGAGGGAGTAATTGTAATTATCCAACGTGGAGATTTTTTTTGTAATTTGATGGCCGTAATTTACCCTAGTTTCTAATCCCACAGATAATGAAAAAAAAACGATATATTTCCATTAAAAAACTCATGTGATCTCCTTAGGGCTCGTTCGGTTACCGCTATAAGATTCTACTGACTAAATAGTCGGGGCTAATAGCATGTCCGGTTGGTAAGATTCACACATTTTCAAATTCGCTACTAAATTCAAAGCCACTATTAAATGCTACTATTTCATTAAATTAGTAGCACCCCTCCCCCTGAGATTAATTTAATAGGGCTGACTAAAAAGGAAAAATACAATTTTATCCTTAAAATTATATTTTATTATTGTAAACTAAGTGGTTTTATAGACAATTCATATGTAATAACTAATTATAACAAATTTAATAGAAAATATAATCTAAGAAACCGTACATGCTACTACCTAAATAATTAATTAGTCAGTAGGGAGTTAATCCAATCTCATGTAATCCAATCTAATCCAATATATGTAAACGAACGAGCCCTATAAATATAAATTATTGAGCATGGAAGAAATTAGACAGTTGTGACAATTTTTTTTTATTATTATTGTATAAAGTTAATATTGACAAATTAAATAATATGGAAAATAAAATCAAGGCATGAAATTGTTATCTTTGAGGACAGCAGTACTAGGGACTTTGAATTTGGGGTTTTGCTCAAGAAAAGCAGGTGGCTTCTGATAAACAATTGAAGCTGCTCTGATCAAAATTCCGGCAGTTAAACCCCAGATCACGTATTCTTTGTCCTCCATTTCGTAGTCGAAGAAGTGGATCACATACTTATCTCCCATCCACTCTCTCTCTTCCCATCTTCGATTTTCATCCTTCAAAAATTCAAAAATAAAAACAATTTAAGTATACCGAGAAAAATAAACGAAATCAAAACTTGAGAAACAAAACTACCTTGAGAAACATTTCCAAGGGGGCATCAAATATCGATTCGACTTCGTCGGGATTCGGACAAGGCTTAAAGTCTTTCTTGTTCGAAAGTATGCCAATAACAGGAATCACCCTCAGAAGATGCTGCATTTATATACATTTTAGACCATTCTTTCAAATATATTAGCTTCTTAACTAACTCGACAAAGTCGAGTCGAGTAATCAACAAATTACATGCGGAAGAGAAAACAGAGCAAATAAGCACAAAAAAACTTCTTCGTCTATCTTCATAAGCAAACCGCAATTCCACTCTTATTTAATTAACTATTTTCCCAGTTAATTTTCCAAACTTCTGAATCCGGGATTTTGCTACATACCTCAAATACTAGAATTGATCATTAATAATTAGCATTTCGAAAAAGCATAGACAACATAATACCAGAAATTAATCGAGCTTTCAAGAAGCATACGATAACAGAAGCACTAATCGAAAATCAAGAATTGCTTGGATAAAAACAACTCAATCGACCCAAATCGCCACATAACATAAATGAGCATTTTTAGTACATAAGTCTTTCCAAAGGTAAGAATTCGGGCTATATCCGAAAATATACGCACCTTCGACAAGAAGGGTTCGAGGCAAGTTACGACATTTACGAGTGAAGGATCCAACCCGATCTCCTCCTTTGCTTCTCTTGTTGCTGTTTCAGCATCATTTGCATCTGTCTCCTCTGCTTTCCCACCAGGCAATGAAACTTCACCTGTCTTAAAAAAACAGCTTCATTACAAAAACCCCACTAATTTAATCCACATAAAAAAAGAAACTACATTTACAGAAAAAATTAGGTCAAATTTGTAAAGACGAAAAAAAGGGGATCACACCGAATTAATCTAGAATTTAAGAAAATGCAATTAGGGAAAAAACAAACCGGAATGAGTAGAGAGAAATGAAGATCTCTTGGTGAGAATAACTCTGAATTCTCCACCATCCCCTTCGAAAAGGCAGACGAGAACCGCAGCTCTTTTGGGTTTGAACCGGTCAGCCGGTTCATGGGCAACCGGAGTTGCAGATTCGGCGAAGCCCACTTGCGAAACAACTTTCCCCGCACTCTCCTCGATCCTTTTACCCTCCTCCTCATCGTCGTCGTTAGATGGCGGCGGGGGTTTGTAGAGGCGGAGTTGTTGGGCGAGGGTTATGAGTTTTCTGGAAAGACCAAAATCGTTGACCGAGGAAGATTCCATGATGATGAGTCTAGAGAGAGAATGGGGGATTGAAGATGGCGATGATGACGAGATTAGGGATGAAATTAAGGATGATGATGTTCGTCTGAGTAATGGGAGCATGTGTACTGATGATGAGGTGTGGTAGTTTATAGACTGCTGCATAATATATTTGATTATTTTTCAGAGTGGGGATTTGAAATCTTGAAATTGGTTAACGAACATCAATTAATCTGTTCCCCATTGAAATCGGTTGTTTGTAATTGTGCCTGTTACTTTGGTTTCTCAATTTTATGTAATAAATAATATAATTGTAAAAATAAATAAACATTCAAGAAAATGAAATTGAAGACATGAAATAGAACATAATTTGTATTAATTACAAAATATGTTCGTAAAATTATATTAAATATATTTTGAAAAACAACTGAAACATTCGTGACTAAAACCGGATTAGAAATCCAAATTTTATATCGAATTCCGGTTCCGATTTCCACCACTAATATACAGTAGGGGCTTTTTTGGTTGGATGGATTAGGGGTGATTGACAAAACAGTCACTCGTAATCAGACGTTTGGTCTGTAAGATAAAAACCCGGTACTGATTAAAGCCCGGTACCAAATCATGGAAATGAGTGATAATTTGTCCCACCCCAAGAGGTGTGATTGTGTAATCAGATCAAAAGGAAAAAATGAAATTACCAAAAGGGCTGAGTATATCTAATATTTACCCCTGGAAACAAAACCACCATCAGCTTCCGATCTGTCATAGTAGCTCCACCTGATTAAATCTCCAAGAAAATTCAAAAGCTGATATTATAAATAAAAAGTTAAGCATCTCCTCCACCCAACCCCTTCTCAAATCTTAAATTAATTATTAAAAAAAAAAAGTGTTATGAAATGGAGAAATTTATACAGATACACTCACACACACACACACAAGATTTGTCGACTTCACAAAACCCAACCGAATAGAATTTTCCACCATGGGGGGTTGCATTTGCTCGAAGCAGAAATGGAGCACCCAATTCGGCAACCCGCTTGGCATTGCGAAATGATTTGGACTTTACTGTTCTCATACGCGGTGGTCCAGGCGCGTGGGTTTCTTTTAATCCGAGTATGTACTCATCGGAAAACTGGTCGTCTGAGTAGGTAGAAGAGAAATTCGATGGGGGAAGGGGATTAGGGTAGCTGGGGTGGAGTAGTCCTCGGCGTTTGGTGGCAGTGGTGGTGGCAGCGCCCGTTGAGAGATATGGTTTACCCTCTTTTGATTTCGACAAGAGTTTCTGAAAAATGAAATCGATTAGAAGGAAGTACATAGGTAAGGACAATTCTGTAATTTCCCACATTATTTATCTAAATGATGCAACTCAAACGTCATATACATATTTTCTTAGCTGGTCATTCCTACAAACCAAACCGAAAATTTTAGTTACTATATAATCATGAACAGTGTATAATTATATAATCCTAAAAAAATTATCTATCCCATACTTCAAACCAAAAGAGCCCTAGTAGTAGTAAATTAACAAGGCATTTCAAGTTTCAACCAACATATATGTTTGGGCTGCATGCAACGATGTAGAAGCCCAAAAGTGTGGGCCTGTGTGTAAATACAATTGCACCTTTCAAATATTTTATTTATCATATGTATATATGTTGGCGGCCCATGCAATTGGAAGATTTTCTAGCAGCCAGACTCTGCTAATCAGTGATTTGTTCGACCCTATACCAGGTGATAAACACTGGGTGGGTCTTCTGCTGCCACGTGTTTCTTTTTTGTATTTTATAATATATTTCCCGCTAGAGTTTACCTTTAGGACTTTTAGAAAAATAAAAAAAGGGATACGTGGCAGCAGAAGACCCACCGAGTGTTTATCACCGGGTCTAGGATTGAAAGAGCCGCTTATCAGTAATTATAATCATTAAATTATGTTATGTTAAGTAAATGTTTATACACACACATTTACAAGAAAACTCTCTCTCTCTCTCTCTCTCTCTCTCCCCTGTAGTTGGGATTATTATTGATTGTAGTTGGATATAAAGTGATGGGGATAGGCCCAATAAAAAAAAAACACCACAAAAAGTGAGGGCATGAGATTTCAAAGTTAAAATCATACCTAAGTGGGGCTCCACCACCCCCCACCCACCCGGCCAATAATACCTGTTACGGTTATTTATTTTTATTTTTTTAAAATGAATCTTTTTAACCAGTGAGTGTGCGTACCATTGTACATTTGAATTATCAGTATGATCATGTTACTTGGTTACAGATCAACAGTGCTATAATTGGCTGGTATACCCCTAGTACGTATTAATGTGCATTATTGATAATTGACAGGACATACATAATATGTACATATAGACACACTTGTGATAGACCTATCATGTTTGTTTTCTGCTATATATTACTATATATGATTCCTTTTACCTATTTTATTTACAATGCATGTCATCATAATTATATAATATATCTAAATTAATTAAATAATGATGAAATATATAAATTTTTTAAGAATAGTCTTTCATGAGAGAATGGGGTAATTGGCACTTTGCACCCTTGAATTACATGTTATTGGCACTTTGCACCCTTAAATTGAAAAAATGGCAGAATGCACCCTCCAATTGCAATTTATTTGGCACATTGCACCCTCATTCACCTTTTAGCTATAAAACTGACCGGTTACCTGTTTGTGGAATTTGAAGAGGTGCATATTTGGTTTTTTTTTTTTTTTTTTCAGAAATTAAAAAATGGTTCATCATCTAATAATTTGATTCATAATTTTACACATGTTCTCCATTTTCTTTCCTTAACCCTTTAATTTTCTCCCGGCAATTTTGTTAATCGCGCTATGTTTCCACTCTTGCAAAAACTCTATTCCGAATTAAAGAAAAATCCAAACTGCTTCAACTATGTAAGTAACTCGTTGTTCAAGTTGGAGGAAAGCAGTCTGAAATTTGAAATATTGAGTGGGAGTGTTTAATAACGTGAGGTTGCGTTTGAGAAGGAGAAGGCTACGGCCACGTTCAATCGCCTTCGTGGAAATGGAGTCGCCAAGTTGTGGTGGGTTTGCGGAGTTTTGGTGGTGTTAGAGCTGACTTCATGGTCCCCGGCCCTCCTTCCGGCGGGTTTTATTTTGAGTTCTCCCGTTATGCCTTCAACCACCACTTTGTGTTCTGTTTGGCAACTCCATCATCATGTTGTTGTTTGTGCTATGCCGCCAAAACAACGCCAACCTCTCCGTCGGCGTTGGCGGCGATTACATGAGATTTAGTGAGGCGGCTCATCGAAGAGAGCCTGTTTAGCTCCGCCGTTGGATATGGTAGGCGCGGCGGTGGCGATGATGAAAAGCAGATTGTGGTGCCCGCGGAGGAGGCGGAGGCGGTTTCTGAATCCAACGACGTGGCGACGGCCATAGAGAAGGCAACGAGGCAAGTAGAGAGGTTTCAGAGGACCTAGTGAATCGCGTTATTCTGGTGCGACCGCAGCCGGAACTTCGAAAATCCATGGTGTATGGCCCGTTAAACTGATCTACGTTTAGATTGGTTGCTCATTGATTGAATCTCTGTGCGCCTTCTACAATGGTGTTTTGCTCGTCAATTTGGAGATTATGTTTTTCACTTTTGGCGCCATTGAGAGTTACAGTCAGAGCCTCTTCTCCTCTATTTGTGTCTGCTTTATGTTTTGAAATAGACTATAAAATGAATAGCAAAGCTTCCCTCTTGCTTCTTTAATTTGGTTGTTGAATGTACTTTATTCTTCTTTAAATGATTTTACTGTCATGAAAAAAGGGTGATTGAATTGTGGATATGAGTAAAATGATAAGCCATTGTTATCAGATCATGAAAGATTTTTAAATTTCTGAAAAAAAAATAAAAGAAATACAAATATTCCACAAACCGGTAACCGGTCAACTTTGTAGCCAAAAGGTGAAGAGGGTGCAAAGTGCCAAATAAATTGCAATTGAAGGGTGCATTCTGCCATTTCTTCAATTTAAGGGTGCAAAGTGCCAATGATATGTAATTCAAGGGTGCAAAGTGCCAATTACCCTGAGAGAATGATATATATTCACATGCACGCATGCACTCTCTCTCTCTCTCTAGATCTCTCTCTTGCATTTCTCTCACAAAGGGACCCACTATTACAACTTTTTTCTTAAAACTGATCATATGATGGTGTGTGGTTCAATACTACACTTTAAGGTAAAAACTATAATCCTATGAAGTAATAAAATTACCATATGCTTTTCACAATATTTACTGAAAAACCCCTGTATATATCATCATGCTTGTGCTTTTATGGTAATTACTAATTAACTGCTCATGCAGTAGTCAACAGTCAATTATATATATATATATATATATAACCAGTGAATATAATTACCGAACAAGTACTGCATGCATTGCAGTTATGATCAGATTAAAGGTGATTAACAACTGCTCTTTCATCAAGACAGAAAAAAACAGTACTAATAAATAATATTGCTTAGGCATTAATTACTCATAATATTATATTAATGGGTTATTATGAGCTGTAATATAAATATATTGAGGGTGAGGGGTACCGAAATAAAAAAAGTTTTTGATGCCAAAAGTAATTATTTATAACTTATAAGCTAGATAGAAGCTATAAGTCGGAATCTAGGGAAAAGAAGATGGAAACCACCACACGCAATAAACACAATACTAATGCTTTTCAAGAATCTCCTCATCATCAACAAGATTTTAGCATCAGCTCCCTATCTGGTGGTGCTGGTGTACATACTCCAGATAGAATTATGCAAGTGGGTTTCACTTCAGCTTCCTCTTCCAGGAAGAGAAAAAAACCCGCCGCCGACGTAATCCAAGTCCGCAGCGGCGGCGGCGGAGGCAGAAAAGACAAGCACAGCAAAGTGTGCACGGCGAGTGGGACGACGAGGGACAGGCGGTTGAGGCTGTCGCCGAAGACCGCGATACAGTTCTACGATGTGCAGGATAGGCTGGGCTACGACAGGCCAAGTAAGGCCGTTGATTGGCTTATGAATGAGGCTAAATCCGCCATTGATGCACTGCTGCTTCACCCTCCTCCTCCTCCTCCGCCAGTACCGCTGCCGCCGCCTCATGATATATACGACAACCCCGTTTATAGTTTCGATTGCTTTCCGCCTTTGTCTTCTTCTTCTTGTTGTTGTTCTGAGTTTCAGGTTCTCCCCATTGTTGATGAAACTCCACAACAAGATTCGGTACTTGAACACATATATCATCATCACCAGGCATTTTACACGTGGAATCATAATAATTCAAGATCTCAAATTTCAGACAGAGAGACGATGTTTAGTACTCAAAGGGAACCCCTTCAGTCCATTCATAATTACCCTATAATTACTCCTACTTATTCTCCGCCATTTCCAGGTATTTTTAATAATCATTCCTCAAACTCAATTCAGGAGCTGCTCCATATGCCTACTAATTCTTTTCTGCATTTTCAAGATTAAGAACAAACTATTTTCTTTAATTATTTTCTGTTATGTTTTGATGCATGGTGTTGTTTTGATTGGATTTCTACGTTTTGTTTGTAATAAATAATAATAATCCGAGTGACCAGGATTAAGGTTTTCTTTATTTTATTTGATTTTGTTTGTAATTTGTAATAATTAAGATGAGCGTGAATAAGTACAATATTAATAATTTGATTAATTTGGTGGTTATTTATGAGATACATACATTAATTAAATAAGTTTACTTTGTTGAAGGGTACAATTTTTCCCAAAATAAAGTGAAGTCGTTTTCAATAATGGAAAGTCAAAAGCAGAATTAGATTTTCCTATATAAGTTTCAGTCATAATCCAAACTGTCTGTCTGGTCTTTCTTCAGTAATGTTACATTACTCTCATTTCAATTCTTTAATTCTTATCTCACGTGCTACCACTAATTAATAACTAATTTGGTAGCTATTTAAATCATTTATTTTATTTTATTTCATCTTCTCTCTCTTCAATCATCAACATACTCTCAAAGTAAAGCTTTTCATGCATGTGGTGGAAGATGAACAACATATATATATATATATATATATATATATATATATATATATATATATATATAGAGAGAGAGAGAGAGAGAGAGAGAGAGAGAGAGAGAGAGCATATATGTTAATAATAAATATAGCTTTTTAGGTTGATGAGTTGTCACTCACACTTGGACCCGACCAACCGGGTTACGGGTCTGGATTTTCCGACCCGTTAAACTCCGTCTCGATTCGATTCGGTACATAGTTTACCACGTCTAATGTGAAGAGCATAAGTTGGCAAAATTATTATGAATTAAGCAGAAAAAAAAGTGAGAGAAACACTTTATTATATACTATCAAATATCAAGTAATTAATAAAACCAACATTTAATATCCACAAACAATAAATACATAATCACATGCTTTAATTACATAACAAATCTGAAAACAATAATCCATCCTTTTTTCCGAAAACCGGATCGCTCAAGTAGATACTTCCTTTTCGTTCTTAGGTTGTTTCGCGTCACCTTTGGGGCTGACTCTGCGAGCAGCTATTTTCTCAGATCCTTCGTAAGATAGTTTTCGACCTTTTACGGCAATCTTTCCAGTAGGAGAGACTAGTTTGACTTTAGCAGCTGATTTGCATTTTGGCGAAATCATTTTTTTAATCGGCTTACCGATTTGCGCTTTCTTTGGACTTTCTTGCGCTGCAATTCGACTCTCCCAAGGCCTAGCAGCAATCCAACGGTCCATCCAGCTCCACCCCCAATTCGCTTTACTAATTTCGTGATTTCCCGATCCAAAACTCGGGTTCGAATTTGCCCTCCACTGCAGATATACATAAATATTAAGTAAAATCAAGAAACGGTACTAATTATTAATTTTTTTTTTTTTTTGTTGACGAACCTGATGAGAAAAGGCGTAAGCCATAGCTCGTTCCCTTCTCACGGAAGCTTCTTCTCTTTGATGTATTTTAGCAAGGGCTTGTCCGAATGTTTCGGAGCCACCACTCCACTCCACCTGTCGCAAATTTTCATTATTAAATAAAATTTAAGACAGCTTCATAATAAGAGATACACGTGTACTAAACCATCCATACAATGGAAAGGCATTTAGTGTAATAATTACCTCGAGGTCATGAAGTTTGGCTTCTAGCTTCAACTGACTCTCGAGTTTCTTCTGCCTAATACGGCCTTCAGTAACCATATGAACTCGGCGCTCTCTAATCTGGGACTGAGTTCTGCTCCACGAGTGGAGATGACTCAGTGTGGTCAACGCTTGTTTCTTGATAGAATCGCACTGCACCAGATTCTGTAGCCTCACAGTTCCTCTCATTCGACGGAATATTCCTCTCGCCTAAATCAGGATGTGGAAAATTACACAGTCAATTCTTGATTTTAGTTACACTTTTTTTTTTTTTGATCGAAAGAACAGAGCAACCATATGTAATATTGCAATAAATAATAATAATAGCAAGGAACATTATGTACCGAATAAGCCCGATACGCAGTCTGAATCGTAATAGCAGCAGCATCTTCTATAGAGGGTCGACGCCTGACCGCAGAAGCACCGTTGCTTAGTACAGCACACTCGTTCTCCGAGCAGAGTTCTTCTTTGTAGCCGTTTATGTTTGCAGGTGCCGAATATCTCTGCTTAATAACGAAAACAAGAATTAAAGAAACGAAAAAACGAAGATACGAAAGGCGGAGCATCCAGAGCTACAAACCTTCACTTTCTGTGATCTATCTCCCTTCACTTTCTTTTTGTTGATTATATTCTTAAACCAAACTCCTGACCCCATTCTGATTGCTCAATACGGGTGATTAGAATACCCTGCACAAGTCGTATACTATCACATAAAAATATCAAATACGAAACTTGCACGTACATCAGTCATCTATACAAAATACAATCCCCAGAATCGACGTTTCTATTTTCTTTATAATTTGACAGCTTTGGGTTCTGTATGATACTGATTGTTTTTCTACATGCAAGTATTTCTTGCAGCAGAACTCCAAATACGAATCTCGATAAACGAACAAAGTTAAATTTCACCTCGGAGAGAGGATTTCAACACGATTTTTCCGACATTTGGTTAAACAGTTAGCGATACAAATCAAGAACACGATTTAAACGAAATTAATTTGTTTTATCTTCAGTACAAAACCTATAGATTCACCAGCACACAATGGCTCACTGATCCAGGCACAAAACCAAATCAGAGAAACGAGCATTTTCCTATTCGAAAACTTCATCAAACTACGAGGCTATGGCAACTTCTCGAATTTTCAGGAAACTGGGATTTCGTAGATCCATAAGAAAGATGAGATTTTTATTGATAAAAACATCAACCCAAGTCTCAGGATAAGCCCCAAAATATAGATAAGACAACCCCCCTCGATTCTTACGGAATCATTAAAACCTTATCGACTCTGATAAAACATAATCAACAAAGACAAAAGATCATAACTCACTCCCCCTAAGTCAATCTGTAACTACAAAGCATGATGCAGGATTCAATTTAATCTAGTACCAAATGCTTCTCAACTCCAATCATACACATTAATCAAAAATCAAAATCAATGTCATCCACAAGATTTACATAAAAACCCCTGTAATTTCTTTCAAGAATTCTTGTTGTAATAAAAGGAAAACAAACAAACACATACCAGAGAGAAGAAGGCCCTCCAAAAATCAAGCAAAAGACAAGTGAAAGCAGTGATGGCAATTGAAGTGGGATAGAAGAGTTTGAGTGAAAGAGAAGAAATACACCAATGCATATATATATATATATATATATATATATATATATATATATATATATATATATATGTACAGACTTGAGGCAGAAGGGAAAAAAAAGGTAAGGAAAGAACAAAAGGTGGGTAGCTGCATTGATCGAAATCTGCCATGGCCCAGCGGCTGCTGACCTCTAAAAAAAAAAGAGTTGAACAAATTGATTCGAACCTGTCTAATTTGTCTTTGTTCGAACCCTAAAAAAATTAAATAATCTCTTACCACCTCAATCAGAGGGCTTAACCGACGAATCAAACGTCATAGTTTTATCCATGGAAGCATTATTGCTTATAGCGACACTATAACCAACCGTGACTACCTTTCAATTATCATTTTCTTGATTCTCCATTTTTAATTAAAAAATATTTAATTAAAAAAACATTCTTTATAAAAAAAAAAAAAACTCAACTTTGTTCTTTGAACAATTGGGGAAATATAATTGAGAGTGGATGGATATGGTAATAAATAATAATGCTGGCGTGTTTAGGCCTTAAGGTGGATAATATTTTAATTATTTATTTTCCTGCTTCGAAAATTTATTACTATAAATTAATGATTGGGGGTTCTGAAATTAAGCATAATTACAAATTGTTATATGTCTTAATTAGCAACGACTAGTGTTGTGACAGCTGGAGCCCTGACTTTTAATTCTTATATTTATTTTCATGAGCTGTTTGTAGGGACATTTTTACTCATTTATAACATTTTCTGGATATTTTGCCAATATTCATAAGTTGAAAACAGTCACGAAATTTGAGACCTAAAGAATATCTGTTTGTTTGTTTGTTTGATATATTTTATATTTTATATTTTATTATCACCCAAAACGTCGTTGTTTGATGTTGTGATTTAGTAGACAAAATTCATTTTGAAACAATTTGTTGGCTAAAATGATTTATTCTAAATGCAATTTTTTTTTTTTTTTTGTAATTGCAATATGTTCACTTTTGATTGGATGTTTAAATAGTTACACTTTTGATAACTCAATTTTCAGCAAGTATTTTTACATCCCACAAGTTGAATTATCAAAATAGAACCCTAATTAGATAACCTATTGGAGTTAAAAAATTCTATTTTTTGTGTATAAATAGTAGTTAATGGTTTGAATACCATGTTTGATAAACCCATTCGAGTTGCTTTAATTAATAATATAAATAATTAATAATAAGGCCCATAAGAGAAGAGAGAAAAAAAGTTTAAAATAATAAGGCCCAGTAGAGGAACAAAACTTTAATTAGTGATAAGGCCCAGTCAAAACAAGAAATAATAGTTGAATAAAATGAAAGAAAAGGTAGTCCCGGCGGGGCTCGAACCCGCGACCTTCGGCTCATAAGACCAACGCTCTAACCAACTGAGCTACGGGACTGTGTTTGGTTAAGTAACTCTAGTGTAAATATTTGTATTAAGCAAGTAAAATTCATTTCAAATCTTTGTTGAACCACTATATTTACTTTTCAATATTCATAGAAAATTACACATAATTACAGTTCACTTCTACGGCTCAAGGTAGAACACATACAATTTAAATATGGTGCATTTAGATAGACATATGATCTGTACATGATCATCAAAAGTTCTTTAATTTGTTCAAGAGCAGCATTTTTTGATATTTTCTCAATCTTAATATACACTTAAATAAATATCACACTTCATATTAGTTACAGTATAAGAACTTAAAATTTCAACATAAATATAGAAAAAAATCAATACCAAAAAGTTCAATATCATCATCCTTTATTATTACATCTGCAACATAAAATGAGGGGGAAAAAGTACTTGTAAGAAAAAAAAAATACCTCCCTCAGGCAAAAACCTCGTAAAACTTCTCAATCACAAGCAAACCCGAGTCAATCGACTCCAACGGATCCTTCCTCAACCTATGTCTCAAGCAATTAGGAATCACGGTAGCAATATCCTCCACCGTCACTTTATCCCTTCCTCTAAGCGCAGCCAAAGCTTTCGCCGCCCTATTCGAAACAATATCACCTCTCAATCCATCAACATTCAGCTCCGAACAAACCCTCGATATCTTAACCCGAAGTTCATGATCAATCGTAACCTTCGACAAACACTTCCTAGCAGCAGTAATCTGTTCTTGAAGCTTATCTTGCTCCGCCTCGTAAGAAACCCTAAACTCCTTTGGATTTCTATCGAACCTAGCCCTCTCCTCAACAATCTTAACCCTCAGTTCAGCATCTCTCACTGTCCCAACTTGCGCGTGCATTCCGAATCTATCGAGAAGCTGCGGCCGAAGCTCACCTTCTTCCGGGTTACCCGACCCGATTAGTATAAAACGGGCTGGGTGAGATATCGAGATACCTTCTCTTTCAACAGTGTTCCAACCCGAAGCAGCCGAATCCAACAAAACATCAACTAAATGGTCGTCCAAGAGATTGACTTCGTCAACGTAAAGAATCCCTCGATTGGCTTTTGCTAGAAGACCGGGCTCGAATGCTTTCACTCCTTCGGTTAAGGCTTTTTCGATGTCGATTGTGCCACAAACTCTGTCTTCTGTGGCGCCTAATGGCAGATCAACCATGTTGATCTTGATTGAAACTACGGGGAGTTCTTCGCCTCTCATGATCTTGTCTCGTACTTCGGGTCCTTGCACTTCTGCATCTTCCGGATCGGAGTTGAATGCATCGCCGGAGACTACTCGGATTTCGGGGAGGAGATCGGTCAGAGATCTGACGGTGGTGGATTTTCCGGTGCCTCTGTCTCCCATTATCATTACACCGCCTATCTTGGGGTCTATCACGTTTAAGAGGAGGCACAGTTTCATCTCGTCTTGCCCTACTATGGCTGCGAACGGGTAAACGGGCCTTTGGTTCTCCTTGGAAGCCGCAAGCTTTTTGACCTGAATCGTACGCCACATAGGATTTAGGGAGAAAGATAACATAAAATTGGGGGGGGGGGGGGGGGGGGGGGGGGGGAAATAATCGCTTAAAATTGCATTTGAGGAGAATTGTGCACAAGTGGAAGAAATGTGAGTTCTAAATGCAATTGAGTATCGAAACGAGGTTAGAATTGACGAAAATTAGTACCTGTTCTTGAGTAGGACTAATGTCGGTGGCGACATTGGTAATAGAGAGGTGGAATTGAGAACGCCCTTTCTTGAGGGGAACTCCGATGCCTCCGTAGAATTTCCTCCCGGAGCTCAGCCCTGCACCACCACCAAAAAAAAAATCATCTTTAAGCACAGAAATCACATGCCCACACTTGCAATTCTCAATAATTCAATCCAAAATTCATGAAATTAGAAGATTATAACTCAATTAGACGACTATGGAGGAGAAATCAACTAACAAATTAACAGTAAAGTTGCAACATTGTAAACTTAGGGTTTTCTCAACAAGCAAAATAAAATAAAACAGGGGGGGTGTGAATTGTGCATGTAATCGCATACCGGGAGCGGAGTGAAGATAGAGAGAGGAAGTCGTCTTTGAAGAGAGAGAAGAGAAGCGTGTTGTAGATGCCGATATTGCTAGAGTAGAAGAAGCTCCCACAATCCCCGCCATGTTTAGCAGATTGCGCGTTGGGTGGGTTTTGCTTCTGAGTTTTTCAACAGTTGTGTGTGTGTGTGTGTTTTAGTTGCTGCTTTGTTTCCCTGTATTGTGGTCTGGATAAGAAGATCAGATTTTCATGGCCCATCACACAGCCCTTTTACCAAACATTTTTTTTTTTTGAGAAAATTCAAGTCAATTACAAGGGAAAGTAGGGGAGGGGGGACTCGAACCCTAGACCGTTACCCTATTGGTAAAGGCTAGGTACCAACTCTCCTAATGAGGGTTGGTACCAAACATTTAAACTCATTAAAAAATATAAAAATATAAATAAATAAAACCCGGAAATTGTATTTATAAAATCAATTTATTATATATGTTTTTATTAAATTTTCAATTTCGTCGGATCCAACCCGAAAAATTCAGGTTCTGTAACAAGTTTCATGATTCCAAAATCCGAAATTTTGATTTCCGGTTTTTTCATTGGGTATGAATTGGAATTAATATTCACTTTTAAAAACTACAATGTTCCGATTTGATACATCCGATTTCTAAAGAACTATTGTATAAGTCCTCATTTGGTTACCGCTATTCAATCTTATTAACTAAAGAGTATAACGTATTCGATTAACAATATTATATAAACTCGCTTAAAAAAAATGAAGTTTCAATTAAATGCTTCTATTTTATTAAATTAGTAGCATCTATTCCACTGTGGTTATTATTGTATGTCCGACTAGAAAACTGAAGAAGAAAAAAAAAAATTGTTTCGTCTTTTAATTCATATTTAACTTTGATTTTATAAATAAATCCCATACAATGCGAATTTAAAAAAAAAAAAATATAATCAAAATTCCTTCTGTGCATAAGAGAATTGAACCAGGCCTAAATCTGTAACAAGTAACTGATAATCACGCGCCAGCCCATAAATATTTAGCCCATAAACAAGTACTTACAAATTATTTTAGGCTTTCGAGGGTTTTTAAGTAACTTCATTCAAGAAAAAGGCAAAAAATTGAAACTACGTCGTTTCTCAAGTTTAGTGAACGAAAAATAGCGCGCGCTTTTTATATTGCAAAAAATTGCAGATTCTCCTCCCTCCCTCCCACAACCAAACAAAAATGGTTTTCATTTTCCCCAAATTCAATTAATTCCCACCCCCTCCAAAATCCAAATGCAAACAGCATTTTCACCATTTTCTGCTACATATATACTTCCATTCACTCCCCTTTTCCACCATCTCTCTCTCTCTCTCTCTCACACACATATACAATACACCACAACACACACAGATACATAAAAATGGCAGTCTTCAACAATGGCGGAAAGGAGAACAATACTCCAATTTGTTCATCGAACAAGAAGAGAAAATTAAGGATTCCGTTGGAAGATATCACCAATCTCGTGTACCCAGGGTGTGCTCCTTCTTTACAAGAAACCCCAATTTTACTCACCAGACGTTCTGTGTTCGAACCCCAATTCTTACTCGCCGGTTCGGTTTGTCAAGTGAATAAACGATTCAAAAGAGCTGAAACTTCGAATTCGACGGTGGATTCTTCAATTGCCGCTGCATCTGCGAGATTAAGGAAGCAGTTTAGATAGGTTAAACTAAAATTCCCGATTTTGGCTGCACAAAATTGGTGTTAGATTAGATTAGATGGGATACAAATATTGAGTTAACAATTCAGCATTTTTTTCTCGTTGTGAATCGTCAACTGAGATAATGCGTGTTTGGTCACGAGTCATCGACTCGCAGGAAGATAAACGAGTCTTAAGTTGGGTTCGTTCTTACCTAAAGAACTTTATACGATAATGCTAATATGAGTTAAAAGCAACCTGTTTGTTTATTTATTTTATTTGCTTTTGGTAAAAGCAGAGTCGTTATGTTGATCTCGAGACGAAATCTATTTTTGGTTTTCTGTTTCTGTTAATCAACTATAAGTGGTAATGCCGATCCAACGAGAACCCGTTTCTGCATCAGCATCTATTAAAAAATCGATGATGTCTTAATTTCTATACTAGTTAACTCACATATTAGTGAATTGCTGACATAAAGTCATTCAAGTGCATGGTGATGTTGTCCACCTCATACTCAAACGCACAACCGTGTAACGAGTATTATTTTCGTTCTTTTTTCAAACGGCAAATGACTCTGTTGAATAAAATATGGCACCACTCTTCGATAGAGAGTATATAAATAGACGATGAATTATTCGAGTTCATAATGGCTATGTTGAAGTTCATTATGTGGCTTATAATTACTTGGCTATTATTGCTTTGCTCTGCAGAAACTATGGCTCGTTCGGTCAAGTCGATAACAATCGCGAGAAGAGAATTGGAGGCTCGAATTGTAACGGTGAAGAGGAATCGGAGTCACCACGAGTGGCCTGGGAGAGTAACCCCTGGTGGACCCGATGCACATCATCATTTTAGACACTTGTAATTCTCAAAACTTTCCGAGTTTTATCGATTGAAAATAAACATTTTTTATTTGCTTCTTGTAATTGCAATGGCGAAGCAAGAATTTTGTATTCACGGGGTGGAATGCACATAAACTAAAGTACTTCTACGTAATATCGAACAAATATAAGTTCTTCGGTAGCTACTTAAAGCAGATTATTAAAAGTCGGTCAAAAAAACAACAACGTTAGCATACACGAAAAATGTATGATTTTTCAGCATCTAAGCTCGTATGAAACAATATGGCGGATTAAGGACATAAGCAGAATATTCTTCCTCTTACAACTAATTATCGAAAGACTTGAGAGGATTATCGGTATCGATCTCCGATATGAGCGGAAGATCCGCCGGTAGATTCTCCAGACTTATCCCTTCTTCCTTGAGCCGCTTAACCACTTCCTCAAACACAAACTTATTTCCGTTACAAGTCAGATGTAATCCGTCTCTGCATTTTTCATTGTCAATTATCAAGTCAAAAAAAAATGCTTATAATAAAACTATAATTTTCTCAATATTCAGATATACTAATATACGGTAGAAGCTCGACAAATTAATAACCTCAACTGAAATAATAATTTATCCCAGTCCCAACTCGGTGACAACGTGCTAAATTATTAATTCGATAATTCAAAATTCCGCTAAATTAATAGAATTTTGCTAGTCCCAGCTGTATTAATTTACCTCAAATAAGCCTTTTCCCATCCCGGAAATTGCTGCATTTTTTCCCAAAGATTTATAGATGGAAGACCGCATTCAGCTGCAGCAGCAAGGCATTGTTTGGCGTAAATACCAGCAGCCTCGTTTGTTCTCTCGGGAAGCCCCGACGGGTTGTCCACATAAGGGTGCCTGCATAATTTATTTACCGAATATTATTTTAGAATAATTATCGAATTATCAAAAAACATGATTTTGATAAATTAAATACGGGCGCGGAAAAGGGATTTACAGGAGCCTTGCAGCTTCGTCGATCGGTGGAGGTGTGATGAGGATAATGCAAGTTGACGGCCATTGCTTCTGAATTCATCAAATCATTTTTATTCAGCACGAATTTTTTTGACGTATAATTTCAAAATAATATCGGAACAACTATGATATACAATTAAGACAGATTAAACATAATTCGGGCAACAACCGAAGCTACTCTGTTTTTAGTGTCTGTGTGTGAAGGTGTAAGAACATTTGTTTGTGTGTGTGTGTGTTTTTCTTGAATACAGACAACTGCAGTAATGGAAGGGTAATGAAAATGACAGGGCACTTCATGCATTTGCAATAAGTGGGAAGCAAATGATAGCGATGCATCTGCCTTTTTTTTCTTTTTTTTTAGGTTAATTGTGTTGAGCAATTGTCTTCTTAAACAAAGTCTAATTATTACAATTAAAACTATAATATTATTACCATTAAAATATATCTAACCTTTACTTAAAAAGAACCCATTGAAAAAAAAAGGGATCTTTAAATATCTTGTGGATTGAAAAGAACACATAAACTACTGCCCTTTTCCTTGGTTTTCTAACAGTCATCAATGGCAAAGTTGTAATTTTTGGGAGAGCAGACAAAAAACAGCTGTGCATGTGAGTGAGTGTTGGCCTGGTGGTATGTGCAGGCGTGTCGATTGTGTGTGCGGCGGCGGGGGCGGTGGCCGGTGGGGTTCTTGAATTTTTTAATTTTTTTTTTAATATTTTATTTACCTTGAGAAAGGCGACGATGGAGAGAAGATTCTGTTTGTACTCATCAGGTGGCACGTGTTGAAACCCGCTGCACCTGTCCGGGAGTGAGGCGTCGTTCGCCCCGAAGAACACCGTCACCGCCACCGGAGGAGCGCCGCCGCCGCTCTGCGGCGGCGGCGGGAACACTTTCTCCTTCACCTTTAGAGCCCACCTCGTGTTGTATCCACTGTAACCCCTCAGCACCACATCCGCCTTAATTAATACACCACGATCAAACACACAAATTATATATATATATATATATATATACTTACACACAGTAAAACACACACACACACACACACACACACACACACACACACACAAACACAAATCTTACAGTGCGAGAAAAGTGATTGGCGAGAGAAGAACCCCATCCGCCGTCGCTGAAGGACTCTTCAGTGATGGAATCTCCAAATAGATAAATCTTGGGTCTCATTTCTCCGGCAACTTCTCCGACTCTGTTTTCCGGCTTTCACTCTGAACCTATATATGTATATATATATATATATATATATATATATATATATATATATATATTATTGTTACAGATTCAGCGTATTATATGACAGCTGGATTATGGTAATAATTTAACGCCACGACGAATCTGTAATTGACGACGTTAAATAATACGCGATGCAGCAGGAGAATATGAATTTACTGTGAATTCAATTTTAGGTAAATGCCAAAAATATTGAGAAAAAAAAGGCTGTATTTTGATAGAAAAGGCTGATATTTTGATTTTCATAAGAAAAGTGAATTAGTTATTGTTAAAATTGGACTGGGGAGAGAGAGAGACAATAATTTATAAATAAAACCTGCACATATAATTAATGTCATTTAATAGTTTGTCATTGATATAACTCACCCATAATTCCTATTGACTTTTCTTGACAACCTAAGTGAAGCGTCCTACTACTACTACTAACTTTACATTAAAATCAATGCATTCCAATCAAACTATCAATCAATTTGGGCTGCTGCATCTGACACTGATTGCAGATCTAAGAATTGGTAATATTTATTATGCAGATACTGAGCAGAATTTTAATAATAAATCGGACCGATTGGATCGGAATTAGTCATTTCGAAAAGAAAAAAAATTCGGAAGTGAAAAACTAAATCGGAATCGGAATTTCAAAAATTGGAATGAAAGAGTCTGTCCAAAACAATAAAATTTCGGATCGGAGAAATTTCTAATTTTTTGTCACCTAAAATATAAAATACACAATAATATTGGTATTTTTAAGTGTAATATTCAGGATAAAATTGACATTTTTGGATTATTTTCGGAACTGAAAATCGGGTCGGAAATCGGAATCTCATATGTATTTCAATTTCGATCCAAATAATTTCAGAAAAGTCAGGATTTCAGAATTTGAATTGAAAAATATAATTCCAAAATCGAAAAATGTCGGATCGAAATCGACGGAAATAAAAAATTTCGTACCAATTTCCGCCCCCAAAAGAGTATATATATTTTTTTCATTTCACGAAAAATAATTGCAAGTTGTAAAAAAAAGGCTAATTTCGATTTGATCGTTAACCTGGAGTGTGGAGCAATATGCATATCTTTAATTTTATTTATGGGGCCCAATGTTCTTTGCTATTGGGTTCATTGCAGCCCATGATAAGCCCTTTCTCCCATTAATGTGCGAGAGGCCAGAAGAAGGAAGAAAAAAAAAAGAAAAAAAAAATCATTCAGTCGTTGAGTTCTTGAAATTACAGTTGAAACGATGATTCTTTGATACCAAATGGGAAGAAGACGATGAGACATGGAATATTAAGCAAAATCAGAGTTCTAGACCAACCCAATACGAATTTTCGGCTTACAGAGGTTAGCTTTGTAACTGAGTTTTCTGTGGCATCAGCTCTACAGAATTACATAAACTCAGATCATCCCTCACACGGCCGAAAGATCCATCCCCTCATACTCAAAGCTGGTATCAAACCCAATGTCAATATCTCCATCAAACTCCTCATCATGTACGTCAAGTCCTCCTGTTTGTCAGACGCGCGCCAGGTGTTCGATGAATTGCCTCGCCGAACTTTATCGGCCTACAATTACATGATATCGGGCTATATAAAGCACGGGTTTGTCGAGAAATCTTTTGATTTGGTTCGAGAACTGTGCCTCTCGAATGAAAAGCCCGACGGATACACATTTTCGATGATTTTGAAGGGTTCAACTAGCGGTAATGCAGGGTCACGTTTACGTTGTACAGGGCGTGAGGTTCATGCCCATATATTGAAATCCAACGTTGAAGGTGATGACGTGCTTTACACCGCGTTAGTTGACTCGTATGTGAAGAGTGGGAGGGTTGAGTATGCAAGAAGAGTGTTCGATTTAATGTTGGACCAGAACGTGATTTGTTCCACATCGATGATCACAGGGTACATGAACCAAGGCCGTTTGGAAGATGCCGAAGATGTATTTCACAAGACTGTGGAGAAAGATGTGGTGGTTTACAATGCCATGATCGAAGGATACAGTAAATCAGTGGAGACGGCTAAGAAGGCGATACATATATTCATCGATATGCAGAGCCTAGATTTCAGGCCTACTATATCAACTTTTGCAAGTATTATCGGTGCTTGTTCTCTTTTGTCAGCGTTCAAAATTGGCCAGCAGATTCAAGGGCAGTTAATGAAAACCGAGCTTTTCACAGACATAAAGATTGGCAGTGCTCTGATAGACATGTACTCCAAATGTGGGAGAACCGATGATGCAAGATCCATATTTGATTCCATGCCGAGAAAGAACGTCTATTCGTGGACTTCAATGATTGATGGATACGGGAAAAACGGGTGTCCAAACGAATCGATCGAACTCTTCGATAGAATGATAAGCGAACGTCACACTAAACCAAATTACGTTACTTTTCTCGGTGCACTCTCTGCATGTGCCCATGCAGGATTAGTTGCCAAAGGAAGGGAGATATTTGAGTGCATGGATAGGGTTTACTCGATGAAGCCAAGAATGGAGCACTACGCATGCATGGTAGATCTATTAGGGCGTGCGGGGAGCTTGAACCAGGCGCTTCAATTCGTGATGCAAATGTACGAAAGGCCTAATTCCGACGTTTGGGCGGCTTTGCCGAGTTCTTGCAGACTCCATGGCGATGTGGAGCTCGCGAAAATAGCTGCGAACGAGCTTTTCAAAGTGAGCGGAGAGAGTAGGCCTGGTGCGTATGTTGCTTTGTCGAACGCGTTAGCTGATGCTGGGAAATGGGATAGTGTGAGCCAATTGAGGGAGTTGATGAAAGCGAGAGGAATATCGAAAGGAACGGGGTTCACTTGGATTGGAACCGATTCTGGTTTAGAAGCTTTTCATGCTGGGCAGTCACTGTGATTTATCATGGCAATATTATTTGTCAGTAAAAGATTTTGTTATATTCTCTCTGGCAAGAACTCTCCTGTATTTATAACTTAAGATCTGCTGAATTTTTTATATATATTTTTTAATTGTTCTATAAAACAAAAAATGGCTATTATAATTTCTACGGGTGTGAGGGTTTTTTAAAATAAACCGCCTCTGGTGCAAAAAACCATCATCGACGAAGTATAAGTTAATCAGCTTGAAAAAAAAATTTCAGTGCAAAACTCACGACCAATGAAGAATTAGTTTCTTGCTCGTAAAAATCTTGGGAGGATCAAGCCCCAATATTTTTGGTTCAACAAAATCCATCATCTTCGTGGAGTAACGAGCAAAATCTTGATCAAAACCAAGGGGCGGCGGCAGATCATCAAGCCCCAATCGTCTTGGTGCAACAAAATCCATCATCTTCGTGGAGTAATGAACAAAATCTTGATCAAAACCAAGGGGCGGCGGTGGATCATCAAGCCCAAATCGTCTTGGTGCTACAAAATCCATCGAAAATTCTTGTTTAATCGTCGAAAAACCGATTCTTGATTTCAAGATCTGAACCTTATTTTCCAATAAAACCCTAAATTTCCTCAACTGGTCTTCTGTCAAATTAATCAATAACTCATGGTGAATAGGAAACTTGACCCATCTCCGCAGTTTCTTGAGTTTTTCTTCCATTTTCTTCTCCGTGTCATGGAAGAAATTTGGCAGACCGAAGCCCCATATTTTTTTGCACGAAGATTGGCTCTTTTTGGCCTTGTAAGATTCGATGATTCGTCGAACTTCTACTAGATTTTGAGGCCAATATCAGGTTCTTGATTGGTGGTTTGCTTCAGAGATGACCACACATGCGCTAACGTCACAGAGGGTGGTCAATTCATGTAATTTCTTGATTAAACCCTCTTTTTTTATTCTTGAACGTCAACTTCCTTGATTTCTCATTACTGGTGAGTTTCACTTTGAGTTTCCCCCGACTCACCATTATTGAACTGATAACTCAAAAAAATTATTTCAAAACACAGTAAAAACCAAGGAAGAAGAGATCAGGACAGCAAAATTATGAAGAAAATTGTTTGTGGCGAACGAATGTATTTATAGATGTGAGCAAAAACATGGTCGAGAGAGAGAGAAAATACCTCGGGAGAATGACGGCGGTGGGAGATGAACAAAAGCAAGAGGGTTTTAGAGATTGGGGGAGCCTGCAGTTGCGTTAATAAGGTGGAGAGCTCACCGCGGTGGTTTCATTAATCGCCGTATCGATCGATCGCGGAGTTGCGAAGGAATATGATATTCGTTTCGATGTAAAATTTATGGTTGGTTTTTCTTCTCTTTCGGCTGATTACTGATTACAATAAAATGTTTTATTTTGAGTGGAGTTTCTCCTTATACTTAATTGTTTTATTAAAATAAAATTGAAAACAAAAAAGGAAGATAAATGAGAAATGGTCGTGGGCAGGCCCGGCCCAAGCCCAAGGTGGGTAAGACCACCGCCTTGGGCCTCCCACAAAATCAATAATTTTGGGCCCTCTGATTTCTGTAAGAACGCCGACGAATCATCAAGCCCGAATCGTGGTGGTGCTACAAAATCCATTGAAAATTCTTGTTTATTCGTCAAAAAATCGATTCTTGATTTCAAGATCTGAACCTTATTTTCCAATAAAACCCTAAATTCTCTCAACCGGGCTTCTGTCAAATTAATCAAGAACTCATGGTGAATAGGAAACTTGGCCCTTCTCCGCAATTTCTTGAGTTCTTCTTCCATTTTCTTCTCCGTGTCATGGAAGAAATTTGGCAGACCGAAGCCCCTCGTTTTTTTGCAGGAAGAATGACTCTTTTTGGCCTTGTAAGATTCGATGATTTGTTGAACTTCTTCTGGATTTTGAGATCAAATATCATGTTCTTGATTGGTGGTTGCTTAAGAGATGACTATACATATGCTAACGTCACGAAGGGTGGTCTATTCATGTAATTTCTTGATTAAACACTCATTTTCTATTCTTGAACGCAAACTTCCTTGATTTCTTATTATCGATGAGTTCCACTTTGAGTTTCCCCCGACCCACCATTATTGAACTGATAACTCAAAAAAATTATTTGAAAACACACAAAAAATCAAGGAATAAGAGAACATGAGAGCATAATTATGAAGAAAATTGTCTGTGGCGAACGAATGTAATTATAGATGTACGTGTGAAAAAACATGGTCGAGAGAGAGAGAAAATACCTCGGGAGAATGACGGCGGTGGGAGAGTAACGAGAGCAAGAGGGTTTGAGATAGACACGGCCATAGGTCGGTTCGGGCCGGTTCACTCCGGTTCACGATTAATCTTTCCCTGAACCGGAACCTGCTCGTACTACACACAGTTCGGCGGGTTGGGTTGGCATGCAGGTTCACTCCGGTTCCTAGCCTATCCGGGTCGGTCCGAAAATTTATATATATATATCTTTAGAAATGTTTGATGGATAAATAAATTAGAAGAATTACTTTTAAATATGAAAAAGACAAAAGAAAATAAATAAAATGACTTGAACTTAGTTTTATAGGAAAAAATGGGTGTGAGGGTATTTATCGGAAAAAAATGAGGGGGGGGGGGGGGGTGGGAAATTCGAAAATGAGCAAATAACGACCGGTTCACTGGGCTGGTTCAAGTTTTTTAAGCTTTTTTTTTTTTTTTTTTCTCTCTTTAATTTCGGGTGAACCGCCGGGCCAGCTCGACGGTTCACGGTTCACCTATTTCAAGAACCGGGCCCGACCCGAAGGACATGGACCGGTTCACGGTTTCGAGACCGGTTCACCGGTTAACAAGCCGGTCCAGTTCGTCAACAGGCCGGTTCCGGCCCGAAAACCGGCCCATGGCCGTGTCTAGTTTGAGAGACTGGGGAAGCCTGCAGTTGCGTTAATAAGGTGGAGAGCTCACCGCGGTGGTTTCGTTAATTGCCGTATCGATCGATCACGGAGTTGCGAATGAATATGAAATTTATTTTCGTGTAAAATTTATGGTTGGTTTTTCTTCTCTTTCGGCTGTGATTACTGATTACAATAAAATCTTGTCTTATTTTTTCTGGAGTTTCTCCTTATACTTAATTGTTTTACTAAAATAAAATTGAAAACAAAAAATGAAGATAAATGGGAAATGGCCGTGGGCAGGCCCGGCCCAAGCCCTATTCGGGTTAGGCCACCGCCTTGGGCCTCCGACAAAATTAATAATTTTGGGCCATCTAATTTATGTAAGTATTAGTATGATGAACATAAAAGCAATAAATATCTTTAGTTCAACTGTTTTTTCCAGATTTTGAAATTGTGAAGGATCCGAGTTCGAGCTTTCATAGTTCCCATCTTTTTATTTATTTATTTTAAAAAGGCTATAGTCTTTCTTTATATATATAAACATAAGAAATTAGCAAAAGTTTACTGAAATAAATTTAATTGAACTTGATATGATAAATATACCAAGTAATTTTATAAAACAAAACATCTATATATGTTTCTCAAATGACTCTAGCCGAATTTTAAATCTAGAAAGACAACAAACAAAAACACTTGCATCAAACTGAACAAGAGTTAACTATTCCACAAATAAATAAAAAATAAAAAAAAAAAATAAAAAAAAAAATTCATATGATAAAGAAAGCAAATAATTAGAAACAACAAACGAGGCAATAATGTCATACCAATCCTTTTAGGCAAACATATCAATCCAAAATAATAGGGTGCAAAAATGTAATGAAGAAACCACAAGCATTGTTATCAAAATCGTACGATTTACGATTTGAATCGTACGATTCGATTCGATTTGAATCCTTCACGATTCAAATCGTTGAATAAATCGTAAATCTTAAAAAATCGTACGATTTGCATTCGATTTGTACGATTTACGATTCGATTTGTACGATTTTTACGATTTGGACAATTTTCAGCAAAAAAATATATTTTCAGAATAAAATTAAAAATTGTGCTAAAATATTAGATTTTAAGTACAAATAAAATAATATATGATAATTCCTCGTAATACCAACACTTTACATCTTATAATGACTATTTCTTCTTCTTTTGATATTGTTCATCTGCAATTGTATTTTTTTTAAATTAATAATATTTTTATTGTACTTTGCAACTCTAATAACATTATAAAGTAGCAGGTATATTCAAGAGAGTTTTATTCTTATTTTTTTTCAATGTTATATTTGATTTACTCGGACACACGTCAATTGCCATGCATTGACAAATACTACAAATTAAATGAAATTCTTTTGATATTAAACTTTTTGTTTTTATTGTGTTAAATTTTTGTATAGTCCATTTACTATAAAATTTTAAATATTAGCATATTAATCATATAACCTTGTAGTTTGATTGTAGATTTCTATGTAACAATATATATATATATATATATATATATATATATATATATATATATATATATATATATATATATATATATATATATATATATATATATATATACATATATATATATATATATAAATATTGTTGTTAATATTATACAATGTCTCATAAATATGTGTACATTATTTAATATATTAATATTTTAATGAAATTTAATAAATCTTACGATTTACGATTCGTTACGATTTACGATTCGCAAATTTGACAAAACGATTTTCGATTCGATTTACGATTTGACAACCATGACCACAAGTATCACATAAAATGGAAAAAATAAAATAACATAATGCTGTAGATTTCTTCGTGCATTTTTTCTCCCTTTTGAAAATTCTCTTGTGTGTTCTACATCAAATGAGGAGGCAAAAGGATTCAAAAATTTCAACCTATAATTTTAATACAAATATTAAATTACAGACATCCATAGATAAATGTATATTAGTCCAAAATTTCTATAAGAACGGCGACGGATCATTACGCCCCAATAGTCATGGTGCTACAAAATCCATCGAAAATTCTTGTTTATTCGTCAAAAAATCGATTCTTGATTTCAAGATCTGAACCTTGTTTTCCAATAAACCCCTAATTCTCTCAACTGGGCTTCTGTCAAATTAATCAAGAACTCATGGTGAATAGGAAACTTGGCCCTACTCCGTAGTTTCTTGAGTTCTTCTTCCATTTTCTTCTCCGTGTCATGGAAGAAATTTAGCAGACTGACGCCCCTCATTTTTTTGCACGAAGAATGACTCTTTTTGGTCTTGTAAGATTCGATGATTCGTCGAACTTCTTCTGAATTTTGAGGCCAAATATCAGGTTCTTGATTGGTGGTTGCTTCAGAGATGACCATACATGTGCTAACGTTACAAAGGGTGGTCAATTCATGTAATTTCTTGATTAAACCATCTTTTCTATTCTTGAACGCCAACTTCCTTGATTTCTCATTACAGATGAGTTCCACTTTGAGTTTCCCCCGATCCACCATTATTGAACTGATAACTCAAAAAAATATTTGAAAACACAGTAAACAATTAAGTAAGAAGAGATCAGAAGAGCAAAATTATGAAGAATATTGTCTGTGGCGAACAAATGTATTTATAGATGTGTTCAAAAACATGGTCAAGAGAGAGAGAGAAAATACCTAGGGAGAATGACGGCGGTGGGAGAGCTAGGAATGAGAGCAAGAGGGTTTGAGATAGCACGACCATGGGCCGGTTCAGACTGGTTCACTCCGGTTCACGATTCATTTTTTCCGGAACCGGAACCGGCCCGTACTACACACAGTTCGGCGGGCCGGACCGGGTCGGCCCGAATATATATATATATATATATATATATATATATATATATATATATATATATATATATATATATATATTTGAAAATACTAGATGAATAAATAAATTAAAAGAATTACTTTTAAATATGAAAAAACACAAAAGAAAATAAGTAAAATGACTTGAACTTAATTTTATAGGAAAAAATGGGGTCTGAGGGTATTTATCGGAAAAAAATGGCGGGGGGGGGGGGGGGGGGGGGGGGGGGCGTGGGGGGATTCAAAAAAGACCAAATAACGGCCGGTTCAAGTTTTTTAAGCTTTTTTAGTTTTTTTTTTTTTTTTTTGTTAAATTTTGGGTGAACCGCAGCCCGAGGGTTCACGGTTCACCTATTTCAAGAACCGGTGCCGGCCCGAAGGACACGGCCCGGTTCACGGTTCCGGGACCGGTTCACCGGTCAACGGGCCAGTTCACGGTTCCGGGACCGGTTCACCGGTCAGCGGCCCGGTCCGATTCGTCAACGGACCGGTTCCGGGCCGAAAACCGGCCCATGGTCGTGTCTAGTTTGAGAGATTGAGGGAGCCTGCAGTTGCGTTAATAAGGTACAGAGCTCACCGTGGTGGTTTCGTTAATCGCCGTATCGATCGATCGCGGAGTTGCATTACGAATCTATTGTATGTAATTTTTGTTTTTTCTGCCCTAATTTTGTTCTGCCTTAACATAATTGTTGATACTCTGTAATGGTGAAGAATATGATTTCGGATTGAAGTCATGTTTCGTAATTTATTTCGGAATTTTTGTTGCATTGATTTTGATGGCAAATTTTTAGAACACCTGATTGTTTTAATTGCTATATCATTTTAATGATCTTTGTTACTTGCCGTTTTATGAACTTCTTAGGTTTCTCAAGTCAAGAGTTCTTATATTCAATAATGTTCAAGTTAATGGGAACATTAAAACTGCTATAGATAGTTACATTTTCATGTGTACAAGTTCTATATTTACTCTATTTTAAAATAACGAGTGAAGCTTTAGTTATTGATAGTATTTGATCTCGGCCACGAAAAATTCTATGCTTCTTGGTTGTTTTTTTAACATGGATATTTTTTGTTATTCATCAGGCTCCAAACTTGAAGTTTTGGGCTTTTCCAAGTATTCAATTAGGTGGTGTTTCAATCTGGAATACCTTTCATTGGTGCAAATGTTGTATATCTCATCCACAAAGGGTTTTGATGCAGGTCTTGTGTAGAGCATATGTTTCCTGGAAATGTCTGGTTAATGCCGTAGATTCCATTGGTTGCTTAAAGAGAAATTTCTCGGTAAGACCTTATTCTGGTAAACTTATTTTTTGAAGTGTAATATGATAACAGACTATTTATGCAAATTTATCTCCTTTACATTTCCTATTGTGTGGAAGTTTAGTAATAAGTATATTTTTATTGAGTTGTGTTTACTCGGTGAAAAATTATTGCTGCAATCAACAACTTTTCTAAATAGAAGAAGCAAAGCTTGTATATGTACATTTCTTGTTCTAGGAGGTTAAAAATAATTATACAATCATTGAATGGAATTATAACATTTTTCCCTTTGGTTATAAAACACCTTGTATTCTAAATAATATCTATTGACATGATACATCTTGTTGCAACAGAAAAATGCATTACAAGCTCAAAAATACTTGGTGAGAGTGTTTAAAAAGCTCAGGTTCAGTGTTTGCTATTGAAATCAAATTATCATACTGTTTTACGTTATTTATTTAAGTTTCCAGTTCAAATAATGTTTATGTTCCACACAGGAAAGCAAGAAAACGAATAAGAGGTGTGACCAACTCTGCTTATCAAATATGAAGATAAACATGGATGATATATGCCCTTGAAAGTTATAGGAGTGAAAACAGTTGATTACAGGACACTGCCAAGTCATGAAGCAAGTTATAGATTAGCTGGGTACATATTGGTTCATTCTGCCTACTGTTAGAAAATGACATTGTGGTAGGAGTTTACAGATATTACTGATATTAGATGAGTTTTTTTACATTTGCATGGAAATACAGATATTGGCTTAGTTTGTTGAATTAAATACGGATTTCACTTGATTTATTTGAAGAGTTCTTTGTACTTTGTTATATTCTAATGAATTTTATTAGATCAATGCTTACTACTATCCTTTTACAAGAGCTTAGAACAATTTAAGCGTCCTATTTTTCAGGTTTTTGGGATACAATTATCTGCATTTAATTGATAAAATTTGTGATACACATTAGTGTCTCTAGACAGGTTATATTACTCTTTTAAAGTCTCTTATAGGACACTTAATTTTGTGTCAAATTCTGTTGTGTTACTTCTAAATGTCCCTATATATTCCATATGGGACATTTTTATACGTCTCCAAATCATATAAGGACGTTTGTATGTGTCTTAATACAATATTTTTGGGACACTTAATTTTGTCTCCAACTGTATCCAGATATTTATAACTGTCCTATTAAGTGTCCCGATAGAGCTATGTTGGGACACTTTAAGTGTCCCGAACTTTATGCGACACACATACATGCGACATTTGTAATAAGTGTCTCGAAAATTACAAATGTCCCAATATGTACCTTATTGGGACACTTATCTATGCCCTAATAGGGACTTTTTGTTGTAGTGGAGTTGATGAAAGCGAGACGAATATCGAAAGGAACGGGGTTCACTTGGATTGGAACCAATGCTGGTTTAGAAGCTTTTCATGCTGGGCAGTCACTGTGATATTTATCAACAATGGCAGTATTATTTGTCAGGTAAAAGATTTTGTTATGTTCTCTCTTGCAAGAACTCTCCTGTATTTGTAACTTAAGATTATGCTGATTTTATTTTTATTTTTTTTGTTTTTTTCTAGGGGTTATTTTACATACGCCCTAGCCACCAAATAAACTAGGGATAAACCGAAGCCCAAATCATCCTTTGACATACCCCCTGGGGAAACGAAAGTACTATACTACCTTTATGTGAAATTTTCGGCCAAACTGCATTCAGCATTTATGGTCCTGCATTTATCATTTTCGTTGATTTATTTATTATTATTTTCCTTTTTTTTTTTTTATAAATCTGCTTGTTAAATATATATATATATATATATATATATATATATATATATATATATATATATATATATATATATATATATATATATATATATATATATATATATATATATTTTTTTTTAAATTAAAAAATATATATTTTTTTAACTTTTTTTTATTTATTTTTTATTTATTTTTAATTTTCAAAACAATATGTTTACAGTACTGAAAATAACTACATGTAACTATAGTACCTATAGTAATTCATAGTTATGTTCGTTTTTTCCCCATATTTTTAGTCGATCAATTGTATACACACACGAATACTGACTTATACAAAATAAATTCATAAAACCCCAACAAAAATTTACAAATTTAAATATTTTTATTATAAATCACATCAGAACCAATAAAATACAAATCGAAAATGCATAAATATACGCATATGTAACTACATGTTACTATAGTAATGTATAGTAATGTATACAGTTTGTCAAATACTGCTTCACATGTGACTTCAACCAATTTTTTGACACCTTGAAGGAGAGGATCAATGGCTTTCATAAGCTGCAATTGCAAAATCAAAACAAAAAAAAAATTACTTAGTTGCAAATCAACAAAATTTGATGAAACATCAAAACACTCAAAAATCAACAAACACTAAAAGATCGAGAGATAGTGAGAGAGGTTATTGCTGGGAAATGCTACAAATTTTATATCAAACATACAGTGAATCCTCACCCCCCCTCGCCTCCTACCAAAACCCTAGGCGCCGCTACTAACCACCCGCAGTTTCGCGCACCCACAAATGCAGAAAATTATAGAAATAAATCTGTAAACATAAAAAATAAACAAAATTACCATCAAAATATAGAGCTCGACGAGAGGAATCCAACGGTGGGTAGCCTGTCGAATTTCGACTGATGGACACAAAGAACTCCTCCGGCAAGACCACCGTCGTCGAATGAAAAAAAATTGCAGAAACAGATCTGTTCTCCAAACTGAATGAAATCACCACCAAAAGAAAGAGCTCGACGAGAGGATTCCAACGGTAGTTAAACCATCGAATTCCGACCACCGGAGAGAATTATGGCTCCGGGAAGCAATTTCACCGGTGGGAGGTTTGTGGAGGCGGGATTTGAATCTGTGAGAAGAAGAGAGACCGAAATGTGAGTGTCTAGGGTTTAAAACTGATTTTAAAAGGGTATTATAGGTACTTCAGAGGGGCCAGGGGGGTATGTCAAAATATTTTCGAAATTAGGGGGATTTCCCTTAAAGTGTAATCCACTTGGTAGTTAGTTCTATATAATTTGGGAATGAGGGGGTCTACAAAATAATCCCTTTTTTCTAATTGTTCTATAAAACAAAAAATGGCTATTATAATTTCTAAGGGTGTGAAGGTTTTTTGAAAATTTATACCACAAATTAGATAATATTTGAAAGTCGAGTGTTAAAAAAAAAGAAACCTTTGGGGTAAATGTTATATATACTATAATTTAGGGGTGTAAAGTGTATTAAATACACTATGTCGGCTAGAGTGTTTCGGACAATAGTGAGCGTGTGCGTCACCATTGGTGAATGCAGAGAAAACACCACTAATGCTAAATCCCAAACCACTAATCAAATCAAAGAAACCGCCTCTGGTTTTTCGATATACTAAAGCTAAAACCATCTTCTTCCCAAAAGTGAATCAATAATTCCACAACTCCGACACTTTAGATATTTATAATAAAAAAACCCTAATTAAAGGACAAATGTACTATTAAACCTTTTTCTAAAAACAAATGCCACTACAGAAATCAAAATCAAATACCATCAGATATTTAATTGTATCTTCTTCATCCCGAAACTGCCCACAGTGTTCAGTATGATCAGTATTCATCAAAACTGAAGCTGAAAGCTATAAATACACACTAAACCACGACCACCTTTCATATCTACAATCAAATCACAATTTCTTCGAAGAAAAATAAAATTTGGAAGCGAGTCATAAGATGATGTCATCAAGCGGGACGATGGGGAGCCACCTGGCGCGGCGGCTAGTTCAGATTGGCGTGCGTGACGTGTTCTCTGTTCCCGGCGATTTCAACCTAACTTTACTGGACCATCTCATAGACGAGCCGGAGCTGAATTTGATCGGCTGCTGCAACGAGCTGAACGCGGGCTACGCCGCCGACGGCTACGCACGTGCCAATGGAGTCGGCGCCTGCGTGGTGACGTTCACCGTCGGCGGTCTCAGCGTCATCAACGCCATCGCCGGCGCCTACAGTGAGAACTTGCCGATCATCTGCATCGTCGGTGGGCCCAACTCCAACGATTACGGTACGAGTCGGATCCTCCACCACACAATCGGTCTGCCGGATTTCTCCCAGGAGCTACGGTGTTTTCAGACCGTCACCTGCGCTCAGGTAAAATACAAATCGAATTCGAATTAGCCCTAAATCGTAATTAATTACGGTGAATCGTAGATCACCTAACGAAATTCGTACTCTGTGTTAATTAATTACAGGCTGTTGTTAACAATTTGGAAGATGCTCATGAATTAATCGATACAGCAATTTCCACTGCTTTAAAGGAAAGTAAGCCAGTGTATATAAGCATAAGCTGCAATTTGCCTGCAATTCCCCACCCAACTTTTGCAAGAGAACCTGTCCCATTTTTTCTTGCACCAAAGTAAGCCTCCCACATTTCTCTCTCTGAATTGGTTTTCCAACGTATGATTGATTCCTCGTTCTTTGTCGAATTTCTTGCAGGATAAGCAATCAGCTCGGTTTAGAAGCAGCAGTCGAAGCAACAGCCGAGTTTCTAAACAAAGCTGTCAAACCAGTCATCATAGCAGGTCCAAAGATGAGGGTTTCAAGGGCACAACAGTCTTTTCTCGACCTGGCCGACGCTTGTGGCTATCCAATAGCAGTCATGCCCTCAGCCAAGGGACTCGTCTCTGAGCAGCACCCGCACTTCCTCGGTACATATTGGGGTGCGGTGAGTACCACCTTCTGTGGGGAGATTGTGGAATCGGCTGATGCGTATGTATTTGTGGGCCCCATTTTTAATGACTACAGCTCGGTGGGATACTCTCTGCTGATCAAGAAGGAGAAATCGGTCATTGTGGAGCCTAACCGTGTGACCATAGGCAACGGGCCTTCCATTGGTTGGGTTTTCATGGCGGATTTTCTGAATGCCTTGGCCAAGAAACTGAAGAAGAACAACACTGCCATGGAGAATTACAGTCGGATATATGTTCCACCTGGCATTGCTTTGAAGCTCGACAAGGACGAGCCTCTCAGGGTCAACATTCTCTTCAAACACATACAGGTATAGAAAGACCTTCTACGATTTTTTTTTACTTCAATAATTTGTACGATAAATGATATGATATGAACCAATATATACTTGAATTACAGGAAATGCTTAGTGGAGACAGTGCAGTAATTGCAGAGACAGGAGATTCATGGTTTAACTGTCAAAAACTCCGCCTCCCTGAGAATTGCGGGTATTTTAATCTCGTTGCGTACTAAACCGAGTGATCTGAATCATTTATGTGAAACCCTATTATATTCCAAGTTCTCAACTGAGCAAAACTTTTAAAATTCTTGTGTTTATACAGATATGAATTTCAGATGCAGTATGGATCTATCGGGTGGTCTGTCGGAGCCACTCTTGGTTATGCTCAGGCTGCAAAGGATAAACGTGTTATTGCCTGCATCGGTGATGGAAGTTTCCAGGTGAGAGTGTGTGCATTAACGAGCAACTTTCGAATTAACATCACACAATTCATTAACAAATGAATTTGATTTCCACAAGTACAGGTTACAGCTCAAGATATATCTACTATGATAAGATGCGGGCAGAAGAGCATTATATTCCTCATCAATAACGGAGGATACACAATTGAGGTAGAAATTCACGATGGTCCGTACAACGTGATCAAGAATTGGAACTACACGGGCCTTGTGGACGCTATCCACAATGGAGAGGGCAACTGCTGGACTGCCAAGGTTAGCATATATTTGACATTTTTTAATAAAACTAATTTCGATTTATCGATAATCGAATTATAACACATTGGTCGCTGGAAAAACCAGGTGAAAACGGAAGATGAACTGGTGAAAGCAATAGCAGCTGCGACAGATACGTACAAGGAATCGTTGTGTTTCATCGAAGTGCTGGTTCACAAAGATGATACTAGCAAAGAATTACTGGAGTGGGGATCGCGTGTTTCTTCCGCTAATAGCCGACCTCCGAATCCGCAATAGGAAGTTCTTTATAGTTTATTCTGTAATTTGTCGACAGAGTAACAATGGAAGTTCACTGTATTTCGAGACAAACTATCTTCTAGTATTTTGTACAAGCTCCCAGATATTCTATGATAAATTTTCCCTGTTTCCTTTTTGCTCCCCAAAATTGTTAAAAAGTTTTTTAATTATTGCAAATATTCTTGAATTTTTAAAAGCCAAAATTAAAATGCTAATTACCCGTTCGGTATATTAATCCCACTTCACTGCGAATTTCTACCGAAGTACGTCTTCCACAAATATGGAAATTACATATGCAATAAACTCGATTTTATTCACACTGTCATCATTCCCACAAAAATGGCAGTTGCGTATGCAATAATTTTGATTTTACTCGCACCATCATCATCGGCAGCAGCGGCAAACGGAAAATCGGAATTTGATTGCTACGAATCTATTATTAGCTTTGGCGATTCGCTTGCAGACACCGGGAATCTGCTTCTGCTCAGCCCAGCCGACAATAAGCCCGCCGCTGCTCGCCCACCCTACGGCCGGACTTTCTTCCACCGCCCTACCGGAAGATTCTCCGATGGCCGTCTCGTCATCGATTTCATCGGTACGGTACTAAACTAATGATGTACTTGCGATTATAAAACAAAGCAGTAGTTGAATTATGAATTGTATATCCGCCGACGATTATATATTGACACACTGTTGCTTTATAATTTTGCAGCTCGGAGATTAGGGCTGCCGTTCGTGCCGCCGTACATCGGCGGAGAAAATGGGGAATTGCGCGGCGGGGGTTTCAGCAAAGGAGTGAATTTTGCGGTGGTTGGAGCGACGGGGCTTGGTTATGAGTTTTACGAGAAATTAGGATTCCATAATCCGGTTACGAATGTGTCTCTGGGAACTCAATTGGATTGGTTCAAACGTTTCTTATCCACAATTCCTGGTAAGATCACTCAATTTTATTCCTGAAAATGAAATTTGTAGTTAAACCTAATTTTAAATTGGATAACTAAATTAAAACATAATTAGTGATTATCTAATTACAATCCAGAAAGGGTGAACTTTATATATATTTGCCCACAAATATTTTATTAGTCTGATCTGATCCTTTGGTTAATTATGTTTTGTTTAATCAATTAATTGTTATTATTCTTAATTTCTGGAAAAAATATCTAGTGAGAATAGTAGTTTCCCACCTACTAAAGTCGCATGACCCAGAAATGCGACTTCTCATCTTGGTTGAAAGAATCCAGTCATAATATTTCTAAATCATGAGTTTTCTGTTGGAATTAATTTTCTGTTTATTACATAATAATAACAGATGGTAAGAAATACCTCGAAAGGTCTCTGGTTGTGGTGGGAGAGATAGGCGGCAACGATTACAACCATCCACTCAGTCAAGGCGCAACTTACGATGTTATTCAATCATTCGCTCCAGCTGTTGTCGACTACATTGGATCGACAATTCAAGTACGTACTTAAAGAAAGCATTATCTGATTAGTCCATAAACCTGTATTCGGTATTTTAATTTCTGTTACTAATTAAACAGGAGCTGATTAAGCTTGGTGTCAAGACAATGTTAGTGCCTGCAATTCCACCGATAGGTTGTTTGCCCGTTTATCTAACACAATTCAAGAAATCGAGTACCATAAGAGATTACGACCCGAAAACCGGATGTCTTAATTGGCTGAACGAGTTTGCAAGGTACCACAATAAGCTACTCAAGAAAGAATTGAACCGTATACAAGAGCTAATTAATCCTGATCAGATCGACATAATCTACGCGGATTATTACAATGCGGCAATGCGTTTCTATCTATCCCCAAATGAATATGGTATTGACTTTCTTTACTTCGATCCCATTTTTTTCCGAAATCAGCAAAAATCATTGGTAGGTAATTAATTGTTTCTAAATTAACGATGAAGCAGGATTTAGTAAAAAGGGAATTCTTAGAGCTTGTTGTGGAGCTGGAGGGCCGTATAATTACAATGCATCGGCAGAATGCGGTTCTTCTCCGGCTACATGCTGTGACGACCCTTCTTCGTTTGCTAGCTGGGATGGGCTTCACTTTACAGAGGCAGCATATAGATTGATAGCGCAAGGCTTGTTCGACGGGCCCTACACTACTCCTCGAGTAAAAACTACTATTTGTCCTTCCATATCTTTCCTGTAAGCTTATGTTTGTATTATATCTGCATGATGCATATATATACACACATACGATGTAACTTGTAAGAAATAGGCTTGCTGATGGGGAAAATTAATGAATAATGAAATATACATTACTTGGCAATTGGTGTACTAGTTCATTGCGCGTCCCATTTTCCTTCGACGGTTCGACCGGAAACTAACAGCTCCCCATTTAAGCATCGCATTTTCAAACGGTTTTAATGCAGCAATGAATAACGATATCTTTATTTCATTTTTCCCCATCTAAAATGTCTCGAAAGAAAGATATGTTATGTCTAAATAAGTAAAATGAATATATTGAACACTATATTCAAAATATCATCATTGAAACTCCTTTAATTAAATTAGTGATTATGCAAATTATGTGATATATTTTCCCAGTTTACACTGTTCCCCCAAAATTTGAGACAATGCTAAATTGCAGCTTCATATAGTTGAAATAGTCTATGCTGCTAAATTTCAAAGTTGAATTATCAAATAATCATTTAATATTTAATATTTAATATAATATCAAATGTTGGTACCCCCACTCGCCCTTGTTCTGACTTCTGTGGCCATTTTGATGAAAGTGGAGGCTGCTCCATTCCTGCCACAAAAATGGCAGTCGCATATGCAATAATGTTGGTTTTACTCGCCCAATCACTATCATCATCGGCGATCAGAGAATCGGAATTTGGATGCTACGAATCCATTATTAGCTTTGGTGATTCGCTCGCAGACACCGGCAATGTGCTTCTGCTCAGCCCATCCGACAAGAAGCCCCACGGCGGTCTTCCACCCTACGGCCGGACATTCTTCCACCGCCCTACCGGAAGATTCTCCGATGGCCGTCTCGTCATTGATTTCATCGGTATTGTATACGCGAGTAGTTGAAATAACTTTATATATCCGCAGACGATTGTATGTATATATTCGCACAGTATTGGTTTCTAATTTTGCAGCTCAGAGATTTGGGCTGCCGTTCGTGCCGCCGTACATCGGCGGAGAAAATGGGGAATTGCACGGTGGGGGTTTCAGCAAAGGAGTGAATTTTGCGGTGGCTGGAGCGACGGCGCTTGATTATGAGTTTTACGAGAAATTAGGGTTCCATAATCAGGATACAAATGTGTCTTTGGGAACTCAATTGGATTGGTTCAAACGTTTCTTGTCCACAATTCCTGGTAATGTTTAGTCCATTTTCTTCCTCAGTGCTGAAACAAAGAAATCTCTATTAAAAATGGCCAACGAATTTTTGTATTTATTTATTTATTTATGTTAAGAAAGTACTTGTAACGATTTTTCTGCTAAAAGGTAATTTTTTTTTTGTGACATCATAAAAAAGCACAGATGGTAGTAAGAAATACCTTGAAAGGTCTCTGGTTGTGGTGGGAGAAATAGGAGGCAACGATTACAACCATCCACTTGAGCAAGGGGCGACCTACGGAGTTGTTAAATCGTTTGTACCACCAGTTGTCGATTACATTGGATCCACAATTCAAGTACGTAAAAACGAGCTCCCAATTCATCAATTTTACTTAATTCGTAAAATTCTTGCTCTATGAATTTTTATAACTGGCAGATACCATGGTGTTCGAATTTTCTCTAGCATGCATAACTGAAACCTGCATATATTTATTTTGACTTGCATATATTTATTTTGACTTATATGTTATTACCAACAGGAGCTGATTAAGCTTGGTGTTACGACAATGTTAGTGCCTGGAAATCTACCAATAGGCTGTTTGCCTGTTCATCTAACGCAATTCAAGAAATCAAGTACCGTAAAAGATTACGACCCGAAAACCGGATGTCTCAATTGGCTGAACAAATTCGCAAGGTACTACAATAAGCTACTCAAGAAAGAATTGAACCGTATACAAGAGCTTCATCCTCAAGTCGACATAATCTACGCGGATTATTACAATGCTGCAATGCGTTTTTATCTATCCCCAGACGAATTTGGTAACTAATTTATGTACTTCATAATCACAATTATTTCGAAGTTATACATAATTAGTTATCTCTAACTTATTAATGATGCAGGATTTGATAAAAAGGGAATTCTTAGAGCTTGCTGTGGAGCTGGTGGGCCATACAATTACAATGCATCGGCAGTATGTAGTTTTTCTACAGCGACATGCTGTGACGATCCTTCGTTGTTTGCTAGTTGGGATGGTATTCATTTCACGGAGGCAGCTTACAGATTGATAGCCGAAAGCTTGTTCGACGGGACCTACACCACTCCTCAACTGACAAGTATTATTTGTCCTTCCATATCTCGGCATGCTCATGTTTATGAGTATTAACATGTGCTATTACAAGTCCACAGAGAGTATAATCTTTGCTTGTAAGCTTATTCTTCTTCTTCTTCTTCTTCTTCTTCTTCTTGTTTCAATTAACACTCTGCATATTTATATCTGCATACTAGTACGTATACAGTTGCACGAATATGCGTGCTGATGATTGATGTGGATGCAAATGTAAAATAATTACGTAATACTATATACTTGGTGATTGTGATAATTATGTGCAAATCAACGGTTAAAAAGCACTCAGTGTACTTCACCAGATGTAGCATCGAATAAAGGGGTCACATTTTGATCCTATCATAAAATAGAGAAGAAACTTGAAATGAAAATCGTAATCAGTGCAAACTTAATATATATATTTTTAGTAAAAAAGAGGAAAAGAATAACCCCAATGGGGCACTCACCCACTACTTGTTGCCTTCATATTTTAAAGGTGGCCGGGTAATGAGAGCACAAGAGTATTAATATAAATTATATAATATGTTATAAATTGGTTGGATGGACGACACGTCATCGTCACTTGGACTTGATCAGGGTGTTAAAAATGGCCTGGGGACTGAATAACCAGCCAGTGAACATGATTTTTGTCATTTACTGCTGTTTTTTTTTTCTTTCATCAAAATCTTTCACACACAGGCACACACAGGCACACCATGGCTTCTGCAGCTGCTACTGCTTCTTCCAAAGGTAAACTTTATTTTGTAAAAGGCATTACTATTTTGATAATTCTGTTACTACCAAACAAACAGGTTTCCGCGTGCTTCAAATCCATCATTAGTTTCGGCGATTCGATAGCCGACACAGGAAACCTCCTTCACCTCTCCCCGCCGTCAAATCCGCCGCCCAATTTCGCCTCGCCGCCGTACGGTGAGACATACTTTCATCTCCCCACAGGGAGATTCTCTGACGGCCGCCTCATCATCGACTTCATCGGTATACGTTGTCCCCAATCATTTATTACCTCTTTAATTAACGATTAATTTCTCTTATTATTTTTCAACATTATATTTTCTGGTAATTGGCGCTTCCTTTCACACCACCATTTCACAGCGGGGGGAATGTGAAGCGGCGGCGTGAATTTCGCGGTGGGGGGAGCTACGGCGCTGCCGGATCCATTTTTTGCCACATGGCAAATGTATCTCTATTGAATCAGTTCAATTTGTTTAATGAGATGTTCTTGCCCACACTTTGCCACAAATTACCTGCAGGTAACAATAATATTTTTTCCCATCGATTCAATCCAAAATTAATTTTGATCTATATATCATGCTTATAATTTTGTTAGATGATTATATTGATCAAGGAAAACATAATTATTTCAATCTGTATATTATTTCAAAAAGTCAAGTGAAAACAATGTGCTACCTAATCAACGAAAAAACACAAAAAATAATGTCCTGTGGAATTTTATTAATATTAATCTTAATATTTTATAATAAAGGAAGTTGCCACCAGATAGCAACTAGGCCACATTGCAAGCTTGTTTTTTTTTTTTTTTGTTTTTTTTTTCTCTTGCAACTTTAAATAATATTAATTGAAACATAATAATTGATGTTTATTATATAAATTGTTGTCGATATACGTTCAGATTGCAAAAAATATCTCGAGAGCTCCCTTGTCCTAGTGGGAGAGATAGGAGGAAACGACTATAACGACGCGTTTCTCCAAGGAAAAAGCGTCAATGACGTCCGATTATTCGTTCTTTGAGTTGTCGAAGAAATAATTTTTACGATTAATGTAAGTTAAGTGTCATGCACTGAAATATATTTTTGAAGATTTATATTTATTTTAATAAAAAAAAATTGAAATGCAGGAATGGATAAAACTCGGGGCAGTGACCCTGATGGTAGCAGGGAATTTCCCGATCGGATGTTCAGCAGCTTATCTTACATATTTCAAAAGTTCCAACGAAAAAGATTACGACCCGGAAACTGGTTGTCTTAATTGGCTAAATAATTTTTCTCAGCACCATAATAAACTGCTTCAATCGGAACTCGACCTCATCCGAAACCAGAATCCAAAAGTTAATTTAATCTACGCCGATTATTACAATGCTGCAATGCCCATTTATCGTTCCCCTGAAAATTACGGTAACTAATCAATCACAATACATGATTTATTCAAATTAAATTAATTAGTGAAATAATAATAATAATAATGTTTAATTGACGTTGATGCAGGTTTTACGGAAGGAGCACTTAGAGCTTGTTGCGGAGCCGGAGGGCCGTACAACGTAGATTTGAAGGTACAATGTGGGGGTAGCGGGTCCCACACGTGCAAAGACCCTTCTTCGCACGTGAGTTGGGACGGCGTGCATTTGACGGAGGCAGCTTATAGATCCATAGCCACCAGTTTACTACGAGGATCTTTTACTGTTCCTCAACTTCAATCTGTCTGCAATTCGTTGTCTTCTATAAATACCAGTCCTAATGCTATTTCTGACAATTAGTACGGCTCCTTCGACCCTACACACGGTGATAAACACCTGGTGGGTCTTCTGCTGCCACGTGTACTTTTTTGTATATATAAATATTACACACGGCAGGACAATTACAAACTTTGTGCTAGGCTTGAAATATGTATTTTCCATTTTTTTTACAAATGAATTTGATTTCCACAAGTACAGGTTACGGATCAAGATATATCTACTATGATAAGATGCGGGCAGAAGAGCATTATATTCCTCATCAATAACGGAGGATACACAATTGAGGTAGAAATTCACGATGGTCCGTACAACATGATCAAGAATTGGAACTGCACGGGCCTTGTCGACGCCATCCACAATGGAGAGGGCAACTGCTGGACTGCCAAGGTTAGCATATATTTGACATTTTTTTATAAACTAATCTCAGTTTATTGATAATCGAATTATAACACCATGGTCGCTGGAAAAATCAGGTGAAAACGGAAGATGAATTGGTGAAAGCAATAGCAGCTGCGACAGACACGTACAAGGAATCGTTGTGTTTCATCGAAGTGCTGGTTCACAAAGATGATACTAGCAAAGAATTGCTGGTGTGGGGATCGTGTGTTTCATCTGCTAATAGCCGACCTCCCAATCCGCAATAGGAAGCTCTTTATAGCTTAAAGGAAAACCGATTTTTGTTCGATGATTGCAACAACAATAACCAGGATCACCAGAAAAGCAAAGTGGGAGATGATTTGATGATCAAGTGATCAAAATCCAGGGCTTTGAAAATATACGCCAATCTGAAGAAAGTGAAGCAGCCAATTTCTCAAAGTGATCAAAAGTTTCATCAACTCACTCTTCACAAATGGCAATAGCCTAAAATAAAGAATGGTGATCAAAGAAGTGTGAGTTTTAATCCGGTGAGTGTTACTGTTAGTCAGGATTTAAGGCCCCGTGGGCAAAAATATGACGAAGATTTTGATAGGTATAAAAGCCTACCGAATTCATTCATCAGGCGGAGTTGAAGTTCAGCAAAATTATAATGGAGAAAAATAGCAAATAATGATGCGAAGAATGTTTTGAAGAAGTATTGTAGTAAAAATGACGATGGTTTTTCCTTGTTTTAGGAAAATTCGTGACGAAGATGGAATGAGTGATTCGAGTTCGGATTTATTCGAGCTTGATCATCTAGCATTATTGGAGACAATAGATTCTGCAAACAATTACCTCTGTAAACTAGTGGTTCAGACACTAATCGTGGTATTTTTTAGCCGTTTGGTTCGTGAACTAGACCGGAGTAATGTTTGTTTCTGTAGTTACTACTCATTAATGTTTCAGTAGTTATTAGTCATTACTCTCTCTTTCAGTAATTAAAAATCAGAAGCACTGATGCAAATTAGAAGCACTTAATCAAAATGCATCAGTGCTTCTGATTTTTCATCTTATAAGCTTTTGAAACTTAATTAAATCAGAAGCACTGATGCAAATCAACTTAAAGTAAATGCCTGAAATGAAATAGTTCAATTTTCATTCATACGTAAAGAAAACAAACACAGTTTGAGACAATATTACACCAAGTCATGAAAACCAAAAACAAAAAACATTTGCTACTGACGGCAAGATTCGTTCAACCACGACGAAATCCGAGCTCCTTCACCGCCGACCAGCATATTCATCCATATATACGATATTTTGAGAAAAACCGGGTTCTTTAGCCGGTTTTCGGTTTTACGATTTTGGACGGTTGAACCGAATTTTTGTGCAATTGACCACGGGTCTTGATTTTTTCGGGTTTAGAGTATCGAGTAAACTGCAAAAGATACCCCTGTGTAATCCCAAAATAACAAAAACACCCCTGTGATAATAAACTAGCAAAAACCCCCTATGTTTTTTTTAAATAGTAAATAGCACACTTGACCCACTACCAATTTAATGGTTGACATTGTGTGAATAGACCAAAAACCCCTGTCAAATATCTATTTTTATAGTATTAAAACAAAAAAGAACACATGATATATTTAAATTATTATTTTCTATATTCTAACTATTTTTTTTTATTATTGATAAAAAAAACTAATTTTATTTTTGTTATTTTTAATTTAAAAAATGGAAAGGGGGTTTTTTATTTTTAAAATTATCGTATAATTTCTTTATAACTTTTAAATTATTCCTAAACTAAATTATGCAAAAGAAAAAAAAATTACAATATTATGTATATGTTTATTAATGATTATTTTTTTTAATAATAATATTTCAATTTAATTTTATACTAAATTTTTAATAATCAGAAAAAATCAAAAAAAAAAAAAAAAAAAGAAAAAAAAAGAATAGATAAATCGAATCCTGATGCCATCTCCAACACCACCCCCATCGTCTTCCCACTTAATTTCTGAATCCCAGCAAAAACAAACTATTATGGCATTATATATACTTTTTTTTTTTTTTTTTTTTTTCCTTATTTGTTTGCGTAGAGTTCCATGATTATGTTGATTTGCTATATATTCTATGAAAGAAAACCCTAAATAAATCAAACCAATTAGAAATAATTTATAAATACCCCTTCAAAAGTCCAACGAGAATCTATATATATATATATATATATATATATATATTGTGTAGTAAAAGAATTCGAGAAACATAGACATATATCTCATCATGGCGGCTTTTCTTCGGATTGCTCCAATTCCAAACATACCCACAAAGCCTTCTCCCCCCTATTCGATGAATATCCGGTGGTCATCGAATTTTTCCCCGTCTTCGTTAATAAACCGGTCATCCAATCGACAACACAAGACTTGTTCCATATCACGACCTTCTCCCCCTTCATTATTAATCCCGTCATCCAATCGTCCGTTCTCACTCCTCTCCATTGATGGAGGAGGAGTGAGAGGTGCCATACCGGCTACTATTCTTTTAACCCTTGAGAATGAACTACAGGTAAATAAATTTTGTTAATTTTGAAATAAACTAGTTTTTTTGTTTTTTTTTTTGAATTATTATTATTATTATATTTTGTTATCATGCACCAGAAGCTGGATGGTCCAGATGCACGACTTGCATCTTACTTTGATTGCATCGCCGGAACTAACTCCGGTGGTGTCATCGCATCATTATTGGCATTACCTAATTTAATGGGCAACCCGATGTTTGAGGCCAAAGATTTACAAAATTTCTTCGCGGACTATTCCGAATCTATTTTCAAGCCGAGGTAATTTTTTTTTTTTTTTAATACGCTCAAATGTTATTTTAACTCTTTTAAAACTAAAAATTGTTTATCTTGTTTAGGAACTTACTGGTTCAGATAGGAATGAAAGTCAAGAGTTTAATTAGTGGTTCTCCATATAATTCATGGGACCTGGAAAATGTTTTAAGTAAACATATGGGGTCCACCACCCTAGGGGAAGCCTGTACAAATTTGATTATACCATATACTGATATGAAAACCCGCGGCCAGTTAACAAGTTTTACCACTTATCAAGTTAGTATTCTTATTTTTATTTAATTTTTTTCTAATACTTATTAATTCTTATTTGTATTAATTATAAGTTAAATCTTATTCTTGAATATTACAGGAAACTGATTTGAATACAAAGTTGATCGATGTCTGTCTTTCAACAACAAGTGGATATCCAACCGAAAAAAACCCTGTAAGTAACTCAAACTCGAAATAGTGAACATAATAATTTTTATATGTGATTTTTCGGTTATTTTTTATTTTTCTATATTTTTAGTTAGGTGGTGCACTTCATGAAATAAACTTAAGTGGTGATCGGAGAATTCCTAGTCCGTGGGTTCCCTCCCTTATACTATCACTAGGGACTGGAATTGTCAGCTTGCATGGGCGCGGGGTATTTACCCCAGAAACATTGCGTGAGAAAAAATGGGCAAAGATTAACCGTCACAAAAGATGGTCAACCGCTATGTACTCGTCAATAGTCTCTGAATACGTTGGATATGATGTTCAAAAAACATTGGGTCCGAAAGATTTTTACTTGCGAATTCAGGTAATGTGCTCTATTTATTTTCGTATTCATGGCTAGGTGTTTTAATATCGTATTTGTTGATAGAGTTGATGCAATATATACCATTACTTCTCTTTTATAGGACTATAGGCCGGATTTGATTAATATGGATGATAATCTTGCATCATTGGACAACTCAACAAGGATGGAATCGTTAGTTGAAGCCGCGGTCCGTTTGTTACAAGAGACAAACGCAAGCGGCCTTCCATATTTGCCGTATAATAAAATGGGCCTTCCATATTTGCCATATAATAAAATCGTCGACGAAGAAACAACAAATGAAACGCTACTGAGGAATTTTGCAAACCTTCTGTCCGAGCAGAAGAAGATCCGTGAAGGCGGAAATTAGTATTTTATTAACTTTACTATTTTTTATATTGCAATAATAACATTCATTGTTTTGTTAAGCTCTTTTAATTAAAGAATTTTTTTCATGATATGATTAAAAAAATGTATACATTAACAAAGATTTATTGAAAATGGAGAATTTGAAGTTATATTAGGAAAGATGAGCTGAAATACCAAATCCAAAGACCGGTTTTCACCTGCATCCTGAAATTGAAGCTCCCCGAGCCCAACCCTGGTGGACCCTGATAGCTCGACTCTTACATCATCGACCACGGGCCAACACTAAATATCCGGGACGACTTGATAGCGACGTCGTCAATGATGGGCCCACAGGTGGGGTCATCCTCCATGCCTGGATTTCTGAAAACCACACGCGCCTCCTCACGCGTAGGAATCCCAGCCCTGAACGCTGTAGAGAGTCTGGATATCTATGGTCTGCGAGGCCGGGGGGACGGAGACGTTGAGTGACTCTAGCTGGGGGATTGAGTGATTCTAGCTGGGCTCACGTGCGGATAGCGCTGAAGGTGATGGAGTAGTCAGTAGAGTGCGCCGTTCCTTGATTTCCTGGATGATCTCGGCGTCGTTGCCGAGCCGAGCCGCGTGTGTACCCTGCAGTACGATGAGGATCATCCCACCCTATTTCTGCCCGGATTCAACTAGCTCCACCGTGCCGTTGGTTTCCCAGCTCGGGATTGCGGTGGGGCCGCAGGAAAATCCGGCGTCTGAGGAGAAGCCTCCAGAAAGTGGAGTCTCGAAATCTCCATTCACAAGTGAGCCTGCAATAATATTTTTTTTTAATATTATTATTATTATTATTTTAACAAGCATTTTTTCTCTCTGTGATGTACGAGATATTATTTCAAAAATAAAAAAAATAATAAATTCTATACATAATAAGAAAATATAGTACACTAAGGACCTTTTTGGTTGCTATGATGGGATTGATTAAAAAATGAGGATTATGCAATATTGTATTGTTCACCACTATTCAGTAAGAGAATATTCTCATTTGGTTTGAAGGATTACTAATATTGGATAACTTAATATTTTTGTTTGGTTTGACTGATTGTGACTGATAATGAATGAATTTACAAAGTAACTCTTGGTCAAAATAAATGCACTTGACTTCCTATATATAAAGGAAAAAAAAAACACAATTCAAAAATCCTTCTGATATGTATAAATTATAATAAATACAAAAAAAGAAGAAAAAAAAATCTGCAAAAAAGAGACCCAAATCATTCATACGGTAAACCCAAAATTGAAATAGACCCAATATTATGATAAACAATAGATTGAACAATTCTAGAGGACGTGGTGACGGTTTCGGTCGAGGTGACAGATCGTTTTTAAAAGTGAAAATTGAATAATTCCATACGTTTATCACTGCGGCCTGAAGAGTTCAGTGCAAATAGTAATATTACTGTCTGAGACAGTAATATTAATTAAAATATTTTTTTCTAAGAAAACAAAAATCCGGGAAAAAAAAAGGTCAACGGTGGTTGACCGACCGGAAAAAAAATCAGGAAAAAAAAAGTCAACGGCGGAGACTGGCGGTCTCCGGCGGTCATGGCCAGAATCTGGCCGGAAAAAAAAATTCCGAAAAAAAAAATTCAAAAAATTATTATTTTGGGGGTTAATGTGTATATTTGTGAGTCAGCCAGCCTTCAAAGGAAAGAGGTAATTTAAATCCGGGGTCAATGTGTAATATTAAGAAAATTAGAGCATAATGGATGAAATTGATAAAAAAAATATATTATGAAGGGTATTTTAGACCAAAAACATGGGGATGAATTTATTTGAGAGTGTTTTTTTTTGTGGACCAATATGCATTTAAGTCCCATATGATGGACCTTTTTATCCATTCACCCTAATTATAGTTAGAAAATTAGTAGAGAAAAATGATTAAAAATAAATAATTACAGAAGTATCATTAGTGTGGGATTCTTCACAATTTAGTTTCAATTTTGATAGTTGTCAAAAATTATAGTTAGAAATGGGACTTGCTTTTTACGGTTTGAAATTTGCTATGTAAATATACCCTCCTCTGTAAATATCTTCTACTATTTTCGTACTAGGCAGTCGCGATTACCTAACTCGACTAAACAGGTTCTGATTTGCTATGTCTTGAAGTAGAATCTATGGCGTTTTTTGATGTATGCACGTAAACAACATATATAGCTTAACTGAAACAATGATTAAAAAAAACTCGAAGCACAAGCGTATACATATATAGATAGACATCGTATACATATTGTCGACCCAATTCACTTATTTTTTTCTAATACCCAGTGATTTACAAGACAAAGCATAAAAATGCAGAAAGATTTAAAGACAACTACAGTCTACAGAATACACACGAATCAACCACCTACGGGATACGAATCTACAAAGCCACAAGCCTAAAAATGAATATTACTAGAAAAGTGATATTTGAGCAAAAAATAATGAAAAACGAATACATCTCCCATCTCCCGATCTTTGTTAATATATACATTTTTTTAATCATATAATGAAAAAAATTCTTGAACTAAAAGAGGTTAACAAAAAAAAATGAATGTAATTATTGCAATATAAAAAGTAGTAATGTTAATAAAATATTAATTTCCGCCTTCACGGATCTTCTTCTGCTCGGACAGAAGATTTGCAAAATTCCTCAATAGTGTTTCATTTGTCTCTTCGTCGACGGTATTATCATACGGCATGAATGTTATGTGTCGCTCTTGTAACAAAGAGACCGCGGCTTCAACTAACGATTCCATCCTTGTTGAGTTGTCCAATGATGCGAGATTATCATCCATATTAATCAAATCCGGCTTATAGTCCTATAAATAAATAAATAATGGTATATATTGCATCAACTATCAACAAATACAATATTAAAACACCTAGCCATGAATACGAAAATAAATAGAGCACATTACCTGAATTCGCAAGTAAAAATCTTTCTGGCCCAATAATTGTTGAACTCCATATCCACAGTATTCAGAGGCTATTGACGAGTACACCGCGGTTGGCCATCTTTTGTGACGGAAAATCTTTGCCAATCCTTTCTCCTCACGCAATGTTTCCGGGGTAAATATCCCCCGCCCATGCAAGCTGACAATTCCAGTCCCTAGCGATAGTATCAGGGAGGGAACCCACGGACTAGGAATTCTCCGATAACCACTAAAGTTTATTTCATGAAGTGCATCACCTAACTAAAAATATAGAAAAATAAAAAATAACCGAAAAATCACATATAAAAATTATTATGTTCACTATTTTGAGTTCGAGTTACTTACAGGGTTTTTTTCGGTTGGATATCCACTTATTGTTGAAAGACAGACATCAATCAACTTTGTATTCAAATCAGTTTCCTGTAATATTCAAGAATAAGATTTAACTTATAATTAATACAAATAAAAATTAATAAGTATTAGAAAAAAATTAAATAAAAATAAGAATACTAACTTGATAAGTGGTAAAACTTGTTAACTGGCCGGTTTTCATATCAGTATATGGTATAATCAAATTTGTACAGGCTTCCCCTAGGGTGGTTGACCCCATATGTTTACTTAAAACATTTTCCAGGTCCCATGAATTATATGGAGAACCACTAATTAAACTCTTGACTTTCATTCCTATCTGAATCAGTAAGTTCCTAAACAAGATAAACAATTTTCAGTTTTAAAAGAGTGAAAATAACAATTGAGCGTTTAAATAAAAAAAAAATACCTCGGCTTGAAAATAGATTCGGAATAGTCCACGAAGAAATTTTGTAAATCTTTGGCCTCAAACATCGGGTTGCCCATTAAATTAGGTAATGCCAATAATGATGCGATGACACCACCGGAGTTAGTCCCGACGATGCAATCAAAGTAAGATGCAAGTCGTGCATCTGGACCATCCAGCTTCTGGTGCATGATAACAAAATATAATAATAATCATAATTAAAAAAAAAAAAAAACTAGTTTATTTCAAAATTAACAAAATTTATTTACCTGTAGTTCATTCTCAAGGGTTAAAAGAATAGTAGCCGGTATGGCACCTCTCACTCCTCCTCCATCAATGGAGAGGAGTGAGAACGGACAATTGGATGACGGGATTAATAATGAAGGGGGAGAAGGTCGTGATATGGAACAAGTCTTGTGCTGTCGATTGGATGACCGGATTATTAACGAATACGGGGAAAAATTCGATGACCACCGGATATTCATCGAATAGGGGGGAGAAGGCTTTGTGGGTATGTTTGGAATTGGAGCAATCCGAAGAAAAGCCGCCATGATGAGATATATGTCTATGTTTCTGGAATTCTTTTACTACACAATATATATATATATATATATATATATATATATATATATATATATATATATATATATATATATATATATATATATATATATATATATATATATCGGCAGAAAAGAAAGGGATAGATTCTCGTTGGACTTTTGAAGGGGTATTTATAAATTATTTCTAATTGGTTTGATTTATTTAGGGTTTCTTTCATAGAAGATATAGCAAATCAACATAATCATGGAACTCTACGCAAACAAATAAGGAAAAAAAATAAAAATAAAAATAAAAGAAAAGTATATATAATGCCATAATAGTTTGTTTTTGCTGGGATTCAGAAATTAAGTGGGAAGACGATGGGGGTGGTGTTGGAGATGGCATCGGGATTCGATTTATCGATTGCAAAACAAAGCAGTAGTTGAATTATGAACTGTATATGCACGGAAGATTATATATTGGCACACTGTTGGTTTCTAATTTTGCAGCTCAGACATTAGGGCTGCCGTTCGTGCCGCCGTACATCGGCGGAGAAAATGGGGAATTGCGCGGCGGGGGTTTCAGCAAAGGAGTGAATTTTGCGGTGGTTGGAGCGACGGCGCTTGGTTATGAGTTTTACGAGAAATTAGGATTCCATAATCCGGTTACGAATGTGTCTCTGGGAACTCAATTGGATTGGTTCAAACGTTTCTTATCCACAATTCCTGGTAAGATCACTCAATTTTATTCCTGAAAATGAAATTTGTAGTTAAACCTAATTTAAAATTGGATAACTAAATTAAAACATAATTAGTGATGATCTAATGACAATCCAGAAAGGGTGAACTTTATATATATTTGCCCACAAATATTTTATTAGTCTGATCTGATCCTTTGGTTAATTATGTTTTGTTTAATCAATTAATTGTTATTATTCTTAATTTCTGGAAAAAATATCTAGTCAGAATAGTAGTTTCTAATCATGAGTTGTCTGTTGGAATTAATTTTTCTGTTTTATTACATAATAATAACAGATGGTAAGAAATACCTCGAAAGGTCTCTGGTTGTGGTGGGAGAGATAGGCGGCAACGATTACAACCATCCACTCGGTCAAGGCGCAACTTATGATGTTATTCAATCATTCGCTCCAGCAGTTGTCGAATACATTGGATCGACAATTCAAGTACGTACTTAAAGAAAACATCATCTAATTAGTGCATAAACCTGCACTCGGTATTTTAATTTTTGTTACTAATTAAACAGGACCTGATTAAGCTTGGTGTTAAGACAATATTAGTGCCTGGAAATCTACCAATAGGCTGTTTGCCTGTTTACCTAACACAATTCAAGAAATCGAGTGCCGTAAACGATTACGACCCGAAAACCGGATGTTTAAATTGGCTGAACAAGTTTGCTAGGTACCACAATAAGCTACTCAAGAAAGAATTGAAACGTATACAAGAGCTAATTCATCCTGATCAGGTCGACATAATCTACGCGGATTACTACAATGCTGCAGCAATGCGTTTTTATCTATCCCCAAACGAATTTGGTATTGACCTTCTTTACTTAAGTTCGGTTTATTTGTATGATCAGCAATACTCTGTTAAATAATTAATTATTTATTAATTGTCAATGATGCAGGATTTAATGAAAAGGGAATTCTTAAACCTTGTTGTGGAGCTGGTGGGCCGTATAACTACAATGCATCGGCAGAATGTGGGTTTTCTCCAGCGACATGCTGTGACGACCCTTCTTCATTTGCTAGCTGGGATGGGCTTCACTATACAGAGGCGGCCTATAGATTGATAATTCAAGACTTGTTCAACGGGCCCTACACAACTCCTCGAGTAGAAACTACTATTTGTCCCTCCATATCTGTCCTGTAAGCATCTTATGTTTGTATTATATATCTGCATGAGGCATATTATATATGTGTTGTATTATATACTGTTGTAACTTTGTAAGAAATACACGTATGATGGGGATATAGACGTATAATGCATATTAGTCGTTCATTGAGCGTACGTGTAACAGAATTTTGCCTTTTACTGTCGAATCCGGCTCTGCCCATTTTCCTTCGACGGAGAACTGTAGCTCCCCATTCTATCAATTTGAGTACTGAATCACGGGATTAACCATCGCATTTTCAAACCGTTTTAATGCACAAATGTATGAATATTAACTAAATTGTTCCTTATCCTAATTGTTCGTTTTATTTATTATTTCTCTTTGTTTTTTACAATTAAAACACTTAAAATTTTAATTTTTTTTATACAAAACTAGATTGTTAAAATTTATAGGAGTACAATATAAAAGCCGATAAATTATATATACATATGTACTAGTAAAAGAAAATGGCCCCTAACCCTACAATAGCTTCCCCCTGGATGTGGATGCAAACATGCATAATTACGTAATAGTTTATATATTACTTGGGAATTGTAATAATTAATTATGTGTAAATCAAGTGTTAAAAATCACAGAGATATATTTCTAATCAAATATATACTTTTAGTAAAAAAGAGGGAAAAAAGGACCCCACTCGGGCACTCACCCACTACTTGCTCGACCTAGCGACCGTTGGCAAGGGGATTCGAACTTGGGTCAATTGACCCAAGCTCTCTTGCTCCAACCGCTAGGCCACCCTTGCGGGTATGCCCACTACTTGTTGCTTTCATATTTTAAAGGTGGCGGGGTAATGAGAGCACAAGTGTATTAATATAAATTATATCTATAATATATTATAAATTGGTTAATGAAGGCGTGCAAATATCCATTTTATGTAAACTAAACATAAATTAATCAAATAAATCAGCACAAACCGAAAAATATATAAAATAAATAAATTTACATTTATATCCTTTTGCTATTGCCATGTCATTGAGGAACCTCCCTGCTGCTTCTTATTCTCCTCCTCTGTAAATCTCTTGCATTTTCATCTCTCTCTCTCTCTCTCTCTCTCTCTCTCTCTCTCTCTCTCTCTCACACACACACACACACACAATGGCTTCTGCAGCTGCTACTGCTTCATCCAAATGTATACTTTATTCTGTAAATATTACTATTTTGATAATTCTGTTACTACCAAACACACAGGTTTCCGCGTGCTTCAAATCCATCACTAGTTTCGGCGATTCAATAGCCGACACAGGAAACCTCCTTCACCTCTCCCCGCCGTCAAATCCGCCGCCCAATTTCGCCTCGCCGCCGTACGGTGAGACATACTTTCATCTCCCCACAGGGAGATTCTCCGACGGCCGCCTCATCATCGACTTCATCGGTATACGTTGTCCCCAATTATTTATTAATACCTCTTTAATTTCTCTTATTATTTTTCAACATTTTCTGGTAATTTGCAGCTGAAGAGTTGGCGCTTCCTTTCACACCACCGTTTCACAGCGGGGGGAATGTGAGCGGCGGCGTGAATTTCGCGGTGGGGGGAGCTACGGCGTTGCCGGATCCGTTTTTTGCCAAGAGTGGGGTCCAAATTCCGATGGCAAATGTGTCTCTGCTCAATCAGTTCAATTTGTTTAAAGAGGTGTTTTTGCCCACACTTTGCCACAAATTACCTGCAGGTAACAATAATATTTTTTCACATCAATTCGATCCAAAATTAATTTTGATCTATATATATCATGCTTATAATTTTGTTAGATGATTATATTGATCAAGGAAAAATTAATTATTTCAAACTGGATATTATTTCAAAATTTCAACTGAAAACAATGTGCTACCTAATCAACAGAAAAACAAAAAAAAAATAATGTCCTGTGGAATTTTATTAATCTTAGTCTTAATATTTTATAATAAAGGAAGTTGTCACCACGTAGCAACTAGGCCACATTGCAAGCTTGTATCTTTTTTTCTCTTGCAACTTTAAATAATATTAATTGAAACATAATAATTGATGTTTATTATATAAATTGTTGTCGATATACGTTCAGATTGCGAAAAATATCTCGAGAGCTCCCTTGTCCTAGTGGGAGAGATAGGAGGAAACGACTATAACGACGCGTTCCTCCAAGGACAAAGCGTCGATGTCGTCCGATTATTCGTTCCCCGAGTTGTCAAAGAAATAATTTTTACGATTAATGTAAGTTAAATGTCATGCACTGAAATATATTTTCGAAATTTATTTTAATAAAAAAAAATTGAAATGCAGGAATTGATAAAACTCGGAGCAGTGACGCTGATGGTAGCAGGGAATTTCCCGATCGGATGTTCAGCAGCTTATCTTACATATTTCCAAAGTTCCAACGAAAAAGATTACGACCCGGAAACTGGTTGTCTTAATTGGCTAAATAATTTTTCCCAGCACCATAATAATCTGCTTCAATCGGAACTCGACCTCATCCGAAACCAGAATCCAAATGTTAATTTAATCTACGCCGATTATTACAATGCTGCAATGCTCATTTATCGTTCCCCTAAAAATTACGGTAATTAATCAATCACAATACATGATTAAATCAAATTAAATTAGATTATCAGTTAATTAGTGAAATAATAATAATAATAATGTTTAATTGACGTTGATGCAGGTTTTACGGAAGGAGCACTTAGAGCTTGTTGCGGAGCGGGAGGGCCGTACAACGTAAATTTGAAGGTACAATGTGGGTGTAGCGGGTCCCACACGTGCAAAGACCCTTCTTCGTACGTGAGTTGGGACGGCGTGCATTTGACGGAGGCAGCTTATAGATCCATAGCCACCAGTTTACTACGAGGATCTTTTACTGTTCCTCAACTTCAATCTGTCTGCAATTCGTTGTCCTCTATAAATACGGGTGCTAATGCTATTTTCGACAATTAGTACGGCTCTTTCGACCCATATACACGGTGATAAACACCCTAAAATTTAGACTATATGACCAAAAACACCCCACTTATTCATAATTACCAAACAAACCCCTCTGATTAGGTTACATTTTCTTACTCCAAAATAGGGTAAATTCATCTAAATTGATGTGCTTTGAACGATTAGTAAAAGCAAACCGGACAACAAAATATACATAATAAATAGATTATATCAATATGTTACTTTAATTTGTTTACCCTTATGCATGCGCACGCTCACATACTTTGAACAGTGGCGGATCCAGGATGAAAATTCAGGGTATGCCGGCTGTGGCGATTTCAGGAATTTACTGTACAGTGGGGTTAAATTTTCGGGGGTTCAGGGGCAGCACCCCATTTTCGGGGGTTCAGGGGCAGCACCCCCTGAAAAAAAAAAATTGGATAAATTAGGAGAAGGAAAAAAAAATTGAACAGAAACATTTAGGACTTTTTTTATATATATTTTGAATTTTGAGAGGACTAAATAATAATATAGATATAATATAATTGTTCTGAGGAGAGAGGCTAAAAAAAAGTTAGGACTTTTTTTGTATATTTTGAATTTTAGGTGGACTAAATAGTAATATAGATATAATATAATGTGTTTATGGGAGAGGCCTCAAAAGAAATTGAGACAAAAAAAAACAACGGGTTTTTGCACCATAATAGATTCAACTCATGACCTTGTAAAATTCCCATATATTGTTGTATTTTAGATAGGACACTATTAGGGTTTATGAGAATTGGGGAGTAAGAAAAGTAGAATGATAGAGAGAAAAGAATATGAGAGAGAGAAAATTCTGAAAATTGATCATGCCTTTCTCATTCCTTCACTGCACCTTATAACAAATCGCTGACAAACAAAGTACTGAAATAATTAAATGAAAAACATAAAATAAGGAAAATGACAAAACATAATAATAATTTTAGACTAGTAGATTCAGGTGTTGTCTCTCCAATTAAGTTATTCGGATCCCTCCTTTTCCAGCCCAGCAACAATTTGCAAGCCCACTCTTTCATTTCTTCTTGGCCCAACTATCACCGGTCCAATAACAGAGTTCCCTGGCTCAACAATATCAGTTGTCGGTGGTTCCATTAATCCTGAAACGACGTCACTCGTTTCAATCCCCATTTCTTCCAATTTCGCCATAACCCTCGATTTCTTCCTTGATTTCTTAGATCCCCATTTCAGATCCTCCGTGAACGTGACATTACCCCCCGACAAACCAAATCCTTGTCCCCAAGGATTAAAAGAAGGAAATTTGCGCCGTAATTCATCAATCTTTTCCCAAGTAGCACCTTCTCTTCCCGAATTGGACAATCGCACCAGAAATTGTGCGGCCGGTTCATCTCCAATAGTGAGCTTACCAAATTCTAGAGCAGCAATTGGAAAGGTTACAATCTTCCCATCAGCGTCGGTGAGAGGTAAGTGAGGGCTAGGTATATGCTTCAGACTAAGTTTACGTTTGAGAAGAGATACATGGAAAACGTCATGTATTTTTTATTCTGGTGGCAAGCAAAGTCGATATGAAACTTTACCAATTCGCTTCGTGATTGTGTAGGGACCGAAATAGCGATTGGAAAGCTTGAGATTCCGGCGCAAGGCAACGGTGTTTTGGTGGAAAGACTGTAACTTCAGGTAAACCTCATCTCCTACTTCGAACTCTCTTTCACGAGAAGGTCCAATTCTTGGAGCATATCATCGGACACGGGCGACTCCAAATGGATGTAACGAAGATCAAGGCTATCACCGAGTGGGAACCACCAACAAAGGTAACCGAACTACGTTCATTCCTTGGTCTAATTAATTACTACCGGCGGTTCATAAAAGGGTACTCGGCACGAGCGACACCACTAACCGACTTGCTCAAGAAGAACAAGATGTGGGAGTGGTCCGACTCATGCCAACGGGCGTTTGATGACTTAAAGGCAGCGGTGAGCCAAGAGCCGTCCTCGCCTTACCGGATTTTGGGAAGTCGTTCGAACTTCACACGGACGCTTCCGACTTTGCAATTAAGGGATTCTTGATGCAAGAGGGGCATCCGATCGCCTTTGAGAGCCAAAAGTTCAATGAAACGAAACGGCGCTACACGGTCCAAGAGAAGGAGATGACCGCCATTATCCATTGCCTTAGGGTGTGGCGACACTACTTATTAGGAGCATCGTTCGTGGTCAAGACGGACAACGTTGCCACAACCTACTTCCAAACGCAGAAGAAACTCTCGCCAAAGCAAGCACGGTGGCAAGAATTTCTAGTAGAGTTCGACTACGTCTTGGAGTACAAACCGGGCAAGGCAAACGTTGTGGCCGACGCCTTGAGTAGAAAGGCCGAACTCGCAGCTATTAGCTCGACAAGGGGGAACTTGGCCGACATGATTCGAGAAGGGCTCGACCATGATCCAATGGACAAGGAGCTAATCCGACTCGTTAAGGAGGGCAAGACGAGGCAACTTTGGGTAGAGGACGGCCTACTCTACACGAAGGGACAGCGACTCTTCGTTCCGAATCCGAAGTGGGGGAGCTTGAGGAAGGACCTTATAAAGGTATGCCACGACACCACGTGGGCGGGCCATCCGGGCCAAAGGACAATGGCGTTGCTCGAGACAGCCTACTTTTGGCCTCACATGCGGGACAGTGTCGATGTATATGTGAAAACTTGTCTTGTGTGCCAACAAGACAAGGTGGAGAACAAGCAGTCGACAAGGTTACTTGAGCCACTCCCAATCCCCGAGCGACCATGGGAGTCAATCTCAATGGACTTCATAAGTGCCTTGCCGATGTCCGAGGGGTCCGGGTCTATCATGGTGGTGATAGATCGTTTTTCAAAATATGGGACGTTCATAGCTTGCCCGAGGGATTGCACCGCAGAGGAGGCACCCGGTTCTTTTTCAAGAACGTCGTCAAGTATTGGGGACAACCGAGGAGCATTATAAGCGATCGAGACCCACGCTTCACGTGGCGATTATGGACGGAGTTTTTCAAGCTTTTGGGGTCCGAGCTTTGATTCTCGACGAGTTTTCACCCCCACCCCGACGGGCAAACGGAGAGGGTGAACGCCCTACTCGAGTGCTACCTACGGCACTTCGTGGGAGCCAATCAAAAAAATTGGGCGAAGCTCCTCGACGTGGCTCAATTTTCTTACAACTTGCAACGGAGTGAAACCATGGGGAGGAGTCCATTCGAGCTTGCAACGGGACAACAACCGCTTACGCCACACACTTTGGCTATGGCAACCGATGGAAGGAGTCCCGGAGCATTGAAGATGGCTAAGTCGTGGGAGGAACAAGCCGACTTAGCCCGGGCGTGCCTTGAGAAGGCTAGGCGACGTATGAAGAAATGGACCGATGACAAAAGACGACCACTGATATTCAACGATGGGGCCCAAGTGATGGTGAAACTATTGCCCCAACAGTTCAAGGCATTGCGGAGCATGCACAAGGGACTTGTGCGGAGGTACGAAGGACCATTCCCGGCGATCACCAAAGTCGGCAAAGTTTTGTATCGCCTAGAACTTCCAAGTTCTTTGAAAATCCTCCCGGTCTTCCATGTGAGTATGTTGAAGCCTTATCACGAAGACAATGAAGACCCAATCCGAGGAGAGTCACACCGAGCACCACCCATCGTGACTAAGTCATATGATAAGGAGATCGATGAAGTGCTCGGCCGACAACTGAAGCGACGTAGGGGTGTTCCACCGAGTATCCAATACCTCATTAAATGGAAGTGACTACGCGAGTCCGAGGCAACGTGGGAGACTAAGGAATAGTTGTGGCAATTTCAAGATCGTCTCCACTTGTTCGAGGCAACGAGGACGTCGTTGGATTAGGCGGGGGAGGATGTCACGGCCCGCCAGTTTTGGCCCAACCCTTTGCCAGTTTCCCTTGGGTTGGGAGGTAAAGAAACCCAAAACTTAACTCAAATAGGGTTAGGCCCAAGTTGGCCCAAATGTATAGAGATATGTAGAGATTATTGGAGGATTCTAGAAAATATTCTAGAACCCTCGCTTGTAGATATTTCGTAGGAATTCTTGGAGTGTTCTAGTGAACAACTCCAAGTCGTTAGATCAAATAGATCTCCACCGTCCATTAAGGAGGTGTTCTAGTATAAATAGGGGTAGGGTCCTCATTTGTAATAATAATAGTAATAGTAATAGTAATAGTAATAGTAATAGTAATAATAATAATAATAAATAATATTATTATTATTATAAAAGAAAAAAAAAGAGGGTTTACCTGTAACTCCTTCTCGAGGCATACAATGCAAGTTGCCGGTATTGCTCCTCTCACTCCTCCCTGTCGATGCAGAGGAGTGTGAGTGGTCGGTCACTAAAAGATGAATGTTGCCACAACGAAGAACGAACCATTAGCGAAGAACATGTACTCCATTATAATGACAAAGAAACTGAACTTAAAGTCATGGATCTCTTTGGAACTTCAAACATTGGTATTGACAGATCCATGAAATTAAGACAAGAACTTCTGTATATTTGCGGCCGCAAAGCCATTAGTGAAGATGTACTCCATGATAATGACGAAGAAACTGAACTTGGAGGCAGGGATCTCTTTCGAACTTCGTATATTGGTATTGGCAGATCCATAATGAACTAGAACTTCTGTTTTTTTTGTTTTTGCATGTAACCTATGTCCATATTATATAGAACGCATGGATTACTTATACAGGAAATTTACTTCAAATATGAAAATTTTGTTAATTCATAATAAGGAAACTTTCTGTTTTATATACCAATTACCAACTTTGTACTCAGTTTAAACTTTAAAGGAAAACCCACTTAATTTTTCCGTTGTAATTTATAATGAGGAAACATTTTTTTTTATGGTACATTACACGCACGAATCACATCTACTTTTTAGTACTAATTTGATATAGACCCACAAATTTAAGTTTCTCTACAAATAGGCCCACTTTTTAACTTTTATTTTAAATAAATCCACAGAAAAAAAAAATTCACAAAATTTCCGGCGACGGGTCGTGCTGGAGCTCCAGTTAGCTGACTCAGTATTAGTTAATTTTAAACAATCCATTTTTTCTTTTAACTTTTCTCCGGTGCTGGATCGTTGGAGCTCCAGTTAGATGACTTAACATTAGTTAATTTTACATTAGTTGACATCTTTTTTTTTTTTTCTTTTTTCGGCGACGGGTTGTCGGATCACCAGTTCATTAGCTCACTCATCAATCACCATTAGTTAACTTAAAAATTAGTTAACTTCAACGTTAATCAACATTCGACCTTTTCTTTTTTCCTCGATGGCGGATTGTCGGAGCTACGATTAGCTGACTTCAACACTAAAATAGTTGGGTGTCAGCTCACCGGAGCCCTGAATACACGACGACGAAAGAAAGAAGAGTTAAAAGAAAATATAATGGTCGGATATCAGCTAATTAGAGCTCCGACGTTCCATTGGCGGAAAAAAAAAAAAAAGTTAAAAGAAAAAAGTAGGGCATCGTAGCGAGCTAGTACAAGTCAACTAAGAAGCTCTGACAACCCGCCCCGTAAAAAAAAATTTAAAAATTAAATAAAGGAAAAAAAATTACTATGTCAACTAATTTTAAAACTATGCTTTTTACATATTAAAAAAAAATATATAGTTTTAAATCGGGTAAACAACAAAAAATCCCCTTGTGTTAAGGAAAGTCTGTGCCAAATTCTCCTGTGTTTTTTTTCTTGCGTAAAATGTTTTATTTTACTTTGCACGAAATTCCCTTTGCGTTAAAACTTAAAAGTTAACGCCGTTAATTATAGAGGGGATTTTATACAATTTTTCCATAAAAAGGGGGATTTAATGCATGATTTTGCAACATAAGGGGAATCTACGCAAAATTAATTTATTCATTTAAAATCAATTTTTTTTCTTAAACTAAGTCGAATATATCTATTAATTTAAAATAAGAAAACTAAGAAAATAATACTCAATGAGACGGAAGTTGGAACGAACTCTCAAATTATTTACGTTCTTTTAACATATAATTAATCAAGAATAAATTATAAAAATATATAACAATTCTAATAAAATAATTATATAATTTAAAAAATTAAAATTCATAGATTAATAAATTATATCATATAAAAATTGATTTAAAAAATGATCATTCACCACACTTATTAAGTTTTTATTTTTCATATTGTAACTGAATAAATGTGTTCAACTTAATTTCATAAAATAATATGAAATTTAACAAATAAATTATTTTTTGCATAAACTCCCCGTTGTATTGTAGAAACCATGCACTAAATCCCCATTTTATTAAAAAAGATGCATAAAACCCCATCTATAGGCAACGACGTTAACTTTTAACGAAAAATGAGAGTTCGTGCAAAGTAAAATAAAACACAAGGGGGTTTTACACAAGCAAACAAATACAGAGATTATTTGACATTCTTGATCTTGCTAAGTATGCAACTGTCCCAACGGCTTGACGGACTTCAACCATCCGTGTCAAATTATGGCTGTTGCTCTGACGATCAACGGCTAGACAAAGATACGTCATCACTGTTAGAACACAATAATCAGAAATTCAAAATAAAATATAATCAACGATAAATTATTAATAAAAGGTTACACGAAAAAACTATCTTGAGAAACGAGATAGAGGCTTGCAGAATTGCAATGTCCCTAAAGAGAGTAATTTCACCCCTTCACCGTGCTTGAAGTTCTACAGATGACTGCCTCCCAGGATTCAACTATCTATATTCCAAGTACAAGCACCGATACTTGGAATCTACAGAACTTTATGTTTCTTCTCTCAATATTATGATATGATTATGCAGAGTGCAAAAGAATACGTATATTCTCTGGAATGAAGAAAGAGATATTTAAAGAGTTGAAGCACCCTTTCAGATTCACACGAAGAGTCCTTCGGATAAAGAATACATTCCTTTGATAAAAGAATAACATTTTAATGAAAACTGACTATTTTAACTTCTCTTAACCGCTGTTAATTAATTAAATACGAAATTAAATTAATTAATGTGTTTTTAATAATACAAAAATCCAACAATCACTACCGGGTTGGATAGTTGAATCAAACAGAGCGGTTCGTTTCATCGATTCGACCCACTACTCACTCCCGGCCGGGTGGCAAGCGGGCCATCGAGTTGCTATCCGGGAAAGAAGGCAAAATCTCACAAATGGTGGAAACAAAGCCAAACAAGCCCTACATATTGACGTTCTCGCCATGCAGGTGGCGCATGCAAGCAGCCGTTGGCAGTTATGGCCTCCGCCGGAGATCAGGCACAAAACGTACACTACACCCCCAATTCGAACTCCACATTTCAGAAGGAAGATCTCAACTTCACCGCCAAGGCTGAGAGAGGACACGTGTCGCGTTCTACAGCGTTTACTACAACACGAGAACTGATGATATATGAGCTCTTTGTGTGGGCCCGTGGTCGATGATGTAAGAGTCGGACAATTGGGGTCAAGTAGGGTCGGGCTCGGTGGATTGGGGTTGATCTTTGTTTTCTTGGGCTATCAATTCGACTTTGGTTTAGGTTTCAGGGGCTTGGTGATGGGATATATGTTTGTGATTTGTGATTTTTTATTTTCTTTTTAAATTAATTTTGAACCATATAATATTATCTTCTTTCCGCGCATGAGTCCCCAATTTTAGTCATTCGATTCATTCGGTCCGAGTCTATTAATCACGCCAGAAAATAAATTTCATCAAAACGACTACAATTTTTTTAAGTGTGATATTAACTGAGAAAACTGCATTAAAAGTGATATTTGAGCAAAAAATAATGAAAAAGGAATACATCTTCCATCTCCTGTTTCGATCTAATGAATTTCCAAGATTGAAACCGATATAAATTTTTTTTTTGGCTTCGAGTGTGTAGTGTTGGCCCGTGGTCGATGATGTAAGAGTCGAGCTATCAGGGTTGGGCTCGGGGAGCTTCAATTTCAGGATAGAAATCCTATCTTATACGTACGATGACATGTTTATTATTTAGCAAGGAGATGCAGGTGAAAACCGGTCTTTGGATTTGGTATTTCAGCTCATCTTTCCTAATATAACTTAAAATTCTCCATTTTCAATAAATCTTTGTTAATGTATACATTTTTTTAATCATATCATGAAAAAAATTCTTTAATTAAAAGAGGTTAACAAAACAATGAATGTTATTATTGCAATATAAAAAATAGTAAAGTTAATAAAATACTAATTTCCGCCTTCACGGATCTTCTTCTGCTCGGACAGAAGATTTGCAAAATTCCTCAATAGCGTTTCATTTGTCTGTTCGTCGACGGTTTTATCATACGGCCTGACTGTTATGTGTCGCTCTTGTAACAAACGGACTGCGGCTTCAGCTAACGATTCCATCCTTGTTGAGTTGTCCAATGATGCGAGATTATCATCCATATTAATCAAATCCGGCTTATAGTCCTATAAAAAATAAATAATGATATATATATTGCATCAACTATTAACAAAGACGATATTAAAACACCTGGCCATGAATACGAAAATAAATAGAGCACATTACCTGAATTCGCATGCAAGTAAAAATCTTTCCGGCCCAACAATTGTTGAACTGCATATCCAAGGTATTTGGAGGCTATTGACGAGTACTCGGCGGTTGGCCATCTTTTGTGACGGAAAATCTTTGCCGATCCTTTTTCATCACGCAATGTTTCCGGGGTAAATACTACCCCCCCCCCCCCCCCCCCCCCCCCCTTCCCCCCGTGCAAGCTGACAATTCCAGTCCCTAGTGATAGTATCAGGGAGGGAACCCGCGGACTAGGAATTCTCCGATGACCACTTACGTTTATTTCATGAAGTGCATCACCTATCTAAAAATATAGAAAAATAAAAAAATAACCGAAAAATCACTTATAAAAATTATTATGTTCACTATTTTGAGTTACTTACAGTGTTTTTTCCGATTTGATATCCACTTGTTGTTGAAAGACAGACATCGATCAACTTTGTATTCAAATAAGTTTCTGTAATATTCAAGAATAAAATTTAACTTATAATTATTAATACAAATAAATATTAAGAAGTATTAGAAAAAAATTAAATAAAAATAAAAATACTAACTTGATAAGTGGTAAAACTTGTTAACTGGCCGGTTTTCATATCAGTATATTGTATAATCAAATTTGTACAGGTTCCTTAATACTTCGTTCGAGTTGCTTCTCTACTTCGTGTCTAAAATTTTTGAACTTTTCAAATGTTTCAGACTGTACTTCATTAAGTACACGTACCCATACCTAGAGTAATCGTCGGTAAAGGTAGCGAAATAGTTGTATCCATCATTCACACTAACACTTAGTGGACCACATACCTCTGTATGGATCAAGTCCAAAAGACCTTCGGCCCGCTCCATTTTTCCTTTGTAGGGTGACTTGGTCATTTTCCCTTTAAGGCAAGATTCACATGTTTGTAGTGATTTCACGTCCTCCAAAGTGAACAATTTTTCACTAACAAAATCGTTCATCCTTCTTAAAGAGACATGACCTAATTTAGTGTGCCAAAGTTGTGCGGGGTTTTGATCTATCTCCTTACGTTTTGCTGATATAACATTAATTGGTATTTCATTTGGATTTAGTTCATATAAGTTGTTTAATAGTCGTCCCTTGCAAATTAAATTTTTATTTTTTTGTATAATGCAAATCGAATTTCCAAAAACAAAAGTAAAACCTTCAATATAATACATGAATAGAAATAAGGTTTCTAATGAGAGACGGAACAAATAAATAATCGTTCAAAACAATAGGAAAACTAGAATCCAAAACATTTAAGTAAATTGTGCCACTTTTGCTCCATTCCTCATCCTTAGGTAGGTCTCACCCGCTCTAAACTTTCTACTTCTTTTCATTAGCTTCAAATCATTACATAAGTGTGAGCCACAGCCCGTATCTAATACCCAAGAAGAAGAATTGACAGACAAATTTACGTCAATGAAATACGTACCCTTTTCAGAACGTTTCTGCTTTAGGTAAGCCTTGCAGTTGTGGCGTCAATGTCTTTTCTTTCCACAATGATGGCAAGCATCAGCAACTTGCTTGCTAACTTTCGCCTTAGGGCCCCCACTACCTTCACCCACTTCGAACTTACTGTTTGGGAAGGGAACTCTTTCATTTCTCTTCTTTTGGGAAGAACTCTTCTTTCCAGAAGTAGTAGCAACGTGAACAGACTTCTCTTTCGTAATGGTAGACTCGAAACTGACCAACATGTTCATTAACTCATCCAATGGAGGATCTAGTTGGTTCATGTTGAAGTTCACTATGAACGATTCATAGGAACTATGAAGAGATAATAGGATCAAATCCAACGCGAGCTCCGCAAGGAGGGTGACATCAAGGTTCACTAGCTTTTCAAGGAGAGTGATCATTTTGAGATAGTGCTCGTGGACCAAAGCCGCGCAATCTCGCAGTGGTCAACTCCTTTGTACCAGCGTACTTCGATGCCGTAATATTCTCACTATACATGCTATCGAAATGAGCCTTGATATCGAAAGCATGTTTGTGAGACTCATATTTCCTCGCGAGCGCGGGCTCCATGGCGGCTATCATATATCACTTAGCATGAGTGTCGTCTTTCTTCCATGCTTCATAAGTTTTCTTTTCAGCATCGGTCGCAGTGTCGGGTATAGTGGCATGAAGTCTCTCATTAAGGACATATAGACGCCCTCAACGGTTTAGAGTTTAAGACCACTCAACCAATCTAGGTAATTGAGGCCATTGAGTTTATTGTCGAGGATTGACTTTATGGGATTCTTAGATATGATTATCTGAGAGGTTTAGAGAATAGTATTATTAGAGATTCGTATTAAATGAATTTTACAATTAAATGTTTGGACTTATGTTATTTAATTGTTCTCCCAGTAATTTTATCGAGTTCCACTTCCCTTTAGTAGACAAACGAGAAAACCGATTTTTCTTAATGAGCTTTAGGTCTAATAGACAAATATAACCCGTAGTTAATCTAGCCCGATTATATTTGCCCAAAGGTAGATCACAATCAATCATATCCTTTATATGACCCTAAAGTAATTTTCCTCATACTTGATAATGACCTTAGTTAATCTCACGAATTCAAAATCTTTGTGTGTCAAGTCTAACCTACCAATCAAAGATGTTCATAGAACTTATACCAAACCAATGCAGTCTCTAGTTAATCTAGCCGACCACGTCAATCTAGCATAACATTTTCTATGGCAACCTTCATCGTTATGTCAATTGAATTACTGTTTACTTTACCATAGCACTCCCCGCTAACACGGCTTACTGGACTATAGTAAAGGGCTACACATAATTCAAATGTTGGCAGAAGGAAAGAAAAATTCAACAAATTGGTTTTTCGTTATAGCTTGAAATAATTCTTAATTAGATTCAGAATGAGGTAATTTTAGAAAAAGTTTTATCTCAACAGAAGGTTTGGATTGGTCAATTTGATTCCTACATCTATGTTCTCTAAAGGTATATGAAAACGCATATTGTCATAAGAGGAACATAAGACCTAACTATATAAATAATTACATTAATTAATTATCGGGTTATTCAAAATAATTATAGGACCTTAACTAGCATAAATCAATCAAATAATGTTGCTGGGATTCTCGGTATTGCTGGGATTCGATATCGCTTTTTCGATATTAGGCTCAACAGATTCATCTGGAGCATTCTCACCAGGAGCCACTTGGTTCGAGGGTTCATCGATTTTCCCTTTTCTTTTTCTAGGAACAACGTCATTTGATCCAATAGGTCTACCCCGTTTTTGTCGTGGCGGATCATCATTCATTTTTGCATGTTCTTTAGGAACAACGATCCTAACTGGCACATTCACAGCTGGAATATAAGACTTCGTGACTTTACTAGCATCATCAAATGCATCAGGAAGTCTATTGGCAATATTTTGTAAATGAATGGTTCTATGGATCTCATTTCCACATTCAGAGGTACATGGGTCTAGATGAGATAAATATTGCTCACACCATATAAGATTCTCGATTGGTTTTTGTTTATCATTATCACGGATATTCTAAATATCCTTACCAATCGGTATAAATTATGTCTCATGAAAATGACAATCCGCAAATCTAGCGGTTAATAAATCACCCGTCATTGGTTCCAAGAACCTAATAATCGACGGTGAATCAAATCCAACGTATATGCCAAGTCGGTGTTGGGGACCCATTTTACTCATTCTCTGGGGAGGAATTGGCAGTTGCACAGCGCAACCAAATATGCGAAGGTGCGAAATATCGAGCTCAAAACCTAAGGCCAATTGCATTGGGGAATGCATATGATAAGCGGTGAGAAGTAATTTAATCAGTGTTGATGCATGCAATACTACATGACCCCATGTTGCACTAGTGAGTTTGGATCTCATCAGTAAAGTACAAGCAATTATTTGGACACAATACAATTAAGAATTGAGTATAAAGGGTTAAGGGTAATATTGTTATATACATGAATTTTTCGTTTATTTATAATAAATAGTAAAGAAACGGGCTTATTGGTGAAAGGGATATAGCCCATAAACCTAGAATAATAAAGATGTGGAGTTATGCACAAAAACCCCATAATTAAAAGAAAAGAAGAAAAAAGAAAAATCAAGAATCCCAAATAGGGCCAAAAGCAGCGATCCCAGAAGCTTTGCATGCATTGACCACGTCCTTGCTTCCATGAGGATTACTTGTCACAATCACCACCTCTGCCCCAAATTTCTTCGCCGTCTCAACCGTCATCTCCGACACATTTGGCCGCCCAAGCACGGCGGTGTCGTGAACAATAACCTTCTCCTCCGGGTGCCCACTCATCCATTCCTTAATCTCTCGTCCGAAATTCTGCTCAACCCCTTTGTCACCCAAAGCAAGCACACGTCAGCCTTGCATGGCTGCAGGAGAAACGAAAGGAAGACGCAGATTCCAGAACCAGTGGCCACCAAAAGAACCTTACCGTACATGTTCGTTAGATACGGCAACCCGGCGAAGTGCACCTGCAATTCGTTGTCTTCTATAAATACCGGTGCTAATGTTGTTTCCGACAATTAGTACGGCTCTTTCGACCCTACACACAAACACTAGGTGGATCTTCTGCTGCCATGTGTATTTCTTTGTATATAGATAATAAATATTTAAGGGATTTGCATTTTACCGTTTGAAAATTGCTATTTACCGTTCAAACTTCAAAGACTCTCTCTCTCTAAAAAAATCGCTCTCAAGACGATTTCATCACAAATCATACTTATTGGTGTGATATACGAACATAAATGAGTTCATCGGATGAAGATCTGGATAGCGGACACAACGAGGTAAAAATTCCGTCTTTTCGATCGAAAAAAATGGGCTAAACGTTTAAAAGCCCAACTCGGGCGCCCGACGGTGCAGTGCACGCCCATGTTGGGCGTGCAGTTGGCTCTTGCACGCCCATTACGGGCGTTTGTAGGCCAACTGCACGCCCAACATGGGCGTGGACTGCACCGTTGGGCGCCCGAGTTGGGCTTTTGGCTTTGAAACGTTTATTTTTTTTTTTTTTTTTTTTATCAATTTTTTTACGTTTTTTTCAGGACGATACGTCTACAATTGAAGTTGATCATACCGATTATTTTACAACAACTCAGTTGTTTGACTCGAAGGATGAGGTAGTGGTTTGGGCGAGGTTCGTTGCAAGAGGTTTTTTTGTGAAAATGCTAAAACAAAGTTGTTCTAAAAAAAAGATTTTTCTGACTTGTGACCTATACGGGGAGAAACGAGAATGTCCATCAACTAACCCAAACGCGCGCCCGAGAAGGATCGGTAGCAAAAAAAGAAACTGTGGTTTTCAAATTGTCGGAGAGCTACGGTCGAACGATAGATGGGAGGTCAGAGTAGTATACGGGAAGCATAATCATTTTCTAATATATGGGAGGTCAGAGTAGTCTACCAAAGGCGTTGCGGAGTCGACGTGAAGCATGGGATATTATAAATAGTGTTTGATTTAGTTTTTTTTTTATTGGAATGAATGTATTACTATTGACATTGTATGTTATTATTATTATGTTATGATGTTATAATGAGTGTTAGTATGTTATTATTATTATTATTATTATTATTATTATTATTATTATTATTATTATTATTATTATATTATGTTCTAATAATAATAATAATAATAATAATAATAATAATAATAATAATAATAATAATAATAATAATAATAATAATAATAATAATAATAATAATAATAATAATAATAATAATAATAATAATAATAATAAGCTATTTTATTAAACAACATATTAATAATAATATTAATAATAATAATAATAATAATAATAATAATAATAATAATAATAATAATAATAATAATAATAATAATAATAATAATAATAATAATAATAATAATAATAATAATAATAATAATAATAATAATAATAATAATAATAATAATAATAATAATAATAATAATAATAATAATAATAATAATAATAATAATAATAATAATAATAATAATAATAATAATAATAATAATAATAATAATAATAATAATAATAATAATAATAATAATAATAATAATAATAATAATAATAATAATAATAATAATAATAATAATAATAATAATAATAATAATAATAATAATAATAATAATAATAATAATAATAATAATAATAATAATAATAATAATAATAATAATAATAATAATAATAATAATAATAATAATAATAATAATAATAATAATAATAATAATAATAATAATAATAATAATAATAATAATAATAATAATAATAATAATAATAATAATAATAATAATAATAATAATAATAATAATAATAATAATAATAATAATAATAATAATAATAATAATAATAATAATAATAATAATAATAATAATAATAATAATAATAATAATAATAATAATAATAATAATAATAATAATAATAATAATAATAATAATAATAATAATAATAATAATAATAATAATAATAATAATAATAATAATAATAATAATAATAATAATAATAATAATAAGGTTTTGAACAACATATTTTATTAAACATAAATTTGCCTAAAAAACGAAAATCAGGTCTTGAACACCTAAGTATCCTTCGTCCTACGCCTGCGGTGAGAATGTCGCCCCTGAGAGGGTCCTGCATCCCGATCGTCAGCATCAACACGGTCCAACTGTAGATACTCAGCGAATGAGCGCACATGTCCTGGATCATCATGAAGAAGTCATCGGGCATACGCCGATATCCTGGAATAGTAGACGGAGGCAAATTATCGTAGAAGTACGGATCTGCAGGAGGACGAATCAGGGGTCCTTTCCCTTTTCCCAGTCCGATTTTTTTCGCCCAATTAGACATCCTGTAAACATAAATTATATTAAATTTATTAACTTATTTTAATTCAGAAAAAAAATATATTTATTTAAAAAAAAATTAATAATAATAATAATCGAACGCCCGGTTTGGGCTTTTCCCGGCCGAACCGACGCCTGGACCGGGCGCCGGTTCGCCCGGGAAAAGCCCAAACCGGGCGTCCAAAAACTGTTTACACGCCCAAGTCGGGCGCCGGTCGCCTGAACGGACGCCCACTTTGGACGTCTGTTCAGGCGGCGGGCGCCCGACTTGGGCGTTCGTCCATTTTTTTCGAAAATATATTAGACCCAGGAGAATTACAAACTTTGTGCTAGGCTTGAAATATTAATTTCCATTTTTTTTTTTTTTGATTTTTTTTGTTTTTTTTGTGAGATTGTATTTAAATTGGGCTTCGACTCAATCCACAACCCAAATCAACTGGGATGCTGGGCTGCCTTTTTGTATTCCACAGGCCTGAAATATATAATTTATTGCATTCAACACAACAATACTTAGGGGTGGGTTTTTTTTACCAAATTGCCCTACCAACCCGATGCCCTACCGTACCGTGCCGATTCTCTACCGAAAAATCTCTACCGAATTATTACCGTACCCTACCGTACCCTACCGAAATGTTTTGGTAGGGCAACGGCACTTAACATTATTAAAATGGTAATGCCCTACCGTATCGAAAATTATTAATAAATAAATTTTTATTTTAATAATTCAATTTATTATATATAATTGATGTTAAAAGTTTTTATGTTATAATTTTATTTAAGAAATATTTTACATTAGGTAAATTTAGAACATATATTTAGCACACTTATATTTTAAAAATTAGTTTTGTACATTTTAAACATGTATACCTTGAATTGCTTTGAAAAAAATTATATTCAATTTAGACTTAAATAATAGATAATATAAATTGGTAATTACCATTACCATACCCTACCGTACCGAACTTTTGGTATACCGAAATCGGTATACCGAAGTTTTTGGTAGGGCAATGGTAATGGATTTCATAATACCGAAATTTCGGTATTGGTAGTGATTCGAGGGGTTTGGTACGGTTGCCCTACCAAACCCACCCCTAACAATACTTACTTAAATTAAAGGGTAAATTCGAAAACCCCTAAACTAGGCTAAATAACAAAAAAGGCCTCCACCTATTCATAATTACTCAAAAAACCCCTCTGATTAGGTTAAATTTTCTTACCCCCAAAATGTGGTAAATTCATCTAAATTGATGTGCTTTGTACGGTTAGTTAAAGCAAATCGGATAACAAAATATACATAATAAGGCCCCGTTTGGTTGGCAAGATAAGATTAGTTAAGATAAGATTAAATAATTTAATGAGTCTCAATTATTTTATTGAAGCTTGAAACAAACGTCCAATAAAAAAACTCATTAGAAGACAAGATAAGCAGTAATTATATAATTTTGGCGGGTCGACCCGGCAATTTGTTGAGAATACGAAATATCAAATTAAGTTCAACTATTTAGTTAATCATTGTTTATCTTGACAACCAAACGGAACCTAATAGATTATATTAATATGTTACTTAATTTGTTCACCCTTGTGCATATGTACAACAGTTCAAGGGTATACTTTCAAGAAAATGAAAACAACTAAAAAGAAGAGGAGATAAATTGAGTAAAAAAAATTCATCAGATAAAATCTCATAATAGATAAATTAGGTAAATAAGAATTAAAAATTAAAATCATTAATAATTTCTGATCTTCCTATGTTGGGCCAATTGTCAATGCTTCAATCTTCCCAGCAATTTTCTTTTTCAAGTTCTTCATCAGAGCAGTCGTATCCATTTCTCCCACCACTATCAACTTTTGATCACTCAAATCTGCAGTAATGGAATCCAAACCTGTTTTTTTTTTAAATATAAATTAATTCAAATTTTTGGATTATGATAATTGATAATGCATACGAAAATTTAGGACCTAATTAATTTTTAAGGCATACCTAAAATGTCAGAAGCTGCTTCAATTGCCTTTTGCCTTGTCTTTTCATTCGTCATGGTCAACACCTTCATTACCACCTTCTGCTATATAATTTATTAATATATTTGTCACAAAAACAAAAAAAAATTACATGCATGATTTTGGTCATATATAATTACTTGTGTTTGTGTGTATGATCGAACGAGGGGAGATGGAGGTAATGGTCTACTATATATATGTTATACTAGGTGAAATACACTAGGTAAATTTTTATTATGCATGCATATATATACACAGGAAAACACACACATACACATTGGTGTGTGTAGATCAACGGTAAAAAATCACCCGATATAGTCTTCACCGGGTAGAGTATAGAAAAATAACCGAGAGGTGACATATAGCATAGGAAAATTAACTGAGCCATTGGGAAGATGGAGCGTTAAAAATGAATGAAGCTTAGCTTGTGATAGCAATTAATTGGACTTTTGAAGGGGTTTTTATAATTTAATTATTTCTAATTGGTTTGATTAATTTATGTTTTTTTTTTTTTACATAGAAGATCATATAGCAAATCAACATAATCATGGAACTTTAGGCAAACAAAAAACAGGAATATTTAGTAATTTTGTTAATTTGCGTTGATATTATGATAAAATATATATATATATGACCGCCACAAATGGCAAATAGGTTGACTTCTCTAGAGTCTTTCTTTCTTTGTTTGTTTTTGACAACGACTTGAGGAGAGTCTATAGACCACGAAAATATGACTATGACTCTTAATAATTACTACTTATATACGCGTTGACCTTGACATTTTCAGTCTCAATTTTCTTATAATAGCATATTGTATATTTTTTACATTATTTTACACGTCATTCTAAATAAAGAATTCTTCAATCATCAGAATTGTTTTTATCAACCAACATATTTCAAAACTACATTCAAACAAAAATCCACCGTATATTTTAATAATTAAAACTAATTCATTTGATTTAATTTGATTGAGACACATTATTTATATATGTTAATTGTACTCTTATCAATTCCAATTTAACCTAATATGTTTCATATTTAAATAAAATATATCAGTTACATATAATCGATTGCAGATTCATTCATTACAAAAAAAAATTATAATTATCTCTCTCTAATTTATTAAAAGAATAACAGATGTGGATACAAAGATGAATTTTGTATCATACTTAAAAAGTTATTTTATAATTCCATGAATCAACCAACTATATAAGTGCATCACTCTCGTATAATAGTTTGCAAACGATACCAGAGACATTGACATACAGTGATATATAGCAAAATCTTTATTTTAAAATCATATGAGAAATTAACACAAATTAAAGGTACATAATTATGATTACATGATATAGTAAAAGAGGAAATATAATCATGATTATTATTTATTAATAAGTTAAATTACAATTGTATATCATACAAGTAAAAAAAAAAAAAAAAATCAAGAATCCCAAATAGGGCCAAAAGCAGCAATCCCAGAAGCTTTGCATGCATTGACCACGTCTTTGCTTCCCTGTGGATTACTCGTCACAATCACCACCTCCGCCCCAAATTTCTTGGCCGTCTCAACCGTCATCTCCGACACATTTGGCCGGCCAAGTACGGCGGTGTCGTGAACAATAACCTTCTCCTCCGGGTGCCCACTCATCCACTCCTTAATCTCCCGTCCGAAATTCTGCTCGACACCTTTCGTCACCCAGAGCAAGCACACGTCAGCCTTGCATGGCTGCAGGAGAAACGAAAGGAAGACGCAGATCCCAGATCCTGTGGCCACCAAAAGAACCTTACCGTACATGTTCGTTAGATACGGCAACCCGGCGAAGTGCACCTGCCGGACCCACAGGTGGGTCGGCGGGTTCGCGACGAGGGATTTTGTGAAGTCACCGACGGCGCCGGCGAGCATCATGTGTTCTTTCTTATCGTCGGAGATGATTCCGAATGCGTGCCACTCGGAAAACGGGGACGGGCTGATTCTGCCCAGGATTCCGGCTTTAACGCCGCCGTCGAATTTGATGATGGAGGCGTGGCCCGACGGAGACGACATCCGTACAGGGACCCTTCTCACGGTCAACCATGGAGTAATGATTAGAACAGTGATTCCAACTGTGAACCAGAATTCCTGAGTTTTGGTCAGCCTTGACCAAAAGTCGTCGCTGACGTAGGATTTCGTCACCGGGTCAAAGGAAATAGTTAGCGTGACGAAAACCCATAATAGCGCCAGAGCGGTCCAACCGGCGAATCTGTGGGTTCGCTCGAAAACGTTGTGGTGGAGGTGGCGGATTAGTGGGAAAGCCGCCAGACAGGAGAAGCCAAGAAGGCCGAGAATTGCGGAAGCGACGGCGACGATCTCCGGCGAAGTGTTCTCCCTGTCTTTGAGGGTTAGAACCAACGCGTAAACCAGCCATGCAACCGACGAAACGCCGCAGCCGCTGTGGACCCCGCCGAGACACTGAAGAAACGACGTCGTTGCAGTTTTGACACGCAGAGGAACCCACCACCTCCCGAGAACCTTAACCGCCGCCCAGAACACGATCCTCAGAAACGCCTCGCTCCGGCATAAAACCAGAGCGAAGATGTTGGCGATGGAGAACAACGCCGGTCGGTTTCTAGCGTACGAGAATTGATCAGTAGCCGCAAGAACAACGCCAGTTATATTCAGAACCAAGCAGACCACAAAGAGCCGCTTGTAAACAGTGAACAACCCCTGGTCGAGGAGAATCACAGACAGTCTCGACGATGAAGATGGCTCTTTCCGAGGAAGTGGCCGCGGCGGCAAAGAAGAAACCTCCGCCGCCGCCGCCGCCACTTTCTCTTGATCGGCTAACTCATGGCCTTCTTCAATGTCGGCGAGAGTTTCGGCATCTTCTTCATCGTCTTCGTCTTCATCAACGTCGCAGAAATGGCTGCTGGTTTGGCTCACGGAACGATGCAGGGATAGTTGGGAAGATGCATGAGCAACCCTAGAGAAGCTTCCCCATGGAAGCCAAGATGACCTAATTGATCTGCTATTACTATTAATGATCGGTGCAGAAGGAATGGCGAATAAGTCTGCATGGGGTTTTATTTCGAAAGCCACACCTCTGCAACTCGAAAACCTACCTAACTTTTCATGGTTTTCCATTTCTTCTTTTTTTTCTTTTTTTTTTTTTTTTTTTTTGGGGCATTAAGAAGAGTAATTAATGGAAGAAAAGAGATTAGTCAATGTGAAATATATTGAGAAAAGAATGAACTTTTGTTGTTGTGTGGTTTTTGGTTGTGGAGGAAGTGATCTATTTATAAGCCCCAAGGTCCAACTTAATTATTGCTATTTTATAATTAAGAACTTATAAGTGTTGTTTTTTAAATTAACAACAAGTGTTAAACAATTGTGTTAATTTTTGGTCAATCAAGTTCGTAATGACACGGTTGTTAAACTTGAACATGGATATATATGGGATTAAATTATAAACGGATGACCCGTTTTAATCGGATTCCACCCCAATAGTTCACATGTGGATTTATAGCCTCTCTATTTCTTTTTCACTCTACATCCTTTGATTTGAGGGAAGTTAGATGCTACAATAGAATATTTAAAAATCATAATGTGCATTTAATTAATAATTATCGTATATACATTTGATTTTGATCCATTTTTTTATAAATACAAATCGTAAATTGAAATTTTAAAAATCGGATTACACGAATAATTTTGAAAAAAAAATCGAACCAAAATTGTAGGAAACTGGAAATGCAATTTGGAGTCGGCAGGATTAAGAAATAAGGTAAAAAGAAATATTTGAAAGAAAAATAAATAGAGCGATAAATTAAATAAAAACAAGGAGATAATAAACATATATTTATGATTTTATATTTTTTTTATTACTTTTTTCAAACATAGTAAATAATCAGAACAAACATTTAAATTATGATGGATGGTTGAATTTGATATATGGAAAGATGTCTGGGGAGTTAGATGCTACACATGATTATTTACATCATGTGATTATTAAACTATTTGGGGTTAAATAACTATTCAGTGAACATACATACACATGTGTGCGTGTGTTGATTTTATGTAGATTTACGATTATTACTCATCCCGGTAAATAACCAAATGCAGTATCTAGATAAATGTCATTCGTATATCTCTGACATATGGAGGATTTAACTAATTATTAGGGTTTTAGGCATTTAACAATGCAATTAAAAAAAATCAAATTGAGAGATCAAGTCAAACAATTCTTCAAGTTCCGAATTTAAGCTCATACTAGTATTTCACCCGTGCGTTGCACGGAGGTCAGTTTCAAAATAAGAAAAATAAACTTATGTAAACGATTATCTCTTTATAACAATACCAATTCAAGTAAAACAAAATAGAACGAAATAAAAAACAAACTTTATCTTTTAATTTAGAATTGTAACATATAAAATTAAGTTAAATATTACAAATAAAAAAACATGAAGCGCGCAAAAGACGATATCAAGATTCAGTGAAATCGTTTAAAACATATGGTATCACTCTATTTCTTGGATTGCAATCTACTACACCATGTGAATCTTCTGCAAAATAATTAAGGTAACAAACAACAAACACGGTAGCAGAAAAGTAACACAATAGATATTCAAATAATCTGCAAGTTTATGACTAATGACGTTCAATTAGTGAGGCACGATACTCAAACAACAATAAAACTTATATATATAGCAAGAGATATGATGTATACACCACTATTAGTACTGATACCAATGTTAATACCAATACCGATGCCAATACTCATACCAATATTGTAACCAATAGTGATATTAATTCAATTAATATTGATACTAATACTAATACTAATACTAATCTAATACTAATACTAATACTAATACTAATACCGATACTAATAATGATACTAATACAAACATTAATACTTAAACTGATACTGATACTGATACTAATACTAATACTAATACTAATACTAATACTAATACTAATACTAATACTAATGCTAATGCTAATACTAATACTAATACTAATACTAATACTAATACTAATACTAATACTAATACCAATACTAATACTAATACTAATACTAATACTAATACTAATACTAATACTAATACTAATACTAATACTAATACTAATACTAATACTAATACTAATAAAACTAATACTCATACTCATACTCGTACCAATACTAATACTAATACTAATAATAAAACTAATACTAATACTAATATTCATATTGATACTAATACTAATACTAAAAATAAATCTAATATTGATACTAATACTTACAATAATATTAATACTTACACTGATAATTATAGTGATATTGATACTAATACTAATACTAATACTAATACTAATACTAATACTAATACTAATACTAATGTTAATACTAATACTAATACTAATACAGATATTAATACTAATACCGATATTAATACTAATATTAATACTAATACTGATACTAATAGTAATACTGATACTAATACTAATACTAATACTCATACTCGTACTCATATCAATACTAATACCAATATTAATACTAATACTAATAATAATACGTACTACTAATACTCATATTGATACTAATACTAATACTAAGAATAATACTAATATTGATACTATTACTGATAATAATACCGATACTTTCATTGATAATGATAGTTATATTGATATCAATATTAATACTAATATTAATACTAAGAATAAGACTAATACCGATACTAATACTAAAAATAATACTGATACTTATAGTGATGCTAATAGTGATATTGATACTAATATTAATATTAATAGTAATACTAATACTAATACTAATACTAATACTAATACTAATACTGATACTAATAACAATAATAATTATGATACTGATACTAATACTTATACTCATATTGATACTCATAGTAATATTATATTAATACTAATATTAATACTGATACTGATACTGATATTTACACTAATACTGATACTCATAGCAATATTAATATTAATACTAATATTAATACTAATACTGATATTGATATTGATATTAATACCGATACTCATAGTGATACTCATAGTAATACTAATACTAATATTGATACTCATACTAATACTCATACAATACTGATACTCATACTAATATTGATACTCGTACTCATACAGATACTCACAATCATATTGATACTCATACTAATACTGATACTAATATTGATATTGATACTGGTACTAATATTGATATTGATAGTGGTACTAATATCGAAACTGATACTGATATTGATATTGATACTGATACTGATATTGATACTCATACTGAAACTGATATTGATACAAATGTTGATACTGATACTAATACTGATACTGATACGGATATAAATACTAAAACTGAAACTGATATTGATACTGATACTGATATGATATTTATATTGATATTGATACCGATACCGATACCGATATCGGTACCGATGCCGATACCAATACCGATACTAATGTCGATACCGATAATAATACCGATACTGATATTGATACCGATATTGATATTTAGACTAATATTAATATTAATATTAATATTAATACTAATATTAATACTAATACTAAAACTAATATTAACACTAATATTACTACTAATAAACTAATACTATTACTAATACTAATATTAAGACTAATACTAATACTAATATTAATACTATTTCTTATACTAATATGTTAATATTGTTAATGTTAATGCTAATGTACATATTCTAATGCTAATAATAATTTTATTGTTAATGTTAATCTGGATATGCTTATGTTGATTATGATTGCAATACTAATATTATCCAAATCCTTATCCTATTCCTAATCCTATTCATATATAACACTAATCATGATTCTAATCATAATCATAATTCTAATTCTAAACCTATTTTTAACATTAATTATAATCCTAATAATTTTACTACTAATAATACAATTGCTAATGGTAATGTTAATTCTAATTATAATTCTAACCATAATCATAATCCTAATGCTAATCATAATTATAATATTAATACATGTCACTAATTGTAGTACTAATCAATAATCATAATCTTAATTATAATTATAATAATAATCTTAATCATAATTATAATCCTAATCCTAATATTAATGATAATACTATATTAATCCGAATCCTAATCATAGTATTAATACTAATACTAATTCAAAGAATATTAATTATATTTTTATTCTAATGTAAATACTAATCACAATCCTAATTCTGATTTTGCATCAATGTTGTTGCAATTATCTATTATTTTGTATCAAAAACAATTATATTGAATCGCGCAACTTTTATATCAAATTCCGTATATGTGGTACCTGATACATGAAGAAACACATATTAAATATATTAGAAATTAATATTTAATTATATTATCAAACTGACATTTAAATTATTTAAAATAATATAAGGGTATAAGCAAACGTTAAGACGTGAAAAGAACGATAATTGTTGTTAATATGATAAATTACGAAAATCCTCATGAACTTAGGCTAAATTACGGAAAACACACCCCACTTATCGGTAATTACCAAAATCCCCAGATGTTTGTTTATGTCTTACACGACCCCCTTATGGTGTGATTTTTTACGGAATCTATTTTATTCCATGTAATATGTGGATTCTACCCTTGCAGACGTGACATTTCTTTTATCTTACCTTTTAAATACAAAAAATATCCTTAGGGGAGATAATAGTAGTACTAAAAAGTTGTGAAAATGTTATTTAAGAAGAATAAATATTTCGTGTAAAGTCCCCCTCACGGTAATTTTTGTCTTTGAAAAGTACCATAAACAAATGTCGTGTCCAGGGTAGAATCTGCATTTTTCGGTGAATATTCCACATAATAAAAAAAAATGCCGTGAAAAATCATACCATAAGGGAGTCGATGTAAGATGGAAGCAAACATTAGAGAAATTTTGGTAATTACCAATATGATATTAAATTAGTAAAAAAGATAAACATATTATCTGGTCATGTTCATGTAAAATGTATAATATCAAATGATTTATTATGCAATATTTTGTTTATATAAATCCAAGTTTATGAATTAAAATACACAATTTTCGTAACAGCATCAATCATACAATTTTAATAAGTGAAGATTTTAAATTGAATTTAAATAAATTTCAATTAAATTAATTACTATTAAAATTAAATTAAAAAATAAAACTATTTAGAATTTCTAATAAAGTTGATATATTTAGAGCATTTTATAAATGGTATGATATAAATATATAATAAAATAATTAAATATCTTTTTAATTTTGGAAAATGGTGACATGTTTTTTGATGATTTATTTTCACCAATCAATTTGCCACATGGGATGAAATTAAGGACATGTCATCATTTGAAATTGACAAATGTCAATCAATTAGGCATGCAATTCAACTTTTATATATTATATAGATATTAGAAAGAGGACTTCTCAGAAAAAGGGCAAAAAAAATAAAATTAAAATTAAAAAATTGTCCGTAGACCGTAGACTCAGTACTCAGTCAGGAGCCCAGGTGGCTGACGTGGCTATTAGCTAATTTAAGAATATTTAGTTCTACATTCTCAAGCGGTTAGAAGAACTTTGAATTGATTAATTTTGGATTGATTTGAATATTTAATGTTAGTACCTGTTCAAAGTTGAAAGTTGAAACAATTAAAATAGATTAAATTGTTTACATGTTGGAGCAAAGTATATCTAAAAAACTAATCGTTTATAATTTATAATTTTAGTATGTATTTAGTTAATATTATTTTTATATTTTCTTTTATGAATTATGCATATATTTACATAAAAAAAAATTAACAAATAAAAAAGTCGCGAGCAGGCTCGTAAGCTCAAGAATAACTATAAGTGGACTCGCAGCCGCTCTCGTGAGATAGCTCGAGCTAGGTTGTTGGACTCACTAGTCATCTCAACTTATTTAAACACCTACGCCAGTGTCCAAATTATTGTGATTTCGAATTTGGAAAACAAAAAATAATAAAATTATCTGAAATGTCTATACCGCCTTTTCGTATCTTTTAGAAAATTTAAATCCATTTACTATTGAATATAATTTATTTTATAATAATATGATTTAATTAATTACAATATTTTTCAAAAAAAAAAAAAAAGGCGTAAGCTACCGCCAAACTGAAACAAGTGCAAGATTGACATTATGTATTTCAATTTCTTTTAATTTCTTCATTAAATAATATATTGACTTTATGTATTTCTTTTTTTGTTTTATATAAGAAAAACTTTTGTAGACATTCACTTTCCGTTCTTCCCTCTACGATGGTGGTTGTGTAGAGGTGGTGCACGGTGGCTGCGCCGGCGGCTTCGAGAGTCAGCTCTAATTACAATTGACATTTTTCATTCTTATCAATAATTACAATTGACGTTTTTCATGCTTACCAATAATTACAATTCACATTATTTCTCTAATATAGCTGTCATCAAATAATTAACCTTTATGGTTATCTCCCATAAATTAATTAATTATAGTCCAATAACCTCCTTCAAATTCGGCCCATATAAAAGATCCATTGTAATATATATATTCCAAGATCCATTAACAATATTGAAGGTGCGACCCAACTATTTGCCCCATATCTAACAGCAATTTCGAATTCGCCCCAAATATTCACCAGCTTTTTAAAACATAAATATATTATATATGCAAACTGTAGCGAAAATTATATTTTTTACCCCTCAAGTTTCCACTAATTCCATATTTGGTCCCCTATATTCTCATATAAACACATTTGGTCCCTCATATTTAAATAAAAATTAACAGTTTTAGTCTTTTTCATCAATTATGTGTTCATTACTGCCTTCAGTGACGATGTAAAGGTAAATTCACGAAAATAACCAAAAATGTTAAATGGTTGCAACATAAAGGACTAAATGTGTTTTTTGTGAACGCGATGGATGAAATGTGAAATTAGTGCAAACTGCATGTACAATTTTTGCATATGTTTACTTATATTTGCATATATTTTTGAATTCGTCTAGAATATAATTACATATTTGCATGTATAATCTTATCTTGATAATAAAACGTGATGTTGTTACATGTTGAATTGAACACAAGAACTCTGAATTTATTTAGGAAACAAATATTACTAGGATACCTTAAATGTTCATCTAATTCTCATATGGACCGGATTAAATTGTGTTTGAATTAATTATAAATGATGGGTTATTTTATCATTTATAATTTCATTTAATTTTTAAATATTTATCAAAAATACTAGTTTTCAGGATGCAACCAATTTAATTATTAGGACAAAATAGTTTTGTGGCAGAGGAATAAATGTTGGTTCTGACAGGTTGGAAGAGTAACCTGTTTGTAAGCATATATAATTTTACAAATACTAGTATAATTCTATTTATTTTTATTATTATTTTTATTTATTGACATCAGAATTCACAACAAGTACTATAATGTTTTTGAATAACACAATGATCCCTTAAATTAAGGGTAACTATATAAATAAAGGACCACTTTTCATTTACTCCCCCCAACTTCCCTAATCTCTGTCACATTCCTTTCACTTACCAGTTGCCGTCCATCCTCACGTTATCTCGTTTGCATCTTCCGTCCATTATTTATTGTTCCTACAAGGTGGCAACAATAAATATTAATATTATAACTTTTTTAATTTTTATTTGTACTTATGGTATTTATAAAAAGGGTAAATTCCACTTTCCCCCTTGTACTTTGGCTCGATATCACTTTACCCCCTTCTACTCTCAATTGTATCGATTTGCACCTCTGTACTTGAAAAATTGTGTCAATGTGGCCACCGCTGGTAGTTTTCAGACATTTAACCTTAACACCGTTTGATCTAAGCTCTGAAATTACAAAAACATCACCTCTCCCAGTTTAAATAATTATTAAAAAACAAAAAATAAATAAAAAACAAAAAAAAGTAATAAAAAATTCAAGACAACGATAAATCATAGTCCACGACGGCAGCCACAATTTATTTTTATTTTTTTAATAATTATTTAAACTGGAAGGGATAATTTTTTTGTAATTTTCAGATTTAGATCAAACAGTGTTAATGACAAATGTCTAAATACTAACGGCGAGGGCCATATTGAGACAATTTTTCAAGTACAGGGGGTCAAATCGATGCAATTGAGAGTAGAAGGGGGTAAAGTGATATCGAACAAAAGTTTAAGGGGGAAGTGGAATTTACCCTTATAAAAAAATTAAACATTTTTACATAACTTGTCAAAAATGGAGACAAGTGACTTTAATTTTTTTAAAGGGACTAGTTATTAGTATCTATGGTAAATTACAATTGCTCTCCGTAGTAAGGTTTGTTTATGAGAAAAAAAACCCTCATTTTTCTATAATTATATCCAAACCCTATAATTTGTAGATTTCTTATAGTGACACCCCTTGTAGCATGTAGCTCTAGGGGATGAATGTGAGAAATTTACAAATTTTAGGGAGCTGGTTGTAATTGCTAAAAAATATATATATATATTTTTTAAAACTTTATGTTAGGAAGATGTTGTAATTTACACTATTTAACTAGTAATAGTTTTTTCCTGAAAAAAAATTAACTAGTAATAGTTTGATACACATACACTATTTTATAAAAAGAGAATTAACAATTAATAAATGACTTTGAATATTTCTCCATATGTACTTTTGATACGGCAAATGCAGTCCAATGTAATAAATAATGGGCCAACCCTCATTTAAGTGGATCTGATCATAAAGATTTTGCTAGTTTTTTAAACATAAACATTTGTTATTTGAAATCTAACACACGGCCCACTCTTGTTCACATCAATTAGACCATTAATCATCTCTCAAAAAAATATCTTTTTGTTTTGCCAAAGTTTTCTTATAATTACCTCACAATTCAACACACCAAACTAATTCATTATCTTTGTGAATATGGTTTGATTCCACGTCACGTCTTTCAATTCCTCCATCGCACTCTTAATTCGTCGCAGGCTATCATAAGAAGTTGTTAGGGAGTTGGATTTAGGTCCCCGCAAAAATCCTCCGGCGCTCAAGTCAGCTCTGTATTATAGAAGAATTCTAGAGAGAAAAATCGGAGTTCTGAATTTCGAATTTTTCAGGTACGTTCATGAGCTTAACCCTTTTAACCTGGATCAACTTGGACCTGATTATTTATATTTTTATGGGCTTAATACACACGAATTAAGTTGGTGAATAGTAGTGTAATAATTTAGGCAAAAAGTTGCCTAGGATGTTACATTTTGGGGTGACCAAAAAGTGACCTACATTGACTATAAAATAATGAAAATTATATTCACAATGCAGATATCATCAAAAGACCCGTACTTGTTTTGCTTCTCAAAGCAACCTGTTTTTTTTTATGATTAACTTAAATGACAAATTAACAAGCTTTGCTAAAAAAGAATAAAATAAAAATAAGATAAATTATGAATCTTGTTGCAACTATTTTGGTTTGAGAAAATGAAGTATGACCCAAATTTACCTTTTTCAGTCTTTTGTCAAATTCAGTAAAGTTCATCAGCTAAAAAATCCCCATTAAATGAAACAGAAATTTATTTCTTTATTATATATATTGAGTAATAAAATAATAGCTCGAAATATTATTGAAATACAAAATTATTCCTAGTTGCTACAAATGATACACGTCATTACAATAGCTCTATGGCTAATGGCTTGTCATTGGAATCTTGATAGTCTACCACGTAAATGTATCATTAAATGTAGATAGTTTCGATTTAGACATAAATTATTAATATTAATATTATTTAAGAAAAGTAATTATTACACATATAATTATATATGTAGAGATGAAATTAAATACATTTGAATGAATAATAGAAGAAAGAGAGAATGTCCTATGAAAAGGGCAATCGCAGCAAGAGAATGAAATAGGGGGTTCAAACATCAACCTCACCACTTAATTTAGGTCTTCATTTTTTTTTTCTTCTATTTTTCATTTCCTTTTCATATTTGCAGTAAATATCTTCACCATAAATCATTTTAATGATTAAATCATATATATATATATATATATATATATATATATATATATATATATATATATATATATATATATTTATAAATTTTTTTTACCACATTAATCAAATGAAAAGGCACATGTGTAAAATGGAGGAAGAAACGTTGGTTAATAGTCACATTCATTTTGCTCAGGCCCCTTATTCTGAAAGTGATTTATCAGCAATTAAATTTACCTAAATTAAATAAATAGTTATACTCAGTCTAAGATAGTCTAATTTCCCGTGAATCTACTACAGAAGAAATGATTTCCAATTCGTATTTTTATGTCATTATTATTGCATGCGAACATGACGACAATATGACGTCATCCATATATTTTGTACATATTGATAGTAAAATAAATAATAATAATGTTCTTGGTCAAAATAATATATACCTGGCCTGGTCACTCCAACATCTGCAACACCTATTTTTACTCCCTCATAATTGCAAGAAAACACCACATGTTACTAATAAATATCAAATGAGTTTTTGATAAATCAAATTTTATTGAAACAATTTGTTAAAACTAAATTGAAATATAATTTTATCTTTTATTAATCCCACTTTGCACCCTTGAAATATACCATTTTGGCATTTTGCATCCTAAAAAAAAATTAATAGCACTTTGCACCCACAAAACACAATAAATCTTGCATAATGCACCACAAATGAATTTTTAAGGCTAAAAAATATAATATAATATTGTTAGTGATATTTTTTTAGAATGCCAAATTTCAAATATTTTTTTTATTCATCAATCATTTCGAAACTATAAAGTGCAAACATTTCATCAACATATTTAAAAAATATATATTTTTATTATCAAAATAAAATATTTTACGAAAAAAATCATTCAGCTATTCTGTTATCAAGTTATCTGAAAATCATATTCCAAATATTTTTACCTAATATTTTCTACTAGTCACAATAAAAGATCCAATAATCGAATAATTTAGTGATAAAAACTTATTTTATTTAAGAAACTATAGTTTTTTGTAAATAATCCGGTGTAATTTTTATTTTTTCGCACTTTGTCCGGTCGAAATTAGGTTGGAGGTTGAAGAAAATAACAATTTATTTTTTTATTTTGCAGCCCGAAAAAAAAAACACCGATAAAAAATGAAATTGCTTTATTACTCAATTCAGGGTGTATTATGAATGATTTATTTTATTTTGAGGATACAAAATGCTATTATTATTTTTTGAGGGTGCACAGTGCCAAAATCGTATATTTTAAGAGTGCAAAGTGGGATTAAGGCAAGTATTCATTTGCATATCAATTCAAGTGCCTTAAAAAAAAGAATTGGAACGCCAAAACACAGTACTTTCTACAGTCGTATATTTATTCAGAGAGTAAAACCCCTTTATATACAGTTAACAGAGACAGTGATCCATGTAGTAAGAGGGGCTGAATTTCAAGTGGGGGTGGGGGGGAAAGAACTCAAAAAGGGCAACCATGGTTGCCGGCAAGGTTAAATCAGCAATCGGTCTGCAGCACAAATCACCAGCCAACAACACTAAACAAAAGCCTGACACCACCTCAAAACCCCCTTCGTCAACCACGCCAAGTTCGGCGAAGCAGCAGCAGCAGCAGCAAACACAGAAGGGATCCGGCGCCGCCTTCTCACGCTCCTTCGGCGTTTACTTCCCACGCTCCTCCGCTCAGGTTCAGCCCCGCCCTCCTGACATCTCCGAGCTCCTCCGCCTTGTTGACGAACTCCGTGATAGCGAGTCGCGGCTGAAGACCGAGTTGTTGGAGCAGAAACTGCTCAAGGAGTCCGTCGCCATTGTTCCTATTTTGGAGAACGTGATCTCCAACAAGGATTCAGAAATTGAACGCTCCAGAATGAAGATCGAGTGTTTGGAAACCGAGAACGAGAGGCTCAGAAACGAGAACGAGTATCTGCATATGGAACTGTCGAAACAGAACCACAAGTATGAAGAGAAAATCAAACACATGCAGGCGGAGTTATCCGATATCAAAAGAGCTGTTGCAGAGAGTGAACAGGAGCACGAAGACGCGGCGTCTTCGTCTTCGTCTTCGTCGTCCACGACTGCCAAACTCGTTGATGCAGCAAATAATTGCAAATCTAGTGTCGCAGCCAAGTGTTTGAGAAAATGCCTGACCCAAAATTTTAGTATTACGGAAACCGGAATGAGTGTAAACAAAGACGAATTCGTTGGTGTAGTCGAGAGCACCGAAAGGCCTAGGCATTCATGGTGTAACTTTGAAGAAATTCCAGAAACTTCTGATAGTTTAATGGGTGTGAAATCCCGTGCGCCGCGTGTTCCTAAGCCGCCGCCGCGGCCATCGGCGTCGCTTCTGTCATCGCTTTCGGCATCTTCAAAGTACTTGTCATCCTCTGTTTCATCCCCTTCTTACGGCTCCTTTTCCGATTCAGCGTACCGCGCTTTGGCGGAGATTTCCAATATTCCTCCACCGCCACCGCCTCCACCGCCGCGAGTTAAACCCGCTGCTCCCCCTCCTCCTCCTCCTCCGCCTCCTCCGCGTAAGTCTAAAACAACTGCCCCTCCTCCTCCTCCGCCGCCGCCTCCTCCACCTCTGAAGGGGCTGAAGCCAATGTCGGCGAAGGTTACAAGAGTCCCGGAGGTGGTTGAGTTCTACCACTCTCTAATGCGGAGGGATTCAAATGGCCGGAAGGATTCCGGCGGTGGCGGTGCCGCCGATCTGCCGGGAACCGGTACGACGGCGAAGGATATGATAGGGGAAATCGAGAACCGGTCTGCACATTTACTAGCTGTAAGTTTTCTGTTTCCTGTTTACCCATGGTCCATGGGGTTATTTACCGCTATTGCCACTAAAACTGTATGCTTCTCTGTCACTGACGTTGACCGTTCGCCGGTGTCCTTTATTATGCTTTTTTTCTGGAATTTCGCTAGGTTACTTACAGGACAAGACATGATTTAGATTCTGAAATCAAAATTGGTATTGCCAAAAGTGATAAAATTGATTGATACCACGTGTCCTTTTTTCAGTTTATTCCCAATTGCTGTTTGATTAGGACACATTGAACACCTCCGTGTGAAAAAATGTTTGTTGATTTCCAGGAAATTAATTGTAATCTGATTTTGATTGTCTAATTACAGATTAAAACAGATGTAGAGACTCAAGGAGATCTCATTAGATTCTTGATTAGAGAAGTTGAGGAAGCTGCATTCACGGATATCGAGGATGTTGTGCCATTCGTCAAATGGCTCGATGATGAACTCTCTTACCTGGTATCGTTATTTTTTTCTCCCTTCCCGATAATCGTTATTTTATCTTATGTAATTGTTTATAGATCGTAATTTTATTGTATTTTTGTGGATTGTTATAAAGGTTGACGAGAGAGCAGTTTTGAAGCATTTTAACTGGCCAGAAAAGAAGGCGGATGCGCTGAGAGAAGCGGCGTTTGGGTATTGTGATCTAAAGAAACTGGAAACTGAAGTCTCGTCGTTTCGTGATGATCCAAGGCAACCTTGTGGTCATGCTCTCAAGAAAATGCAGTCCTTGTTTGAGAAGTACGATTTGTTTTTTCTGTATTGTCGTTATTCAACTGTTGAAGAAATGTTCCGATTCCGCTTTTCGAATTAAAACGCTTCCCTTTTGGCGCAGGTTGGAGCCTGGTATTTATAATTTGTCGAGAATGAAAGAATCAGCTACAGAGAAATACAAAGGTTTTCGCATTCCAGTTAATTGGATGTTAGATACAGGCTACGCAAGTCAGGTAAATCTCATCCTCGTAACTCATAATACTTGTATCTATTCTATGAGTTACGGTCTAGTGGCAAGCAAAATATTAAGATGGGGATTTTGTTAGATTCAAATAGATTTATTCGAATATATAAGTAGACTTGATTGGCGGCGGCCTTGCGGTATATAAAAATCTGGCGTGCTACATCGAAGAATTCCACAGTTCACACGGGATTTCATACCCATATTATAAAATACATAAAGTTTAAGAATCAGTCGTATCTAATCCAACTATTAATTGAAAAATAAATAGACATTAAACCTTCCGTTTGTTGATCTTTATCTTCTCTGATTTTTCTTGAATTAGCCTGATATTGGAAGTTAATTGTACACTAATCTCTTTTAGGGGAAAACTTACAATTTATTCATTAAATTTTATATATCATTTTTTGCATTGTGGTCCCTGAAGATTTATATATACAACTGGAATCTTATGGGGAAGCATGCCATATTAAAATTAAAGTTTGGTAGATGACAAAAGAGCTAGAGTGAGGTTTGCCTTATTTTGTAATACCCAACCACTCTTCATGCAAACATGTGCAATTCTCCGATTTCTAAGGTGCACCGTTTTTTTAATTTTATTTTTTTATGCTATATAGCTAGTCAAGGTGAGAATTAAATTTGTAACTGGGTTGACTTTAGGTTCGATTTCTATGTCGACTTGTGCTTTCCTTGCTGTTTCGGTATTGCTATACACTGAGATATAAAATTATTATTTAATGAAGCTTAAGCATCTGCTTTAATTGCTAGATTCGAATAGATTAATGTAAACAAGATTCCTTACTTTTGTCTGGATATATTCTCAACCTGTGTAATCTTTAACCTTTTTAGTTATTAAATAAGGTAGTGTAACTGTGAACTGTAGGGAGTGGGTATCGCAACTTGACTTCAGGAAATTGAGTTAATCCCCGTTTGTTCTTAATTAATCGATGAAATTCGTTTTTAGACACTTAAAGAACCACACAAACATTTTGGTGCAGATTAAATTGGCTTCAGTGAAATTGGCGATGAAGTACATGAAGAGAGTGTTGACGGAGCTTAAAATGGTGGGTGGTGGTGGTTCGGAAGAAGAAGAGCTTATAGTTCAAGGTGTCAAGTTTGCTTTCCGAGTACATCAGGTGAATGAATACATCTTAAAAAAAAACAATTATGTATAGAAATTTTGTTATATTGAAAATTAATCGCGAGTTTTGATTTGGATTTGTTTTTCAGTTTGCGGGTGGATTCGATATCGAAACAATGAGAGCTTTTCAAGAGCTGAGAGAGAAAGCTCGGTCGTGCAATGTGCAATGCCAAAACCAAAATCAACAGAGGTTTATTTGCAAGACCTAAAAACTGCAGCAAATCTCAGCCTTCTGAAAACGCTACTAGCTTTTTTCGTCGTTTGAAAAGGAAAACAATATAATAGATAACGAAATGTGAATAGTGATTTTTGTGCTAATTTATTTGTTGTACAAGTTTAAAGAACTTGAATATTATAACAATGGTGATTTGAATTTTGACGCTCTGAGTATTTATTTGGGCAATTTTCTTTGGCAGGGTGAAATCAATTGGAAATTCGGAATGTATCCACTCCTCCTGTTACATATACGGTTTAGTCCCTAGTAGTATGCTTTCGACAATTGAACTGATTCCGGATCCGAGAAAGCCATATATATATATATATATAAATAAGAAAAATACTAATTTACAGACTACAAGAAATCTTTCATTTTTATATATCTATTTGTTAGAAAATGAAGAAGAAGACAACATAACAAAGAGAACATAAGAGAGTAAATAGAGAGAATGCAATATGTATTTTTCTTCTTCTTGTTGTGTCCAACTTAATACAATGGAGCACTATATATAGTACAAGTAAGACCATGATAGGTCATGAGTTACATAGAGTTATGGGCATATAATGGTGAGTAAATGGTGGGAGTAGTGGTGGGAGTAATGGTGCTTGATGATGGTAGTAATGGTGGTCATCCACACTTAAGAATTCATAACACTCCCCCTTGGATGTCCACCATATATGGAGTATGCCTCGTTAAAAACCTTGTTAGGAAAACCCAATGGGACAAAACCTAAACGAAGGAGAAAAGAGTACATATCCATTTAAATCTTGAGAGCGTAACACTGCCTCGTTAAAACCTTGCCAAGAAAAACCCATTGGGATAAAAACTTGGACGAAGGAAAAAGAGTACAGTGTCGAAATTGTTGATCACGCTCCCCCTGTTTTCAGCATGAGACATTGGAGTAAGATCGCCGACGTATGGATTTGCAACCTCGTTATTTGTTTGTCATCAATAACTGTCAAGTCGTCTTTCTTCTTTAACTCTCGAGTATTTTAAAAATCTTCAATAATTCTTCGGCCACCTCCCTTGATATAGCCGAAATTTCCTTGGTGCAATCAGACATTATTATCGTCATATATTAGAACCACGATCTTCATTATCTTCTCGAGGAAGGATGGGAATATATTTCTTATGTCCAAAGATCGGACAATCATATATTTACTCAATGAATGAGCTTTATCATGTATATAAACAAATTATGGATAAATATTTCATTCGACAAATGCTCGATCTGCAGATCAAAGGAAATATATATCCTCCCAAGATATTTTCATTTCGAATTCTTTCATCAAATAATTGATGATCTTTGTAAGCTCTTCATGAGTCTCCACAAGATTTAATTCGCCCTAAATGATAATAGGAATCAATTTATTTGATTATTCCTTTTGTAAACAAGGTATTCACTAAGGTGACAATACCGTATTCTTCAATATGTAAATGGATCATTCGTAGGGTCTAACTCATGAGACCTCTTATTATATGCTTCAAGCATTTTCAATTCTTTGAAATAACAAGTTATGATCCATATAAATATGCAGTAATTGCATCCATATGGTGAATGTCAAATAATTTTGAATACCATCATAAAGTGATTGCATCATAAAAATATATTTTCAAAAGGCATTCAAATTTACCGCAATGATTTTACCCACTTTTGTACTAAAGGCTCCACAACTTATGTGTGTTGACTTCAAGTCAATGTACAATTCATTTCTTTACCAATTTCAAATAATCATCGTCAATTGCATTTGTAAATGCATATACTAATGACCAATTAGATGTCAACATCTATTAATATGTACGAGCTTCAAGCTCTTAACATAATGAAAAATTGTACATGTAGTTATTCGATAACGTCTTTTGTACTCCCCATATTTCTTTATTATCAATCAATAGCTCACTATTTCACTTTTCGGTACCGGATATTCATATAAATGGGGATTGTAGCCTTTGTGGGTATGATCTCTTGTAGAGATCCATATCTTTTCATGTACCATGTATTTTTCTCTTATAGAGATTTTATATTGCAACAATAAAGTTTTCATAATACTTTATGTGCTTGAGCTCATTATTTATTTCAATAAAAATGTCCTACATGGACAAAATGCGCGCTTTTGAGTTTCAAAATGTGGAGGGGGTATTGAGGACTACTCGTCCACTTTATTTTTCAAACTCAATATTAACATTCAATTTGGTACATGAATATTCGTTCGAAAAGAATTTTCAATTCTTTAGGATAGTATATCGGTACAACAACAAAATTGAGAACTAATAGTCTCAAATGCCTCTCTATTCACTTAGAGAGCAAGCTAACCATGATTTATTTGCCAATCAACTCTTTATTGGCACATAATGGTTCGATTTAAAATGATCTCGGTAGCTACCATATAATCATCAATGATTTTCTCATCCAAATATGAATTTCATTTATGCCACCATAACTGGGTCATATCATAGTAATGGATATTGGTGTTGAGGCGTCCCCCAACATCGTCTTTAAGACGAATCCTTTCATCGAATGAGATAAGTAATAGGATGAGAGTATGATGCTACTAGCGCTAGTAGACTTTAATTGAACGGTATTCACACCACTTATAAGGGTGTTAATCATTCGAACCAACATATATATCTCCCCCTCTTATATGTATAAATTAAGATTGGTTAGTTTTGTACCATAATCATTTTTCACCCAATTAGGGATTCACGATGCAATCATAATGTGAAATTTGTCCTTCAAGGACATTCGTTTTCATGGCAAAATTTAATGTGCAATGTGTCATTCTTAGACATTTTCTTTTGCACTCATTTGCAACATATGTAATACTTTCAAGTTGCCATTTATTGATAAATGCATCTAGCATTTTACACATTAAAATTGTTGCAATTGAATTCTTTTTTTCTTTTGTGCTTAAATATTTCCATGCACAAATCTAGATGAGACAAAGATCATTTCATATAATTCACGCCGTTATACAAGAACCGGCTTCTTATCTCCCCCTTAACGGCGGGAATATTGTCCCAATAAAATGGCAATTGACAATGTATGCCATAGAAATATCTCCCATTAGGGGTGCAAAATATTGCATAGCATAAATAATAAACAAACCACATGATATCATGTTATGTGGTTGAACATAACTTCGTTTGAGAATCCAACAGATTCTTAACATACATGATCAAATTTCAAAAATTTGAAAATTCAGGGACCAAACTGTAAATTTTGAAATTTTAGGGACCCATCTGTAAATTTTGAAAACTTTATGGAGAAGGCTGCAATATTTAAAAATTCGGTGAAAAAAAAATGCTGAAATATATTCATAATTGCAGATGATGAGAGGAACGAGCTGCATATTCTAAAAAATATTTTGGACTTAATCGTAAACTTTTCAAATCCGAAGGACTAAAATGAAAATTTTGAAAATTTTGAGCAGTAAATTGTAAATTTCGAAAAATCAGAATATGCAGAGGGTTTGGAATTTTAACAAGAAAATCAGATCCTCTTTTTTTTCGTTTGGTTTGAAATTTCATATCATCTAGACCAATAAAAAAGTTATGTACATACCTCCATATATATGGATTTGGAGTGAAATTTGCATCACTAAACTTTTGTGATTCAAAATCTTTAATTGAATTGGTCAATATCGTGACTCTAAAATCAACGCAATTTCTTTTCCTTTTGTATTGGTGCTTCATAAAGTTTATCAATATGCTTTATCGTGAAATGGATATATGTCCAATCATTTTTCATATTTCTCATCTCTCTTCCCCTTGTAATGATGAGAAAATTTATAATGAATAAACTTTGAGCACCATGATAGCTTTTCATGTCAACATATCTCTTTGATTTTTTTTTCTATTGTTGTTTTCACTTTCAAAGAATAACAACAATTGAACGAGTTTTGTATTAGCTCACAACTCGTATTATAGTACGACATGCTATTAAAAATCTTTATTTTGCTATTACGAGTGCAACTTGAATTTTTATGTTGTCACTTCATGATCATAATATAGATCCATAAATTAGAGAATATTTTCTCTTACAATTCTTCATTATATGTATCTTCAAGACACATATATCAATATAAAATATTTTACTTGTCATTTTCAAAACAAGACAAGATTTAAAGAGAGCAAATTATAGAGAGGATCAAATATCTATCTCTCTTCTTCTTCATAAGTAACTACATGTAATGTTACTTTTACTTATGTGTTCAAGACACATACCCCAAATTAAGTACTTGTTTCTTGAAAAATGAAACAATAATATTTTGCTCGGTGCTTATAGACACATTTTCATTATGAAATATTTGGCTTGTGTCCTCAAGACACATAACAATAACACGAATATTTTGTGATATCATGAGACATCAATGGATCTTTAACTTCAATGAACCAAATTTTATAGTTATGTTCATTCTTGAACTATCAAAGATAATTTTAAACTTCATGATATTTTTGATATCATTGTATCACAAATGAATACTCATTTTGAGTACATATATACCATTCAAATATCAAGGATTGAGTTTTATACCTTGAATTTATGTACTTGATTTGGGGACTTAAGCCCTATACTTGGTACTTAATCATAAAATAATAGTACCTTGAGTGAGAAATACTCATTAACTCAAATATTCAATGTTGATTATCACTTAGACCTTGAGTCTAATATTTTCAACTGAGAATTCTAGTCTTCAAATTTAATCTATGCCTCAAGCCTTTATATTTGATATGCCTCCACATAAGCTTTCAAGCCTTTATTTAAACTATGCTTCAAGCCTAAAATTTATGAACTTCAAGTTCTTTTTCGATTGGTGGAGCTTTTCAATTTGCATAAATTAGAGAGCATGTGGTTTTTTTTTTTTTTTTTTTGTTTTTTAATATATCACTCAAATCTTCGAGTCACATGATTGCACGTGCTCGATTTGGGCATCGAGCCTCAATATATAATATATCACTCAAATCTTCGAGTCACTTGATTGTACGTGCTCGATTTAGGCTTCAAGCCTCAATATATAATAAAAATCGTTATAGTACTTTGATCATGAAAGAATCGTACTATAAATGGGGAATACCCATTAACTCAAATGCTCAAGAGTGTTATCATTTAGACTGATATTCAATGGAGATTTCTAATCTCATATTTAATCTAAGCTCTAGGCCTATAATCGTCCATTTTATTTTTAGAACATTATGTTCATCTCAAAAAAAATTGCACAAGGGACAGCTCTGGCAGAGCTGAGTATTTTAAGCATATCTCTCTTGATCGAGATCCGATTTTGATGATTCAATCTGTTCCGAACAGCCAACATAAAATGCTACAAGTTTCGTATTTTGCATTTTCTGAAATTCAGACAATATCATGTCCAAAACTGACATCGAAGTACAGACTCGTGAATTGGACGAGAATTCACCTACAACAAAAATAACATGATTAATATTTAATTAAATTAAAACAACAATAAAATATTTAAAAACAACTCCCTTTTCATCTTCTATGGTTGAGAAGTAATTATCTTCTTTGGATCATCTTTACTCGAAAATGAAAATAGAACATTCGTGCTGATAACGTGTTAGAAAATGAAGAAGAAGACAACATAACAAAGAGAACATAAGAGAGTATATAGAGAGAATGCAATATGTATTTTTCTTCTTCTTGTTGTGTCCAACTTAATACAATGGAGCACTATATATAGTACAAGTAAGACCATGAAAGGTCATGAGTTACATAGAGTTATGGGCATATAATGGTGAGTAAATGGTGGAAGTAGTGGTGGGAGTAATGGTGCTTGATGATGGTAGTAATGGTGGTCATCCGCACTTAAGAATTCATAACACTATTTTATTTATTACTATTATTTTTTTAATTTTTGTTTATGTTAAAAGAAAGAAAAATGGTCCACGAAGAAAATAAGGCCCTTTGGAATAAATAGCCTATGCATATTATTTAAAACGTGAACATCTAGTCATCGTGACGTCATCAAGTAAAAAATCTAAGCGGAGAATTCGAGCTTAATGACTGCTCTTTCCAACTCCGGAGCCTTGGCGACGAACCCCCAAATTCTCGCTTCCCCACCCAATTTCCGGCCGTACGATTTCAGAAATCTCTCATTTTCACCACTTCGCTCGATTAATCAAATCGGAATTGTTTCACGCCGATTTACAGCGGTAGCCGCATCTCCAATGGCGAGTACTGAAGAGAGTTCAGTACTCAAAGTGGCCGACTCCGTGCCCGATTCTTCAATCAAGCTCTTGTTTGTTGAAATGGGCGTCGGCTACGATCAACACGGGTTTCTCTTCCTCCTCTCTCTCTCTCTCTCTAGCTTTCTCTCTCATGATTTACATCACGTCATTTGATTTAAAATTGAAAAAAAAAACAGGCAGGATATTACATCTGCAGCAATGCGGGCTTGTAGGGATGCCATTTCCTCAAACTCTATTCCCGCTTTCAGAAGAGGTCAATTTTAATTTTTTTTAATTTTTTTTTGCCAGTTACTGAATTTGGATATTTCATCAGTTTTCAGAATAATTTTGGTAATTGCTTACAAATTGTTTACGCGAAGCTTCCTATGATTTTACTCTCATGCCTGCAATACGCCTAAAAGTATCTCAAGTAGATAAAATGTGTAAATCGACTCAAATTTCATTTGCCTTTTGAAGTTGTATTTCTCGACTTGGTTTACTTTGAGGTATTGCACTTTAGTCACAATCACAAGTCGAGTTACAGACACGATTATAACTATGCTATACTTATTTACCTATATATAGGTGTTAATCTGCAGCATCGGTATTATCTACCGTATGCCATCGTGTTAAGCATTTTCCTGCAGTTGGGAAATGTTGGATCGTTTTCTTATTTGTTAGTGTTACTATTAGCTGTTTCTTGTTCGTGTGTGTTTCAGGGTCGATACCTGGTGTTTCATTTGGTGAGATGAAACTACAGATTAAATTGGGAATTCCTCGACCGGTTCAGCATTTGTTGGATATTGAGAAGGTCAAGTCAGTTTTCCCTTAGTAAGTAACTGCACTTCATCACTTATACTGAGCCTTTTTGTTTAGATACCAGTTTCCGTGAATAACTGCCATTTTGTTGCAATCATCTATACTATGTTAGTGGAACAATATCGAATGTTGAGATCGTGGATGGTGGGCTGATATGCTCGAGTGGCGTGCATGTTGAAGAAATGGGAGATAAGAACGATGACTGTTACATTGTAAATGCAGCTGTCTACGTTGGTTATTAGGCTTCGATGGCAATCAGACTCATAAGGTTCGCTTCTCTTCCCTCACGCACCTCCCTTCAAATAAAATCTTCAAAGATGAATCATTTCTAATTTACGTGTAATATTACGATTGATGATTTATCTTTTTTCATAGAAATTGCCGCTCTCATCTATTTCAGTATAGATCTATGTTGACAGATAACTAGATTATATTTATGTCGTCGTGGTTCACATTTAGTTCTATGTTGACCTGTGTTGTTTACCAAGTCATAGGAAAGAAACTCGGTTTCATGGTTAGACACCATAAACGAATGCAATATGTGATTATATTACAGTTGAATCATCATTCGTCACCCCCCTTATTTTGCTACCTCAAACATATCAAACGTGGTTTCTGAGTATATCCCCACAAATCTAATAAACCCACTCTACAAACGAAATAACAGAATTATAGACAACAAAGACGAAATACAATCTTGCTATAGATCACATTACAAGAGCTGCATATAGGAGCTGGTTCCATGTATCTGGCAATCCAGGTAGGCACCAATGGCTACAATCCACCCCCGAGTGATCACCGCTATAAGCAGACGGATGAGCATCTTTTCTTAACTGAGACAGAGTCGTGATATCCAGCAGAAAAACAGGTTTCTTAATCCTGTTTATTACTCTGCTAACAACCTCGACCTCGGGTGGGACCCCGCCTGGATATGTAGATCCTGTCAAGGGTAGTTGTTCACCGTTACAGTTCTTTGATGATGATGCTGACTGCCAATCCCTACCCCTGTTTTAAGATATATTATTAGCTTTCTTGATTTTGTGTAAGCCTGTAAAATTCGATTATAGGGTACGTAGGATTTCTTACTGATAATGAGTAGGAGAAATCCCCTGGAAGAAAACCTTGGTTTTGGCTGGGTCGATATTAAGCTCAACCCATCGGGCCCATGTGGTCAAACCTTTGTAGAATGCCATTAGACGATTCATGTCTTTAGATATAGTGGAGCCATCTTGTATGTAGTCCCATCTGCAATAACAAGAAATACAAATAGGGGGCTTCGATTAATCACAGTTTGCAAATGTATTAACGTTTTACATACGAGTGTTTTTAGGGTCATACGATTGGGCGTTTCCTTTGTGGGTCCACCAATGCCATGTGTTGAATATGAGCATGTCCATTCCTTTCCATGCATTGCCTTGTTGAATCGAGTCCAGCTTCAGTACTCTCCCTATTTTCTCTCGGGTTATGTCCACTAAATACGGTGATCGGTATAGCAGTATGCTTACTCCGTAATCCTGTATTTTTGGAATATTCAAGAATGATCATTATATGTATATATAATGAAACATTTTTGGAATATATACCTTTAGTTTGAATTCATCTTTTTTTTTTTTCATGTTGAATTATTCAATTTTCAAGGATTAAAGCTCGGGATATTTTCGAAATCTCACATGAGAATGATGGATGACGAAAATAACCCTTTCTTAATTTTCACACCAAATTGGGTGAAGAATTAATTAAGCTAATTAAACATTCTTCTGCCCACCAATTTGTCGGCAATAGTTTGAGTAGCATTAGAGTATGATTATATATGTGTCTGGCCGTCTGGGTAGTTCAGCCCTTGTCCCCACTAGAAAAACTAATGATGAATATGCATATTAATATTAATACTATATTTAATTTTACTATTAATTGTGAAACGTCGCTAGAAGCATCCTATGCCAAAAGTAGAACATAATCTCTGCTCAAATTCAATTACTCTCTAATCAAATCAGCTTCTCTAATGACAGACAACTACTAATCATGTCTGTGTATCCAAACCAAAAACCTTAATCTTTACTTCTTTAATGAATTCGCCGACATAAAAATTAAATTAAATTAAAATTAGGGTAATAATAATAATTATAATAATTAATGAAAAACCTGGAATGTAACAGAAGAAAGCGACTCAAGTCTGACGTAGCTAGTTTTCGAATTGGGTACCGAGGCATGAATCATACAAGCGAGTGATTGCCACTGATTCAAACTCAGTGAGTCACCCACAAACATTATCTTCTTCCCGCTCCACCTCTTCAGAAAATCCACCCCATTAAATCTGTCCAAATATAATCCAACAACAAAAAAAAAACAATATTTTAATTACTTTATTTATTCCCACTTTTCTATCCAACAAACAAAAAAGGCATTAAAGAAAAACACAGACAAACACGTGTGTGTGTGTGTGTGTGTGTTTTGGAAGTAAGAGAATACCTGGGCAAGTTGCAGGAATCGGGTTTCCAAGAAAACTTGAGGTACTGTTTGTCGGGTCGGCCGAACTTGATGCAGTCGAATTCCGGGTCGATAAATGGGCAGGTGGATGATTCGTAAAACGGGTAGGTAGAATCGACGACCCATTTTCCTTGAAACAAATTGCAGCCACTGCTTATAATATCTCTACTTCTGATAATGTTGCTGCTGTTGAAATTATTGGGTACCGCCGCCTCTGAGGCGGCGGCGCAGCCTAGCAGCAGCAGCAGTGGCGCCACCACTGACAGAGCTTTAGGAATGAAGCCTCTGTACCAAAAAGAAACCATTTGAAAATGGGTTTTTGGTACAGAGTGAAAACAAAGTGATGGAGACTAGCTAGTTTTTAGCCTTCAAAAATCATTTGACTCAATTGTTCATATACATACACATATGTATGTATGTATATATATGATTTTGTTGAGGGTTTAAGGAAAAGGAAAAAGAACAAGTTAATGTTAATGGGTCTGACATGAGTTGTGAAATGTTGGAAGTATTTGAGTAAAAAGTGTGATGTGAGGGTGGGTTGTGGGTCTGTCTTTGTCTTGGCTGCAACTTGGATTTCAAATTGTCATATAAAATAATATTATTTCCATTTAAATGTGTTACAAATAAATAAATAAATTATTTATTAAATTTCATTAGAGGCTATGTCACGGGTTTTCCGGCCGGGAGAATGAGAAATATGTTTTTTCTTCCTTTTTTTTTTTTTTTTTTTTTTTTTTTATATAGATGTAAACAAATAAAAAATGTGTACATTACTGCTGCTCCTGAAGAAAGGTCAAATTGCGAAAACACACCTTATACATTCAACTATAAATCTTCTTATAGGTTCATCCTCGAGGTGGTAAATTTAGTGGAATATTCTCTAATTTGTACTCGTTTGCATTCGAGTTCCACATTTTGAAATAAGATGATCAATAAGATATGTCTCTTAACTTATAAATAACAAATTGTGGTGTATCCAAAATTGCCATTTGCACATAACAAGTACAAACTAGAGAACATTACACGGAACTTAGGAAATTCCGTCAAATTTGACAGCATAAGGATGAAGGTGTAAGAAAATTCATAATTGATGGGTGGTTGAAATTACCCAAGTATGATAGATTTCTTCGTAATTAGACTTTATCTCAAAGGTGACTGTAAATTATCCTTAATTTTTTTTTTTTTTTATTCACATTAAAAGAAAAAGAAAATGGAAAGATTTCCCACTAATCAAGCAAGTTGGCTGCAATGATGGTATTAAATATCCGGTAGTTAAAGAAACAATGATTGCTCATTGAAAATTATGTATTATAATCACATTATTTAAAAAAGAAATGTTCGGACCACTTTTCTTGAAGCAGCTGTATTCTTCCCATTTAACATTAATATTAGAGATAAGGAACAAATTAAATTATAAAAATGATTAAGAAAATAATAAATTTCCAGTTGTATTATTTGTTTGTTGGCAAAAAACATGACGCATGGAAATATTCATTTGCCCGTGATTTTGTTTCGTTTATGATTTAATCAGTCACATGGAGGTTGAGCTCTTTTATTTTCTTTTTTAATTAATTGCTTCCCCATACTTGATGTTGCTATTATTCTCTCCATTTTTATTTAATTAATATTTTTTTTTTAATTTTTTTTTTCTAGCTTGACTTTGAGATAACAGAACTAATTGACCGAATTCATGACTGACACTCGGGTCGGGTCAAAATTCTGGAATAGAATTTCCTCGATTTTGAAAAATTTGTGGTCATTGATAAAGTAAGGGGGTTTTTAGAAAGTTTTGAAATAATACGCGGGTCTTATAACAATTTCCTTAAAGAAAAATCTCAAATTCAACTTTAATTTAATTGTTGATTGTTACTTGTTGAAGATCAAACAGATGACTGAGAGATACTAAAACTGTAATTATCCCACCGAAGTGTAATGAATTATAATATAGTGATAAAATAAATACGAAATGGGGTTTTTATTTTTGTAAACATCAAATGAGTTTGTTCCTTTGCATACAAGTTTATGTTAACATTTTCTATATAAAAATAATAATTATATGCTGTTAAATTAAGGCTATCATCATCAATAATAACAAACTGATTGAGTACTTACGAAGAAAGTTATGATATTTTCAGTTTATATTTAATTTCAGAAAAAATAAAAATAAAATGTGACATGTACATTGGTGCATGAACAAGTCTAATCATCATGACATCTTTTCATCATAGCCGTCAACCACTCATGCATTATAATAATGGGAAAACTAAAGGCACCAAAGTTTAAAGTCTAATAATTACATGCATGTCCTGAAATTACTAAGGCTGTGTTTGGTAAGCTTTTGGGCTTCCATTTCCATTTTATTTTGGGGAAAGATGTTTTGGGAGAAGAATTTGAAAATTAAATAAAGTTTGTTTGTGTTTTGGGAGGAGACAATTTGTACTGTAGCAAGTCAAATCATGTCTGAAAGGTGTTGGAAAAAGGTATTTTGGAAGAAGAATTTAAAAGATAAAGTGATTTGATTTTGTATTTTAGTGAAGACAATTTTCACTGTAGCGGTCAAATCATGTTTGTTAGAGAGAGAAATATTTGAATTTGTTTTGGGGAAAGTTTTTGAAAATAGTGTAGAAAGATAATTTTCATTTTGGGGAAAGTGTGGAAAGAATTTGAAAAGCTTAACAAACATAAGCTAAATTTCTTACATTAATACTCTTTTGTAGGAATGCGTTCATGAAATTTCAAAACTATAAGGTGAGTGAATGTAATTTCTCTAAAAAAAAAAAAAGGAGTTCTTTGTAATTATCCAGTTACATGAGGGAGGTTGATGCAATTTAACCTTATAATAATTTATCAACTTGGGTAGAGGAAAGTGAACATAGAAAGTAGGTTTCATTTTTTATTATTTTATTCAGATTACTTTTGGTCCATCTTGACAAGACTATCAAGATAAAAAATATATATATCTACTGCACAAGCTATTCACAAATTGGCCCTCACCTATGAATTATATTCACAATTAGCCCTCAATTAAATATCCCCTACGTGTTTTTTGGGCCAAATATGAAATTGGGAGTATCTATGCAAATCCGAGTCCGATTATCCTGGATTTAGTCAAAAAGAATTTGTTTCTTTCTATGGAAACTAGGAAACTATATACTAGTATAAGTTAAAATAAATAATGTTGATATTAATTATAATGATAATTAATTAAGAATGTATAAATCCAAAAGTTGTTATACAGTAGTGGCGGCTCCATTGGCATATAGTGCGGACTCGTGGAGTCAACGTTAGGTGGTCTATGGGCCGGAGCTAGGTGGGGCCCAAATTGAGTTTTGAAGATAACAACTTGGGAGTGGGAAAAAGGTGACCACTGAATTACCTGTCATAACATATACTCAATTATGTGATAACATAACAACCTTTTGAAAAGAAATATTTTGTATTTTTTTATATTTGGTATGTGATTATAATTAAATTTTATAATTATTAATCAATTTTAACAAACGACACGAAAATTTTGTCGTATGAACCTTTGGGTGGGAGAGTTGCCGTGTGTGATGAAAACTCTGAACATGTGGTGATGGTCAACGATAATCGTTGAGATGCTACAATCAGTGAGATACACTGAGTCGTTGAGATGATCGTTGATGTGGTAAAATTGCTCCATATTAAACATACATACATATTAGTGTGTGAGTGTGTGTGTGATTGTGTGCAGATCAACGATTACTAATCACCTGATGTATTTTATCGAGTGTAGCATCAAATAAACCATTAATGAATTGAGGAAGTTGGATTCCAAATAAAAAAATAAAAAATTGTGCAAGCCTATAACCAGTTTTGTTTATCTTTTTTCTCATATATAGGCAGATCAATGTTAGTTACTATTTTTGTTGAAACATGGATCAATAATTTGTGGCCCATATAAGCACCGGTTATATATAATAAGCCCATATTATAATTACAGTAGTCTTTTAAGCCCATATTACAATTACAATGGGCTTTTAAGCCCATATCAAAGCCAGTTTTAAGGTTTACGGACCAGGCCAATTAAATATCAAATAGATAAAGCCCACGATAATGGCAAGTTGTTTGTCAATAGAAATACTAGTACTTCACCCGGAAAGTACGAAAAGTACTCGAAATAGTAAGATTGAAAGTTCCGATTGGCGTAAATAATTAATTAATCCAAAATAGATGAGAAAAGATATAAAAAAAAGAATGAAATTTCGTAATGCACAATTAATTCGAATTCTTACGGTAATTTAATGGTTGATAGATATTATGCGTAATATATTTTGCTAACGAGACGTACTAGTAAAAGTTGAAAAACGAAAATGCAAATAAACTCGAGCAGAGCTGGTTATGCTTCCTCTCTCTATACAATTTAGAATCAGATCCACCTCCAAAAATTGGTAAGATTATTACTTCCATTCAGACAATCTCCCACTCGGAATCATTCATATCTTCTTCATCCAATCTCTCCCACTCTTCGGCATCGTTTTCTGCACTAATAACTTGACGGCCACTTTTACGTGAACGTCGTTTCTTGCAGAATTTCTTTAACATTTTCTGCGAGCAAAACAGACGGATTTTAAATTTAAACTTATGATTGATGAGTATAAAATCGATCAAACATCTCGAAAAAGGAGCCAACAAAATTTCACCTGATAAGTAAGGCGGTACGGCTTGATTACAGAATCTGAACGACATTCGCCAGAGTCCACCACAATGAGGCTTTCATCAAGATTCTGGTCTCGTTGAGCGGTTTCTTTGCTTACATCAGCAACACTACTCTCTCGAGACTCTTCACTGGTCATATTTTCTGACATTGAAAGCAATGTGATTTTCGGAAAGTGCTTTAGTTTAATCTAGCGTAAAATCAGAACGTATATAGAAAAACGAATATCAAGATACCTCGAACTGAGACGCTCACATGTTCAACTTCTAAGAGTTCATTTGGAGACTCGCTTTCCGACCGGACAGAATCTGTCAAAATACAGCAAAAAGACGTAGTAATTATGTCACCTCAAGATTCAGTAGTTACTTTGGGTGAAATACAGTTCAACGAATAATTAAAAAGAAAAAAGGTAAAGGTAATGGACCTTTTACCTTTATCAAAGGAGTGAATTGCTTCTGTTGAACAAGTACTGGATGAAGAAGTAACTTCATCGCATGGTAACTTATACTCCACCAAATTACCAATATTACCCTTTTCCATGTGTGAAAAATTGGGTTCTGTAGATAATAAAGGGGGTGAATAAGAAGCTCCGGGTGATGTGCTTTCCTGGTTACAATCGATATTAATACTTGAAATATTACGAGGAGGCGAATCAGCATTCTTTTCCTGCTTAGGACATTTCGGAAGAAAACAAAAATCTTCCGATAAAACCGCCTTGGCATCATCGACTAGCTCTGTACAGAACTGTTTGATGCTTTCGCCTGCTGTAAGACACTGATTTCGAACATATTCAATTGGTTCCTGTCCAAAGTGAGACATAGCTTCAGACACAGTGGATAACTAGGTTGCTTAAGGACCAAATCGGAGAAAGACTCTCGATCACTACTAATAAACGAATAACACGCAGGATTCATAAATAAGACGGTGACAATCCAAAACACAGTAAATGTGGGATTAGGAGATACCTGAGGTATAATGGTGTCAGCTTCTGCACAAAAAGTATAAAACTTGTCGCGAAAGTTAGCAACCCAATCTACACTTCCGTTTTCAGAATTCATGACTCAATATAACTTGTGGAAGATGCGTGCACGTCTTATTTGAAGAGTTTGGTACCTAAATCAATATGTACAAATAAGTTTTTTTAGTCTCGAGGTGGAAGAAAAAATGGTGAAGTACAGAACACACGTAGTACCGCAACTTATGAGCCGAATACTTTCCGAAACTATATTAAGAAAGTTCAAAAGTTACTGATCGAGTAATATGCATAAAGTTCATGATACTCACAATATTGAAAGCTAGACATTGAGACCATCGAAAGAAGCAAAACACAAGATTCAGAGATCAACCCCAATACAAATATATGCCAATCAACACGAACGAAACAGATGCTCTCGTAAAAGATGTGCTAAACGGTAATACTTCAATCGACAAAAAAAAAAAAAAAAAAGAAAAAAAAAAAAAGCAAAATCGCAAACACGAAATAAACACATAAAATTGATCGATGAAGCTTAATTTCACAGAGTTCAGAGATTATACCCCGGTTGAATCAAAAACTAAATGTAACAGGTAAAAAATAAAAACAAAAAAACAACAAAAAATGGAAAAGAGGAAAATTCCGCACAAGTTAACAAGTTTATCTACAATATGGACGAGCGGAATAGCAGGATTACTTACAGCCATAAATAACTAAGTGAAAATTGCAGTATGTAATCTAATCAGACGACGGCACAAAAGATATAATTCAGTTGAATTGAACATAGAAAGCGATGCTCCGAAACCCAATTGATCAAAAAACTAAAATACTTAAAAAACAACTACTCATCGCCACTAAGATTCAATGGGTAAAGCATAAAAACAGAATCAAATAGTAAAATAACAGGCAGCAATTTGATGATGGATGAATGTGTTGAGACTCACAAGTTTGAAGCTTCGAGAAACCAAGACAAGTGGAAATAAAACCCTTGGGAGTTGCAGGTTTAGGGGTTTTAATGAATTGCTGATTATTATTATTAACTTTTTCGATAAACAAGCACAACAGAATCAGAGACACGGTCTTATTAGGTTTCTTCTTTTCTCGCATCTAATTAAATAAAATAATCAAATAATTATATTTATATGTGCCAGGTGTTTTTTCTCTCACCTAAAATTAGAATATTAATATTGTAAATAATAAAAATTGTTGAAGGTGGCTGCTGGATTTCTTAGTAATATAAGGTTATTTTAATCGTAAAGGATAAATTATATTAGAAAATAGGCTAAATTACAACCACCCCTGAGGTAAGGTCAAATTACGAAAACCCCCTTTTGTTTGGGTAATTACAACCATCTCTTAATTATAAATTTTTTTATAGATCCCACCCTTGCATTTCGAAATTCAGTGGAATCTTCGAGATTATATAGAATATTATCATTTTTGTACTCGTTCAAACCCCACATTTTGAAGCAAGATGATCATAATATGAGTTTTTTGACTTGTATATTTCAGATTGTGGTGCATCAAAAACTGTATTTTTATATAAACTAATTATCCAAACAAGAGAGATTTTTTTATAAATTGACCCTACATCAGAGTGTGCTTGTAATTTACCCTAGAAAATAATTTGGGTTGCTTGAGTTTTTCTACTTCAAAAATATAGAAGTGTAGTTTTGGAGTGAGCAAAATTCATAGGAGATATTTCTTTCGAAACTCAGATAAGAATATTTATAATAGGATTAATAGGATTAATATACTTATGCTTTATTATGTTAGAATATAAGTCCAAATATATGTAGCTGAGGCATGCACAATATGCTCTAAAAAGCGAGGAGTGAATTAATAACCACCGTTCATTGACGAGATGAACAAAGAGCTTCGAGTTGTCGACTGCACATACATTAAGGATATTAAGAAGAAAATGCCCAGAATTGAAAAAGGATATAATTTCTATTGCCAAATCTAACTAGATTATATATTGAAGTACATTGATTATACATAAATATAGCTTCAACTCAATCAAATCCAAAAATAACTTCCGATAGACAGAACCTTGTACTCTGCACTCGCAGGACCGATAAACACACCTCCCTTCCCACGCTCCTCTAATAAGATTCCAACTTTAGTTACGCCTGATAAAATGTACGTCTGACAAAATCAGTCCCCCATTACTGCAGACCGTTTAGGGCCAGACAAAACCAGTCCCGACAGGCACAAAACATCTTTGCTTCGGAACACGACTGCCAAATCCACATGGACCTTGGTTACATTTTTAACTCAGTTCCTACGTTTCTCATTGGAGGAGCTTCGAAGCTGATAAACCAACAGCGCAAGCAACAGCTGAAGCACAATGAATGCACACATACTAGGCTTCATTCATGTCCAGAGCTGGCATTCCTTTGATAGGGTTCTCGCCATAAACGTTATCCCCTGAGAACTAACAAGCCAAAAAGTTCGATTCTATAATATGCATAAATATTCTCTTGATACTATTACAATGACCTATACATGTGCCATATAACCAACAAATTAATCAATTCCAACACCACCTCAAAAAAAAATCGGCAAAATATTTCAACAGATGAAAACAGTGAAACAAATCATCGACAAAACTCCAACTCAACAGCAAATGGAAGATCTAATGCATTAAACAGAAACTCAAAATAATTTCAAATCCAACTCAGCTGTAATAACATGGTCACTGTAATAACATGGTCACTCAGTAACCAGTGTACAGCAATTCATATTCTTTTATCACATAAGAACAAACTTCCACTTATTTTCACTTGCAAGTAAAACAATACAACATGCACATGCTATATTATAAACAAATTTCCTAAAACTATCGAAAACCATCCAGATATCCAAGTACTTATTTCTCACCCAAAGACATAAAATTAAAAAATCAATCACAAAAACCGCCACATGCCCATTTTGCTGCGTATTCACATTTGTTGCCATCAGTATCTTAATCCATTATCAAAAGAAAAAACATCTTAACTGAAATGTTGCATAAGAAGCTGGTTTTGGCCTCATTGATAGTGGGGTAAGGAGTTCAAGCGCAGGCCCAGCCGAGTTTCCCGGCTGTATGAGTATTATTTTACAGAAGACACCTTACAAAGCCCATGATGGTTATTACTGCTAAATGTTTTCTTAGTTCTTCTATCTGGCACAAGGTCAAGGAAAAGCGGTGAGAAATTTGAGGGGAAAAAATGAAGTTATATTTCATTTTATAGAACGTGGGGAATGGAGGTTCTTGGGTTATATAAATAGAAAAAAATGTAAGATAACTGGGATTGGATTAGAAGAATTTGAAATTCACTCAAGATATTTTACGATCACTTACGAATAACTATAGTTAAACTATAGATGAATTTAGCAATGCATCACTAAAGGCAAAGGCTCTCAAAGAGCAGATAACACAATTACACAACAAACGTAAAGACTCAACAAGAAGAAGCTAACAGTAAAATAACATAAGTAGCATTTACAACAACTATAAAGTAAAACTGGGAAAACAAAAACAAACTGAAATTCAAGATATGAAAAGCAAAATCAAGTTTAGAGCACTTCAGGCCACTTATCAAGTAATACACCAATGTCTCAAGTAACAAGTTTGAGCTCACTCTAGCACATATATAGCTCATAAATCCACAACTTAAAAGGTGACACAGAAGAAGGAAGCAGCCAAAGATCTACAGCAGTCCATTTATCAACCAAAGATTTCATAGTCGGCAATCACATAATCAGCACAACCATTTAAAACATTTGCGTCCAAGAAGCTGTCAAAATACCTGAACACATAAACATTCAAAACTCAATCCAATATTCAAAATCACAAAACTCAAGAAACAAGTCACATGCTAAAATTGTGAAACAATCCAGAATGAGGCATTGCTGAACTCGTTTAACCATGTAAAAGAAGAAACCACTAGTGATTGAGATCACTTCAATTATTTGGAAGTGAAGATTATAAGGAAATCGACATCATCGCAAGCAAGAAGGAACTTAATAAAGGTACAACAAGACAAGAGAAATCGTGAGGATACATAAAATTTATTTAATACACGTGGTGCAGCATATAGTGGTAAACACACATTAAACCACAATCGGCAACCAGTCTACGAAAACAACACGTGGTACTGCATACTTAGTAGTAATATATGCATTAATTATCTATACAATTAAACCACCACTTTAGAAGTCAATATAAAAATGCGCATCAACTAATATCACTCAATTCAACAAATAAGATTCAGATTCGTATTCGCCTGCAATTAAGCACTATTTGCATATCCTTGGTCAGTATTAGACAGTTATCAGCATGAGAAACAAAACTACCAATATATGTTACACTAAATAAATCAGAAAAAGAATCAATAACCACCTATCATATGCAACTGTCACATAAGCACCATAGGTGATGATTACTCAATCATCCATCAATTACCTTAATATGGTGGCATGCCCTGGTAAGCTGGCATCCTGGGCCCCGGCCCCCCTGGGTGGTTCTGAGGGGGTGGATATCCATAGTTGCCGCCATCTGGATAACCGCCTGAGCTCTGCATTCCAATACTACTGGGCGGCATCCGGTAGCCCCCAGCATTTCCCATACCTCCGCCATACTCCCCTGATCCGGCACCATCATACATTGACGCGCCACCACCATATCCACCGCCGTAACCCTGCCCACCTGGTCCGCCATGGCCGGCATTATAGCCTGCACTCTGATGCATCATACCACCCTGTTGTGGCGGCTGAGGCATATTAGGCCCCTGACCATACCCCATATAACCTCCCATTCCGTAATTCCTAGCTGGCATACCCATGTGGCCAGAATTCGACATTCCCGGAGCTACACCACCTGGTGGTCCAGCAGAATTTGGCTTCTGCTTCTTGTTATCTGTAGCCAACTTACAAACCAACTGATGCCCGTCGACAGTTTTCATTGGATCGACCAGTGAAGACTTTGCCCCCTCTTCTGTCTTGTAAACGAAAAACGCAAACCCTTTGGCCTTTCCAGTCTGCTTGTCAAACCCTAGCGGCCCTTCCTCGATCTCACCGTACATCGAAAAGTGAGCCAACAGCCTCTCGGAGGAAATCTCAAACGGAATATTACCAACATAAATCTTCCTCAACGCCACGTCGGTAGAGTGGGAATTACCTGAATTGCCTGCGGCGGCAAGCTGAGTCACCGTAATACGTCCGTCAATCTTCTTATTCGGCTGCTTTAGGGCTAAAATCGCAGCATCGATGTGGTTAAACGTCACAAATCCGTAACCCTTGGATTTGCCAGTGTTCTTATCGGTAATTACGATAGAGTTGGCTTCATCGAGTTCCCCGTACGCGGAGAACTCCTGGCGGAGTTTCTCGGTGGTTGTTTCCCAGCCGAGGCCACGGACGAAGAGCTTGCGCTGGACGGGATCGGCGTCGGCAACGGCGCGCACCTCCTCCAAGACATCGGGGTGGCGGAGGACGGCGGCGCGTAGAATAGGTAGGAGCTGCTCCTTGGTGAATGGCTCGAGGATTTTCTCGGCGTCTTCGGGAGATAAGATGCTCATCTGCGGCGGTGGCGCGGCGGCCATGGCGTTGTTGAGGTCTGTCCCCAACGGGTACGCTCTGCCGTTCTCGTCAGCCTTGCGTTTCTTAGTAAGATCCATTGATGAGAAGTAAGTTTTCTTCAGGAAAACCCTAGGACAGAGGTTAGGGATAAATCACGCAAGATGGGGGTTTCGTTCGGAACCCTATGGAGAAGGATTCTTCTACTTATAGTTCGTTCTTTTACCAAAACGCAGCGTTTTGTTAGCTTTTTAATTCGGACCGCCTTACTTCTGAATCATCCAAACGACGTCGTATTCCGTAATATTGTTGTGGCCTATTTGGGTCTTATTTTGTTAGTATCTGAACTGGACTTTCATGAATAGGGAAGAGAAACTCAATAAGCCCATTAGCCCAGTCTGAACTGGATTGTTGGCCTGTTATAAAGAAAGGGTAAATTACGGCAAACCCCCTGAGCTAATATCAAATTACGAAAAAACTCATCATGTTTGGGTAATTACAATCACCCCTCATTATGAATTTTCTTACGCGTTCATCATTGCGATGTCAAATTTAGTGGAATCTTCTAGATTATATGGAATGTTTTCCAGTTTGTACTCGTTTTACCCCCATTCGAACTCCACGTTTTGAAACAAGATGATTATAAGATGTGTCTCTTGGCTTGTAAATATCATATTGGGGTGTGCATTAGAAACTGCATTTTTGCACAAAACGAGTACAAAATAGAGAACATTGCATGGAATCTAGAATATTATGTTAAATTTAACACTATAAGAGTGGACATGTACAAAAATTCTTAGTTAAGGGGTGCTTGTAATTACTTAAACAAAAGGATGTTTACATTTTCTTAATTTGACATTACCTCAGGATGACCGTAATTTACCTAATAAAAATTTGAGTTGGATGAAATAATTTTAAAATTTATGTATCAGATCAAACTCAAAGTGTCACCTTTGGCTTAATCAGATGAATGAATAGATGATCATAATTCATAATTCCACAATTTTAATAAAGCAAAAGTAAAATACTGAAAAATCCCCTTTAATTTACAATCAAAATCAACAAACACTTCTTTTCATTTGCACCAGAAGTGCAATGTAAGAAGATCAACTCATCCTTTTCCCTTTGTTGAGGATTCTAAACCTCAAAAGAAAGAAAAAAAAAAAAAAAAAAAAGAGCCCGAAAAGAAAGGCATCATGTACTTAGTAAGGTAAGCTCTTAGAACTCGAACTAATCACCAAAGCCTTAAGCTTCGAAGAATCGCCATCACCGTTGGCTCGAGTAGTAATCGTCTCCATATTCTTATACAAACTCTGCTCCACGATTTTCTTCATCAAAATCTTCCCTTGATCGACATCTCTCCGATTCACCGGCGAACCAATCACAACCCTCCCGACCTGAGGGCCCGAATGTGGGCCCACTTTCATTCGTCTCTCGTCTTTAAACCACTGCAATATCTTCAAAGCCCTCTTCTGAGCAAGCGGACTACCCAAAAGTGCCACTTCTAGAAGCACCTGCACAATTCCAGCCTTAGCCATTTTCTGCCTCTGCAACGAGCTTTGGTGAGCTAAAATCATCAAAATATAAGCCGACAACTCTTGGCTTTTCGGATTATCTTCCCATGTCATAACCTCGATTAAACACTCGGGTATCATCGGGTTTTGCTCGAGTGCTTTCTTGCCTGCTAGGGTTACGACTAGGTTACCTAGAGTTGCTAAGGCCTTTCCGGAAGCTTCTTTTATCGTGGAGAGCCTAATTAAAATGTCGACGACCCCTTTAGCGATCAAGCTTCCGGAATATTCTAGAACCGAAGAGAGATTGTACAATGCAGTCAAGCAAGAATCTTTGGTCTCGATAGTTGAGCAAGATTCGAGAATGGAGACTATTAAGGGAATGATTCTTGATGAGGTGAGGGAGAATTTGCTGTTGGCTAGGGCGGAAATCGACAAGAGGAGCTGCGCAAATTCTCGCTTAGCTGTCTCGTCTAGGGCTGTCGTGATGTCATCGGGTATTCGTGACAAGATTCCTGCCTCCACCATTAGAGCCTTGTTCCTAACAAAGGAACAACACAAATAATGATATTTAATTATTTAATTGAAGAAAAAGGAACAAAATTACATAAATATATTATATATGATCCAATGCAGATGATAGAGACATTATGCAATGAAGATAAGTCAACAAGATTCTCCCAACTAGATCTGCCTTTGAAAATGAGGGTCAAAAACTAACTACTCATCATTTAAAAGTACTTATAAACCGAAAACCGAATTTAGGGGCGGGGCAAAATGCGGCGGCCGCCCCCCACCCACCACCACCAACAAGTCAATAATGGCCATTAGGTGTCCATTATGGTTTGGTACCTTTTCTTTGCAGTTGAGTCAGCCAACCAGTTAGGCTTCCTTATCACTCAAATTTAATCTCATTTAATTCTTTAAATAAATAATAAATAAATAATAAATAAATAAATCCCACCAAAAAGAGTTTCAATGAAACAGTTCATATTGCCCTGTTTTCTCCTTCCCAAACTTTTCATTTTTCCACTAATTAAAAAACATTAATTTCGAAATTAATTATCTTTTATTGCACAAAAATGATGATTGATTAAGGAGTCTTCAAATTAACAGAAAGTAATTAATGAATTAATTAACTCACGTGAAAGAACCATTGGCGAGCTCAATCAAAGCCCGAACAGCCAACATCTGACGCGCCGCCACCTCCGACCCAACCATGGCAACCAGCGGCGGAATAACGCCCAGCTCCGCCATGGTAATTTTCCGGCGCTTCATCCCTTCCTCCGCCAGCTCCTTAATTTCCTTCGCCGCCGCTTCCTTATCATCCCACCCCCCAAAATGAAGCATCTTCACACACTTCTGCAAACGATGATCATCCAATATTTCCTCCCTCCTCTCTTCAATCTCAGCTTCTTTACACACAACCACCATATCTACAACAACAGGCTTCTGCTCCGCCGTCTGCGGCGGTTGAAGCTGCTTATCGGCTGGCCGTAAGCGGAGGAGCCGTCGGATACGAGTAAAGAACCTTAGTGCAAAGAGCCAATTACTATTAGTTAAAGAAGAAGAAGAAGAAGAATCTGACATATTTCAAGAATTTATTTTTTGACCAAAAAAAAAATCTTGTGGCTGCCTAATTTCGATTAGTCAATTCTGAGTCTGACTTTTTTAGGGTTGAGAGAGAATAAAAAGTTGATCAAGAATCAAACAAAGGGGGGAAGAAGACTTTGTGGGTAAATACAAAAGGGAGCAGATCTCTTGCACATGCAGCCTAAGAAATCTTGTCTGTTTTCATGGGAAAATTCAATTTAATACAAATATCTGCTACGTTTTCATCAACTGTAATGAATATATTTTATTGCAAGTGAAGGTGTGAAGTTACCGTAATGCCCTTGTGGTTTGTGGGAATTTACTTTGGCTTGATGAGGTATGACCTAATCATTGATGTAATTTTGTCAACAGTCAAATGAATGCTAAGGAGTAGGGAAGAAATAGTGGAGGGAACCTAATTTTTTGGACTTAATTAGCTTGTGATACCTAATATTTATATATATACGGTTTATACCTAACTGATTGATTTGGATAAAATTTAAAATTAATACAAGCGTTTGAATTCTAAAGTGATAGATAATATATATGCAATAAAAAAGAAATTCTAAAAAGTGATAATATTTTGGATTAAAGAGTATTTTACTCTCTAGAGAGTTCCAAATTAATCTGGGTAATTGTGATTAAATAGGGCTCGCATTCGGCAGGGCTCACTAAAAAATAGTCTCGACTCAAATATATCGGACTTCAGTTAGGCTCAGATCAATTACTGGCCCTATGTTTAAGGTAGTAGGATTATTTAAGTCATGTAGTCTCATGTGGGTTGATTGGTGATTGTTTGGATTCCGAGATAAAAATATGTAGATATGATTCCCGGATTTAAAAACTTACAGCTAATCACCCTGAATCAATGTACGTAATCTATTAAAATCAGTGAAAATTTAAGACAATATGAAGCTCATTGATTAGGGTCATAAATTCATAGTAAAGAGTTGCAGCAATACACGTGTGCTCTAATTAGTGGTCTGGTCTCAAATATTTAAGGTAGATCAATAATTCCACGATGCTGGCCTTTAGCATATGGTAAATAAGAATACTAAAAAAAATACTCCATCCGTTTTGAAATAAGTGTCTATTTTCACTTTACACAAAAAATAAGAAACTCAATAAATATATCTTGATTTTAGAAAAATCATATAAAAATGACTAAAACAACATTTATTATTTAATGATTTATAATAGAAAATTAATAATTAAATTTTCATTAATAAGGTTAAAACAGGAAAAAATGCATTTAATGCAGTATTGAAAATCTAAAGTAACAGATAATATAGAATAAAAATATTTTTAAAAAGAGACCGTTATTGGGTGACAGAGGGAGTAATAATAATAATAATAATTACAATCAATTTTCTTTCTTTCCAAACGAGAAAAAAAAATAAAAAAAAAAATCATCGTGTCAATTGTCAAGCCAAACAACTAGTTGGAGACTTCAAATTGCAATTAAACTCCACCACCCCAAATAAATTAATTAATATGGGGGGTCGTAGTCGTGGAAACGATTTATCGCAGACGTGGAATATCATTATTGAATTATCTGCACAATATATATATTATCAGGGTCGGTTCTGAGGGGAGGCGAAGTAGGCGGTCGCCTAGGGCTCCCGGATTTTTTCAAAAATTTAGGGCCCCCGAATTTTTTTATACCCTTTATATATGAACATTTATTGAAAAAAAATATATTATATTTATAATTATTGAGAATTTTAATTCATAAATAGCTATGTATCAACGATTCTTACTTGTTTCTAGAAGTTCTCTAATCATGAGGACCCCTAATTATTAAATTTGTAATGTATTAGTTATTTACTTTTATATATATTCACTTGTTTTAGTGCAATTTCATGCAAATTATTCCTAAAAAAATTTGGGGCGCTGCCCCCGAACCCCCGTAAACTTTAACTCTACTATATCACAAATTTTTAGCTTTGCCACTGGCTATGTACCTTACAAAATCGAGTTAAAATAGAGTTTATCACCTTTTATAAAAAAAAAAGTTTTATTGTAGATTGTAGAAGGGGCCCCATTTTTTATTCGTCTTCAAATCTCGCCTAGGGCCCCCAAAATCTCAGGAACGGCATATATATATATATATATATATATATATATATATATATATATATATATATATATATATATATATATATATATATAGATGGTGCAGTATGGCATGGCATGGCACCCTCCAATTTTGAACACATGGAATTGTAAAAAGTTTGAAGTGTGTGACTCGTGTATTCGTTATTATGTTAAATCTCATAAGTCATACCATTAAGTCAACTTTAATGCATGCACCCACCTTGATTATCAAGCTCGGTGGCATGGGGTATGGAAGCACGACTAATTAATTAATATATATCTTGTATATATATTATTGGACTATATATATAAAACACATGGTGGAGTCGTCACAGCCTGATCAAAAGTAAAAAGATCACCAAAAACACGTGACTACTGAATATAAATGGTGCTTTTAGAATTAGTGGTATGGGGATTCCACCAAGTAAATCAGCAGATGCAAACTGACATCTGATATATATATATATATATATATATATATATATATATATATATATATATATATATATATATATATATATATATATCCACTAGCGACAGTGGCAACTGGCAAAAACCAAAATGAAGAAATGGATGTGTGAATAAAGGCAAAAAAGAATATATTGCACCAGCCGGGAATCGAACCCGGGTCTGTACCGTGGCAGGGTACTATTCTACCACTAGACCACTGGTGCTTGCTTGTATACCTTTCGTTGTTTATCTTTCATATTCAAAATCCAACTTTTCACATTTTATGAACCACTGAAGCAGCCACACAATACCATAAAAGTGGCAAATCGATCGAGTTAAAGAATACATGGATTTGTATTAGTTTTTATTTGTTTCTTATACAAGGTTAAAAAAGAAATAGAAAAATTAAGTCAATTTAACAGCAACACCAAATCATAAACTATGTTAAATTTCAACAAAGTCATCCTCGTCGCCAGTTTCGTCATCCCAGCCGATTTGAAAAGAGGCTGCAGATTTCATCAGTTCGGTTAGCCCAGTTATATCCTCCAGATAAGTTGGATGGTTAATTGCTTCAAGTATAAAATCCAACCCCCCCTTTTCATATTCTTCAACCACCTAAAAACCACGAAGTTCCGATAAATACACTGAAATAAGTAAATAAATATAATTTCGATTCTCAAAAGGCGAAAAATTATACACCGTTAAACGGTGCAGGCATCTTACAGTGGAGCTACAAGCTGTGCAACTGGCTGAGGCATGACCGGCGAGGGTCATCTGAGAAAACTGAGATATCGATCCCCGAATTTGATGGGGGAGAATACCGAGAGGTTGCTCACTTCCAGTATCAATTGAGCTTGCAAATTCAGCTTTAGCAAAAATCCTGTAAAAGTTGCATAGAAAATAACTATTAAAAAAAATGACACCAAAATTCAGCATTATTGAAATATTAGATCTGCAAAAATGGACTCACCCAGAAGGATGATGAAGAATGCCCACAAGAAGTTCAACTGCAAGAGATGACGCAATCGGAGCTAACCCTGGACGTGTAACTGTGCATTGCTGGTCCAATGTACGGTTGGCAGTTGACTTCAAAAATAAAATAAAAATTAAATTAAATTAAAAAAAATTGAGCTTAGGTTGTAAAGGATGCACAAATTAGTATCATTTACATCAACTGGAGCAACAACATCATTGCAAAAGTAACACCCCAATCTCTGTCCCTTGATGTTGTCCTTGAGGGAGAGGGCTCCAATTTCAGCAGATAAATCATTCGTAGCTTTAGCTTTTATTTCAGGAGAAGAGCTCAGTGGACCAGCTCCATGGCGCATAACTAGAAAACTATCGAATCCAAGTGCAGCGGTAATTGTGACCTGCGATTAAAGCAAAACAATTTCACACATCAGCAGAAATATCTAATTTCGGGACGAAGATTGTGTGAGCAGAATTATTATTATTACAACCTTATTGGCATTGGCACAAAGAAGACTTGGAAGCCACCTACTTTCTCGTGTATCTGTTAGCAAAAAAACTGCATCATGAGAATCAATCAACTCATGCAAACGCTTGCAATCTTCGAGCACACTATTCTCTTCTTGGCTTGGTACAGGATGCCCCGGCATTGGGATAGCCATTATAACAGATTCCGCTTCCTGAAAAAAAATAAAAAATTAAGACATTTGCTTAGTTGAAGACATCAATCACATTGCATTATAGAGTATATATATATATATATTATATATATACACACACACACTACACACCACTGCTGGGAATATTTTTTTTAGACTTTTAACTGCTGCTTCAGCCTTCAATTCACCACCATTGAGGCAGTCATCCAGGGTATACAAGGACTGCCTCAGTGGGTTCGACATTGCCACTTTGCCGCTATCGAGAAGTGTAATCTTTCGCACACCCCATGCCTGAAAAAAAGAAAATAAAGAATAAAAAAATAGAAGTTATTCAAGTTCAACACGAAATATTAAACTTTACGTAGGGTTCTCACGTGCATCATACCATAAGCATTCGAGCAACCTGGCATCCAAGTGTACCTGCTCCTAGAAGAAGACATCTTGTAGATGACAAGACATTGAGATCTAATGAAGGCAGTTGACGCCATCTCATTAACTTTAAGTTCAAATCTGCAGCTGAAATGGCTAACCTGTAATCGAGGAACAACTAGTTATTTAAAATACAATCATGTTTTTTCTGAGTTGTGGAGAGGTATTGTATGCAAACACACCTAGTGGGGTCCATTGTCTTGGCAAGGCTGATGCACCTCGGTGCCTTTCTTCCTCTATTATTTTGTTCCCAACCAACAGCATTTGGCATATTCTGATCGTTTCTCGAATCTAAGGCAAAATAACTTATATAAGATTGCATCAAAAGTGCAACTGCAGAAACGAGATAAGAAAAATCTGAAATATGCTGTTATCTTATTCAGGGTAGATCTACCTTGTGAATTTGATATTGACGCTTCACCCACCAAAGATAACTCTAGATTGGCAAAGCCACGACTCTCACGATAGCAGAAAAACTGAACCTTCTCAAGACTCCATCTTCTGCTAATATACCATAAGTAGTTTCGAAGAGGCCAACCAGGATTATTTGGAAGATGACAAGGGTCATAAAATCCAAACAGGACCTGCAGAAAAATACAGAAATATGTGTCATTCATTTATCGTTAATTTATTTAGACCGGCTAAACCTAGGTAAACTAGGGCACTATTATTATCAACCGTAATGTAAGCAAATATTGTGTGTGAAATGCCAGAAGAGGTTAAAATGTCAACTATATATGACAAACCTTATCACCATTCTTTCGGCAGGCATCAAACTCAACAAGATGCCTAATACTCGCAGCAGAGTTTGATGAAATAGAAACCAGGAAGAATGGCACATCTGTAAAAAACTTGATCCTTTAGGCTGTGAATGGTACAACAAAAGTAATGAAATGAAGTCTCAGAATTCAGGATATATTTACCTGTTGTTGAGCACATGTTACGCCAATCATTGCAAGCAGCAGTCACTGATTCTGCCTGAACCAAAATAAAAAAAATTAACATCTCAAAGGGCTAACACAGTACTATCTAATTAATTAATATTTGAAGCACCTCTTCTACGCTAAACCACTGAGCAGCTGGCTTTAGACCAACCAAAGTTGCTGGAGGGTCAAGAATCAAAGCAGGAAAAGCAAACCAGTAATGAAAGCTCCAATTCTTTAGGTCCGCAAATGAAATGACAATAAATCTTAAAAGAACACTGTTGTCCTCATCAACTTTGCCTGAACGAATGTCCTCCCAGATCTGAAAATTCATAAAACATATACGATAATACATCCATATTCAAGGTGAGTTGTCATCTAAAGTAACTGCAACTTATCCCCAATAATAAATAATTTGAGACAAACGTAAAATGTTACCTTTCTTGCTTCGGCCCGTAATAAGCTTTGTTTGTCAAGTGACTGGAATCCCTCCAATGTGTTCGTATTATAAAGAATGCCAGGAACAGGACACCTATTTCTATTCCCACGAATTATTTCTGGCCTAAAATGTTCACTAGATTCAGAAGGTAAAGACTCAGAAACAAGAGTTAAATGATTCGATACATGAGGATGTGAGCAAGGTGCATAAAAACCTGCCATGAGATCAGAAGCAAAAAAAATACATCATAGTTAGAATCATCAACGGGTAATGTCTAGTTTCTATATATTAGTTACATAAAATCAAATTCCTCATTGGATAATCATATCTCTCCATGTGTCTTCAATATTCTCTTTTCTCTAATCTCAGATTTAGTGGGCAAAAGTAAAGTACAACCGGCATTTTTCCAGTTAACAGACAAAAAAAGGCGCACATTCGAGTGGTTTCTGAGTCTATGGAGACAATAACTTCTAACCTAGCATTAACATTAACTACCATTGATCGGATTAATATTACTATAAATACCTCATATCCAGCACTTTTATGCCCATTAATTTTACTCAAATAAATAGTTCGATCTGCCTGATAACTCTTTAGGTCATCGCCAGATAAAATATGCTCAGTGATAAACTCAGGGAAGACGGAAAATAGCTAATACCTCCAAAGCACCGTTACCATTCCGTAAGACATAATTAAGAGACGCAACAGAAGTTGGAAGATTTCGAGAAATCTGGATTCTAATCTATCTAACAATAATAACAGCTAAAACGAATGTAGATGAAATCTATGATGATCGAAATTGCAAGTGACGCAGGTGTTAGAGAAAGCATACCCGTGATAGGAATGGGAGAATCATCAATTCCCAGCTTGTTAAGCTTCAGCGATGATAACCTATGCCAAAACCCCTCGTCAACTGCACTTTGAAAGGGTGCGAATTGAAGAATCGATTCTGTACCTTGATCCGCCATATTAGATGTTTTACTTCTCCTTCACTTACTACGCTGATAGATCGCAGCTATTGTGTTAATCGAAGTTTTTTCAGAGGTTTGAAAATTGAAATCTCTCCAGAACAAGTTAAATTGTCATACAAACTGCCACTGAAACTCGAGGCAACCGCTTCTCGACGCCGATTAGATAAAAAATTCAACAAAAAGGACGCGCGATTTCACTGAAGTTATCAACAATTAAGAAATCATGAAAAGCAAGAACATTAGGGCACGGAATTGGGGATTGGCGATTGCCGCTGGGTACTACTGTGTAAGTTGAAATTGGCGAACGTTGTTATTAAAACGCCACCGTTTAGCGTAGATAATACTTAATTTTAACGGCGTTACAATTTATAACGGCAACAACGACTCCCGGGAGAAAAAAAAAAAGAAAAGAGTAAATTTTCAATACAACTTATAATCACTTATTCAATGGAGATTATCATTTAACATTCATTTTACACAGTACCCCATTTTTCAGATGATCACTTACATTGTATGTATATATATCTCTAGAGAGTTGGGTAAGAAGCATCCATGGCAATACCACACATACCACGTTTGTCCGAAACACCCCTTAAAATCCTCACATACCCTTTCTCTCCCCAATTCTCCCCCCACGAGTTTTTAACCAACCAATACTTGGTCCCATCCCGAGTTCTACCGTACCCGACCGCCACCACACCATGGTCAAGTTCGGTCCCACACCCCCCGTTAATAACCCCACTCGAGTAGAAAATGAAATCAAAACTCGAACTATCAAGCGCCACCGACACCGGCTGCTGAGCAACAGCAACGAGCAAAGCCTCTTCGTTGTTCTCCGGAACCTTTTCGTATCCACTTATCTTGGCCGCCGATGCCCCTTTTGTCGCCTTCTTGGTTTTGCAAGTGGTGCTGTCCGAGGCCGTGTAAGGATATTCGGATTCTCTTTTAAGCCCTTTGTTCTTCACGATGAATTCGAAAGCTTTGTCCATTAAACCTCCGTTGCAACCTTGGTCTTCGCCTCTTCTGTCGCAGTCCATTAGCTCTTGCTCTGAAAGCGATACGAGTTTTCCCGTTTTTATCTGATTAATCCCCTCAACGGCTCCCACTGCAGAAAATGCCCAACAGCTTCCTGAAAAAGAAAAACAAAAATTACGTTATGATGGATTTTTTTCTATTTAATTAAAAAAAATAAAAAAAATGTTGCTTACCACAATGGTCGCCTTGATCTTTAACATGGGTAACTGCGCCTTTTATTCGCCAGTCCATAGTTGCCGGGACGGAAGTGACATTGGCGTATCTAAAAGGCTTGTGTTCCGAGGAATATTCCATTTTAGGGTTGACCGTCTGCCTTTTATAACCAGTAGACGAAGCTCGAATCTCTTCACTAGTCATGTCTGCAAACGCATTCACACCAAGCTTGTAGCCGCGGTCGGGACCCGCGTTGAAAGCTTCGATCTTTTGCACGTTGTTCTTGTATATTTCGAAGCGTTTGATTTTCTCTACGGCGTCTTTGTAGACGCGCCCGTGCCGAGACATCCACGCTTCGTGTCTTTCTAACATGTGCACGTCGGAGAGGGGAAGTTGATGTGGCCGCAGCATTGCCCGAGAGATCGAAATTCTGCAGAAGAAAAGAAGAAAGGTGGTCACACAAAAGTTTACGAGAGCCGCCATAGTTTGTATTAATGTTGCCAAAGATATTATAAAATGCATACTGATTCTGAAGTTTATATAGGCAAAGGGTTCGTCTTCGTTGCTCGGTGAATCAATCATTAGGGTTACGTTTAGAGAAAGACATTCCATCTACCTGCCCTGCAAATTCTTCTGATTTCGACGTTTACAGATCGATTGAATACTGGAAAAACTAATCACTAATTAGCCAAAACTTGAATATTGCATTCACATTGATTAATTACATATATAGGTAGGTGCTAATTAAATTATTGTTTTCTTGAAATGTGATATATTTCATATCTATTAATCGCCGTAAATACTAAATTAGGCTGAAATTTTTAATTAAGAAATGATCAAACGTGTATTCATTCATACGAAAACGATCTCCAATTTAACTAAGAGGTAAGATTGTGGTCCATGTTGCCTAACGAAGAAGTTGAAACATACAAGTAACCTTGCACAATGAGAGAAAGAACTAAAATTCCATGGAAATTAATCTCAAAGATATTACTTAATTAGGTTTATTTAGAAAAAAAATACTAATTTTAATATCATGCCAATGGGTGGTTGCAATAATTTCAAATCTGTCACGGGTTACATTTCTTCTTATTACTCTTTTTTTTTTTTTTCTTTTCTTCTTCCTTTCTTACATACGGTGTTAGATTTGTTATTCAAGATTTTCGGAGTCTATCCAAAAGAATTATTATTAGGGTAAATTACAAACACCCCCTGAGGTATGGTCAAATTACAAAAACACCCCTCTTGTTTGGATAATTACAACCACCCCTCAACTAATCAAATTTAGTGGAATCTTCGAGATTATATGGAATATTATCACTTTTGTACCGGTTTTATCCCATTCAAACTCTACATTATGAAGCAAGATGATCATAATATGTGATTTTTAGCTTGTATATATCAGTTTGTGGTGCATCGGAAACTGTATTTTTTACACAAAAAGCATACAAACTAGAGCACATTTCACGGAATCTAGATGACTATGTTGAATTTGGCACCATAAAGGTGGAGGTCTAAGAAAAAATCATAGTTGAGGGGGGTAGATGTAATTATCCAAACAAGAGGGAGGTTTTTGTAATTTGACCATACCTCAGGGGGTGTTTGTAATTTACCCTTATTATTATTATTATTATTATTATTATTATTATTATTATTATTATTATTATTATTATTATTATTATTATTATTATAATAAGTGTAGTTTTCAAAAAATATTTAAAAAATTAACTAAATGTCATATATTTTAAGTCCGATAACAAATTTGGAAAAATCGGAAAAGGGAATTTTTGAAATTTGAAAATCCATTTCAATTTCCACACCTATACAAAACAATTTGAATTAAGGGTGGAGTATAAGAAGATTTTAGCTGAGGGAGTAATTGTAATTACCCAAATATAAGAGGGTTTTTAATAATTTGACGTTACTTAGGGGGTTGACCATAATTTACCCTTTTGAATTAGATTCTTCTAAATCTTTTCTTTAAATCATTTGGGCCGTGTGGCCGTTGCCTTGATTTTGGGCCTATATTAAGTAAGTTAAGTGGGCCGAACTCTCTTGATAATTAACGACGACGTCGTTTTGATTGTTGTTTTATTGTTCTGACGCGGCCAATTACAACCACCAGAAAATCGAGGGTTTTTACTTCGAAGAAAGAAAAATTAATTTGGTTTTGCTGAAAAGAAAAACCTTGCAACTGTTCTTGGTAAGCCCTTTCTTTCTTCTCACGGTAGACGATGACGTCTGGTTAGAATTGGTTATAGAAATTTTTAATTGTTCGAACAAATCCCCAAAGCCCTAAATTTGTTTTCAATTTTTTCGTTAATTGCTCTCGTCTGGATGAAATTACATAATCTGGTTGTTGTTAATTACATTGTCCAATTGCTGATGGATTGCTATGAATCGGATTTGTTTGTAAGATTGAATAGTTAGAGGCGTAATATATGGGTGCATTTGGATGGAAGGATTTGGGGAAGGGATTTCAAATCCGTAATAACAAATCCCTTAGACTTGTTTGGATTGAGGGATTTGGGGATGGATTTCAAATCCACACCCCTCCTTTTTAGTTATGTTTTGAGCAATTGAGGTGGATTTCAAATGACTCCAAAAATGAAGTCATTTCAAATCCCTTCCCCAAATCAAATCCCTCCCTAAATCCTTCCATCCAAACGCACTCTATAATTAAAGTAGTTCCCTTTAGAAATTATATTTTGGAGTAAGAATCTATACTTGAAAGTTTGAATCTTTTGTTACCTCTTAAATACCTTTTCTTCAATAATATCTGAAATTAAGAATTTATCGCATTTCGTTACTTGTCGTATTTTGTGTGGTGATTATTTGTTTAATATCTTCTTGTAGATTGGAAAATTCTAAATGGCAGTTGCAATGGAAGCTACTTTGAACGACACTAATTCATTGTCCGAACCAAAACCTTCGGTCATATACCGCTGCAAGAAATGCCGTAGAATTGTTGCAACAGAGGAGCTTATTCTTCCCCATAAACGTGGACAAGGACAAAAATGCTTCAAATGGAAAAAGAGAAATGATAAGTCGGAAGATACGGGGGCAACTGAATGCTCCTCTATATTCGTGGAGCCAATGAAATGGATGCAAGCAGGTTCACATATTTACATTCCCTTTGCTGCACCGTTTTTGTATTAATCTTTCGGCAAAATCGTTATTTATTTGCTTGCTGTTTGTATGCAGTGGATGAGGGCTGCATAGAGGACAAGCTTCAATGCATCGGTTGTAAAGCTCGATTAGGTTCCTTCAATTGGGCAGGCATGCAGTGCAATTGTGGCGCATGGATCAATCCTGCCTTTCAGCTGCACAAAAGTCGTATGGATGAGTGCCATGTTTAAGTTCCTCTTTACGGCAGTTTTGCCATTTTACGTGTTGCAACATAGTTAGGTCTGTCATAACTATGTGCTGGTTAAGGTTAAGGCAATTTTGTAGATGTTAAACGAGGATGTCTGATAAAAGTTTTTTTGGAACTCTTTCTCTGCATTTTATCAAGCTTTATTTAGATGTTTAATGCTTCTCAAAAGAAAAATGTTAAATGTAGTCTAGATTTTCCCGTAATCTTTACAAATTTATTATTCAATATTCATGAAGTCTATCCACAAAAACCATTTGAATTCGAATGTTCTTTTATTTGGTTTTAACTTACATATTAAAGTTTCACACGGGATAAATTACGACCACCTCAGTCCCTGAGGTAAAGTATAATTACAAAAAAAATCCATTTTTTAGAAATTACATCCAGCCCCCTTGTAGTTTGTGAATTTCTATATGGCCTGTTCATCATGCGGTGTTGTTCAAGAGTTTGATAATTTCAAGGCTCACATTGGCCGCATTACCGGTGAAACCGGCACCTACATTCATATCGGCAAATCCGGCGCTGGCTCTGTCAATACCTACAAAGAAAATAAGATTTACGAAGCCGAGAAAGTGATTGAGGATTTGGTGTTCAAATAGGGCTTTCAGTTGCTAAATCTAAAGAGGTCAAGTCTTTGATCGAGAAACTCACTGCTGCAGAATATGGCCAAGGGAAATGGTTCCCAGTTTTTGTCGGGGCTTGTGCTTATGCTGTAATGAGAAGGGATCGGAGGATCTTACCTATTGTCCAAGTGGCAGAGTCAGTTTGTTGTGATGCTTATGAATTAGGTCGAATGATCAGTCGGGTGGTTGATTTTATCGATTTGAAGTTGCCCGAGTTTGATATAGTGTATGCTTTCGAATCTGCAATTAAGAGGTGCCCGAGTTTCGGCAATGTTTCAATGGATGATTTGATGAAAAGAATGCTGGATCAAGGTGTGTTTTTGTTGCAGTGCTTGATCAAGTGGTTTGTGACCACAGGTAGACAGCCCATGCCTGTGGTCGCTGCAGTGTTGGTATTTGTGCCGAATTGAATGAAGTACATGTGAAGATTGATGATGTGGCGAATGAATTGCATGTTGCTGTTAGTACATGTAGGCGTAGGTATAAGGAGCTTATGGAGAGCCGCTCGTGTTTTGCCATGGGGAAAAGACGTGACAGTGAAGAATATTTTAAAGAACGCTCCGAGTGTCATTCAATACATGGAGATGAAGTCAATGGAGAAATGCAGCAGAGGGAAAAGTCAAATTCAGAGCGTTGATCTTTTTCTGTACGATTTGGAACGATTGGTCGGAGACTGTTTGAGGAAAGATGGATACGATAGTCTCACCAGGGAGGAAGATTGTAGCACAAGCTATTCGAATCAGAGCATTGATTATCCGGATAAATTCCAGATTTCTCACGAATCTTTGTCTGTAATTTATTCCGATTTTGCTGGTCAAGGCCAATGCAGAGATTAGTACAGGGGATAAAATTACGATATTCAATTATGTACGGATTGGTGGAAAGGGAAATCGGACTTGAGCAAAAAGCTTGTTTTGAAGCAAATACTGGAGAAGGGTCTGGGTTTGGATGCTACGCCTCCATCTTTCGAAAAGGGATGCTTAGCTAACGGAAAAAAGACGAGAAAAGATAAAATCTGCAAAGTTACAAATATAGAGAATTATGGATCCGACAAACGCCGAATCTGGTGATGAGAATGCTTTGTGTGGGCTTGAAAATTCAAGAAAGAAGAGAAAAGAAAGTGCAGCTGGATATTGACTGGGAAGATTTGATAATGGAAACTCTGCTTCTTCATAATGTGAAGGAAGAGGAGATAGAAAATGGGCATTATAATGCATTGATGGCTTTGCATGTATTTGATGACTGTATGGATTGATAATTAGTTAATTAATTTTAATTTTTTTTTTTTTTTTGTTCAATAAAAATTTTGGTGAGATAAATTTGTTGAGCCCATAAATTGTAGCAATTGAACTGACTTTCCTACAGGCCCACAATGGTTACAATGGGTTTAGTTATTTAATATTGGGCTGGCAATTTGGGTCTGTTGACCAAGACTAATTTTACGTAGGAGTGAATTAAGGTTGCTCTAACGGCTGTGAAGTTGATTATGAACAAAAAATTATTTCCTCTCTCAATAAAAAAAAAAAAAAAGAAAAAGAAAAAAGAATTGAGGTTAAGGCTATTAATTAGGAGTTCTTTATTTAATTAGGCGTGTGTTAGGGATATTTCCAGGTTGCTTTCTGAAAGAGCTTTTCATCTTTACCTAAATTTCCAACAACTTTCCTCTAAATAAATTCATTTGTTCTTTTGTGCGTATATATATATATATATATATATATATATATATATATATATATATATATATATATATATATATATATATATATATATATATATATATATATTAAATATAAGTCAAGTATTTAGCTAGCTACGTGATAGCAAAGGAATTGGCGGAGGGGTCATTTTCGTGTAAATTACATCACACCAGGCAATGCCATTTAATAGTTTAATCTGCAGCTTAATTCCTTGTTTAGTGTAATGTAAACTTCACTTAATATTCATACATATCAATTGTATCACACGTCACCGATGTTTGATCATACAATATATTTTCAGGTCAAAGTCTTTCTTTATAATTTCCGGGGTTATGGTAATTACGATTTGAAATAATTATATATTTAATTAATTATCTAATCGGCCTAATCGCAAGTTGGTTTTACGATGAGAACAAAGTTTGAAGCTTAGCTGAATTTTGTCGGGTCGATCTGCATGCCAGCTTATTCATGAAAAAACTAGCCGTGGCGACAAAGTATGATACCTACTGAAAACCTATTCCAACCGTATATATATTCTTTCCAGCTGCAGATTTTTCGTGAATTAGATTAATCATTGTTAACAAATTAAAAACAAATAATTAATAATTAAGTGATGGGGCATGCATAAGCCAACACGCTCCTCCAAAAAAACAAACAAATTCAAATATCAACAGTGGCTGACGCTCCACAGCTTACGTGGTTTAGTTGAATAACCTACTATAATAATAATTACTCTTTTCAAATTAGTTTTTCTTTGGCTAATTAATATTTCATCAAAAGACAATGATCCAACGAAAAAAATAGAAATAATAAAAAATAAAATAAAGAATGATTATCCAGACTGGAAATTAAAGAAAGTTGTGCATAATTTCATGAGGATGGGTCCTCCACAGGAAAAAGGTGATAAGAAAGAAGCGGCATAAATTTTGAGTAAATAGTATTTGTGGGCGCAGACCATTTCATTAATAATATTTTAATTAATTAAGACTAATGTTTCTATCTTTTTTTAATTATTAATGCATTATTAATTAATTAAAATATAATGTAACTTGTCCTTAAATTAAATACAGGCTGCAGCCTACATACAGGGAAGCTAGCGCCTCTCTTTATATATTAGGTCATCGTTCTTATTGTTTTAGTTATTCCAAATAAATCTCAGATTTTCCAGTTAAACACATATTTATTAGCTCCTGCTCAAAACATGACGGTAATCTTTTCTTTCTTGATTCTGCAACCTAGTTTTGCTAGAATTTGTATATATGTATATATATATTTCCATTATATTTTTATTTGATAAACAGACATGCACTTATGTTGATATATGTATTTTATGTACGTATTTATATGTATGTATATATGTACATGCTTTGGTCGATCTGTATGTATAATCAAGATGCATATACAAGGGTTTGTCTGTAACCAAGAGTTTTTGGCGGCCAAAGTGAAACTGCATGTATAAAAATCTACTAACAATTACAAGATCTCTGAATTCAAATTTTGTGTGCTGTTTGATTATTATTCTCTCTTCTAACTTACTTTTATGCTTACAAGTTTTATTTTCTAGCTAGGAATTAAGATGTTGAACTGTAAGTAATTAAAGTCCATAATGAAGATTATTTTGTCAATTGTGGGCACGCAATCTCAAATCTTAATTACATCATTAAACTTGTTTAATTTGTTTCAGATTGTGGAGTTGAGAGTGCACATGGACTGTCCTGGATGTGAGCGCAGAGTAACGAAAGCTCTTTCCAAATTAGACGGTATTACGAATTTGAAATATTGCCCTTTTTTCTTCAATAATTATTCAATTAAATGAACTAATAACTATTTGGTTGTGAAATAATTATTTAGGAGTGGACAACGTCGACATAGACATGAACATGCAAAAGGTAACGGTGACCGGACGGACCGATCAGAAAAAGGTCCTCAAAAAAGTAAGAAGCACCGGCCGTACGGCAGAGCTTTGGCCATTTCCGTACAACCCCGAGTACCACAGTTACTACAACCCAGACCCTAATTCCGGCTACACCGCCACTCCTAATTATTACACGGCTCAGCCATCTTCAAAGTACAACTATTATAAGCACGGGTACAACGGCCACCAACATGGCTACTATCAGCAGCCACCTTCATCCGCAGTCATCAACGAACGAGCCTCCACCATGTTTAGTGACGATAATGCCACTGGCTGCTCTATAATGTAATCAAACAAAGAAAGTAAAACACTGTGTGTGTGTTTGTGTGTGTTCACTTTACATATATGTATGAATTGATGCAGTGCGTTTGATTTACAAGTTCGAATCTCCATCTCTTTCGTGTTTTGAGAATGTACAACAAAATTGCTTAGTTTAATACTCGTTTTTGGTCCATAAAATAGCTCCAAGATTGAATTTTTAATTAACTTCCGAGGAGAGCATATGGTGAAGAGTCTTGTTGATTCTCTTGTTGCTTTATGGTATCTGCAACATGAGCAACTACTCCCGCTCCAGCATTATGCAACCACTCGTTTTTCACCTGTTTTATCGGAGGCATAAGAAATAACAAATTAGAGCAATACGACAAACGGACAATGGTCATAAATGCGAAAATTTGCAGCCTTACGTTAATATTATTGTGTGCAAAGAAGGGCCACAGTGCTGAGTGGAAGCTGATATCAACTTTGGTCCATCCCAGTCTTTGTAAACCATCTATCATTTCCTCTGTAATAAGACAGCTGTCGTTTCGTGAGATAATCGGTCTGTAATAAGACAGCTGTCGTTTTGTAGGAATTGGAAAATATACCTTCCATAATCTCGTGATATTCTACGGTGTTCTGTGTAGTTGGTTCGTTTTGAGCTGCCTCCTTTGCTTTGGCTGCCTCTGGATGGAAATCCGAACTCTCGGATAAAACTGGCGGGCAGTACTCCAGATTAACGACATGTTGATAGCCATCCAATGATTGACTAGGAGGCTGCCATATCCAAATATCAGAAAATTTAAGAATAATAATTCCACCATGATTTGAAATTCGTCGAAGATTAGTGGATCATGGAACCATTTCCAAAGTGAAAGAAGCCATAAACACTTTCTTTAGATTAGCATTTTTTCAATCAAGTATAAGTGAAGACTCAAAAATAAGAAATTTATAATTCATTGCATCTTAAATAATTTTATTTCACCGTATCCAACAAATGTAGTTACCTTCATAAGTTCTGTTTCGCGTCTTATGGAGGCTGTGCGCCAACCGACCATATCTGGATTATGCTAAGAATCTTTATAACGCAACAGAGAAGAACTATTTCAGTAGTAACATTTCAATTCCAACTTAATGAGACTGAACATAAGGATACGGTCATAAGCAACATTAGCATAAAGAATTCGACATCTGAAAGTGCCAAGCGCAGATCTGCAATGTAAACAACCACAGTTAGCTTAAAATACGAGGCCAGCCAAAAGTTGATTAAAGAACATGTTAACAGTCTAACAACTGTACTCACATGAACTTTCCTTCGTCGCAATCTGAGGTCATCTGTAATAATAGAGGAGGTTTTTCGGGTTTCCCATCTGTGAGGAAGAGTTGACTGCCAGTTTGACCCGTAAAAACAGGGGCAATTGGTGCAGCAAGTTTTTCCAAGAAAGAGAAGCCCATAAGGAATGGAAGCTGAGTCATTAAAACAAAATTAAACGTCCGGAAATCAGATTCCAAATGACTGCCAATGATAGCTATTTGTTTTAAGCAAAATATTTTGAGTTCATTTTAGTCGTATCTCCACTTTTACAGAGAGTGCCCTCAACATGTGTTGCCTTTTGGATCGTATAAAATTAAAACGTGAAGGGGGCTAAAATAAGTCATTTGTTAATAAAATCACCGAAAAATAATTTACATATGAAATACGAGTTGATGTTGCCATTAGCAAAATATACCTGCTTATTCCCTCTTACTCCAAGATGAGGCGTTGCTAGGGTAATAAAATTAATTGCATCCAGCCCAGCAATCGAGGACGTTTTGGAACTTGTAGAAGCCAAGTCAACTTTATCATCAGGTTGATCAGAAAAGACATTAGGCGAGTATAAAACAGCAACTGCATATCTTGCTATTAATCCACCCAGAGAATGAGCTAAGAAGGATATCTTTCTTAAGCTCTCCGTCTTTTTCACAACCTGCATAACCTATGTAAATCCAACGTAACAATTTTTTTAAAATTCACCGAATATTATTAGGAAAACCAATTTTAAACACAAGGACAAGACATGCACAGACGGGAACCTTTAAAAAAAACTCACTTCATCAGCCAGTCGTTTACCAGCACCATCAACACCGGTGAAAGTCTTTGTGTACGTATTACAGGAACTTGCTGCACGTAATAAGCAAGTTAATATATTGAATAAACTTGTCAGAAAAGTGACTATTTTCGCACAAATAGCAATACCATATATCAGGAAGTTTTTTCCTAGTTGCCTCTTCAACTCTGCTTCAAAGTATGTCCAGTCACTAGGGCTGCAATACTTGGAAACTTCAGTTACTCTTAGTCACAGTAAATATCTACATGCATCCAAAAAATCCGTTATACGCTTTGGTGTATGATTTACGAAGTTCGTTCCATCAAACTAAATCGTTGAAAGAATTTTCTCTTTTTCATAGTTATAATTTATAAATCACTGAATGAGGTCAAAATCGATGACCTTGAATGAAAGGGTTCTCCAGATGATCTAATCTATGAATAAGGCAAAGATATTTCATGTGCAAGAAATCGAGAATTAAACATACCTCCCCATGATGCCATGTACAAGAACAACAAGATGGTCCGGTTTATCGTCCACATTAATCATGACCGTCGGAGACGCAACATTTCCTTGAGTCATACTCATTGATTGAGCTTTCAGGCTTTGGCACTTCCAAATATTCTTTACGACTGCAAAGTGCCGGTAAACCCTCGGATTAAAAATCTCGAAAGAGCTATCAAGTATTAAAGTGACTACAATCTACATTACTCGGAGCTATCTAATTATACAGAATGCATAGAGTTAAAGTATTGTGGTGCATCTTCAACAACATTGTATTCATAGTAGGCATTCAACTCATCGACAAGTTTCTACAATATTTAAAAAACCCCAAATTGTTAGATAAAAACAAAAAGGCGAATCAAATAATCGAAGTACCAAACCCCACAAATTCCATAACCCCCTTTCATACAGATTTGAGAATGGTGAAAATCTCAGCCGTATACAATAATTTAGTATCAAAACATACGCATCGGAAAACAGAATTGAGGAATTCACAGTTGAGGAAACCAAAAAAAAAAAAAGGACGAGAGCGAGTGGTTGGTTACCGGAGAAAGCTATGAAATTCCAGTTATGCCCTGCGCGATAACACGACGAGTTGGAATAGAAAGAGGAAGGGAGATGGGAGCAGGAATTCGAAGAAAACGACGTCGGATTGTTCGAATTCGTGTTCCGGTTACGGAGAAATTGAGAACCAGAATAAAATAGAGGAGGTGGGGATGCCATTTGTATGCGCCATTTATAGCTAATTTAAAGTAATAAATAAGGCAGCACGTTCTGTTCTACTCTGTGTTCGGTGGTTAGTCCATTGTTATTTGACCACAGCTGTCTACGTCAGCATTCAAACCTGCTTCGTTTTAATCCTGTGGTGCGCCGGTGCACCATAAACGCGTGGTCTGCTCGTGCTCTGCCGCTGATCTAATGAAACTTAAAATTTACTGTTGGGCTGGAAATTCTTGTAATTATTCTTGTGGCCCAAACATTTGGGCTATTTCTCAGTTGATGGGCTTTTACAAAATAATATTATTGAGGGGTCAAATAAGAACATTTTATAATTAAAAATTATATTATATAGGGTAAATTACAACCATCCCTAAGGTATGGTTAAACTACAAAACCCCCCTCTTGTTTGGGTAATTACAACCACCCCTTTGCGGTTTCAAATTTAGTGGAATCTTCGAGATTATATGGAATATTATCACTTTTGTACCCGATTTATGGAGTTCGAACTCCACATTTTGAAGCAAGATGATCATAATTTGTGTTTTTTGGCTTGTATATATCAGAATGTGGTGCATCAGAAAACTGTATTTTTACACAAAACAATGACAAACTAGAGCACATTCCACGAAATCTAGATGATTATGTTGAATTTGACACCACAAGGGTAAATATGTAAGAAACAATCATAGTTGAGAGGAGCAGATGTAATTATCCAAATAATGGGGTTTTTTTCGTAAATTGACCATACCTCAGGGGTGGTTATAATTTACCCTATTATATATACTAATTATTAATACCAACATTATGTTTTAATTAAATAATAGATCAAATATTACTAAATCATCAACTGGTACAGGGTGTATGTACATTGTACAGCAAGAAGCGTAACCTAGGAACTAGGAGACAAACTGGAAAGATGAATTAACGACTTTAATTTTCGGCGGCGGCGAATCTCCTCCTCTTCGCCGGAAAACAATGACCAAAACCGCCGCGCTCCAAATGCACTCTGTCAAAATCCAAATGCTGCAGAACGCCGGGGGCGGTGGCGGCGGCGGATGCGTCATAGAAGCAGCCCTGATCAGAGAGTAGCCCACCAGGGCACGGCGGCTTAATTTTGCGGCGACCAGCTCCGACGGGAACGTTGCGGAGAGCGCCGCCGGCAGTCCAGTACCTCTGGCAGGCCTTGCAGAAGTGCCTGGGCTGATTAACGTTGTAATTGTTGAAATAACAAAACTTTGTCTCCATGCTCTTGCATCTGGGGCACGGGATTATCTTTTCCGGCCTCTTCTCCACCGTCCGATCTTCTTTCTCATTGTTTGGTGATGATATTTCTTTCACACAAATTGTAGCCCCAAACAACTTTATCCCTGATGATCTTTCTTCTACCTGATCACCCATCTATATATTTATCTAATTAATAATTATATATATCCCGGAGAAATAGGATGACGGATTGTGCAGGAATTTGTGTTTAATGATGTTCTATTATGGGGTGTTGTTATATATATATATATATAGAGAGAGAGAGAGAGAGAGAGAGAGAGAGAGAGAGAGAGAGAGAGAGAGAGAATTGAGATTAAATTAAATGAATGAAGGCCGCCATGGCAGAAGCAAAGAGCCTCCAAAAGTTGATGCTGAACTTTTTGTCCACATCATAATGATAGTCCACGTCATTAATAAACTTGTTTTAGTTTGAAAGTCTATAAAGTGGGTCCCAGTCCAGGTAGATTGAGTACAAAGTGTACAAAAGTGGGAGCATAAAGATAAAGATTAATAAAGATTTCCAACACCAAAAGTTGTTTTAATTACTTTTATTTAATTAAGTAATTAATTTACATGAAATCCACTTGCTTTTTTTATTTATTTAATTAAATGGTATTTTATCAAGGAGGACTATATATATATAGTTGACGCACTCCTGGTCATGGAGGAGAAATTAACGGTTTATACTATGTTACATCTGGTTAAATACACTACAAAAAAATACACATACATTGTTATGTGTACATCAAGGACAAAAATCCACCCGTTTAGTATAGAAATTACCTTAAATAACATAAATTATGACTGTTGAATCAAGATTATTGTCTCATCGTCATTTAATTCATATTTTGCAGAAGACTACAAAAATAAGTCTGAAGTTAGTCATCGACTGGCACATACTAATCCACTACGAGTATTCTCCTAATTTCAAATAAGGTTCAATGACAATACACCCAAATGTAAATTACTATAAGTAGTATATATCAACAATATTAAAAATATAAGATTTGAAAAAGAAAAACATTCATATTAAATAATTCAAAATACTCCTTTAAGGAATCGGATGTTTTGATAATTGATCACTAACCTTTTGATTTGCTACTTTCCCCAAATTTCACGTGTAACTTTAGCTTTTGGTCCTTAATTAGGGGTGCAAGTTGGAACGGATTTTCCAATTTCCGCCGGTTCCGATCCGAAAAGTTTCGATTTTGGAACAACTTTTTTCATTCCGACTTCCGAAATTCCGATTTCCGAAATTTTTCGATTTTTTTGGATTGGAATTGGAATTATATAAAATAAATTTGGAATTTCCGATTTCCGATCCGATTTTATTCCGAAATTAATTCCGAAAAATTCCGATTTTTTTCCGAAAAATACACCTATAAATAGTATATATTATATAATACTTATTTTTCGAAAAATACACCTATAAGTTTTGTTTTAGGATTTTGACATAATGAATTGTTGTTGAAGTTTTATTGGATATTATGCTGTGTTTATTTTTATTTATTTCTTTGAACTGAAATTTAGTAATTATTAGTTTTACTTTTATCGACGTGGATGCTCTTATTTTCGAAAAATTATGAACATTTTAGAAAATTTCGGCTATGTTTTGAAATTTTAAAGCTTATGTGATTTCCGATTTTTTTCCGAAATTCCGAAATTTCCGGGCCTTTTGGAATTGGAATGAATTTTTAGATTCCGAAAATTTTGGAATTGGAATTGGAATTGATTTTGTACTTCCGAAATTTTTTGGAAATTTTCCGAAAAGGCTAATTCCGATCCGATCCATCCGACTTTCACCCCTATCCTTAATCACAAAAAAAAAAAAAAAAAAAAAAAAAGTAGATCCTTGGAGTCTAATTATTCCACTAAAAATATTTTTCCTTTTATATAGGCTCCAGGTGGCTGCTTTCAGTTGGAATTAGTATTAAATTCAAAAGTGGAGTTTAATTATGCAATTATTTTGATAAAAGGACTTTTTATTTTTCATTAATTCAAAAGTAGCCACATTTCAAACACTACTTTTACACTTTCCACAAGCCACCATTTTCCCTTTCCCTTTGATTGGAAAGTCACAAACTTTTACTTTTGAGGGCCTCAAAAACAATTTATAGAAAAAATAATTATTGATTATACATATACAACGGAAGCGTGAAAAAATTTTTACGAAATAATTCTATAGAATAAAATAACTATTGAATTTACTAAAAAATAAAGAAAACTTGAAAGATTTTACTTATAATTCAAAATTCTTTGAAAATAAAGTCATCATGTAGCTATTTATATATTAGTAAAACCGAACATCCTAATTAAAATAGAAAAATATTAAAAATTACAAAAAATGACAAGTTGAATTTTAGTAAATCTCGTAATTTTGGGAATAACCCCGAATTTTCTATGATTTAATATTAATTTTCTTAAAAAAATCTAAAATAACAAAATCGAAGTAATTTGAGGAGTTAAGCAGGAGACTTGGCAATCGTAGACCTATTATCGATGTTGTTACATCCTTAATCAAGATTAAAACTTTATTTAGTGTTTTCGGGCCGGGCCTTAGAAATCACATGCGGGCCAAATAAGCTTGTTAATAGATCATCCATCAAGCATTATAATGGACCATAAATCTCTATCATGAACCAATGGTATTGGGCTACTTAATAATGAAATCCCTTACCTCTTCTATTGGGCTTGTGCTTGTCCGTACTAATTTTGTTTAATGACTCAAAAGCCCTTTCCATTTTGGGTTTTCGTTCTTGATTTTATTTTCTTCAGAAGTTAAACAAATACAAATTCGTTCGCAAAACTTTTATCGTGTTCGTCAGAGGATCATACTCGTCGAACATAGTGAGTATGCATATAAACTATTAATCCAAAGTTTTTTTTATAGACTTTTAGTATGTTATTATTAGATATTCAAACATATGAATATTTTTATAAAGAATATATATATAATTTTGAAAATATTATTAAAAAAAAAAAGAGGGGGGGAAGAATGTATAATAGTAGAGGAGATGGAATAAATTAAATGGGATATAAATTATTGAAAGCAAGAACAATGAATAAAGTGGGACCTACATTAAGCAAGAGTGGTGCACTCAAGGGGGAAATGGAGAATAGCGTACGTGTAGGGCCAATCACGTGGAATGACATGTCTTTTAATGTAATATTTAAAGCAAAATTTGTAATAAAGTGCGTCTTCTTCCATTTGTATTTGTATTAGCAACGTTAGTTGCATTTTTTTCTTTTTCATTTATAGCATTAGAATTATTCTTTCTCCTTTACACTGACTGGGATATGATATATCATAACAAAGAATTTTACTTTTTTTTTTTCTAATTTATATTTGAATTCTTTGAACTTTAATCAGAATTATAATTCATATGTGAACTGACGTGGAATTCGGATATAACGAATTTATTTACTTATTTTTGGGAAAAAAAATTATAGTATTTTATTTCTATTTTTAGAAGTGAAAAACTAATTTTGATTTCGTACAGTTTTTTCTTTTTGGAATTTTAGCAATACGAGTGACAAAAGTTGCTCCAAAATCGAAAATCTATTTTTTCGTATTCATCTAGCTATATTATAAATTTTCACGTTCGATATTACTTAAGCTACACCGGAAATCATTAAGGAATTAGAAAAGAGCGTTGTTTAAGATGTCATTTATAAATTGTCTGATTTATTGAAGACGAATAAACCAACTAATAATACATTCAAAAGAGAAACGGTTCCTTAAGGAATTAGTGGTGGTTGGAGTAAGAGAGTTCGTTTTACATAACCAAAATTAGTCACATGCACATGGTTATAATTAACATAGTGTAGTTTACGTCTCTCGTATGATCTGCGTTATTCCTTCATTTCCGAAAAAATAAAAAATAAATAAATGCAAGCATAGAGAAAAAAAGAAACCGTACGGCATTGGCATTCCTTTTTGTAAAAACAAAATTAAAAAAAATAAATAAGAAGAAGAAAACAAAAGAAATTGGTTGGCCATACATAAAAGAATTAATGGCAATAATAATATATATAGGAGCTAAACTTTAAGAGGGAAATGAGAAGAAAAAAATGTTGAAATAAATGAAAGCGACTGGACAACTACTTTCATCAAAATTAAATCCTCATTTAAAACCTAATTTTGGTACAACCTTTGCTGTCATCAATTATATATTTGCTTCTTCAATTTTAGTAATTATCTGTTAAATTGTGTTTTATATTTTTATTTTCCCTTTGATAATATACACGTGCATGTCATCAATACTTATATATTAATATATTATCGTTTGATAGGTTTTATTAATTTTTAACATAGTAATTCATGAGTTCTACTACACAGGTAAATGGAAATAGGTTAAAAAGAAGAAAGAAGAAAAAATAAAAAAGTTTGACCCAAAACAAACCACATTTTCTGATTGGTTGCAGAATCAGGGTTTGAAGGAGTAGGCCCCACAAAGATATCAACAAAAATTGCAATCGATTATTTGATGTGTTTCTTCTTAAAAGAAGCCAAAACATCAATGTCATGATGGCCTCATTGGTAAAAATAAATAAATAAAATGTAACTCAAAATTCGGAATAACAGGGAAAATCATTTTTATTTATTAAACTATGTATTATATATTTATATATAATAATAGGGACTTATAAATAAATTATTTTCATGGGTAAAGTGGTAAGAAATTAAATCAAAGGACAAAAAAAAGTGGAGGAGAAATATATATAGAATTTGAAATACTCCGACAAAGAGGATCCTGTAAAGAACTACATTATCAGTTTTTATAGTGCTTTCCTTTCGAATTTAGAAATTTGTAGACACTATATTTGGTGAAACATGCCGATAGTTTTTTTCACGTTTCATTTATATGCAATATCACACAAATATATATATATATATGATGATATGTATGTAGATGTGTGTAAAATATATATACCGTTTCAAATGTTCTGAGGCATATATATATATATATATATATATATATATATATATATATATATATATATATCTGATGATGCTAAAATGTAGATCACCTGGGGTAGTGTAGAAAATGTATTGGGAGAGCAAAGCGGGTCAGTAGCTTGACAACTTGATGATCCTGAGGTACCTGCGAGATGAACACACGTGAACTACGCCGGGGGTTGATCCGGCGGAAACCCCTCCGACGCTCAAGTCAGACATGCTGATCATAGAATTAGTCCAGAGAATACGTATTGTAGTATTGCTCGGTTAATAGGACGTACCTTAATAAAATGAGTAAAACCTCTATTTATATGTCGTTTATTGGGTTGAGTTTGCTTTGTTGGGCCCAAGCCTTACTTGAAGGTGTTTGGGCCTCGGTGATATTGGTCTTCGATATTGGGCTCGTAGCCCAGTAAGTAAAGAAATTGTAGGCCCATTGGGTTGGCCCAATTAGGCATATCATTAAGCCCCCCACTCTCGAGTCGATGTGGGGGCCATGTTGTGATGGGTCTCAGATCGTGTCGAGAGTAAAAATTGTAGAAGTCGATCGTTGGCGTATGGCCTAATGGTATGCGAAAACGCGTTGGAGCGTGTGTCGGAGGGGTGTGAATGCGCGTTGGCGCATAGCGCGACAAAGTTGCCGCAATATAAATTAATTGAGTCGTCGGTTTTGTCCCGCGACGATGTAGTAGCGATTTATCTCCTCGTGGGAGCTATCTTGTCGCGGGGTAATAGTGTTGATCGAGTTATCTCCTCGTGGGAGTTGTCTCGCGATAATGTAGTAGCACGGATCAAGTAATCTCCTCGTGGGAGTTGTCTCTGGGGTAATCGAGTTGATCGAGTTACGTCTTCGTGGAAGTTGTCTCACGATAATGTAGTAGCACGGAGCTAGTATTCTCCTCGTGGGAGTTGTTATTTTTCGACATTTTCAATGTTTTGACGCGTTGCTTGTATGTGTTTACATATAGCCTTCTGCGTGATGTACTTGAGGAGGGGATCAGGCTCTCAAGATTTTTTTTTATATGGGGGTCGTGCCCCTTGTTAGACCTCGTGGGTCTTAAGTATGTTTGGAACGTGGCCACGTTTTAATGAATGACCCATCGAAAACAAGTAGATAAATTTGAGTAATCAAGCTGGCCAGGCTATATAGATTCTCATAATATCTCTAAGTGCTTCTAGGGTTGTAATCGTGCTAACTTGAGCTTGCGATTATATGGTGAATTTCGGGCGAGTTGTCTCCTCATGGGAGTTGTCTCGCGGTGAGTAATATTATCGAGCGAGGTGGTTGCACGTGAGAGTTGTCTTGCAACGGATTTGTAGTGTCGAGCGAGTTGACTCCTCGTGGGAGTTGTCTCGCTGCGGGTTGTAGTATCGAGCGAGTTGGCTCTTCGAGAGAGTTGTCTTGAGCGAAGTTGTAGGAGCATTGGATGATGCGCGATTTAGGCGCGTGTAGATTGATGTTGCTCTGAGCGAGTTGTCTCCTCGTGGGAGTTGTTTCGCAGCGAGTCTTATTATCGAGCGAGGTGGTTGCACGTGGGAGTTGCCTTGCAACGGATTTGTAATATCGAGCGAGTTAGCTCCTCGTGGGAGTTGTCCCGCTGCGGGTTGGGGTACCGAGCGAGTTGTCTCCTCGTGGGAGTTATCTCGCTGTAGGTTATAGTACCGAGCGAGTTGGCTCCTCGTGGGAGTAATCTCGCTGCGGATCATAGGATGGAGCCAGTGGTCTCCTCGTAGGAGTTATCTCGCTGTGGGTTCATAGGACCGAGCGAGTTGGCTCCTCGTGGGAGTTTCCTCACTGCGGGTCGTAGGATGGAGCGAGTGGTCTCCTCATAGGAGTTATCTCGCTGTGGGTTCGTAGGACCGAGCGAGTTGGCTCCTCGTGGGAGTTTCCTCGCTGCGGGTCGTAGGATGGAGCGAGTGGTCTCCTCGTAGGAGTTATCTCGCTGTGGGTTCGTAGGACCGAGCGAGTTGGCTCCTCGTGGGAGTTTCCTCGCTGCGGGTCGTAGGATGGAGCGAGTGGTCTCCTCGTAGGAGTTATCTCGCTGTGGGTTCGTAGGATCGAGCGAGTTGTCTCCTCGTGGGAGTTTCCTCGCTGCGGGTCGTAGGATGGAACGAGTGGTCTCCTCGTAGAAGTTATCTCGCTGTGGGTTCGTAGGGCCGAGCGAGTTGGCTCCTCGTGGGAGTTGCCTCGCAACGGGCTGTAGGATTGATCGAGTGGTCTCCTCGTGGGAGTTGTCTCGCTGTAGTTTTGAGACTATAGGGGGTTAGCTCCTCGTGGGAGTTGTCCCACAACGGGCTATAGGACGGAGCGAATGGTCTCCTCGTGGGAGTTATCTCGCTATGGTTTCGTAGACCCGAGGGAGTTGGCTCCTCGTGAGAGTTGTCTCGCTGCGGGTTGTAGGACGGAGCGAGTTATCTCCTCGTGGGAGTTGTCTCGCTACGGGTTGTAGTTCCGAGCGAGTTGGCCCCTCGTGGGAGTTGTCTCGCAACGAGTGTGTAGGGCCGAGCGAGTTTGCTCCTCGTGGGAGTTATCTCGCTATGGCGTTGAGACCCGAGGGAGTTGGCTCCTCGTGGGAGTTGCCTCGCAACGGGTTATATGACTGAGCAAGTTATCTCCTCGTGGGAGTTGTCTTGCTGCCGGTTGTAGTACTGAGCGAGTGGACTCCTCGTGGGAATTGTCTCGCTGTAGTTTTGAGACTAGAGGGGGTTAGCTCCTCGTGGGAGTTGTCCCACAACGGGCTATATGACGGAGCGAATGGTCTCCTCGTGGGAGTTTTCTCGCTATGGTTTCGTAGACCCGAGGGAGTTGGCTCCTCGTGGGAGTTATCTCGCAACGGGTGGTAGTACTGAGCGAGTTGGCTCCTCTTGGAAGTTGTCTCGCAAGCCCCCCACTCTCGAGACGATGTGGGAGCCAACTTGAAAGGGGTACCGGATCGTATTGAGAGTAGATCGGTGTTGTAGTCTTGCGTTAATCGTTGGCATGGCGTGGAGAAATAAATTTTTTTTTTTAATTTTCCATTTGATAGCGAACGCAATTTGGTAGGTGCGTTAAAGAGCTCGCGGAATGTGGTGGAGCGCGTTGAAATTCTCGTGCGATTTGGAGAAGCGAGTCAAAATCTACGCGCAATTTGGTAGAGAGTAGACAAAGTTGCGCGCGATTTGATGGGAGCGCGCAGTCCAAGGGTGTCTTGGAAAGCGCGCGCACGTGCTCGCGCGCTCCAAGTATATTTTTTTTTTTTTTTTTTTCTTCCTGCTGACGCGCGCGCGCGTGCGGTGCACGCGCGCCTCCACCTTTTTTTTTTTTTTTTTGTTGTTGTCGCGCGTGCTGTGCACGCGCGCGTCCGGCGCGTGTTAGCCACGCGCGCGTGCTGTGCACGCGCGCCTCCAGCTTTTTTTTTTTTTTTTTGTTTTTTTTTTTTGTTTTTTTTTTTTTTTTTTTTTTTGTGACGCCAGCGCGCGTCAGCGCGCGCGTGCACTGCACGCGCGCCTCTTTTTTTTTTTATTTTTATTGTTTTGGTTTTTCTTCTTCTTTCTTTTTCTCTTTTTTCATCTTCTTCTTTTTTCTTCTATTTTTTTTCATCTTCTTTTTTCTTCTTCTTCTTTCTTCTTCTCTTTTTTCATCTTCTTCTTCTACTCTTTTCTTTTCTTTTTTCTTCGTCTTCTTTTTTCTTCTTCTTTCTTCTTCTCTTTTTTCATTCTCTTCTTTTTTCTTCTATTTTTTTTTATTTGGTTGATATTCCCCCCCTTGGGGATGTTTTATTTTTTGAATAGGGATATTACCCTCGTTCCTTGAGATGGAATGTGCACCCCCTTGGGGATGTTCTATTTTTTGAGTAGGGAGATTATCCTCGTTCCTTGAGATCGGATGTGCGCCCCCTTGGGGATGTTCTATTTTTTGAGTAGGGAGATTATCCTCGTTCCTTGAGATGGGATGTGCACCCCCTTGGGGATGTTCTATTTTTTGAGTAGGGAGATTATCCTCGTTCCTTGAGATCGGATGTGCACCCCCTTGGGGATGTTCTATTTTTTGAGTAATGAGTTTATACTCGTCTCTTGAGATGTGACGTGAACCCACTTAGGGTTGAAAGGTAAGGGTGATGCCCAACCTTAGGATGGGGATAACTGCCCACTGTAGGATGAGGCGTTCGAGACCTATGGTCTGAGGTGGATGCGCATGGTTGTGCCATTGGTTCGCGCGTGCGCGTCATACCATTTTTTCTGTTTTTGAAGTAGGGACGTGAAACACTTGATGGGATGTGAAACCCCTTGGGGTTGAAAGGTAAGTGGATGTACCACCCTTGAGATGTGATGCCCAACTTTAGGATGGGATAGCCCCCCATTTAGGATGAGGCGATCACGAACCACTGGGGTGAGATGCCCCACCTTGGCGATATATGGTGCCACTGATTCAGTGGCAGCACGAGTTGAATCTTCCGTGATCATACGCTGAAGGTCTTCTTCGGTTATCTGAACCGTTCGAGAAGTAAGTAGAAATTGATCATGTTGAGGACCCAGTGGGGCCTCACGAGGAGGAGCGTTGGCTCCTGCTATGACGAATGAAATGTTTTGGGGGCGATGTGACCCCCAGGGAGTCGATAACCCTTGGCGAACGAAATATTTTGGGGGCATATGTAAGCCCCCATGGAGTCGATGGCGGTGGTGCCATAGGTGGCTCCACATGTGGAGCAGGTGCTGGTATCGCGTTGGGAGCATTTGCTCCCATCGTGCCGATATATTGGGTCACGGCCTCTATGGCAGCGCGAGTTGAAGTTTCTGCTATCATGCGTTGAAGCGCATCCTCGGTTATTTGAACCATTCGAGGAGCAGGGAGCGGTGGATCGGCGAGTGGTTGGTCCCCAAGGGGGATCACCTGAACCTCGCGAGGCGGATCCATGGGATGTGGAGGAGGTGGCAAGCCAGAGCCTCCACGAGGTGGGAGGTCGTTTGCTATGTCCTTTTCTCTCCGAGCAGACACCTTAGGAGGATCTTGTTGGCTACGTGATCTGGTTTGCATCGTTCCCACAGACGGCGCCAAAATGATGATGCTAAAATGTAGATCACCTGGGGTAGTGTAGAAAATGTATTGGGAGAGCAAAGCGGGTCAGTAGCTTGACAACTTGATGATCCTGAGGTACCTGCGAGATGAACACACGTGAACTACGCCGGGGGTTGATCCGGCGGAAACCCCTCCGACGCTCAAGTCAGACATGCTGATCATAGAATTAGTCCAGAGAATACGTATTGTAGTATTGCTCGGTTAATAGGACGTACCTTAATAAAATGAGTAAAACCTCTATTTATATGTCGTTTATTGGGTTGAGTTTGCTTTGTTGGGCCCAAGCCTTACTTGAAGGTGTTTGGGCCTCGGTGATATTGGTCTTCGATATTGGGCTCGTAGCCCAGTAAGTAAAGAAATTGTAGGCCCATTGGGTTGGCCCAATTAGGCATATCAATATCACTCCTGAGATGTGGTCAATTTACGAAAAAATCATATCGTTTGGATAATTATATCTACCCTTCAACTATGATAATTCTTTACACCTACACCCTTAGGGTACCAAATTCAACATAATCATCTAAACTTCATGGAATGTACTGTGTTATAGTTTATACTCATTTTGTGTAAAAATACGGTTTATGATGCACCACAATCTGATATATACAAGTCAAAAAACACATCTTATGATCATCTTGCTTCAAAATGTGGAGTTCGAATTGGATAAAGCGGGTACAAAAGTGATAATATTCCATATAATCTCGAAGATTCCACTAAATTTGAAACCACAACAATGAACGTGTAAGAAGATTTATAGTTAAGGTGGTAGTTGTAATTACCCAAACAAAAGGGGAATTTTCGTAATTTGACCATACATCAGGGGTGTTTGTAATTCACGCTATATATATATATTGAGAATATTGGCTCCAATTGGAAGGTCATTGATTCTTGATTATATTGATCATCTTTTCGCTGCACTTGTTTTTCAGCCTTGAATATAATCTGATTCATCCTTAATGTTTTGTCGACCAAATTTACCTCACCCACACTAAATATTAATTAACAAAATATATATGAAAAATCATGCAAATAATTTAGATTATTTTTCTGAAAGTATATATATACATATATAAATAAATATTATAATAATGAATGTACGTTTGATCATGCATGCATGTACATGAATTCAAGTGTACAAGTCATGATTGCGATGATATATATATATATACATTTTTTTTTATAGCTTAGAATTGTCAAAACAAGAAGCTGAGCTTGAGAGGTACCACCACTCTAGCTTCTCTTGCAACTGAGACGTCAATTAATAATAATAAATTTAATTATTAATTAATTATTAGAATCAGGCAGTTGTATTAATTTGTAATTAAATTAATATAATATCAATGAATAGATTCATCAATTATATTGATGGCGGCTTCAATATATATAATAATAATGCATCCAATTAGTTATTAGTACTATATTGAATATTATTTTAAAGGGTAAAATAATAGTGTTTGAAAGAATGGTACCTGATAGGTTGACCCAGATACTATTACTTCTTCTGGATTAATTAATTTCCCACAAACAGATTTCATGATTTAAAAAAAAAATATATATATACATACATATATACATATATACACACAAGTTGCACCGACTATATATATTTGGAGTCACGGGGAATCATAAATTTGTAGATGGATAAATGCTATAATCAAAATCATCATTATTAAACTGATGATGATCTATGATGATGCATGTTTATATATAAGATAATAATTAAGATCATAATCAAGATTAATTTTTTTTATTTAAAGTAATGTTAGGGTGCATTTGGATGGAGGGATTTGGGGGAGGGATTTCAAATCCATAATAACAAATCCCTCGGACTTGTTTGGATTGAGGGATTTGGAGATGGATTTCAAATCCCCACCCCTCATTTTTAGTTGATTTTTGAGCAATAGTGATGGATTTCAAATGACTCCAAAATTGGAGTCATTTCAAATCCATTCCCCAAATCAAATCTCTCCCCAAATCCCTCCATCCAAATGGACCCTTAGTGCATTTAAAAAGAGACGTTTGAAAAAAATTAATGCATGAGAGAGATTTTAGAGAGAGAGAGAGTGAAAAAAAACATAAATAATAAATAAAGTAGGAACAAAAGCACCTCCCATAAGGCCCCATATATATCATGTCCCCTCAATTACACTCTAATTTTATTTTCAAACATTTTCTCTCTCTCACTTTCTCTCTCTAGAAAAAAAACCATGAATTCTTCTACTTCTGCAACAATCGGCCTGATGTCAAAGGAATCCGCGGCCGATCAAGGCTCCGGCAGCAACCATCCGCCGGCGCCGCCGCTGAGCCGCTACGAGTCGCAGAAGAGAAGGGACTGGAACACTTTCGGGCAGTACCTGAAAAACCAGAGGCCGCCGGTTTCGCTGCCGCAGTGCAACTGCAACCACGTCCTCGAATTTCTCCGATACCTAGACCAGTTCGGGAAGACTAAGGTTCACGTGCATGGGTGCGTGTTCTTCGGCCAGCCGGCGCCGCCGGCGCCGTGCACCTGCCCGCTGAGGCAGGCTTGGGGCAGCCTCGACGCTCTGATCGGGCGGCTCAGGGCCGCGTACGAGGAGCACGGCGGATCGCCCGAGACGAACCCGTTCGGAAACGGGTCGATTCGGGTTTATCTCCGTGAAGTGAAGGACTGTCAGGCTAAGGCGAGAGGGATTCCGTACAAGAAGAAGAAGAAGAGGAAAATCAACCACCCGATCAAAACCCATCAACAAGATGAACTCATCAAGAATAATTCTAAGCAACCTGCAGTTTGACTACAGATGAAGATCAGAAAAAAGGGAAATTATAAATGGTAACTATTTATATTTGCTGATGATTTCTTGCTTATATATATATATACTGCAGAAAGGGTTTTTTTGCGCACGTTTATAGAAATGAAACTTGTCTGAATAAATGAAGTTGCAGAAAAAACAGATAGTGTTAATTGACATGTATCTTATGACAGGACCACATGACCACGTAGCACAAGCACAATAGTATATTCAAGGATACGTATACATATATATCTATATATATATCAAGAAACCCTAGCTAGATTCAGAAACAAGAAAACCCTAATTTTGATATAGGCACTTTTGGTGAACCAGGTTGAGTGTTGAGTGTTGAGCATAGAGTAGAGAACTTTACTTTTGGGGATAGGTTTTAGTCTTTTAATAAATAAATAAAACAAGAAATAAAAAAAAAAATCTTTTGTATTTTCTCTCACTCTCTCTCAAATCATGCAAAATACTGTACAGATTTAAATAGTTTAATCCCTAGTTTGAATTCCAAATCAACTACTAGCTAGCTAGTTCTTGGTTCTTATGAGATCCCATACATATTGTCTGTGTTTTATAGCAAACTCAGGTGATAAACATGAATCTAAAACTATATCTATTAAAAAAAAATGCATTGTGTACTATAAATATTCATTTTCATACTTTTTTGGTGGATTATATGTTAATTATATTCAATCGTCTTACTCTTACATGCATGTTCTTCGCCTTGTCCGGAACATCATGCATCAACATTTGAAGATATATTAATTCAACTCAGGATACAGGCCTTAATGTTTAATTAGTTTGACAGGTGAAATACATATGCATATATATATATATATATATATATATATATATATATATATATATATATATATATATATATATAGGATAATAACATGTTAATCTTATATATAAAAGGAAGATATTTTGAACTACAACCCTAAACCTAACCTAGGTGTAATTTTGTAATTTAATAAATATCATATTTAAATATCATGTTTCTAATTTTCTTCCCCTACGTTTTGAATACACGGTGTTTTTTTTTTTTTTTACTTTTTTTTAATATCATATTTAATTACATGAATTCCATATATTTATGGACCCATAACTCTAATTTTATGTCCTATATTTAAATACACTACACCGTGTTGTATTTTATTTTTTATTTTTTATATCATATTTAAATTTAAATACATAAATTCCCTATATTTGTGAATGCCATGTTTTTAATTTTCTGCTCTATTTTGAAGACACGGTGTTCTATTATTTTTTAATATCATATTTAAATACATGAATTTTCTATATTTGTGGACCACATGTTTCTAATATTCTCCATATATTTTTAATACACCGTGTTATATTTTTTTTTCTTTTCCTCTTTAACCACCCACTAACTCATCATCACACTCTCAACCCATTATCAATTTCATTGTTCTATTTAAACTCCCGAAAACTCCACAAAAAATCACAATTTTTTTTTGCCAAGCCTCTTCTTCTTGCTCATTTGAAATTTTGTTCTTCTTCCTCACAAATTATTTTCAACGTAACCAATTGATTTCTAGAGGTGAACAATGCAATATTTGTTATGTAGATTTATTTATATCAGATTTTTAAATTTCACGTCACATAATAGTTGCTAACGATTTTGATTTTTTTTTTTTTGTACAACTCAGCATAATTTCCGTGCACAATGACTCCCAGTAAGACATCCATATGCCTTCACATAATGTTCATCTCTTTTATTGTTTGGTTGACCATGGTATTTTTGGTTTTCATTAAATTTGTGCTATTTATTTTTTTATTTTATAAACTCATTATCTTTTATCGTTGGAGGCACAATAATTATTGCAACATTGGTCGCATTGCTTGGCAAGGTGTTCCAACGTCTTCGCAGGAAACCTTGCGTTGAAACAGATTTCACTATAGTACAATCCACTAATGTATTTGTGAAAGAAGAATCTGATTCAAATTTCTCACGGAATCGATCATATTGTGAGGATATCTCAGCGAACGAGTTCTTTTTAAGCTGCATATATTTTGATCACTGTTTGGAGCGTGCCAGAACGTATGAGTTGGTGCGTTGCACGCATTGCAATCTTACCGCAATGCACCGAGAATGTGTACAAGCAATGGTAGCGGGTCCACTTGATTTTGATAATCCCGGTTGGAGATGGGTCTGTAAAATTTGCGCAGTTAGATTTGCTCTTTTTTATCAATTGTTTTCTACTGGAACATACAATTGAAGTGTGTTTTCTTATTGTTATATTTTTAATTTATATGAAATGTGTTTTTTTATTGTTATATTTTCATCACCGATGTAAATAGTTTGATTAATGCAATTTTAATGTTTTCTTACTCAACAAACATCAGATATCCGTTTTCTTTTCTCCATTTATTATTGTCCAGCGACTTATTATTTACATAATTTTATTATTTTTTTTCTCTTTCCTTTTAATTAGATCTTATTAGATAAAAATTCGAAGAGTTCTCTTAAAAAAATTATATACATATTAATATATAGGCAAATCAACTCTGATGTTACATAATATAATATAATTCGATCAATATAATATATTTAATTTCATTAATATAATATATTAACTCCGCTAATTCATCTTTCATTGTCACTAAGAATTTTATAAATAAAATGTATAGGAGTTATTGTGGTCCGAAGAATGCATTCTAAACATGAACAACTTTAGAGCAACTCCAATGGAGTTATTAAATGGGGTATCAAAACCCTTAACTACCATTTTGATAATTCAAATTAGAAATTTTTCACTCCAATGGAATTATCAAATGAGTTTCTATTTTAATATTTTAATTTTTGGGATGTAAAAATACATCCGGGAGAAATAATACCAATTGGAAGTTACACAACTTAACCACCTAAATAACCAATTAAAATATGACATGTATTAATTAAAATATATAATCACATTTTTTATTTTTAATTATCAACTATTTGATATCAATGGTTGGAGCAAATAACTAATGTATTTGTGAAAGAAGAATCTGATTCAAATTTCTCACGGAATCGATCATATTGTGAGGATATCTCAGCGAACGAGTTCTTTTTAAGCTGCATATATTTTGATCACTGTTTGGAGCGTGCCAGAACGTATGAGTTGGTGCGTTGCACGCATTGCAATCTTACCGCAATGCACCGAGAATGTGTACAAGCAATGGTAGCGGGTCCACTTGATTTTGATAATCCCGGTTGGAGATGGGTCTGTAAAATTTGCGCAGTTAGATTTGCTCTTTTTTATCAATTGTTTTCTACTGGAACATACAATTGAAGTGTGTTTTCTTATTGTTATATTTTTAATTTATATGAAATGTGTTTTTTTATTGTTATATTTTCATCACCGATGTAAATAGTTTGATTAATGCAATTTTAATGTTTTCTTACTCAACAAACATCAGATATCCGTTTTCTTTTCTCCATTTATTATTGTCCAGCGACTTATTATTTACATAATTTTATTATTTTTTTTCTCTTTCCTTTTAATTAGATCTTATTAGATAAAAATTCGAAGAGTTCTCTTAAAAAAATTATATACATATTAATATATAGGCAAATCAACTCTGATGTTACATAATATAATATAATTCGATCAATATAATATATTTAATTTCATTAATATAATATATTAACTCCGCTAATTCATCTTTCATTGTCACTAAGAATTTTATAAATAAAATGTATAGGAGTTATTGTGGTCCGAAGAATGCATTCTAAACATGAACAACTTTAGAGCAACTCCAATGGAGTTATTAAATGGGGTATCAAAACCCTTAACTACCATTTTGATAATTCAAATTAGAAATTTTTCACTCCAATGGAATTATCAAATGAGTTTCTATTTTAATATTTTAATTTTTGGGATGTAAAAATACATCCGGGAGAAATAATACCAATTGGAAGTTACACAACTTAACCACCTAAATAACCAATTAAAATATGACATGTATTAATTAAAATATATAATCACATTTTTTATTTTTAATTATCAACTATTTGATATCAATGGTTGGAGCAAATAACTAATGTATTTGTGAAAGAAGAATCTGATTCAAATTTCTCACGGAATCGATCATATTGTGAGGATATCTCAGCGAACGAGTTCTTTTTAAGCTGCATATATTTTGATCACTGTTTGGAGCGTGCCAGAACGTATGAGTTGGTGCGTTGCACGCATTGCAATCTTACCGCAATGCACCGAGAATGTGTACAAGCAATGGTAGCGGGTCCACTTGATTTTGATAATCCCGGTTGGAGATGGGTCTGTAAAATTTGCGCAGTTAGATTTGCTCTTTTTTATCAATTGTTTTCTACTGGAACATACAATTGAAGTGTGTTTTCTTATTGTTATATTTTTAATTTATATGAAATGTGTTTTTTTATTGTTATATTTTCATCACCGATGTAAATAGTTTGATTAATGCAATTTTAATGTTTTCTTACTCAACAAACATCAGATATCCGTTTTCTTTTCTCCATTTATTATTGTCCAGCGACTTATTATTTACATAATTTTATTATTTTTTTTCTCTTTCCTTTTAATTAGATCTTATTAGATAAAAATTCGAAGAGTTCTCTTAAAAAAATTATATACATATTAATATATAGGCAAATCAACTCTGATGTTACATAATATAATATAATTCGATCAATATAATATATTTAATTTCATTAATATAATATATTAACTCCGCTAATTCATCTTTCATTGTCACTAAGAATTTTATAAATAAAATGTATAGGAGTTATTGTGGTCCGAAGAATGCATTCTAAACATGAACAACTTTAGAGCAACTCCAATGGAGTTATTAAATGGGGTATCAAAACCCTTAACTACCATTTTGATAATTCAAATTAGAAATTTTTCACTCCAATGGAATTATCAAATGAGTTTCTATTTTAATATTTTAATTTTTGGGATGTAAAAATACATCCGGGAGAAATAATACCAATTGGAAGTTACACAACTTAACCACCTAAATAACCAATTAAAATATGACATGTATTAATTAAAATATATAATCACATTTTTTATTTTTAATTATCAACTATTTGATATCAATGGTTGGAGCAAATAAATTTAATTAGGTATCAAACTAAAATATAAAATATCAAATAAATATTTGATAATTCATTTTGATATTTTTGGGTTGGAGTTGCTCTTAATTTAAAAAAAAAAAATCAAAGTTTCCATGAATTTTGAAAAATCAAATAAAAAACCTTTATAATTAAAAAAAAAAATTACGGGTGTTTATAATTAAATAGGTGTTAATTTTTAAGAAATCAAATAGTGACATTTTTAATAAACTTCTATATTCTGACGATAACTGCTATTCTTAATAAGCTTTGATTTCTTAAAAAAAAGTTTCGGTAATCTAATTTTGAAAAATCAGATTAAATAGGTTTATAATTAAAAAAAAAGTTAGTGTGATAAAAGTAAGTTTTCGTACATACATTAAATTCTATGTCCAATTGTAACTACCCATACCACCCACTATAGAATATGCAACCCCCATAGCACCCCACTACTTCACTACATGCTGGTTTTTTTATTAAGATAATTATATTTACATGGTTGTTTTTTAGAGAATAAATTTTCTATCCACTCTCCCATTACTTAGATAGTTACCATGTGTAAAACAACCGAAACATTGGTTTTTTTATATATATGCATACATATTGCATTCACACCTTTATTCACTTTATAATATGTATATCCATAAGCTTTTGTAGGATTTCTATAATGGCTCCCAATATCACAAATATTGTTGACCTTAGTCCCACTACAATGGCTTGGAGAGTTATTGTACGAGTAATGTTGTTGTGGTTTGTTCCGCATTATGACAACAAAGATGTAAGTTAGTTTTAATATGCTGCTCATGGATTCCAAGGTGATATGCAAAAAGTTTTTTTTTTTTTAATTAATTTATTTATTTTAATTACGTCTACAAAATATTTGTATATTGTTGATAATTTATATATACATTATATATACTTATGGTAGGGCGGCAAGGTACATGCGAGCATCAAAAAACAACATATGAATAAGTTCAAAGCTATACTGAAGGAAGAAAAACATACATATTTTGTAACTTCATTGTTAGTCAAAACATCGGGAACGCTCGAATCACTGGCCATCGGTACAAAATTACATGCATTGGATCAACCACCATCACATCATTCGGTGCAGAAAAAATTCCTAACGTTAGCTTTGACTTTATGGAGTTTAAACAAATTCAGAACAACAACAAAGATGATTGGTTAATAGGTAAAATTGTAATTTTCAGTCTCTTATTTATTTTCACTCGGTTACAGTGAAATCAATTAATGTACTGTTTCTTAAATGTAATTGGGCATGTGGTCGAGACAAATCTCACAAAGGAGATAGCCATCAACGGAAGACTTGGAGTAAGAATGATTGTATAATTCATTATAATTGCAACAGTTTTATCTAAAAGCAAATTTTCTAACCAACTTCATTATTCGTCTTTTAATTATATGTTGAATTTTATTTTTCTTTGTTTTTACGTGGGCAGTGGAACAAAATTAATTGTGCTTTGTGGAACTCATATGCTGATAAATTGGATGGTTTCTTCGTCAATCACGACCCACAAAGTCCGGCTATCATTATATTGCAACTATGCAAAATAAAGAGTTTTAAAGGTAGATATAGTTATTTGGTCCAAGTAGGTTTCGTCTTTACGTCTTACTTATTTTCATAATAAATATGTCAATGTAATATATAATGTATAAAATCACAGGTAAAAAGAATATTTCTTCTCACTATCACGGATCAAATCTGCTCATAAACTCAAACTTGAAAGAGGCTCTTAACTATAGGGAAAGGTAGTCTGTTAGTCCTTTCTTTTTCACCAATTATATTTAATATGTGATTTCGTCTAATATCATAATTATTATTGTGTTCATTTTCAAGATACATATAGACTTTTGCAAGGAGATGAATCTCTCACTCAAACAATATCTCAAATTTCAAGTGAACACTCAGTGTCCGTGAAGAACGAGTTTCTTTCCCTTGAGAAAATGAGTATTGCCGAGTTGGTAGATACAATGGATGTAAGTTGTTTTATATATGCTAACATTATATTTGTTCAACGATTCATATAACATATGGATACAAAATTAATTTATATTATTATTTTAGGATTGTACCGTGGTTTTGCCTGCCACAATCTTCGAAATTGATTTGAAAAAGAAATGGTGGTATATTTCGTGCAAAAATTGTATGAAGAAAGTCATACCAAATGAATCCAAATATTTCTGTGAGAGGTGTGATAGGAATGTGCCTACTATACCTCGGTAAATTATAATATATTTTGGTTATAAATTTATTTTTTTATTATTAATCCATGTATATTAATAAAATTGAAGGAAAATCTTACGTGTTTGTATTGAGATATAGGATTGAGGTTACCATTGTTGATAGCAGCACATCATCTACTTCTTTAGTGCTATGTGATGGAATGGTCAAACAATTTATCGGCAAAAGTGCAAGCGAGGTAGTTGGAGATATGACAAAGGTGATAATTTTCTATCATACATTAAATATTTACCATCATTTTTTCAAATTATATTTTGATCATTAAATTATTATTGGATCATTTTGTAGGAACAACTGAGCAACACGCTTCCCGTTGAGTTTCAGATGTTGGGTAATAAAGAATTTTTATTTAAAATACAAATCAGTGAAATGAATGTGAAGAAGAATTGGTCACTTTACACCGTTAGGACGATGACAAACGATGAAGAAAAGATACAAAAAATTAAGAGTGAAATGAAGGTGGATAAGAAAAAATATACATCCCATTTTTTTAGAATCTACAATTATATTATTAATTTATTTTTGTTGCTGGCACTCGACGAAGAAGATGATCAAGTTATTGGAAATTTTATTCAGCAGGAAGATGAAAATTCAAGTGTATTACTCTATCTAAAATTTTGTTATATAAATATACATATAAACTTTTGTTTATTTTTTTTCCCTCGGTGATATATATTATAAGTCATGTTTTGCGTTGTAGGATTTCCACCCAATTGACGATGATGCAATTCCAGTTAGTAAGTCATGTGATAAAAGATTTGTCGATGAACCTATTACTTCTAGCTCTTCAGGTGATGCAAATACCCAATCATCAACTACTGCTGTGTATTGCAAGAGAATCAAACTAGAGAAGGATTCAAAGTAATGGTTTTATGGTTTTATTGTTTTATTGGTGCAGCCACTACAATTTCATTATGTATAATGATGTGTTTTTAAACTCCTGTTTTTTGTTTTAAATTTTGAAACTTTCGTACGTAGTTAGTATTGTTTCCTCTTCGTTTTTATTCGTTATTTTGGTAGGTGGTTGTTGTATCAAAGAACTTTTTCATGTTATTTCATGTTGTTATTATTGGTTTTGTTGCAAATCCATTAGTAATGCTTATTTTGTTATTACTTTCCATAATATAAATTAAGATCAGAACCAGATTCTATATATTTTATAAATAAGATATATATATTTATTTATTTTGCATTGAAGCTGTGTTTGAGATTATGGATTTTTTTATATGGATATTTTTAAGTGTAAAGAAGCAAATGTATATTATATTTGTGACAATTTGTGGTTTATTGCTCCGATTTAATAATTGTGTTGTTGTTGTGTTATTTCATTGAAATATATAACCCCGTGCAACGCACGGGTTCGGTTACTAGTATATATACATATAGGAAATAATTGGCGTGCACATTTTATATTTTGTTTTCTAAATACAGTTAAACCTCTATAAATTAATACAATCGGGACAAGGGAAATTCTATTAACTTAGCGAATTATTAAATTTTCGAGTTAATAATTTAACACGGTTTCACTGAGTCGGGTCTGAAAGAAACTATTATTTAATTGAGTTTATTAATTAATCGAGGTTCTACAGTAGTTTGGCAATAAATATGATTTTATTAATTTGTTTACTTCTTAATTATATTATATATGTTTTGTTTTCTAAATATATAGTTTCATTTGTCCAGAATCTAATTCGATAATTAGTAACTAAATCGGACCAAATTTAATTCTTCCTATAGGTATTCGTGTTGAATGTACCGATATTGGATTTTACTAAACACACATCAGCGGTCGAGGATTATATATGATGAAGATATATCGGACATTCAGGGTTAATGTGGTTACGGTAGCTGGTTAGGTAGTTTTTAGAGCTAAGGTATTACATAGGTATTCTAGATGCATGCTTGTGATATTTGGTTCAATACTTGGTGAAGTTCACCGTAGCATGCGGTAGTGGTATGTGTAAAACGTTTACACGCACGGTTAGGGTTGGATATTATTTGGTGAAGTTCATCGTAGCATGTAACTCACTGGAACGATCAACACGTTTCTGAATCGGGGCTTAGTAAATAACACTGGATTGTCGTAGAATTTAGTCTGAAGCTAAAGAATCACAGGTTTACGTTGTTACTTGTTCGATAATCGCTAAAGATCGCAAAACAACACTAGAAAGTTGTATAAAAATATACAGCAAGAAATTAATTACATAAAGCAATTCCTTGCTTTTATTTGATTTTTTATTTTTATTTTAAATCTGCAGGATTTAAGCGTACTCAGCAAGCTGCACTGGATGGATCAAGAAGGATTAATACTACACAAATTCAATCATCAGGAGCTTGAGTTTTCCCTCAGTGTAGGAATATATATATATATATATACATATATACTATATAATTATAGTAGCAAATTAAAGACTAGGTTTTGAATAACAGACAATATACCATATTAGTTGAGCTTGATGCAAAACTGCTAGAGGAGCTTCGTTGTACCTTAAAGATGTAGTTTTTAGTTATAAGTATTATGGTATTTCATGTTTTTGTGTACCTAACTTCTCTCTAATACTTATAAGTTGCTCCAAGTCGAAGAAGTAAATCTAACAACCTTACAAGATTCACAAGTCCATTGACCATTCACATGCTTATACTTTGTTACACAAAGGTGTCGGGACAATATATATATACATGTACATGTGTGTGTGTGTGTGTGTGTGTGTGTGGATATATACAAAATAGGTAATGTCAATATTTGCACATGATGGATCTTAATTAATGAAGTTCACCGAATACCACGTCGAACAAACCAAGTGTCGGGAGAATTGAAAAGGGTCGTGCTTAGAGCAGGTCCGATGGTATCGGCCTTTCCTTTGTTGCGAGCGCATTTACATGCCTCGAAACCAAATATTTAGACTAATAAAAACCAGAATAGCTCAGTTCAAGTAATTTTAACCGGGTGTAGGTACGAATAAACGAGCGACAATTTAGTCAGAAGAACTAAACAACTGGGGGATTATTACACATAACTAAAAGATCGATTACAACATCCTCCAAAAAGGCATCCAAACACCAAACATAAAGCTAGAACGACTCCTCTCATCCAACGGTAGGTTAGTCAACAAGACAAGATAAATATAGAACTTCACATTGCCAACAGCATCTGAATATGTCTTAAGCTAAATGTGCAATAATGTTATACGAAAAACAATATTCAAACACAACCATAGTTTTTATCAACAGAAAAACGAATGCGTTCGGCATCACATAGATGAAAGCTTCCCTCTGCTACCATATCAGCCATCCAAGTAGTTCTTGTAAAGTAAAATGATCTTCAGATATTAACATGACCAAAACTTCAGGTGACTCAACTCCTACATACGAAGGATCAATCGACTTCCCTTCCGCACGGTTAGCTATAAATATCTGCAAGCATTGACATCAATCGTTAGCTACAATTCTTGCTTAGTTATTCATCAAATTCTTTCGCAGCAAAATAACAATCACAACAACAAAACATAGATGGATCCAATTCCGTGTTATAGCAACTCGATTAAAACCCACCCAGAGAACACAAGATCAAAATCTCCAACCACAAGCAATTTTAGGTCGATTCAACTGAAAATAACGACTAAAGACACAATCATAATATTGAAATTGAAAGGTTTAACCTCCAAATGAGAGTTCGCAATATGGTGTTTTCCCTCAATCCCTAATCTACGGAAACATATATCTCGACTAACCGAAACCAGTACATCAATCAGGAAAATATACACAAGCACTACATAGATTATGCATTTTACTGTATAATAAATCGAGGAAAAAACAATTACGAAACCAAAGGGCAGAATTGACAGAAAAATCATCAATTAAAATCAATAGGCAAGCGAAGCATACCATCGGAAGATCCGGAACGTTTAGCCTGCTTGATCTTCTGTAGCTGAATCTGAGTATCCATAAACAATTGCATCCTCTGAACCTCCAAATCTTTAGCAAACTGCATCCTCTGTTTTTCCAGCTCGATCATCTGCCTCTGTTTCATACTTTCCACTTTCTCGAATATCTCCCCGAACGACTCTATAGCTTTAGCTAGTCTCCTCATTCCTGTTTCCCCAACCTCTTCCTCGTCGGCAGCCCTATCCTCGCTCCCTTCTGCTTCATCCCCATCCAACTCTCCGTCGTCTTCCTCCGCTTCATCCTCAGCTGCGGCGGCGGCTGCAGCAGCCGCCATCGCTGAATAATTCTTCCTGAAGTAGGACTCCTCCACGGCTGGGGAAGGCATCGGGCGCTTCTGCGGCAGAATCGGCGGCGAAAACACCGCCGGGGTTCGAGTGTTACGGTAGGGCAGCGGCACAGCCAGCGGCGGCGCAGGAAGACACAACGGCGGCGTGTAGGAGGCCAGCGGCATAGGCGACGGCGATGGCGACACTTTACCCTGAGTTTTGTTGAGATTAGATCCGATTAGATACTCCAGACGAGGGAAGAAAGGCCACGGCGACGACGCTGCTCCGCCGGAATCGGTGATCTTCGCCTTCTCGACCTTGTACTTCTTCTTAAGCGTGTCGATCCGATTTTTGCACTGAACGTCGGTGCGGCGGGTCTTCTTCGTGTGGCCGTGGTGCGCGTTAACGACGTCGGCCACCTCCTGCCAGTCCTTCTGACGGAGATTGCCGCGGTTGAGATCCAAGTAACGGCGTCCCCAGGCGTCAACGAGCGTGGATGTGGCCTCCTGCGTCCAGCAGTCCTCACGGAATGGAACCTGCCGTGACGCCGGCGCCTGAGGAGTAGACGATTCCGTTAAATCACCCATAGATCTACAATAACCCTAACAATTGAACGGTAAAAAATAATAGTATTGCGAAGAGAGAGAGAGAGAAGAGACGGCGATGAAAAAAAAGAGGCGGCGGATTGGGGTGGGGGGGAGTGGTCGTGGTGAAAGGATATGTATGTATTGGGGAAAAAGGGGGGAGGGGATAGGGCTGACTGGTGAGAGAGAGGATAATCGCCGGGGGGGCGCGCGTGGGGTCGACGGTCACGCGATTTCGGCAGCATATTGTCATTGGTAACTGCGAAACGTAACGTCTGTGGTTTGGTCACTGATTGTTTGCGGTGATTGATTGGCTGGCTTTTGGGGTTCGATGAATTTTGGAGTTTTTGTTTCTAATTTCTTTTAATTAATTTCTTTTGTCGCTAATAATGCAAAGGTTTTTTGGGCTTTGACGGAAAGTGGGTGAAAGGGGAGACGGATGGGCCGATGATGAGGAGCGTGGGTTTGGGGGGATTTGTCCGGTCATGCAATTGCCGTGTGCTTCTGGAAAGACGATTTTGCCCTTGTCTGAAATCAATGTACTACTAATTGGTAAGAGAACGGTCAGTGGTCCAATCGTACTGTTAGGTTTATGCAATATAGTACTACTGTTGAGAAGTCAAAAAGTCAACGCTCAGACAAATAGGGAACTTTTTGATTGTGCCCAGTTTGATCTAAATTTTTCAGATTTAAATTTGTTCTAATTTTTTAAATTTCAATTTCATTTATGTTGGAATTTTTTACATCTAAACTGAAATTATATATGATAGTAAATAAAACTTCTTTCTAATTTTATTTTTTTCATGTATTTAGTATATTATAGATGGAGAAGAACAATATTTTGGAATTTCTCGATCCGAAAAGTTACGATTTTGAACTAGCTATCTTGGTTTTTATTTATGATTATATTTTTCAAGAAAAAACTTTGTAACAAAATTAGAATTAACTTTTCACATCAAAAAAATATAAAAAATTCAAAGATATCAAGTCTTATTCACTAAAGGAAAGGGCCCAACATATATCGTTGCTCTCCGGCATATCTTATTGGGCCAATATTCAATGTGGGCTATTAAAAAGAATATAATGATGTGGTGAAGTCGTGAAGACTCTCTTTTTTTTTTTTCTTTTTCTTTTCAAATCAATTAATTAATTAATTAAATTATTTATTTAATAATTAGTTATGAAAATCAAAAGAAAGAGGATAAACTTGGACGTCAGTGTCTAGCATGTTGGTTGAAACTTGACATGACAATTAACGCACATGAAATAAAAACTCAATTTTAAAACATCCCACGCTCTATTGGCCCACCTTAATTAATTCTCTTTTAACTTTCCTAATCTTCTTAGTATATTTATATAATAAATATTAAATACATGAAAATTTTATTATTTGCAATATTAATTTTGTTGGTAAAATTGCGGCATCAGCATTAATATTGCGACTGTTGTTCAGGCCGATTTTGTAAAATCTACAACCGATAAATCTACGGTTTAAAATTATTCATCGGGTGAAAAATCTCGTAAGCCTAACCCAAACCCCGAAGAGCTAAGACCGCAGGAAACGTGGAAACGGATTATATTTTTAGATTTTCTTTTTTTCTTTTTCATGAACCATGAAATATGGGGTGCAGTTTCACACATTTAATATAAAATTTTATAGCAACAATTGCTAGTGGGGGCTTTATAATTTAATATTAGCAAAAAAACCCCATGATAATATTACAACATACCAAAATCTCCGCAAACAGCGACAAAATTCAATTTTCATGCAAGAAATTAGTTACCTTTTTTCCCCACCCTCTTAATTTGCTTAAATGCTTATGTACAAATGAAAGGATACGAACAGGGCCGAAGAATTAAGGAAAAACATAAAAATAAATATTTTAAAACCCTAGTGAATAATATTACCAAGGATCAAGAAAACGAATTTTACTCGCCGTGAATTAACGGTTCGGACGGCGTTTCGCAAATGCTCTCTAAGTGGGGTCTCCACACTCCGACGCGGCCTCGCCGCCGATCCCTCTGCGACGAAACCTTCTCCGATAAAAGCTCGCTCAAATAACGATCGGAGAGGAGGTTCGTCACGGCGGCGGCGGCGGAGTCGTCGTCATTTCCGCCGGTCTTCGCCGCCGCTGCAGTACTTCTGTAACTGTTCCTATCCGTTTCCTTCTTTTTCCTCTTGGCTGACAATCTGGATCGGGTTTTCTCCGGCGGCGGCGGCGGTGGCAGGGGCATGAGGAAGTAGATCTTGCCGCGCTGGAGTTCTGCATCCGGAGGAACGACGACGATCTTGGGGCACATACCTTCGCCGGCCGGAGAAGATGGCTTCTTCAAAACGTGCCTGGGGTGAAGTTTCATGATTTGTTCTGCGGTGACGGCGCCGCTGATTTCCTCAACCCGGCCGTTGGCATGCACTATTCGGATCACGTCGAGTGACCCGCACGGAAGAATGCAAGAAATGCAGCATCTGATACTGTTTTTCATGCCTTGGAATAATTTTTTTTCTTTCTTCTTTCTAGAGAGAGAAATATATAAAGTGAAAATTGAAGGAAATGTCAAATGAGGATATATATATATATATATATATATATATATATATATATATATATATATATATATATATATATTAAATATAAAAATAAAAGTTTATTTCTCTTTTCTTTTGAATTATTTAATTTGGAGACTGCCAGTGGGTATCAATCACCTCATTTTATTATTATTTATTATATTTTGTTTTTAATTTTTTAGTTTTCCCTCGACCTTTACTTTTTGGGATTTATTTATTTTATTTTAGTTCATCAGTCTCTTGAAATTAATTAAATTAATAATAATATATATAGTTGCCATGATTTAATAATTGCAGCTCATGTTGTTGCACTTTAATTTGGCTTTAGGGGGTCCATATATTATTAATTTATGACATTATTCCCATATCTCCTTCCTCACCCTTCACTTATGATACCAGTTCAATAATTTGGGTTGGGTCTGTGACTGTGAGAGGTTATTAGAGGCTTATGGGAGACACGTGTCTACCCATGATTGGTACTACCAATGAGTACACGTGTCTGAACTAGGGCACGACACTTGTTTTTTCTTCTAATTTATTTTCTTAATACATAGTATAGTCTCATTTAATTTGGGGATGTTTTGAGAGGATTTGGTTATCTTTATCTTTCAAAATCCCCAAGCAAGATCATGTGGATTGTGGCTTTCAATATTGGAAAGTGAGGCATGATAGACTTCTTTTAATCAATTATATTAATTAGTGGATTTATATATATATATATATGTGTGTGTGTGTTGGTTGGCTATATAAAAAAATATGGGGGACCCCATATTAATATATATAATTGAATGGTTGAGATGAATGTGTAGATATAAAAAAATATGTTAATTAAATAAATTAGTGGGCAACATGTGAAGGATATGGTGAAGAGGGTCCATGCATGCATATTATAGACTATAGAGAGAGAGCTATCTAGGGCCGCTATCTTGCCTAAACCCTAAATCATTAAACCTAATTAATAACTAACTACATGTGTTGATTACTAATAATTAGTTAAAACATACATATTTTATGAGTATATATATATGTGTGTGTACGTAGCTAGCTATTCCACACTAATTAATATCCACTTACATAAGATCACTAGGCAATTTCAGAGATCATGGGCTGTCGTCTGATATATAGCTTCAATTATTATGAGAGAGAGAGAGAGAGAGAGAGAGAGAGAGATTTAATTTTAGTGACAATAATTCCTCCTCGTCACATCTTCCAGCTCTGAAAAATTATTTCAGTCATAGCTTGTTTTCTTTTCAGAAAAAATCTATCTGATCAAAATTTCAGTCTGGTTATATATATATATATATATATATATATATATATATATTGGATCTGACGTTCCTACGAATAATAAATGAAAAGGAAATTAATTAACTAAACTAATTACCTAAAAGAAATAAAATGCATGCATTTCGAGCAAATAATACTTTGAACGTATTCCTCTTGAAGATTAAATATAATATTTCACCGGGAATGGAACCTTCTTGAGACAATTTTTTTGGTATTTAATTTGGAAGCAGCACATTGAAATCAGGTTTACTATCAGATCGATATATGCATTGGCACGATAATTAATGAATTTTTGTCTCAATATTGCACGTGGTGCGTTGTGATTTCTCATGATAATTAATGACCTGTATGCACGTTTAAACAGTGCAGTTTAATGAGAATCGAGCAACGAGATCTTGCGTACGTAAGTACCCAGGTTAATTAACATAATTTCTTTCTCATATAATAACATTTTTTTATCGACAATCATAGAAAAATAAAACGAAGATGAACAACACTCCGATCCATCGCCGTTATTCGTGGTTCGGATCAGTGTTTTCAATTGCTTTTACAAGTGTTTTCAGATGAATTGTGTCTCTCTAATGCCTACGTGTGCGTTTATGTACTCCTCGGCTCGACTCAATCACCAGCACTTCCAGTAACCGTTTTCTAGATGCATAATGGATCATAGTTGTTGTAGCAACTTTTCTGCCAGCTCAGCTTCCTTCCACGTGCTTCTAACTTCCTTGATCACTTAAACCTTCAATTTGAACCAATTATACATCAATATTATATATAGCAATGATACTTATATAACTATATAGAAATTTGTTGTTTTGCGTTTGATCCCTCAAGAGAAATTAACCCCCTTGCTACCTAATTAGTCTCTCCCCAACCTATGATACATACAATACATACATGCAATTAATTAGACTGGTCCACACAATTCTTTGTCATGACTCATGAACCACGCCTAATTAGTGTGCCCAATCTAATTTATATAGTGTGACTAGTCTTTCACGTGATCCAATTGCAGAATTGCTACACCAAATATCCTTAAGTAGTTTGTCATTTTCCTTTTTACAATATTCGACCAAATTTCAAATTCCAAATTAAACAAAGTATAGGATTGAATATAACCAATTTATTTGATCTAGTTCGTCAAAACTTCGAATCTTATATTTTCATTCGATAATTTATGAAGTTCGATCTCGAATTGTGTTCGGGTCAATTGAAATTTGATTCAATTGCTTATCAAACTAAACTCAAATATCAATTTCGTGTAGATTGAATGTCCATGTTTGTTTAGTAATATGGGCCTCGTTAGGTGAAGCCCAAATTCATAATAGTTTACATTAAAGATGAAATATAGTTCTCTAGCCCAAGTTCATACTCAGATATTAAGCCCAATTGCAGATCAAGGCCCGGCCCGACTCTCGCAATAACGCTTTTAAACAATTAAAATGCTGCACTTTTTTAACTATTGTTTTCAGTTCGAACTGGAGGAAACTGGAGAGAAATGAAACGCAGAAGAATCATTTTCGTCGTGTCGATTAGTTGACTGCAGACTCCTCCTCCGCTCACACCTCCCGAGATAATCCGATCCCCACCACCACAAAAATCCCGCCACCACCGCCGCCGTCGCGATATGCCAGTCTACAAGACCCCCTTCAACGGCTACTCCGTCAAATTCAGCCCGTTCTACGAGAACCAGCTGGCGGTCGCCACCGCCCAGAACTTCGGCATACTCGGCAACGGCCGCCTCCACGTCCTCCAGCTGGGCCCCACCGTGACGGAGCGCGCCTCTTTCGACACCGCCGACGGCGTCTACGATCTGTGCTGGTCGGAATCCCACGACTCGCTCATCGTCGCAGCAATCGCCGACGGATCGCTCAAGATCTACGACCTGTCCTTGCCGCCGGCCGCCAACCCCATCCGATCGCTCCACGAGCACGCGCGCGAGTGCCACGGCGTCGACTTCAACACCGTCCGAAAGGACTCGTTTCTGAGCGCGTCGTGGGACGACACGGTCAAATTGTGGACCGTCGACCGGCCGGCGAGCGTGAGGACTTTCAAGGAGCACGCTTACTGCGTGTACTCCGCCGCCTGGAACCCTAGGCACGCCGATGTCTTCGCCTCCGCTTCCGGCGACTGCACCGCCCGCATTTGGGACGTGCGCGAACCAGGTTTGCTACTCTAACCGACTGTGATTAGGTCAATTTTTGAACTGTTGGTGTTGGATGAATTTTAATTAGGCTTATAAAAAACAACAGGTTCTACAATGATTCTACCTGCACACGAATTCGAAATCCTGTCGTGCGACTGGAACAAATACGACGACTGCATAATCGCCACCGCATCGGTCGATAAATCAATCAAAGTATGGGACGTGAGGAATTACAGAGTGCCGGTGGCTGTGCTGAACGGGCATGGCTATGCGGTGAGGAAGGTGAAGTTCTCCCCCCACAGAGGCAGTGTGATTGCTTCGTGCTCGTACGATATGACAGTGTGCTTGTGGGATTACATGGTGGAAGATGCACTCATCACAAGGTACGATCACCACACGGAGTTTGCAGTCGGCGTTGATATGAGTGTGCTTGTTGAAGGTCTTTTGGCCAGCACTGGATGGGATGAACTCGTTTATGTCTGGCAACACGGTACAGACCCGAGGGCGGTCTGATTCAACGAGTTGACTCGGACGAGTTCGAAGCTTTTCTTCGTGTTATGGTTTTGTTTGTATAAAAAACGGAGTAGAGGATTTTTATTATTAGAGATCTTAATCATTGTACGATCAAATACGATGACGGTCAACACCAATCCCAGAAGCTCGAATCCGAATAAAGTTTTTTGGTGGGAAAAGTCCACTCATTACATTCCATTGGAATAAGTGGTTTTAGCAAGTTCTTTTTCAATCTTCAATTGTTTGAAAGTATTCAATGGAAAGTAGAAAATGTGATCGTTTCGGAATCATTGATAAACGAGTTTTTCATTGCATTACTACACAAAAACCTGCGAACATTTTCTAATTCTTGATTCGTCAAATATTACGATTCACAGGGGGTACCATGTAACGAGTTTTTTTCGATAACAAGAAAGAAGCATTATTATCATCATCAGCACAAAGAGGACTCGCATTCTTGAAGGCGTGAAAGAACCTCCTGACAGTTGGGTCTTTCATCTGCTTCTTTCCAGCAATCTTGCAAAAAGAACGAAAATCAATGACCATTCTCAAATGGAATAATAACAGCAACTTAATCTTCTTTAAATCATACATATATATATTACCTGCTATTAGCTTGCTCAGAGGACAATCAGGGATTTCTAGCCTCTGCCCATCATTGCCAACAGCATAAACCACCTGTTATATAAAATAAAATAAAAAAGAAAAAAAGAAAAACCGAATTTAGAGATCTTATTGCCTAATGGATTTTTCTATTATCAAGATTTGAGGCTTACTTGTACAGATGGAATGCCTTCCCATGGTCTGTTAAGTGTGCAGAGCTCCCACATTATAACCCCAAGGCTAAAAATGTCACATTTTTCCGTGAAGGGCTCGTTGCGAATAAGTTCAGGAGCCATCCATTCAGGTGTTCCAGCGGAAGAAGAATCTTTGATGGGCCTGGTTGTGAGTACCCTCGAAAGCCCAAAGTCGCATATCTTCACAGTCCAATGCTTGTTGACTAGGCAATTTGCACTCTTCAGATCACGGTGCACGATTTTCATGCGATGGATAGTCGTTAGCCCCCTATATATATATATTATAGTTCAGCACCAAGAAAGGGTCAACATTTAACCATGCTACCATTTTTCTTTATTTCCGTTAATTTGATGTCACAAAAGTTATAAATTTAGAATGCACCTGCATATGTCACTAAGCATTTTGAGTCTCCGTTGCCAGCTAAGCTTCTTCTTCAGCCCACTTGCATGGATTAAGTAATACAGTGATCCCATCTCCATGTATTCGGTAACTAGGGAGAGCCGAGGAGGCTTTGTACAAGCCCCAAGGAACAGTATAACTGTATGAAATATTCGGTTAGTGCTTCAGCCACCACCATATAATTTGACAACTGGAACAAAATAAAAATAAAAATAAAAAAAATAGAAAGATTACCATTTGGGTGGCGAATGCGGCTGCAGAAGAGAAAATAAATGGTTAGTTAATCAATTTTCTCTAGCCAAGAACGAGTGTTGAGCTGAATTTTCTTCACAATCGAAACGAATACACCGAAGAAACCAACTAATATTACCTCAAGATAGATATTTCATTGCAAAAATCTTCGATATTCTCAACAGTCAAATCTTGTTCTAGAAAAACTTTGATCGCAACCTCTAACCCGTTCCAGGAGCCACGGAAAACTTCACCGAAAAATCCTAATGCACAAGAAAGAAGAAAAGATCGTCTTCGACAAAGATGGGAGGTAAATAGCATCTCTCATTTTGAGAGCATAAACTTTATTTTCAGATTGCATACCAAAAATAAATTTTGTGATTAGAAAATTATATGACTAAGCAAATGAATGTGAATTGAAGTACAGATTATTGACTTAATAAATACAGAGGTACTATGGTTGATACAGAAGTGCAAAATCGGCAAGGAAAAAACAATCGGTACTACTTTTTTATGGGTTTATACTGGTAAAAGTATCCTACTTGGCAGAATTTCCCTATTTGAAACCAAAATCTGTTCAAACCACTTCTAATAAATTAATTAAATAGGAATCGCCGATGACAACCAAAATGAATTCCACAAAAAAAATAATAAAATAAAATAAAATCCAGCAATCAACCCAAGAACAACATACCAATTCCTACACGAGTTCCGATGGTTAGTTCGGAGAAATCGATGTTCCATTCTTGAAAGGGTAACAAAGGCTTGTTTAAGATCTTCGATGATTCAAGCACTTTATTAAATGTCGACATCATATCAGGACTCACAAATATCTCCTTTGCATCACTCCTCACAGAAGCTTGATTACCGGAATGTTGAGGAGAAGAAGGCAACGACATGGCTTTGTGAGAATTAATTTGTTTCAGAGGAAAATGATTATATGTCAAGGCTTTTTGACCATATATTCCATCATGACCATCTTGGCTGAATCTTGACACCTGGAAAAGAATAGTATATAATTACAAGGAACCCACCTAACGATAGAGAAATTCTGGAAGAGTATCAGACACGTATATTCATGCAAAAAGCAACAAATCTGTTATCGGCAAAACTGACTCTCGGTTTTATCGAAAAAAAGAAAAAGTAAATGCAGGCTTGTTAAAAGCAATGGAGCTATTATTAAGGCAAAAACGTTGATAGCATGACAATTAATGTTGTGAAGCGATTTTGGAAAACCATATTTGTAACATTTCAGCGTGAAAATAAAATTTTGAAACACTGGGATTGTTAGTGGAAAAGGAAATGGTTCATAAAAGAAAATCTTCCAAGTGAAGATCAATTTTAGTAACTAAACATATAAGCAAAACTTACAGCTTGCAGAGAAATTGCATTAAGTTACCAGTCCACCAGAAATTGGATTGATTGTAATTAATTGCCGTAAAGAAAAAAAAAAGCAAAGAGAAGAGCATACACTTTCTCGAAGATCTGAACTGTTATTGTTTTCACTTGTGGAACAACTTAGAGTCGAATTTACTCGTTCCTCTTGATAATGATTTCTCTTGAGAGTCTCACTCAATTCTCGAACGGCCCTAGATTTAATTTCAGAACCAAGTTAACTTATTTTGTGCAATAAAATACAGGTTTAGCAGACCAGGAGGTACAAGACATGTCTGCAACAATGCTAATGCGATTTCTGATACAAAAATGAAATATATTGGCATAAAAAAGGCAAATTGAAGTCATTAAAAAGCATGAAAATCTGAAAGCATCAACTTTCGATCAGTGCATTCCAGGATATAATATAGATATTCAGGCACTTTAAGTATGATGCATTTCTAGCCCAAGAGGCCTCCAACCAGAATTCACAAAGAGAAAACAGATCACATGGGCTGCTTCAAAGTTATCAGACTTGTGAAAATTTAAAAATAAAAATAAAAAAGAAAATCACCATGAAAATGAAGAATGAAGTTTAGGTAACAAATAGAAAATTTTAACCACCTTACGGTATCATCGCCAATCTCCGGAATCATGCTAATACAGCGCCTTCTTCTCCTACGAGCTTCTATAGGAGATGCACCAGCAGACCTGTAAATATGAATTTTGAGATGTTTATTGATGGAAAAGATAAAGGTTCTAATGATTAAAGATCTCGAACTACAACATATATATTACAAAATAATGTTATTGCCAAGCCATATTCAAAACAATGGAAATTGATAGAAAAAATAAGAAGTTGAAGACCTTGATGCGTTAACATCATTTTCGTACTCTCGGAACGAATGCCTGTGACCTCCAAGCAAAGATCTCCCATGTCCACGAAAAAAAGGATGCTCGGGACTGGAGAAAAGATGAAAGAATTTTAAAAAAAGGAAAAAAAAACTGAGATAGTAATAACCCTAGAGGTATAAACAGAACAAATAAAAACATTTCAAAAACCTTGAACTCGCTGTCCTTTGTTCAGCAATGACTTTTTTCCGGCTGCGCCGCCAAAATGAATTTGCCAAATTTGGTTCACTGTGAGATAACCTGAACATGAACAGTATTTTAGTAACCTTGCCGAAAATTTATGGATTTAAAGGCAGGAAAAACAACACTGTTACATAGACAACACATCTTTTCCTTTTGCAAATTTTAAATGTGTATGCAAATAAATGAACCACAACACTCCAGCCAAAAAAACGAATATACTATACTAGTAGCAGAGGCTTCCAAAAAAGAAATAAATGTTAACCAGAAGAAAAGGTTAGAAATAAATGAAATGTCATTTCAAAAACACGTACTGATATGGCTCCAGGAAATAGGTTATTACCCTTCGACTTCTGTTCTGTCTGAAAGGCCACATAGAGGACTGTTTGGTTCAATGGGTGAATCATACGAGTCATTTTCTGCAGAATCACTTTCACCGGCAGAGAGATGACATAGAAAGACTGCCTTAGCCGAACATGGTAATAACTTTCCAGGATTACGTGCAAGATCGACCAAAAGTTCTACAGAGTTCAAAACTACTATGACAGATATATGCTTATATGTATCCGTTCGCTCCATTACTCCTTCTCTAGGTAACCCCTGAAAACAGAAGGATGAAAAGGCAAATAAGAAAAGCAAAAGGCAAAACATGTGACATTTCTGTGGAAATTGAATAATAATGGCACCTTACCACCATAAGCATACTTTCGAGGCCAACAGTATCAGCAAGAACTTTGAATAAGATAGCTCTCGAATGGCAAGAGCCGTGTTTTATGTGGCCCAGCATATGAATACCTTGATTATCTAGTGCATGAGAGACTTCTTCAAGTGCACCTTTAACATGATCAGGTTCCAACTTCGGTCTTTTGAAAAAATCACAGACCTAAGCAAATGTGGCAATTAGTGATGAACTCAGGAAAATGTACACACAAGCACACACATAAAAACGAGATAGGAATATATACGAACCAGTCCAGCTATCTTCTTGATCATGGCAGCAGGATTAGAATTCAATCCCTTCACCAAAGTGATAGTAAGCTGCTTTAACATGGAAAGCTTCTTATCTTTACGTGTATCAACAAGAATAACGTTGGGCCTGAGCCCCTCCACATCCAAAGCATGAAGCTCGTCTAAAGAGGGTATAGTATCAAAAAGTTCCTTAAATCTTCTTTCCTACAAAAAACGAAGCATTATACAGAAGTAACGATACATTTGGCAGCAGTAATGATGCTTTAATGTCACTTACTGGGCTGACAAAATAGAAACCATCAGGAATTGGTTCAGCTAGTTTTCCAGTGTCCCACAAAGTTTGTGACGCAATTTGAAATGCTAGACTAGTCCCAAATTCATGTTGACCTTTTGGTCCTTTAGAGCTTGAGCTTTCATCTGAAGATACGAGAGCAATTGACCGCAGTTTATCGATAAGACCTGATGGCCACCATTGGGTATTATGATCTGGTGCTTCCACCAGCCTACTAACGTCCTTTGTCTCCTCCATATCTTGTCAAACTCAAAACGCAGTATCATGTTCGGTAACTTGTAACATGCATAAGAGTCATAGCCAAAGCAAGCTCTGCTCCCAGAAAGGTTCATAAACAGGTTTACCTACAATCTATATGTAGCACATAATCTGCAATTCAATAGCGAAACTTGTTAGAAACAATCAGCAGAAAATGTGACGAAAAAAAAGGGAGCGTAATTTCTAAAAGAATATTCATCAGAATTTCAACTGACGAAGATACACAAGACGACAAGATATTCTTCTAAAACAAGAAGTCCTTGCGATAATCAAGCATGCTCCGCACACCTCTCAAAATTTAGATTTGCGGTTGGCCCTTGTAAGAGAAGGAATCATTCGAGAAACAATGCAAATAAACGCTTCGGTCTCTCCAAACTCAAAACCAAAGAAATGAAATAAACAATAAACAAATGTCTAATCTACTGCATTTCTTGATCAAGTACAACGTCCAGTGGAGAACAAGGAAAGTCGCTAAAGAGGGGGAAAAATTCCCATTCTTAAGAAGAAGTCAAGAACCAAAAATTTACATGAACTCAACTCAATATGAAGAAGACTTCCACCTTGATTTTGCTATAAGAAACCAGTCAACTAACAAAAAAAATACAACACACAGCAGGTCAGCAAAAAAGGAAACAATTAACACCATGATAATGTAGTGTTACCACAATAAACTCTATCACTGCAATTCAATTCCAATCGTCGATCAACAAAGTCATTAATCAAATTAAATATGCAACACAAACGCTAGAGAATGCAGCAATCCCGTCATTCTTCTCAATAAATCAGCAAACAAAAAAAAAAATCAAGTGTTCTAAAATTTAAAGTGTTGCAAATTGTAATCGTCGCCGATTTAATTCCAACAGCCCAATCAAGGATAACTTCATTATCCATCATTCCACGAAATGCGAAGAAATAAAAAGTCAAAATAGCACCTCTTCAACGAATCCGATAGCCAAAAAAAAAAAAAAAAAACAATCAAGCGTGAAGCATTTATTTAGGCATTGGCATTCTAAAAACAAAATTTGAAAGAATTAAAGAAGAAGAAGCGTAGTAGGGCGAAATAGAATTACCAGAAGATCGGAGGTGGGAAATCTTAGAATTGTTGTTGGAGGGATGACATCTGAATCTGAGAGTGTGGCATTTAACTCTCTACTTGTACGTTTGTCATTCAAAGTACAAAATTAACAAAGAGTTTTTTTTTTTAAGTATCGCATAATAATAGCCATTAGCCACTGTATATTTATATTAACGTCAACGCTTTTGGAACACACCCCCACTCCGATATTTTCTAATTTCCATTTTTAGTCCTTTTCTTTTATTTTATTCGATTAACTGATGAGCAAATAAACTCTGATTTTTTAAAAAGGGAAAATTGTACTTTTGGTCCTATATGTTGGTCTCTTTGGTGTTTTAGCCCTATAAATTGTCTTATTTCAATTTTACATGCAATAATTAGCAAAATTAGTATTTTTAGTCCTATTTCACTCGTACCCAACAAACTCGCAAAAATTTATTTATGTTGACACTTAAATTTATAGATGTCGTCTCATATAATTAAAGTTCTACCAATGGTAGATTAGAAGTCGACTTTAACAATTTTCAAGATGCGTTCATGAAAGTAAAATGCGTCAAGTTTATTTGTCGTATCGTAAAATTAAAAATCATGCAAAATATGATTAAAAATACTATATTTGCAAAATTATTGTAGGTTAGCCAGAAACATTACAAGTTAGAGGACTAAATTTCTAAATAAGCCAACGTATAGGACCAAAACTACAATTTTCCTATTTTTTAAAGTGATTTTATGTAATCAAAATCAATTTTTAATAAAATTAACTGATAAGCAAATAAACTTTGATTTTGAGCATTTATTAATAAATTGCCTCGATTGCCCTTAAAATTGCGACTTAAAGTTAGAAAACAGGTTATTTGAATAAAAGTGAAATCAATAATTATTTTACAATGCACAAAAAAAAACTGAAATGCTATTCATAGAACATATTTTACCAGATTGTAGTGCGACTTTATTTTATTTGTAATTTTCAAAGAAAAAAACCGCAATTCTCTCAAAAACCCTTTTCCAACTATATTTCTTGCATGAACATTTCGTATTCCCTAACACAAAATGGATGAAGGCATTTCGTGTGAAGAAGCACGAAATAGTATTTTTTTACGATATACGAAACCACAATTTTGTGTTTTTTATGCATTTCGTGTTGTATTGCACAAAATGGAACACTGCATTTCGTGCAATACAACACGAAATGCATAAAAAATGTCAAAATTCGATAAAAAAAAAATACGTTCGTTATCTCGAAATCGAATTAGGTTTGTTTCGTATTGATAATTATTGTGTTCTAATTGATATTATCGGAAAACTTTGACGATTTGGAAAGTTTAAGATTTCGGAGGTTGAGAGAATTTGGAAAAAAGTTAAAGGATTTATTGACAAATGAATTATTTTGCACTGTAACTGGAAAAAATTGCACTATGAATAGTAAACCCCGAAAAAAAATTCAATAGAAAAAGAAAATCATAATTTATTACCAAAATCGTATCCGTCTCTTCAATGGAACATCGAGTTGGGTCAGAGGTACAATGCTGTTAGACACTCCTCGTGATCTTCACGTGATCATATAAACAACATCTGAATTTCACACCCCAACATATTGATTTTGCAGTTCATTTTGCTAAAAAACGAAATTCAGACTATATTTTATTTCTTTCATTTTAATTATTTGAACTAAAATAAGTATATAACTTGGCGGCAAGCGTATCTCCATAGGCTCGCATTCTCATGGCTCACAGCCTCACACCATTAATTATATATATATATATATATATATATATATATATATATATATATATATATATATATATATATATATATATATATATAAAAGACTACTAAATTACACAGAAAAATCAACTTAAATAATAAAGGCACCTTCCCATATGCTTTTAAATTACACCTTAAAGTAACTTATTTTAAGAAAAACAGAAAACAAAAACTCATTCTGTAAGCACCCTAAAAGAACTTATAAGTTCAACATCTTATAAGCACTTTTTAACTGTTTATAAGCTTAGCAAAAAACACAGTTAGTATATAATATAATCCTATTTTAGTACATTCCAAGATTGAGTTTTGAAGAGTAATAAATATGTGATTTCTGATTTTGGTATCATTTGTGATTCGGTGGCCCTACACGTAAAAAGTATGTGTAATACACATAGTCCAAATTTTGAAACAAAGTATTATCCCAATTTTCCACAATTTGCAGAAAAATCCAAATTGAGAGTTATAAGGTACTCATTCCGAGCCCCTGAATGCAATTCCTGAAAATACATGTTAATTGGGTCACTTTTATAAGTCGGTTCACTTTGGACTGTTTAGTTTCACTTCAATACCATGGGCTTCATTACTACCAAGTACCAAGGCCCAAATCGTAAATTTCACATTCATTATCGCTTAGTATATACATCCTAAAAATATATATATATATATATAATATTAAAATTATAGCTTAAAGCAATATTTACGGACAATAAAATTAGATTATGGTACAAGAGAAAAACGAAATAATATTTTTCCGTACCTACCGTAAAAAAATGATTAGGGTAAATAAGGGCAGAATCCATACTGTTTTAAGTAATTACAACGATCCCCTCAACTATTAATCATTTTACACGTCCACCCTTATGGGTCCAAATTCAACAAAATCTTCTAGATTTCGTATAATATTCTCTAGTTTGTATTCGTTTGTGCAAAAATGTAGTCTCTAATGCACCACAATTTGATAATTACAAGCCAAAAGACACATCTATGATCATTTTGTTTCAAAATGTGGAGCTGAAATGGGATAAAACTGGTACAAACTAGAGTATATTGCGCACAATTAATCTAAAAGATTCACTAAATACCGTAATAATGGATGTGTAAGAATATTTATACTTGAAGGGGGTGATTGTAATTATCCAAACAAGATAGGTTTTTTCGTAATTTGATCTTCCCAAATATATTTCATATGTCGGTTCCTTTATTTAAAGAAAAAGAATAAATAAATAAATAGGGGACAAATATGGGCAAATTACGGTCGCCCCCTGATGTATCGTTAAATTACGAAGAAAACCCTCTTGTTTGTGTAATTACAGTCACCCTCTTTTTTTAAAATAATTTTACATAAACTTTATGTAATTCGGTTATTTATCGAAGCAACTCGTAATATTCAGTTCGGTAAACGGTATGAAATGTTAACATACCGAAATTTCGGTTCGATTTTACCGATTTAACATCCCTAAATTTATCTCTACAGAGGTTTTTTCGTGTAAAAGATAATACATAATTAAGGAATGACAGTAATATAATTATCCAAAAACGAAACTCAGGGGTCGGCCGTAATTTAGCCGGACCAATATTTGTGATCGAGCTCGTGAGCAGTGATTTAGATTTATGAAATAAAATGACCCAAAAAAAAACTAATGCCAATTTGCAGAAGAATCCAAATTTCATGGATCACTATTTATAAATTAAATCCGATAATTAAAATAAAAAGGCAAATTAACACAAGAGAATCAACCCTACGATGACGGAGACAATGATATCTCTTCACCATACACACAATCCCAAACCGAATCAGTGCTCTTCATCCATGGTCAAAACGGTCAACGCACCGCTCCCTCTAGTCTGGTCCATACTGCGTCGTTTCGACCACCCCGAGGCGTACAAGTATTTCGTCAGGGATTGCACCATGCTGGTGGGCAGCGGCGGCGTTGGGAGCGTGAGGGAGGTGGCACTCGTTTCCGGTTTGCCCGGGAGGCTGAGCCGGGAGAGATTGGACCGGTCCGACGACGATATGCATGTCATCATTTACACCATGATTGAAGGGGACCAGCGGCTGGATAACTATCAGTCCACAACCACCGTGCACGAGGACCACATGGGCGGCGGCGGCGGAGGAACGGTGGTTATCGAGTCGTACGTGGTGGATGTGCCGGAGGGGAATAGTGAAGAAGAGACGCGCCTTTTTGTTGATACTGTTTTAGGGTTTAATCTCACCTCTTTAGCTAATCTTACTGAGAAGTTGGCTGCTGATGCTGCCAAGGGTACTTAATTAGTTAATTAAGTTCTTGATTAGTATAATGTTATTGCTTTTTAGTGTTTTTCTTTTTTCCTTCTTTATCTTATTTTTTTTCCATACGGAAAACAAAATGTAGTTTAAACTAGGGGTGTGAACGAGCTCGAGTACTGTTTGTACTCGATCGAGTTGACGAGTTGAAATTTATTCTGACTTGAACTCGAACTCGATTGCATGAGATTAATAAAATAATTAATAAATAAATAAGAAGCTTGTGAGTCGGCTCGCGAACTGTCCAACAACTATAATTGGGCTCGAATTCGAGTTTGAACCTGCCTTCACGAGCCGCCGCCGACTTAATTAACTCGTTTTCTGCTCCAGGGTCCTTTTTTTTTTCCTTTTTTTTTTTGTTTATTAGAAAGAAAAAAAATGTATACATATAAACGTAGTTTGGAATCAAGTGGATTCACTTGTTACGAAGTGATTAACTCAAAATAAAAAGTCGTCAAAATCTATTTTAAACGTCAATAACTTCGGCTGCTATATCCCGAAGCAGTGCAACTGGTAATTACTCCAATAAGTATGACACACGTGGCATCCACGTGTAAGTAGTAACTGGTAATATACACCGCCACGTCATTTAAACAAGCACGATTAATTAATATTTGTCGTATTCTCTGTATTTTATTGTGGTTGAAAATTCAAATTCAAATTATAATTATAATTAGTTCCAAGTTCCAACATAGCATTTTTAGATTTATTATCAGCCCACTTGGGCCTATTGAAATTTATATATGATCAGATGCATGTATGTCGTAATTCGTAGAAAATAAACCAGACGGCGGCGAAAATGGAGACTCCGCTCCACAACCCTGCGCTCACCGGCGGGCAGTGCGGCTCAAAAGTGAGTCAGATGATACACGCGCCGCTCCCTGTGATCTGGTCCATGGTAAGGCAATTCGACAACCCACAAGCCTACAAACAGTTCATAAGGAGCTGCCACCTCATCTCCGGCTACGGCGGCGCCGGCAGCGTTAGGGAGCTGAGGGTCGTCTCCGGCTTGCCGGGCGAGACCAGCACCGAGAGGCTTGACCGGCTCGACGATGATCTGCACGTCATGGTGTTCAGTATCGTCGGCGGCGATCACAAGCTCGTGAATTACCAGTCCACCACTAGTTTGCACGAAGAAGACGACGGCGGCGTGGGGACGGTGGTGGTGGAATCTTATGTGGTGGATATTCCGGCGGACAGCTGTAGGGAGGATACTTGCTTGTTTGCTGATATGATAATCGGATGCAATCTTAAATCACTGGCGAAGATCGCTGAGAAAATGGCGTGCTGTGTATAATTAATTTCACAAAGTAATACTTTTCTTTGACGGTTTTCCATTTATTTTATTTTATTTTTTATTTTATTTTTATTTTATCTGTTTTCCGCCGCGCGTGTGGGTTGGTTTTTTTCTTTCAGGACTTTTTCACTTGTAATGGAAATTATAATTTTCATAGATATACGTTTATTTGTTTTTATTATCCAAAGAATTATTAATTTCTTCCTATCTAATTTTGTGCAAATTATATAATATATATATACAGAAGTATTCGTGGCCCAGATTTCTTGAATTGTTTAATTGCTCACCCTAATTTAATTTTGGGCTGTTAAGCCTGTGATAATGAATCACGTTAAATGGGCCATAAGAGGGCCCAAAATTGATCTTATCAGTTATCATCCAAATTTTAGAACAATAATATATATATATATATATATATATATAAAATAAGGCCTCATTTGTTGGTAATATTAGCATGATTAATCAAATAATGGAATTTTGTTTGATGTTAGGTATTCCAATAACTTGTTGGTTCAATTTGCAAATATTATATTATCTTGTTTTTAAAGACATATTTTTTCATTGAATCTTCGAACATCCAATAATACTATTGAATTTTATTAGATTACTTAATTTTTTCTTGACTGATTTTATATTGACAGTGAAACGAGACCTAAATAAACAGAGCTCTCGAGAGTTTATTACAACATTAAATTGAAGGGGTGAAATAGTGGTGCAGTTAGACTTAGTCATAGTTGTTGACTAAAACGAGCTTTAATCAAGGGGTTCTTTTATATACGAAGTCAAGTTTGATTTGATATGTATGGAAAATGAAAATATGTATTATTAATTATTATCAAATGGCATTTTGTATATTGTTTGCTAATAAAAATATATATATAATAGAGAATATAAATTATGGTTTGTTTTTCATTAACTTTAATTATGCAATCATAACACACTACAAATGTTCCGTAGATTTTGGGTTAATGAAATCTTGAATACGACATAATTGTCAGTATCTTGTGGAATAACACATGAATACTGTGTCAGTGTGGGCCCCATCATAATATTTTTCCGCAAGCATTAAAATTAAAAATAAAGAATAATAAAATTAATTATCTTGATTGATAGTCATTAGTCAACAATGGCAGACAAGTAAAAGTCTTCTTCGGCTATATGTTTCATGGACACTCAAAATCTCACATGAAGGTACAAAATTACTCTATTCTCCTTTCTTTAGATTATTAGAACATACTTTATTTTAGGCATTAAGGTAAAATAATAATAGATAACAAAAAAGACAAACAAGACACTTTCTCCTTTCTTTTTCTTTTTTTTTCCCCCTCTTTTTTTCATTTTTTGACCAAAAAATATGTTTTATGTGTGTATGGGGAATTTAATTTCCAAACAAATTGTTCAAAATTTAATATTCATTGAAATGGTCATAAAAATAAAAGAGATTCAATTTAATCGAACGAGAATCAGGGTAACGACAGATATACATTTTCACAATTAACCGATGTGCGACGATATTAAATTTACATAGGTGAAACTAAAAGTGAAATTCTTAATAATATCAATATGGGACAATGTATTTTACTTTCTTCATGGGCCTTTTTAGAAGATTTTGAAATATAATGGTCTTTTAAATTGGACTTTTCATTACATGTGCGTCGATTTACCAAATAAATATATATTTTTCTAATCCATCCACTAATATTCAATGCACATAACTATAAATATTTTTCCTTAAAAGCAGCCAATTATTTTCTAACCAATTTCACATATTAGAGCGGCCAATTTAATGCATTTACACAGTAAAATCTTTTAGGAAAAAAAAAAAAGAATAATTAAATAAAAAAAGAAATCCACTCATGTAAAATTTGACAAAAAACCGAAAGGAGGAGTGGGTGAGCCCAAGTTTGGTCCCATTAAATAAGAAAACCAAAAATAATGGGCGCGAATTAAAGTCGGTTGGGTTCCTTTTTTTTATAACTGTCGTTATAATCCAACGGTATGTCCCGTGACATTTGTTTCTTCCGACAAAACAAAAAACCTAACAATTGGGGGGCGGAGATTAAAAAAAAAAACCTAATTATTAAAATCAAGAATCGGCCCCCTTCACTTCACTTACTTTTTATTATTTATTTTAATTTTTTTGGAATAATTGCCCCCACCACGTTACGATAATCCACACAAATACATTCAGTCAGCAATCAGCGCCACTCCTACACTAATTACTCATCGCCTAAAAAGCACAAGCAAACCCCCACTCCTCTCTCTCACATCACTTTCTCTCTCTACATTTCTCTTTCTCTCTCTTTTTTTCTCCTCTTCTTTAGCCACAATTCGCGGGAAGAGCTCCGAATCCCAGTAGTCCACTGCATTACTCTTTCTTTCTTTATTTCTCAGGTATCCTACGAACCAAATGCCTGATTAATTTTCTTTATTCTGTGTTTTCTTCAGCTGTTTATGATCTTGTTTTGTGTTTAATTTACAATTTACTACCTAATTAATTGTGGGAATATTGCTGCTAATTAGTTTCTGGGAATCTGTAATTATTATCTAAATGCTGTGTGTTTCTTGGTCCTAATTGTTTTTTCAAGAAAATCAAGAAGGCAGATTTTATTTCCTTTTCTGCATAGATTTTCTTGAATCTGGGAACAGGCATTCTTGATTTTTCTTGGTTGATGAATACAGGTAGGAAAAGTAAATGCTTTTATCTACTAATTTTTAAGAGTCTTGATTGCCTTAACAGAAAAACAAAAATTGAATTTTTATTGCACTTAATTCCTAGGTTTATTTGTGTGTGTTTTTATTTAAAAGTTGTTGTTGTTGTTGGTTATGTAGTAACAGACTGTCCAATGGAGAGAAGGCAGCAACAACTAGATTTAAACGCACCGCTCTTGTCGGCAAGACGATATTCATCGCCCTCGTGCTCTGCCGAGCTAGTCAAATGGAAGGTTCTAGAGAAGCCGCCACCGCCTGCAAGACAACAATCTCTTCCATCGAAAACTTCCGATTGGGAATACGAGGATGTCTGCAAACCAGCTGCCGTCCCTTTTCACTGGGAACAAATCCCGGGCAGACCCAAAAACGAAGCCGAAAGCCAACCGCAAACTCCGCAAGAACCTTCCATTACGCCTAGGCTGCCACCTCGTTTATCGGGCCCCACCAGGTTCGCCTCCGGTGAACGATCCAACGATCAGGGCAACATCTACCGGGCCCAAGTGGAAGCGTTTTCGTTCGCCGATCATGCCACTCTTATCGAGAAACTAAACGACAGTTTGAAATGCAAAGACGAATCTGAATCCGAGAGCCAAGAGGAACAAGATGAAGATGCCGCATATTCGGATGCACTCGACACACTTTCGGTGACGGGATCTTGGTCTTGGAATTACAGCGTCAGTGGAATCAGCGGCTGTAATAGCATTTCCGGGCCGAAACCTTCCGGAAACTTCTGCATTGATACGAATACGAGGGATTTCATGATGAATAGGTTCTTGCCAGCTGCTAAGGCAGCTGTTTTGGAGACACCGAAGAAGCAGCAGAAAGTGCTTGTCGAGCAGCCGAAGAAGCCGTTGTTTAGAAAGGCGGTTTCTGGTGAAATAAAGCCTTCGCCAAAGCAATATTACAACGAGTATGTAGATTACGTGGAGAGCGACGACGAAATTCCGAATTTTAAGAGTAATACTCCCGTTAAAAAAACGGGGAAAGCTTGGGGAATTATCCCCCGTTTTTGCGTCAAGAATTCTATGTGCCTACTGAATCCACTCCCGGGTATGAAATCGAAATCCCGTGCACCAACACCTCCGAAGACTCTTGAAGTCAAAAGATTGACTAGAAATGCACATAGTGGACCCCTCGACAAGGTACGATTTTTTAGTATATATAATTATGTATCGTTTTTTTTTAATTAATTGTTGACGTATTGAAAACCTATGTAGAATGCTTGCCATGTACCTCAACAGAGGAGATTTCACTCGGGATTGTTGTCGCGCGATCTGCCGAGAATGGAGAATAAGATGAGTAACGATTTGAATAATAAATCGGGGGCGTCTCAATTGAGAAGCATATCTCCTTACAGAAATGAGTCTCCGAAATCTCCGTTTAGAGAAGGGGTTGGATTTCTCGGTGTACCTAAAGGAGTGGAGGATTTCAATGCCAATAAAATCGCTTCGTCTCGTAAATTGTTCAAGGCATTGCATGATGTGTCTAGGAATCAGACGAGCGAGAAAACGGGGGAAGTAGTGGAGAAGAAGGTGTACGTAGAATCTGTAAATAGAAAAGATCAAGAAACCCCTGCATTGGACGAAGGGAAGAAACGAAATCCGAATGTCGAGTTGAATCGAAGCGTTGAAAAAGAAGAAGAGGAGAAATTGGAGTTAGATCCTCTTCTGAAGCCATCTTCGCCGTTGGCCCCACCGTTACCGAAATCGCCTTCGGAATCTTGGCTCTGGCGAACGCTGCCTTCGATTTCGTTGGGGAATCCGTTTGCTCATTCGAGAAGAAACTTTCATCTTCAGTCGAAGAAGCAGGGCCAGAAATTAGCTGATGCGAAATGGGAGACGATTGTTAAAACTACTAACATAAGGCACGATCATGTTCGTTATTCGCAGGTCGGTTTTTTTTTTTTTTTCTGATCTTTGCTAAAATTATTTTTCTCGTATTTTTTGTTCTGATCTTTATTGTTTTGTGATTCAAAATTTGGCAGGAGCTTGTACCGCACGTAACCCACCGACAAAGCAAATCGTAGTTAACGATAACTGATGATCTATTCTTTTGCAAGAAAATACAGCTTCACTAATTTTACGGGGTTTTTTTGGTTTTCGATTCCGGAGGAAATATGATACAAATTGATGATATTTTGAACGTCAAAGATACAGTTTTTATTTTGTTTTTGGTGTTGTAATTAGAGTGAACTCTGGCATTTTTTTGGAGTTTTAAAGATATGTATGAATGATTACAGAAGATGCTATATGAATGGAAGTTGCTTGAATGAATTGTTCGTTCTTGATGCTTAGGTGGTGTTTGCAAAAGCTTATTTAAAAACAAAAGTTAGTGATTGTGAGTTAAGTTGGGATTAAGCGATTATTTCTAAAAGTTAGGAGTGTTTGCAATTTGGTTTGCAAATGCTTTTTGAAAGTGATTATGCGGTTTTTTTGCTCATAATCTGTTTTTAGGTGTTTGCAAAATCAATTTTTGTTTTTGCTTCTCTTAAAATAATCTGTTTTAAGCTATTTTTTTAAAAGTACCCATAACCCTGCTTTTTTAATTTTAGTTCATTTTCCGAAATTTTCACAAACACCCCCAACTTTTAGAAATAAGCATTTAAAACTAACTTAAATCACAATCACTTACTTTTGCTTTTAAATAATCATTTGCAAATACCACCTAAAATAGATTAAACAGGTACATGAGTGCTTTTAAAATTATAGCTTAAAGCAGCTTATTTTAAGAGAAGCAAAAATAAAAGTTTATTTTGCAAACATCCAAATACAAATTATATACAGAAAAAAACTCATAATCTATTTTTAAAAGCTTTTACAAACACCACCTTAGAGTGCTGACTGTACAATAGTTTGTTGTTTGTTGGACCCAATTCGGGTATGGTTCTTTTGGGCTGGGTTGAGCGGGTCAGGTCAATTGCTATCCTTATAATCTCAAAATTGGAATAGACATATGGGCCGGCCCGTGTGGATTTTGACATTTGGCCCAAATAAAATATTAGAAGTAACCAATTTAGAAATCAAAAGGGCCGTCCCTTTTTTTTTTTTTATTTTTTATTTTTTATAATTTGACTTAATATATATATTTTTAAATCATTTTCGAGAATTACAACCAAAATGATGCATAATTTTATAATATTTAAAAAAAAAAAAATAGATTTTTAGGGTAGATGAATTGTTATGGTGATGGAGGGCCCCGACTTGGGGTCACATTTGTCAATATATAATTATAAAAAAAATAAAAGAAAAGGAGCACTAGTCTATGCCGTCCCATTTATTCAGTGCTCCATAGTCAACATGTAGGGTTAAAATATAAAAGTCTACAAAAATGTCTCTATAGTAAAAAATATGGGGGGCCATGGCCTCCTACACATCTCTCAAATTCCTTTTATTTTATATAGAAATATATTTAAAAAAAAATTCACATATAATAGCATCAACAGCTCTACTATAATATTTTTTAATTTATTTGACCACCTCGAACTTAAAATTCTGATTATGCAAGTGCATATACCGGTTTTCAATAATTTTGTAACTAAATGTTCCATCTGATTTTTTTTTTTTTTTTAAATAGAGATATTTTGTTATGAAAATACAAATCTAGACTCCGATCCCATTGTATAATCATGTTTAAAATTTTAAATAATGGAAAAGAAGAATATGAGGTGTAATTGTCAACATTTAAGAGATGTATTCAAGAATCACCGTAACGACGACGTTTGGATTTTAGGTGATTATTTTAATTGGTCCAGTCCAAATCATAATGAAGCCTCAATTATTATTGTTATTTATTATTAGGGTGAAGGTAATAATCATTTATAAATAACCCTCCACCATATAATATTCTGTTTCGTGAAATATATGTATATATGATTGCATTAATTTGTTAGGCATGTGTGCAGGTAAAGATCGAACTACTCTTTGTTAAAGATTCCAATTCATTGCCAATTATATTCCCAACCATTATACTAGTACACTAGTACGTACTATACCAGAATTTTCTTTTTTTTCCTTCTTATTTAATCAATTTAATTAATATCCTGCACCACATGCATAAATACATATTTATACTTTACATTTAGATATTGAATTTTCTTATGTCGTCTGTTTAAATTTTCAATTCCAATTTGGTATCTTTGTTACGTTACATAGGGTGAAAGTTGGATGGATCGGATCGAAATTAGTTTTTCCGAAAAATTTCCAACAAATTTCTGAAGTACAAAATCAATTCCAATTCCAAAATTTTCGAAATCCAAAAATTCATTCCAATTTCAAAAGGCCGGAAATTTCGGAATTTTGGAAAAAATCAGAAATCACATAAACTTTAAAATGTCAAAACTTAGCCGAATTTCTAAAAATGTTCATATTTTTTCAAAAATAAGAACATCCACGTCGATAAAAGTAAAACTAATAACTACTAAATTTTAGTTCAAAAATAAAAATAAAAATAAACACAACATAATATCCAATAAACCTTCTAACAACAATTTATTATGTCAAAATTCTAAAACAAAATTTATATGTGTATTTTTCGGAAAATAACTATTATATAATATATATTACTTATAGGTGTATTTTTCGGAAAAAAATCGGAATTTTTCGGAATTAATTTCGGAAATAAATCGGATTGGAAATCGGAAATACCATATTTATTTTATATAATTCCAATTCCAATTAAAAATAAAAAATCGGAAAAATTCGGAAACCAGAATTTCGATAGTCGGAATGAAAAAAGTTGTTCCAAAATCGGAACTTTTCGAATCAGAACTGACGGAAATTGAAAATTCCGTTCCAACTTGCACCCTATTGATTACATATGCAAACACGCTTCTTGTTAATCTTTGAGTATATATATATTTATTTATTTATGCCATGAAATACAAAAATATTGGCAACATAAGTAATTAATACATAAATTAATAGTACAACAAGAACTGCTCATGCATGCATGCATGCATATTCTAATAGTGTCTTTCTATTGCTAAAAGATCAAGTACTTGCAAGATCTCACTCCTATATATGCTCTGATCAAGCATATATACACAGTCAGATTTCGAGTACTCGGCCTTTTCTCCGAAAATATATATATACTTAATTAAATTATAATATATATATATATATATATATATATATATATATATATATATATATATATATATATATATATATATATATATATATATATATATATATATATATATATATATATGGATATATCATATTGCAGTTGATGATGAATGGGGAGTAGTTAAAGCAAGAGAAAGCTTTGTGTTAATATCTTTGTAGTACTCCTTCCCGCCTTTATTATAACTGCAACCATTTTGATCGTTCTTATTAATGCTTAACCCGAGGCTCAGGCTCAGCTGCAAATCCGCAGAAATAAATCGTTCTTTACTAGTAGTAGTTTTCTTCTCCTCGTCGTCGTTCATCTGTTCGTTAAACGCGACCCCATTAATAATTAACTCGTTAATCATCTCTGCTAATCAATTTCTTGAAGTAAATTACCTGATTAATAAGCCTCAAAGGATGATCATCAAGATCGAATGGCGGCTTAGAGTTCTGTTGATGATATCGATGATTATCCCTGTCAATTGAAACATTCCAACGTGGTTGTTGTCGTAAATTTTGTGAGAGAGAGCTCGTTCGATGATGATTATATGAAGACCACTGATTCTGATATCTATGTATTATATATTTACCAACAACAAAAAAAAAAAGATTAGAGAGTAATAATTAGATCATGATCATTATTTTATATATTTAGTGATGATAAAACTTGTGATAATTAACCTGGAAGATAGGGGTTTGATCTCATAGGAAATACGATCGGATTTAGGGTTTTGGGGAAAAAGAATATTCTTGGTATCGGCCTGAGTATTAATCGAATTCCTTGCAAAAACAATGCCGCCATTCTCCAACTTCAACTGATGAATATTAGGGCTGCAATATTTGTTGAATGTAGTTGCAGATAGCTGGTAGTTTCTCCCTTGAATGTAATGGTGCCTATTCACTTGCCTTATTACTGTTATCACATGGATTAATTATTAATGAAACATATTCATATATATATATATATATATATATATATATATATATATATATATATATATATATATATATATATATTCCAGTTATATGTATATATCAATTGATTGAATGAGCATGGTACATAATTTTAAAAGGAGAAAATTAAACAGGTTATCAGAAACATCGTACCTCGTCCAGATTCGTCGAGTTTCTTACTCCTATACATCTGATCAAATTACCGTTAATTAATTAATAAAGAATATAATATATATAATTAATCAGCAAAGATATGTTTAAATACAACACTAGTTCTAATTAAATTACAATGTATGAAAATAATAGTGCAACCACCTGTAGGTGACTTTTGACATGAGAGATACCAAGTCCTCTCACATTCATCAATTGAAGCACTGCTTTTGGAGTGGCTCCTGGGAAATATTAAATATTAAATATATATAATGAGCATGAATTCGACAAATAAACGAAGAATTATACTCGTTAGTTTCATTAATTAATTTATATTGAGATATATTAATATAAAGTTTTATATGAAAACTTACTTTCTTGACCACCGAGTCTCTCGATAGCATGAACAAACGAGAGATGGAGATCCGGGGTCCACCTAAGCCTCGGCATTTTGGATCGAACATAATTACGAACCGCACTCTTCTTCTTCTTCATCTCCATCTTCTCTTCTTCTCTCATGAGATTCAAATGATCTGCCGAATATTTCTCGTCTAATTTCTTTTGTTCATCAATATAATTAATGGTGGCATCTCCCACAGTTAAATTAACGCTGCTAGCTTCTTCGTTCAAATCAATCGAAGAACTATTACCACTACCCGAGGAATTAGCTGATAATATGTTTTCATCAATATTTATCTCTCCTCCACTAATATTATTCATCGTCTTTTGATCAATATTTTCACCCATATATATGGCTGTACAAAATGATGATCATTAGTTTTAAATGTTCTCAACCTGCAAAATAAATAGGAATTAGATAAGAATTTAAAACACAAATGAGAAACAAAGGCATATTATTTAATTACAATTATTTATATTGGGAAAGAGAGTTAGCTGGATTGAATTAAATGCTGCTACTAATTAATTAAATTAAAGTTTTTTCATGATTGCAAAACTGTGATTGGTGGAATGCAGCCCAGATTGGTTAGCTTGCTAATTACGTTATTGGAAAGAGAGTTTATTCATTTTTTGGGGACTTCAATTTTTTAAATCAGAAAATATATATATAAAATTGCAGAAAATAAACAAATAATAGAAGAAATTAAAATTAAAAGAAACGGATGGACGCATGTGCATTCTCAGTATTTAAAAGGTGTCTTAATTGTTAATTAGCCAATTACATATATCAGTAATTAATTAGTTAATACTATGACAACCAAATTAAATTAGGATAGTTGATCATAGTTAGAACTTCTATTACACCATATCTCTAGGGTTTGTTAAGAAAAATAAAATAAAATGGAAGATTGCTGTTGGTATTTTATCGACAAAGCTTCTCATATATATTAAGATAAAAGTTATATATATATATATACCACAGAGAGAGCACCATGGCCCTGCAGCATCATATATATATATATACAAACCCTAAGAGAGAGAGAGAGAGAGAGAGAGAGAGAGAGAGAGAGAGAGAGAGAGAGAGAGAGAGAGAGAGAGAGAGAGAGAGAGAGAGAGAGTGGTGTACCTTGAAAGTTTTCGTACAACTATATATATATATATATTAAGATAATTAATTGGCAAACCCTAAAGCACTGTCTTCTAATTATAGTTGCACCAGGTGATCGACGTTTCTCAGCTTCCTCCGTCGATCAACCGTTCATTTTATAAGGATGAAGGTTCCTAATAGATTAACAAGATGAAATATCGACGAGACGATGAATCATGAAGATCGATCACAGGAAAGAGATCGATAATATTCCGGGTGGGGGGCGGGGGTGGAGAAGCGGAGAAGAAAGAAGAATAGTTCTCTTTTATATATTTATTTTGGGATGTTGAGGGTTTTACGATTCATTCAACCATGGAATTTAATTTTAAGGCGACTATTCGTCAGGACTCCATATTTCTTTTTTTCACCTAGACTTTCATGCAGGGGGTTGTTGTTTCTTAATGAGGAATTTTTAAATAATATTAATAAATAAAAATAAAGAAAAAGAAAATTCAACGATGGGCAATCCCACTTGTATAATAATATGCAATAATTCTTTGAATTATAGATACAGATGAGTGTGGTCCCATTGGCTGTTGAGTATCATGTGACTTCCCCAAAGTTATCGATCTCCTCTTTTTCTCCTCCTGTATAAAATCCTTTCCTTTTGACACCTGTCACTCTCTCTCTCTCTCTCTCTCTCTCTCTCTCTCTCTCTCTCTCGTGATTATGTTAATGGTATATATAATTATATATACATTGGGAAGAAATTAATCATATGTTGAAAAAGGATTCCAATCAACATGCAGCTTATATATATTATCCTACCTAAACCAAAGACTTTCTTTCTCCATATATTAATTTTGTATGACTTCAATTATTTTTCTCTGTTCCCATATTTACTTTTTCTTACGATTTTACACTAGGGTCAACATTATTATTCTATACACATGAGACAATATATATATTATAATTAAATAAATTATTTTTTTTGTTTTAACGTGGCTAATTGACGACTATTAATTAATAACAAATGATCTATATTTTTCAAGTCCGATAATATAATGCATGAGAACAAAAGAATATCAACCAACGATGAGCTAATTAATTAATTAGTGTCCTAAAATTGCATGATTATATTCTCTTAACAATTCTTGGATTAATTAGTCTTGTAAATCAGACTCAAAGTAACCTGCAGCTCGCACGTAATTATATTGATCAGCTTCCACTCTTCTCTTGCCAAGTGGACCAGCATTTTCGTAAGAGATTGGAGATCAAACTAACGATTAGTCTGAAAAGCGTGATACTAAATTCGAGATTGATTGTTTCAGGCTTAATTAGTTCGATTACGAATCATTTTCTGAATTAGTTCCAAATTTTTAATCTGGTATATATATATTTAATGAAAATGAGTACTTATAACCGAATTAACATCGGGCAGCCTAGCTAGGAGCACTTAATTGTTCATTAAAACTGTGATTATCGGTTTAATTAATTTGGATAATATACATCAAACGTGGCTTCTCAATTGCCATATATTCATATATATATGACATGATTTCCATGTTTTAATTTACGGTTCATCCACCTATAAATTAATTAATTAATTAATTTGCTCCTCAATTTCAAAACCTTTTATGATTAGCGTACGTACCTGGTCCCAAATCCTAATGTCCTAATATAATTATTTAATTATTTAATTATATATATATATATATATATATATATATATATATATATATATATATATATATAATGAATTGAAACTTCAAAATTGTTGCGTGTAACTATGGAATATAGATGAGAATGTAACAGTAATAAATAGTTTGGTCAATTTTGGTGGGAATTTTTGTGTTCAAAATAATCAATATAATTGGGCAAACATCGAATCGACCGTTTCTTGCATGTATGTAAAAATCTGACAATTTTTAACCGACTTTTAATTAAGTACACACACATACATATTGACTTTTGTATAAACGTAATATATACAAATACAAGCAACCATTTTGGTTACAATATAATCACACAGTACGTAGTTGATAATATGCCTTGTTGGCCATGCATACTCATCACTACGTCATTACAACGATTAAATATATATTATATTAATTCTTAATTGGTTTATTATTGTATTCACAGTATGTTGACTAGTTAGAATTTTAATTTAATTTTAAAGAATTGCACCAAGTATTCAAAGAAGCTGGTGACACTAGGAGACAAACACAACTGTCTGCTTGAATTCTTATATCTGCCTACTCTCTCTCTCTCTCTCTCTCTCTCACACACACACATGTAAATTAGTATACAAATTAAATGGATTTTGGATGTTCGAAGACAGACATGCAGAGAGCATTATATCATTGTTTTTTTAATTTTTTTTAATAGATGAATTATATTTTATTCTTTTACTATAAAAGTTATTAAACACAAAAGAAATGGGATTTCGAAACCCTACAAACTTAAATAAATGTAAGTTTTCTTGTCTTATCGTTTGCATGAAGAGTTGACATTAGATCATCGGAATCTTTCATTTCAAAAGAATTTATTCTTACATTGCATGTAATTTTCATGGATGTCGACATTCAACCTAGCACTAATACGTACTAATATATATATATATATATACTTTTTTTTCCCTTCAGAAAAGTAATTACCGGTCTTATAATTGTGCTTCTCATGTCAATTTAGACTCGTAATTACTAACTACGTTGCCTACGATGAGTCAATTTGAAAAAAATAATTGTTTTACTAGTCAAGATTAATTAGTGTATATTACCTCTAATTAATTAATCAATAATATCGAGGAGGCCATTTAATTATAGATGTGGACACCTTTAATTTAGTTTATTGCTAAGATAAACCACTTCGTCGGTCCCCTACCCTGGGTAATATTATATTTATCCAATTGTGCCAATGGTGCATTGTAATATTAAATAATCTACACTAGTATGACAATTTAGGTTTATTCTAATTAATCTACTCCTAATGATTATATAGTAATCAACTTCACCTTGTAACAACATTTTATTGACAAACACCTTAGTAACTTTCAATCACACAATATGTTTATGTATACATTGTTGGATCAAATGAGCATTTTGTCAATCTGACCCATGTTCCAATCCAATTGCCAGCGGTCGTTAGTTCGAATTTGTCATACATAATTAGCCTAATATAATTTACGTCTCTCGTATGGTTTGCAAGTTATTGTACAAATAGTGTATATTTACCTGGTTTTTTATATATTTGCATACAAGAACTATTATAAAGCCCACTATTGGGCCCATTAGCTACATTTGGTGTAAATTGGGCCGGAATTATACAAATTATATCCACACGAACGCTTATTCTATCCACCAAAAAATTAAGAAATTTTTGGATAAATTAATTATGATTAATGTGGGGCCAAGAAATCTGAAACAAGGAGAAAAAGTGGGACCCAGTCAAACTCGGATGCAAAAAGCACGTACTATTACTCCGGGCCCTGCACCACCACCAATTCAGAAAGCTTCGCCGGCGATTAACCGTTTTACCGGCTTACACCGCTCTTCCACGGCCACTTAATCGAACGATTTAAAAAAAAAATGCAAATATTACCTTTCTAATTACATAAAATTAGATGTAATACGAGGGAAAATTACTAAAAATAAAATAAAAAAGAACAGAATTTTGTGGGGTGGCGTCGGGGGGTGTGGGGGGTAGTAGGGGGGGTGGGAGTGGAACAGAACAAACTTCTTTTTTTAGAGAGACAAAAAACAAGAGAGAGAGAAGAGAGAGAGGAGAGAGAGAGAGAGAAGAGAGAGAGAGAGAGTTTCTTCCCCCCACCCCCATTCCCCCTCTTTCAGAGAGATGGTCGAGGAGAGTTTTCATCTCTGAGATCATCCTATCCTGAAAGGGGAAGAAGTCGATCAAGCAAATCCGCGCACAATTTCTCCTTCGTCTCTTCAATCGTAATTCATCTACATTCTTCTCTGCTACAATTTTCTGTTTCCGAACCACAATTTTCCCACCCATCATCATCGTCAACCTTTTCCCCACCCTCTGCATTTTCTCTCGTAACACAGGATCTCGAGAAAGGATCGATTGCAAAATACATTATTTCTACCCCCGGAATTACGCCGCAGATTGTAGGGCATTGCATTGCAAATTGACCTCCCCAAAATTTTTTTTTGTCCTCCGGTGAGTTTTTTTTTTTTACATTCCATGCACCTTTTCTTTTCTCGTTGGTAGCTTATTCATAAGGTTATTTTTTTAGAATGTTTTTTTTTTTTTTTTTTACGATTTTAATAACCAATGTTGGTTTCTGTTATTATAATGTTTTTTTTTTATTTGCATGTATTTTCAGATAAAAATCGAAATCTCGAGATAGATAAATTCAGCCGGGTTATGCAGTTGTTGGTGAAAAGCGTGGTGTTATAGCCAAACTAAAAGCTGGTTGAAGATGAGAGACCCCAATTTTGCTAATAGTTTAAAGGGGGCTGATATGTTAACTTTTGCTTGCTAAGTAGTTTGTGCCTAGTGGCTTAGTAGTGATTTGGTGTATGTACAGTTATCATTGATTAGGTGAAGTGAAGGAATTGTTGGCGTGGTTGTGTTACGTCCGAGTAATTCTAAATTGCTCGGAGGGTTATCGTGCAACTATACAGCTGGATATTTTTTATGTGGCGCCTCTTTATAGATTCCTGCTGGCTGTGTTGGAAGAAACTGTTCAACCTTTGCTCCTCTTCGACAAATGGTTCTGCACACAATGGGGGGTAGATGGACCTCTTGTTTCACGCTTTTGATTCTTGTTGTGGGAGTTCATGGTTGCTCTTCGCTCAATTCTGAAGGTAAAAAAGGACAAACGAAAAAAAAGAAAAAAAGTTTTGAAGTATCTGGTGTGATGCAGTTGACTTGATTAAAAAAAGTATAAATTGGAATGCAGGAACGGCATTGCTTCATTTCCGAGCAAAGGTGGAATTTGATCCATCAGGAGCTTTAGCAAATTGGAATGCTAATGATTGCGACCCTTGCATGTGGTCAGGAGTTGAATGTCTAGACGGTCAAGTGGTTATGCTGTAAGTCCGATTATACACGGATATTATTATCCGCCAAATTTATGAGATTTTTCGTTGATGGATAATCGGTATATTCCCTAATTCGTAAAATTCTATTTATTATACAGAAATCTAACTGGACTTTATTTGGAGGGAGTACTAGCACCAGAGCTTGGAAACCTTGCCCATTTAAAATTTCTGTGAGTGTCAACTTTGTTTCGGTGCACTAGTTATCTGGCATTTATGAAGTACTCTCGATGGTTTCTGTTTCCTTTTCAACGTTAAAAATCACATGGCTTCGTCGTCTTAAATTTATTGGTTTCCATCTTTCAGTAAATGTCGTTTTTATGAATAACCTTGATTGATGTTTTCTTATTGTCTCACAAGTGACCTATCCAAAAACCACCTTTTCGGCACAATACCACCACAGTTTGGACAGCTTAGAGCACTGGAAGTGCTGGATGTGAGGGATAATAGCTTGAGTGGAACAGTTCCTTCAGAATTAGGAGAGTTGCATTCCCTAAAACGATTGTAAGTATAAATTTCCGATGTTCATGTTTCTTGATGCAATATTATTATCTCAGCTGATACATATACTTCCTTTCTAGATTGCTTCGTAGCAATAGATTCGAAGGAAGGATTCCTGTGGAGATTGAGAAGCTTTGTATGCTAACTGATTTGCAGTTCGATAATATCTCTACCAGTGCTGCTCCTGCTGAAATCGGTTGTGTAAATAGAAAATTTGGCCACTGGTAAGATAACTGCTTAAAATCTCATCATTTATGAATATTCAATTGTTTTTCCATGGATATATTGGAAACTTTCTTCTTGATGCTTTCAACGCCCGTGTTCTTTTCTATTCATTTACAATTGTCTGCTATTTTCCGGGTTTTTTTTTAATAATATATAATGCATGCCTTGAGCAGCCTCTGGCAGGGACAATCGAGGAAAGCAGAACGGAGCATAATTCATTACCTTAAACTGCTGGCACAGTAAGCAATACTATATATTTTTTTCAATCACTTTGTTCTATTCATCATTTTCATGCTAACAGGTGACTACGTATATTTTTACCTTTTGTTGAAGGTTGAAGTTTCCAAGCGACATGTCACACAACCATGGTAATAATGACTGCAGCAATCTAACAGGTGACCGAGGGCACTTTTTTCTATATTATTTATTTCTTAATCCGATGATGCGCCATGGATATATGACTTTCTCTTGCATTTGCTAGATTCACCCGATGCAGGTGTGATTCGGAACGTAGACATGCACGTAACTAATGTACGCCGCATCCTGGACGAACAATCCAGTAGTAACCTTGTTGCTGTTCCTCCCAACATCCCGGTCCCACCTCCGACGGGAGCTTTCATTTCTCTTCCAAGCAGAAGTAGTGGGTCATTTCCTGCTATACCGAATGCGAAGAAACTTTCTCCTTTGCCTATACCATCACCGACTTCAGGAGAAGAGAATATGCCTCGTGGGAGTCAATCAAACGATAATCAGTCATCTGCTGCTGGAAATTCTGGGAATTCGCTGAAGCTTATAATTGGAATATCGGCTGCAGTTTTCTTGCTCATTGTTTTGGCAGCTATATTTGCCATCTTCAGATGTAGAGCAGCTAGAACAATTGGTCCTTGGAAGACTGGATTGAGTGGACAGTTGCAGAAAGCTTTTATTACAGGTATGCTTTCCAAAAATGTGACAGATTTAATATAGTTCGATTTAGTTGGAATTTTTTTTTTCTTTCTAAATTTTGTTTGTTCATGTATTTCGTTTATTTGTAGGTGTCCCTAAGTTGAACAGAGGTGAGCTAGAAACTGCATGTGAGGATTTCAGTAATATTATATATACCCATGATGGTGTGGCCACGTTATACAAGGGAACTCTATCAAGTGGAGTAGAGATTGCTGTTGTTTCAACTGCTATAGGTTTTTTAAATGAATGGTCAAACCGCGCGGAATTAACATTCAGGAAGAAGGTTAGATGTTCTGTATCCCATATTGCAAGGTTTATTACTTACAAAACTCTTATCCTACAAGCATTCGTTTTTCTTTTGCTACAACTGTAGATTGATAGCTTGTCTCGAGTGAATCACAAGAACTACGTTAATCTTATCGGCTACTGCTCGGAAGATGTACCTTTCACTAGAATGATGGTTTTTGAGTACGCTCCAAATGGCTCTCTCTTTGAGCATTTGCACAGTAAGTTTTGGCGGTGACATAAGTTCAATACATAATGCGATTTATTTTCGTTTTTTCTATAATTGTAACAAGATTTAATATTTATTCTGTTTGTTTATTTCAGTTAAAGAACTCGAACACCTTGACTGGAGCGCAAGGATGAGGATAATCATGGGGACTGCTTATTGCCTTCAGTACATGCACGATCTCACTCCACCAATCGCGCATGTCAACTTGACTTCGAAAGACATATTCTTGACAGACGATTATGCTGCTAAAGTAAGCTTTAGTTCTCTAAATGAATTCTTATCAATAGTATTAATTGTTAAATATTGGTTTAACAGTGGAAATTTTTTATCGTTTACAGATTGCGGATGTATCTTTCTGGGCCGAACTCATAGCCAAATCGAAGAATCCTTCCGAAACCGACTCGGAGCATTCTGATGTGCCTTTGGAAACAAATGTTCGCAGTTTTGGAATCCTTTTGATCGAAATAATTTCCGGAAAACTCGCTTGCGTAGAAGGGCAAGGCAAACTAGTAAATTGGGTAAATATAATCTATCTACTAATTTACTGTTATTACTCAGAATGTGTTGAATGTATTGAATTATTGTCAGGCTGCTCAGTACTTGAACGATAAGGCGACCATAAAAAACTTGATCGATCCAAGTTTAGCGTCTTTTAAGGAAAACGAGCTAGAAACTGTGTGCGACGTAATACAGAGTTGCATCGAAGAAGATTGGAGGAAAAGACCTCCGATGAAAGAAGTGATTCCGAAATTGAGACAAGCCATTGATATATCAGCCGAAGCAGCAACCCCGAGGCTATCTCCACTTTGGTGGGCCGAACTCGAGATATTATCGGCAGAGGCCGCTTGATTGATTCTAGCGCGCGTGCAAATTGCAATGTAAGTCAGTTCATATCCACCCTTCAATTCATTACAAACCTCTCTAAATCAAGATTTGTAACTATATTATTTTATTCTTTGAATTATATATATATGTGAAAAAGCTGAATGATAAGAATATTGAAAGGTTGAAGTACAATACTAGAGAGCACGAAGTGATGAAGGTACAACAATGTGAAATATTTTTTTGTTGCGTGGGATCAAATCAAAATCAAAATCAAAGTGGATTAGAGAAGGGATGATCGCAATTGTAGCAATGTGCCTTCGACCTCAGGGAAGATAATGTATGGCTTAATGCAGACTAGGAAATCCTTTTTTTTTTTATTTATAGAAAATTGATGATTACCTGTCCAAAAGTTACTGTTTTGTTTTTTCTTTTTTTCTTTTTTTAATAAGATGTTAGATTTTATTTTGAAATTATAAGCCTTTTAATTTCTTCTTCTTCATTCTTCTTCTTCTCCTCTATCAACTTGCAATCATCTCACGACCATGTTAAAAAAAACAAAAAATGATTAAAAATTCTGGGAGGAGTGGTGTTTTGTGAAAAGATGACGTGGCAAATCCCTTAAAATCAATTCATGTTTTATTTTAAGCACAAAGACGTCACTCTCTCATCAATTGATTTGCTTATATCCAAATGACGTCTGACATGTATTCCTGCATGCATAATTAAGAAACAACGAATTAACGGATATTTCCATACATATAAACTAAATTTAGAAATAATAACAAATAATTCAAAAATTCAAAAAAATTAATATATATACTATTTAAAAAATATAGTAAAAACCGGAATTAATTCACTGTATTATTGAAAGCTTAAAATTGCAGAGAAACACGCATGAGCTATAATAATATTACATAGCAAAGGAACTAGAGGAGTATATTCTTTCTTTCTATAAACCTATCTTAATATAATAATATAGTTATTAAAATAATTGTCATTATTAATGATTACTAATGAGGAGACAATTTTCCTGATTATCGATACGACAGCGTTTATCTCTAATTTCTCCCCATTTTTTCATCTGAATTTGCAGCATGGTATTAGCAGCCAAGAAATCAACGCTCTGCATGGGGTTCAGCACATCCAGCACACCTTTCAAAGTCTTGAGCCTCACGCAATCCGCCATCTTCATCACCTTCTCAAGCCCACACAGCAACCCTTTCACCGCCGCGTTCACCATCTCGTCAACCTGCCCCACCGCCGCCGCGTCCCCCTTCTTCCTCGCCACCCTCTCCAGCCTCGCCAGCTCCACCATCTTCCTGTCGGCCATCGCCACCTGCATCCTCTCCATCTCCCTCTCCACCTTATCCTCCTCCGCCTTCATCCTCACCCTCAAACCCTCGATCCTTTTCACCTGCTCCTCCGTCATCCCCGCCAGGCTCGCCCCTACGCCGGCGGAATGTCCGGCGTCGGCCTTCTTCAGAGACTCAACCAGCCGGAAAGCCATGGAAGGCTTCCAGCCGGTGACCCAAAGATAGGCGTTTTCGAGGGCGGTGAGCCAAAGAGGGGTGAAGAAGGCCAAGACATCGTCGGCGGCGGAAGCCCATTTGACGGTGTAGTACTCCTTGTGGTGGGCGGTGAGTTTAGTAACCACCGCCTCGCACACAGCTTCTTGTGGCTTCTCTTTCGACACCACTAGAAGAAGACGAAGATGCTCCTCAAGCTGAACCACCCATTTCTCGTAGAAATCTGTGAACTCTTGTTCAATTTGGCTTTTCATTTTCTTTTTTTCTTTTCTTTTTTTTTTAATAAATAAAGTATATTTCAAAAGCTAGAGAGAGAATTAATATTAATGGAAATGGAGTTATAACTTGAACACTTTTAAGAGTACATATATGCACACAGTACATATATATATATAGGCAGATACAGTGAAGGTATACCCTGCGTGTAGCAGAGGAAGGGTGTAAAGGTGTTGAGTGTATGTATTTAATTAGGTTGTGTTGTTAGAAGAAGAGAGCTGCCACGTGTATGGCTACGGGTAATGCCACGTTGCATGGACGGTTCCACGAAGGAATTTCGTTCATGCATGCATACATCTGAATTATTAATGAAACTTGTAGCAATTTTTTCTTTTTTCTAATTAAATAAAATAAACTGGGAAATTTATTTGATAATATTCACGTGATGAAGGGCGGTTACGCTGTAGGTAGTTGTACAGAGATAGAATATGCGCGCTAAGATCCGTTGTACCTTTGATGGAGACGAAGAGGCGTTATTTAGTACATGTGGGTTAGTGGTGACGTGTCACGAGGAGAGCCAATGTGGTTCCCACGTGGACAATCTTCACCATCCTTTCAGGTGCCTGTTTCTGCATATATATACCTTAATTAATTAACTAGGTGCATGCATGTACTAGGTACAATATTACCACTTCTTTGCTCCTGTCTGAATACTTAATTCGCATTTATTTTAATTTATTGAATATGCATTAAAGTTTCTGAAACTTTGATAAAAATTAAAAACTAACTAACAAACATAAATTAATGGTCGGTTGGGATACATTTGAATCGGGACTAGTCACTTTTGATCCACTTGCTTTTATGTTAGTCTTGCCCCTTCAAGCATTACTCGGCCGGGTGAAACTACATAGGAAATATGCACCAATTTTCTATTGCATTAATTATTCTACTCTCATTCATTATTTTCTATCTATTCTATTTTTCTTTTATGAAATCTTATTTCTCTATTACTAACAATTAACGTCATTGACATAACAACTGTGTTTTATATTCCAATATGTTCCAAAATAAATCGTAAAAAACGGAATTCTTGAAATTGAAATGATTTTGTACTCGTCTATATTATAAAATGCATAATATTAATATGGAAGTAATTGGAAGTTTAATTTTTGGAATATTGAAAATTAAAATTTAATCGAAAATCGGAAGCTATTATATATTCCCTTACGTTCCAAAAAAAAGAAGAAAAAAAAAAGCGGAAATTTTGAAAATTGGAACTCGAAATTCAAAAAATAAAGATAATGTTCCAATTCCAAATTTAGAAATATTCTGATCAAAATCTGGGGAATTCAGAAGTTCACGAGTTCCAATTTGACAATTTCGACCCCTATTTCAGAATGCTCAATCATTTTATTAATATTAATCAAAATGCTCGAAATAGGCTTCGGCTGGGCTTCAATAATGACGTGGACTAATATATATATATAAATAAATAAATAAAGAAAAGCAGCCCAGCCCGCTGAAATAAATATTTTGGTCCAAAAGGCCCATCAACTCCAATTGTATATTCAGAAAGACAGAAACGCAGCCCTTGACTCCAGTCAAAATTACGTACATTTTGGGGGATGTTGTTTGTAATCTAGGGTTTTTGAAATCTGTGATCTGGGTTTGTGCTATCCAATCTCTCGATCAAACGACTTCAGCTTCACAAAGTTGGTGATTTACGTAAGTACGCTGCTAACATTGCGATAATTTCATTTTTTTTTTTTGGGTAGAATTTCGGGCTGTAAGTATGCATGTTTTGATAATGTCGTTTTTCATGATTTTCGCATGGAATTGTTTGAACGATGAAGATGTTCTGAGTTCTTCGGATAGAATCACCTCATTTTTTTTTTAAATGGACTGTGTCGGTAGATTCGTATGGCCTTGATTTTTCTGTTTCAAGATTTAGATTCGCAAATGTATTGTTCGAACAATATTTTTTGATTCTAGTTTAAATTTTACATGATGTGCTTTCTTCCTCGCAATGCCATGGTTAACTAGGGTTTATGGTGTTCTTGCAAGTAATACAGCCAGTTTGTTCGTAACAGTATTATCGAGAAAATTTCGGATTATGGGTAATAGGTCTCTGTTATTGATTTTGTCTCTGCTTCTATGCTATTGTAGGCTGATCGAAGATTTATTCATCCTATTGATAATCAATGGACGACAACTCTCTCTCGAAGGGGAAAAAATCAGAAGCTATACGTAAAAGTAATTCTTTAGATAAATTAGGCACTAGCTTCTCCGGTAAGGTAAAAATCAATGATGTGCCGGAATATTCTGTTGATTTCTCAGATGAGGAGGAGGAGGAGGAAGAAGAAGAAGAAGAAGATGATTTCTCAGATGAAGATTTATTGGCTCAAATGGGTTACGGAAAATCAGAACCAGAAACAAATGTAATAAAGGATCCCCAGATTTCATCGGAAGAAGAAGAAGAAGACGAGGAGGAGGAAGGTGGTTTATCGGAAGAATCATTCTTGGCACAAATGGGCTATCTAAAGAACGAACCAGTCATACACGAACCAATCACTACACCAACGGCTAGTTTAAATCTTGTCTCTGCTTTTAAAGGGAGCCGCGAGAAAGAAGGTAGGGCCGTTAAGGAAGCCCGTGTGTCGTGGAGCCCAGATGTATACGATCCACCTCCTACGTCCGACGACCATTTCACTACGAGCAAGACTGAGAGGCATAAAAACGAGCACAAGGTGAAGGGTGTGGCTGGAAAGAACAGGCAAAAGACAGGTGGCAAACGAGAGGGAGGAGCGAGTGCGGATGTAGGAGAAGGAAGTAGTAAAGGTGGTAAAGGTGGAGGGAGCAAAGGGAAATTCAAGGAGAAAAAACCGATTGAGAAGAAGGCGGTTGATAAGAAACAGGCGAAGAAGCATGGCCGTGGTGCTAGCAAGCACTCCGGTTTTAATGAGGATTAAGTATATTTTTTAATCTCTTTAGCATCAGATGTAAACTGATAATCCTTAATCTCTCTATCTCTCTCTCTAAGTAGAGGTAAATACCACATATATGAAATCCACTATATGTATGACCATCTGTTTTGTTGTTGGTGTACTTCCTGAAAAGTCTAATTGCTTCGTGTAATCAACAATTGACAGTAGATAATCCGAGTTCTTAAGCGCACGAGAAAATGTCCAGCTTGTGCAGATATATCTTATACTACTCGAGTCAGGAGAACGAACTCTACGCGTTAATATTGAGCGCGTATTGACTCTTACGTTGCTCGTTTTTGTTTTGATTTTTATTGGACTTGAACTCGAGATTTTTTTTTCTTTAATGTGATATTTCTAGATCATGGTGCAAAAAAAAAAATGTAAGCAAAACGTTATTCAAACTTTGAAAACTCGATAAAAATGTGAATAGCGCCGGCCTCTGAAAACTCGATTATAAATGCAAACAAACTTGAACAAGTATGATTTCGACTCGGTGTACACGTAAACCCCTATTCCTATCTTGTTCGTTAATTGATTCGTCGAAAAAAAGGGCAACATCGAACAGAAAGCCTTCACCGTCAACAAAACCATGGGAAATGAAGAACTGGGGAAATGGACCCTCTGTCACCACTCACGGGATCAAATACAAAAACAAGTTCATCTTTGCAACATTTATCTTTACTAAGAGTTTCACACTATACTATTAGCTTTCGATATTACGAAAATAGGACACTAATTTGATGTTATCTCCACCAAAAAGGCTGAAGATTGAAGATGTTGTCTTCTACTCAGATACTGACAAATACTTAGTAACAGAATGCAGAGGATAGAAGTCGGTCGAATAACGCATCCTCCGTATTTATATACTTGTAGATGATAATAACCATTGACACATTTAAGCCCTCGTCACATATTTATCCAAAAAAAAATATAACGATGGCAACGAGTGATGAAGCGAAAGAAACATGTTTCTACCAGCAGTGGATGGCCCTTCAAGAACACGAGCTCTCCGAACTCAACCGAGCCATCACTCTCAATGCAAACGGGTCCACCTCGGATTTCGAACTCACCCAACTGATTGACCAAATCTTGACCAATTTCAAGAATTACGTAAGTATGCGAAGGGTCATGGCCAAGGAGGATGTTTCCCCCTACATGGCGCCCACATGGTGCACCACGCTCGAAAGATCAGTGTTATGGATCGGAGGGTGCAGGCCCTCTTCTTATATCCGACTAATCTACGCTCTCTGTGGAATGCTGACCGAGTCAAACCTCACCGAGTTTCTCAACGACTCAAATACGGTGAATTTGGGGGAGCTCTCAGGTGCTCAGATATCAATGGTGGACGAGTTGCAGAAAAAGACGATCGCAGAAGAGAGGCGGATTTCGACGAGGATGGCCGGCTTGCAGGAGGATGTTTTGGACGATCCGCTGGCGGTGATTGCTGTGGGATCCGACGGCGACAGCTGCGGGTCTAGCGGCACGGTGGAGGAGGCGCTGACGGAGCACGGCGGTGCGATGGCGGCGACTTTGGAGGCGGCTGATCAGTTGAGGATGGACACGTTGGTGGAGGTGATAAGGATACTTACGCCGTCTCAGGCGGTGAGTTATCTGGCGGCGGGGAAGAAGCTTCAGCTCTGCATGCAGAAGTGGGGGAGGAAGAAAGATTCTGAACATGGGAGAAATTAGCTAGTTCCAACTTATATGTATCAGTAATTTTATTTATGTTTCTGAGTAGTCTTTTTTATGTGTGTACTGGTTTTCATGTTTTTAATTGGCATTACCTCTTAATAAATTGAAATTTGAGTTATTCTCCAACTAATATTATTGCCCAAGAATTGAAATAAAATAATAAAATCTTAAAAGTTAGATGTCACAAATCCTAAAAGTAGTGGTACATATTTCTCTTGTGGTCCTCCACTTGTTAAACTGTCAATGTATTGCCCAAGAAATACAGACATCTCACATCTTATAACAAACATGACATTATCCAAAAGAAATCACCTAAAACCTAACTAAAATCTGACAGCAAGATTGCAAGGAACTGAAACTAACATGCAGAATGTTATTACCAGATGAAGAAGGCACATGAATACACAACAAGGGATTTGCCATAAGAGGATAGACATCGAAAAAGTTGCATAAATATTTCCAAACGGTTGCACAGTTAAGAACCGGTTAACTCGCTTTCTTCATCAAATCTTACGGGACCAACATATAAATGCAAAAACAAGCTCTTCCAATTAGTTAAGGCTATTAATAGCACTTTCGCTGTCGCTCGATTGAATAAAGATAACCAAATAGTCGTTTAATCAGATCATAATACAGCAGCAGCAAAACCAACTCTACATGTACATAATACAACTGCAAAAACTAACTCCGGATTATCGAAGAGGACTTCATCCACCTTATAATAAATAAAAAACAAAGGGCGGTTTTGAAGAGGAGTGCGAAAGTTCGTTCCTAGTGACTAAAATAAGCTCATAGCGAACTATTTACTTTTAAGTTTGGTATAACCAATATTAGGTTTGTTGTTGTCCTAATTAAGACACAACTAGGTAAATGCATAAAGGACCACGTATCGCCTAGAACTTTAATGGCATTATATAGATTAACAACGAAAAATGGCTCTTATTCAGTATGCAATAAAAGGACAACAAAGGGTAGGAAATCGAAAATCAGATTACTCGTCTGGTAATGGAGCCTCGGACCAAGTAATTATGAATAGGGTAAAACTTATCGAGTTATAAACCCTCGGGAGCAAACGGCCATCAAGGAGGCAACACGAGATTTTATAGGATCAACTTCAAAGCAAAGAGTAATTTAACAAAAAAGAATAATTTTTCATTTAACATTCATCTAACTAGCAGAACACGAGGTAGAAAAACAGAGAAAAAAAAACGAAAAAGAAAAACATAACGATTATCATCAAGAAACCACCGAGTGTTAACTAAGTAGGAAATTACGGGCGTACTCTTTTCCCCTTTTTTTCATCTCTTTATTCGGTGTCCGAAGGCAAATACGAAGAATCGGCAACGTTTCCCATCATAAGGCTTTGCATTGCAGGCTTCAATTCACGGTCACGAAATTCCTCGTATTCTATTCTATCACCTCCTTTCTTCTTCACCTCAACCACTCTCAAAGACGGTGTCAATTCAAATATCTCAGCTGCAATAGTCAACGGCCCCTTCACACCATTTCTCGAGCCCTCAAGACTCACTCTGCAATCCTTTTTCCTCACTGTAAAACTCACAACTTTGGCAATTTCTTCCAGCTTCGAAATTATATTCGACACTGGTTCCCCTGAAACGAATCTTGCCCCTCCATCTGTTCCTTCCTCGAACAACCCCGACAAATCAAAACCACGTGAAAACGAGATAATATCGAACGCGTTCAAGCTAGCAGGCCTAGGAAGACTAGTGATCTTCCTTCTCGTCTCCAATTCGGAATCGGATTCAGACAAAGACTGGTCGGATAAAGAACCGATGTCGTAATTCACATCGTCGTTAACGTTACACAGTTTGTCGTCTTCGATGTAGAATTTCACATGCTTGAATCCCTTCTTGAACCATTTATTATCCATGATTTCCGGAATTGTCATCCTCGTTTCGGGATTCGTGCCGAGCAAACGCGTCAATAACCGGCTCAATTCAGGCGAAAACCACCTCGGGCACCTGAATTCACCTTTGTAGATCTTCTTATACATAGCCATGACATTTTGATCGTGAAACGGCAAGTACCCTGCCATTAAAACAAACAGTATCACACCACAACTCCAGATATCGACCTTAGCCGCATCGTATCCCTTCCTAGCCAACACCTCCGGTGCCACGTAGGCAGGCGTACCGCAAAAGGTGTGGAAAAGGCCGTCTTGCTTAATCTGCTCGGATATAGCACTGAGGCCGAAATCGGAAACTTTAAGATTCCCATCCTCGTCGAGCAATATGTTCTCCGGCTTCAAATCGCGGTGGTAGACGCCGCGCGCGTGGCAGAACGACACGGCGGAAATCAGCTGCTGGAAATACTTTCTGGCGACTTCCTCCTTGAGCCTGCCCTTGGCGACCTTGTTGAACAGCTCGCCGCCCCTGACGTATTCCATGACGAAGAAGATTTTAGTCTTGGTCGCCATAACCTCGAACAATTGCACGATGTTGGGGTGGCGGACTCTCCTCAAAATCGAGATCTCGCGCTTGATGTGGGCGATTAGCCCCACCTTCAGGATCTTCTCCTTGTCGATTACCTTAATCGCGACGCTGTCTCCGGTTTTCACGTTCCTGGCGTGATAAACCTTGGCGAATGTCCCGTGCCCTAGGAGCTTCCCAATTTCGTATCGCCCTAATAACAGCCCCTTCATCTCCTTCTGCGTCGGAATATGCGATGCAGAGGTTGATGTAGAGGCGGTTCCGGTGGCTCCGGCCATGTATTCCGGTATGGAAATTTCGATATGAATCCCCTCTTAACACAGGTGGTGGTGATGCGGCGGTGGAAAGGGTGGCTCTACCATCGGGTTCGAGCGGTGTTTTTCCGCGTGTGTGTTGTTTTGCCCTTTCATTTCATTCGCAATTCATTGGGAGGCCTATAAAAGAGTCTGAAATTTATTTAACGGCGTTTTGACGGTGGATCGTAATTTTGATTTTATTTAAAAATAATAAAATATAAAAAATAAATAATTTAAGTTTTGATGCCGCCTTAGAGTGCACAGCTGGACGTTTGAGTGGTCAACATTAACGCGGGCCTTCTTTGATTGTAACACAAGGTAGAAGTGGTTGGGTGCGACGCGACCACGGGTGGATATCAGCAGTAACCCAATTATTATCTTGCTTATTAAAATATGACTTTTTTTTTTTTTACAAAAAAATTGTTTTGGATGATTAAATTTTGGATATATGTAGGTGGTGTGTTTTTTTTATTTTCTATCAAAAAAAAAAAAAACTACAAAAGGAGAAAAAATCATAATGAATCATCATTTTGCTGACGTGTATTTTGTGGCTCATATTAATCTGAGTGGTTTGTTAGGTGGAGTACTTAGGTTGATTGATATTAAGTATTAACTAATTTATTTGCCTATTTTTTATTCTTTTCTAATAATTGTAAAACTTTTGTATTCATTACATAATACATATGCATGTTGCTTACATTACATAGTTGAGTTGAGTGGGCTTTAGGTCCAATTGAAGAGTAAAGGCCTAATTAGGATAATTAATAACCCATTTAAGCTGCTACGAGGTATGAATTAGTTGGGAAGATATGTGTGTTTTTTGTGATATTTGACCATTTGCAAAATATCATTTCTGATATTTGAATTCAACGTTGGTGTGTCTCTGTTTGTTTTGCAAGATCTCCAACAAATCCATACATTCGGTCACTTTGAATACGTGGCAAAGACCCTCACATCCCATCTGAACTTGAAGATTATCGAATTTGGAAACCGGCGAACTTCAACACTATTGGGTTGACCGACTAATCAACGATGTAACCACAACATATAACATGGAGTGAAATATAAGTTATGAGTACTCCACCAATAATACTTATACACACATCTTATAATTATAGTTAACCTATCAATTGCAAAGCCATGATAATCGAATGTCATTTCCGATATAATTTGGAGTCAAGATCTGGAAATTTGGTGGAGATAATTGTAAATATTAACTAGATTTTATTTTGTGTTACTAACAAATATTAAATAGTACTTTTTGAAATTTAAAAATTTAAAACAAAAGAGACGTATCATCTGGTTGGTCAACGGTCATAATGGACGGTGCTGATGAATAGACACGTCATTAGCCTTGAAAGCAGCTTTTTGCCAAGTAAACGTGCAGTCGTATCATTTAGAAAGTGTCATTTACGTACATAGGCTGCTGAATATTCAATATTATACGTTTTTACCTTACAAAACAAAAAACGTGCTACCGAATTTTGGATTCGGATTTGGATTTGGATTTGGATTTGGATTTGGGTTTGGGTTTGTCCAAGAGAGGCCCATTAAGAATTAAAAGCCCTAATTTTATGGAGAAATATAGTTGTGTTTCCAGCCCATGGGCCATATTATTTTAAATTTTGAATTATGTATTAACTATTAAAATACGAAAGATTCATAATTGGGCCTACTTATTTACGGGTCAGAGATTGTTTCTTGATCAATTATTCTTCTTGGAATTTTGGGGTTGGATTGCATGGGGGTTAGGTAAAAAGGTATGACCCATCCCACCAAATTTATTTTTCTAAATCCTATTTCATATTTTATTCAAAACGAAAAAAAAAAAAAAAAAAAAAGGAAGAATTAAGCCGAAAATCACGTTTGATGGAGGATGGGATGAACAAATCCAGATCCAATTTATGGAGTAAGTCGCCTGCTAGCGTCCAAATCCACTTTCTAACATTCAATTATTTTCACTTCATACGTAAAATCAAAATTTTTAATTAAAATAACATGCATTAGCCATAATAATAAATTTATATATTATAATATTTTTTTCAAGTGGTTGTGTTTTTCTTCCTCAATATAATTCGTGTAGTGTATGTGTATGCATTAGTTGACGAATAGCAGAACATCAACTTATTTACATAGTGCGCCACTAGCGCGCTTACATATACCTATCCATCCTATATCTTTCTCTCTCTACCTTTCTCTCTCTCTTCTCTCTCTCTCTCTCACACACACACACACTCACTCAAATCACCATGAGAATTCAAGACCAGTGATATCAGCAGATTTTGAAGAAGAAAAAAAAAAGAAGCATATATCCCACCATGAAAACCCTCTTGAAATTCATGCTTCTCCTCACACTGGTTTTTGCAGCAGACTCATCTTCGTCACCATGCAACAGTACAGACCGAGTTTTTCTAGCAAAAGCATTCGCCTCCGTCACCGGTTTCAACATTTCCTGGTTTTCCGACAACCACCACCACTCTCTAACAACAAACAACTGTTCAAACCCACCAATCTCTGTAATAAACCTCTCATCAAGAAACCTAACCGGAACAATCTCATGGAAATTCCTCAGAAACATCACGGAGCTTCGTACACTAGATCTCTCCAACAACTCCCTCACCGGCCCCGTTTCTCCGCTCATATGGTTCCTCCCCAGCCTCGCCGAAATCAACCTCTCCAAGAACCGGCTCGGCGGCGCCGTCGGCCCTCCTAAACCGGGTTTGTTGCTGAAGCAGTCGCCGGTTCGGAAGATCAATCTTTCATATAATAGGTTCAAGAACTTCACGTATTTTTCAAGCTTTCCTAATCTCAACTATCTTAATCTCTCACACAACGATTTCCAAACCATCTTTCCCTATTGGTTCACCAACTTAACTAACAGTCTTGAATCTCTCGATATTTCCGGCTGCAATGTTTCCGGGAATTTAAAGCCGATTTCCGGTATTCAATTCTTGAAATACTTGGATATTTCGAACAATCATTTCACTGGTAATTTTCCTGCTGATTTCCCACCGTTGGTTAATCTCAAGTTCTTGAACATCTCGTTCAATAACTTCTCTGGGTTTTTGGACACAAAAAAAGTTCAAAAATTTGGTGAATCTGCGTTTATTCATGCCGGAAATTTAATCAATTTGAACAACACAACCACCACACCTGACCTACACATCAAACCTCGTACACCTAGTCCTTCTCCACCCCACGGACCGCCGCCAAAAAACACGGAAATAAACCTTAAACCCATCGTGAAAAACAAACCCAAATCATCAAAATTCAGAAAAAATCTAATCTTGTCCACATCTTTAGCGTCGTCTTTTCTAGTACTGGCGATGATCGGTGTCTTGATATTCTGCACGTGTAAGAAGAGAAAAGCGGCGAGAAAGAACAAATGGTCAATCTCGAAGCCAATCGGGCAAATCCCGTTCCGGGTCGAGAAATCCGGCCCGTTTTCGTTCGAGACCGAGTCCGGTTCGTCGTGGGTGGCCGACATCAAAGAGCCCACTTCAGCTCCGGTGGTGATGTTCGAGAAGCCATTGATGAACTTCACGTTCAAGGACCTGATAGCCGCCACGTCACACTTCGGCAAGGAATCACTGTTAGCGGAGGGGAGGTGTGGGCCCCTCTACAGAGCCGTGCTGCCTGGAGATATCCACGTGGCGATCAAGGTCCTGGAGAATGCGAGGAGGCTGAGCCATGATGAAGCTGTGGCCATGTTCGAAGACTTTTCAGGGCTCAAACACCCAAATTTGCTGCCTGTTTCTGGATACTGTATTGCAGGTACGTACACAGATTTTTTTTTTCTTCTGTCTTATTTCGCGTTTTTTTATTATTACTTGATCTACCAAATATTTAATGATGATTCACGTGAGAAGTGGATTCTGAGTAAATGCCAATACATATATACACATACACAGACATCTTTTTACAGTTGATATGATTACTAGTAGTAAATATAAATAAATATATAGGTGCGAGATTCAATTTTTAAACCTGCTGTAAGAAAATGCGTCGATTCTCGTGTCATCGTGGAAATTAAAAAGTCAATCTTTTGACGTATGTATTGTCTGTAGAAGTTTTAAATGTGATTTGATGCATGCTTCAGAAATTAAAATGCGGCCCTGTTTTATTTTATACGGCAATTAATTAATTAATTTCTTGGTTTTTTTTTTTAATATAATTGACAGTAATTTCTGATTATAAATATTGATAATTGGTAGATATTTTTTGGGACGGAGTAATAAATAACCTTTGACAAGCGGGGACTCTGCATTGAATGAATTGAAACATCAGAATTAAATGAGGGAATTTATTACAGTTGATTGATTGATTGTAATTGTCTGTTGTTTACGTGTAGGTAAGGAAAAGTTGGTTTTGTACGAGTTTATGGCCAACGGCGACCTCCACCGGTGGCTGCATGAACTCCCGACGGGGGCGCCGAACGTGGAGGACTGGAGCACCGACACGTGGGAGATCCGAAACAACGGGGCCCACGTCGCCTCGCCGGAGAAGATGGAGTGGCACACGCGCCACCGCATCGCCGTCGGGGTGGCGCGTGGGATGGCCTACCTCCACCACGCACGGTCGAAGCCTGTGGTGCACGGGCACTTAGTGGCGTCCAATATCTTATTGGCGGACGACTTCGAGCCGCGGGTCACTGATTTCGCGCTGAGTCGGGAGGACCGAGTTGGTGGGTCCACCGAGGATGACGTGTACAACTTTGGTGTCGTGTTGGTGGAGTTGCTGACTGGTCAATCCGGTTCCAGCGAGACCGTTGACTGGGCTAGGAGATTGGTGAAGGATGGGCAAGCGGAGAACGCGCTCGACTCGAGGCTGAGTAGCGGCGGCGGCGGCGACTCGGTGAGTGAGATGGTGGAGTGCCTCCGAGTTGGGTACTTGTGCACGGCGGAGATGCCGGGGAAGAGGCCCACAATGCAGCAAGTCCTGGGTTTGTTAAAAGACATACATCCGAGTCACAATTTTATATAGTTAGTGGAGTTATTAATTTTAATTTTATCTTTTCTTTCTTTTTTCAAATGTTACCAAAATTTATTAAAGGTGTGTCATGTGTGTATAAGACAAGGAAAAAAAAGAATTCCCCACTTATCCAACACTTGTCTATTAACCCATCATTTACGTCTTTGCATGTGATTTTTTCTTCTGTCTTTAATGAATTTCTTTTGCTTTGTTTGTTTGCTCTTTTATTTATTTTCTCTTTCTTTTTTATATTTATATATATAAAGCTTTAATCCTCTTTGATTTTTATAATATTCGCTGTAATAAGCCAAAGGTGGATAAAAGCGATATTCCATTGCATTAAAGTGCATAAGGACAATCTTTAGCAAAGAGTTTATGGTAGACAAAGAATATTTAAGAATATTGCCATTTTTCATTCTTGTTTTTTGTTTTTTTCATTGAAGAGAAGGGACCATTCATCATGAAGTGGGATGTGTGCTCTTTTACTTGTTTGATTCCACCAAATGCCATTTTTTAAAATAATTAAGAACCTACAATCATGGTGCAGTGAGAAAACCAGCTACACTCTCATATATAATAAGATGCAAATTATACGAAACTTGTAAATCATATTAGACTAATTACATGTGAACGATATCCTCCTATTGACCGTTAGGCTGGCACATTGGCAAGAGAATATGAACTTGAGTCAATTAACACAGACTCAATTGCTCCAAACTCCAACCACTAGGCCATCACTTGCGGGTAGCAAATGTCATTTTCATTATATATATATATATATATATATATATATATATATATATATATATATATATATATATATATATATATATATATATATATGGTTGTTAATAAGATAATAGTCAATTTTGTTGGCGCAAGCACACTACTTTTTACTAGCCAAGTATAGTTTTTCTACTTCTAGTTAATATTTTACAAATTTCGTACTAATCTATGTTTAGATTTGATTTGGACTAATTTTGACCCAAGAAACTTTGTGGGCCGACTTGAATAAAGATTACATGAACTAAGTCAAGTAATGGATTTGAAGGAATTACCGATTTGGGCTTCTTCCTTGAACCTGGGCTTGTGCTGGCGCGTTGAGCCCAAACGTTTTATTGGATTTGGGATGGCGCAAAAATCAAAATAGCGATTTTCAGAGTCGCGTTTCTCGTACGAAGAAAATAAAAGGCGACTTTGGTTATTAAGTACTCCGGTTAACGCTGGAGTTCTTCAAATTTTATTTCGAACGAAAACCCCTGAGGTTTCCCGATTCAAAATCGAAGCCCTAAAACTCTGCAAATTGTCATCGTGTTTCTAAATCATCGACACTCTCGACGCGAAGAAAGGCGTTTACGATTCAGATTCAGTAAGAAAATTATCAGGAAAAAAAACCCTAAATTAGGGTGTCAGTTTGGGGGAATGGCATCGGGGAAGAGAGCGTCGGAGGGTATAGCGCTGCTATCTATGTATGGCGGTGAAGACGATGAAATGGAAGATATCGATGACGAGGTGGAGAATCCTCGTGAACAAGATTCTAGTCTGGGTAAGAGTTTGAACCATGGTACTTCTTCGGCATCTGCAACTCCACAGCTTGCGCTTTTTTCGCCTCAACAGCAGCAGCAGCTGCAACAAACTGTTGGTTTAGATACAAATGTTGTTCAGATTCAGAAGAATCGTCTGACTATTGTGGATTATGGGCATGAAGAGGGTGCAATATCTCCGGAACACGAGGTTTGTGATGTTGTTTCGACACACTTAAACTTATGAGATTTACTTTCTACTTTTTACATGTTTACATTTTTTTGATTTATTCATTGGTAATTGTAGGATGGTGAAATACCGGCGACTGGTCGAGTAATGTATGGTGAGCTGCTTCGAACTAGTGAAGGTATGTGATTTCCCAGCACAATTTGTTTGAGAAAATTTAACTCTTGGAGTACTGGTAAAGTAGAAAATGGGAGCTATGATTCTTAAGAAATTAGATTCTAGTGAATTAAATTGTTCGGATGAGGCAAGAGAATTAATAATTTTGAAAACTTCTGATGATCTTGAATATTTGAAATCCGAAAACGGACTTTTATTGGATTACAGGTTTATAGCTGTCGGTTGTTCTAGTTGTTCATTGATATTACCGTTTATGTTATAGAATCCATCTTTGTTCGTTGGGTGTACTTATAGTATCTGTACTTATTGTCTGTGCTCTAGGTGACTTTCGAGAAAATAATTCACCTGGAATAGTGCGGTTCCCAACACCCAGAACTCAAGCAACGCCCCCTCAATCATTGGAGCAAATTGACCAATCTGAATTAGATGCCATGAATTACGCACGAAATGAATCCGAATCTTTAGAGACTGAAGATGCTGAAATGATTCCTGTTGAAGAACAAAAAGATGTTGATCAATTGGAGAAGTTTCTTTCCCCACGTCCCAAGGCTAAATGCTCCGAAGAATTGCAAGTAAATGCCCACTCCCTATTAATCTATTATATTTAGGTTTCAGCTGAAGAAGAAGTGTTAATTTATATGACTCGTTTTTCTCCGTAAACTTGATCTATTTGTTGAAGAAGCACACAAGTTCTCTTTTCTTTTCTTACCTTTATGGTTCAGCTTTTCCCTCATATCCATTTCGTTTTGTGTTGTGCTTTGTTGCTGCAGGAGAAGATTATAAAGTTTCTTGCGTTGAAGAAGACCACTGGAAGAAGCTTCAATGCAGAAGTTCGGAATAGGAAGGAATACCGTAACCCTGACTTCTTGCTGCATGCCGTGACGTACCAAGATATTGATCAAATAGGATCTTGCTTCCATAAAGATGTTTTTGACCCTCATGGATATGACAAAAGCGACTTCTGTGATGAAATAGGTATGACCCATTTGTAGTGCCCTTCGATTTTGTTTAAATGTGTTGGAGTGGCTAATTTGTCTGTTAGCGTTGTTAATGAACTTGCAAATTTTACGATGTTGTTGTCTTTTCATATGATGTAGGGATGCTTTGTTAAGTTAATATTCTGTCAAAATATGGAATAGATATAACCGTTCTGAGACATTTGCTAGGAAAACGAGTTATAAGCTCTAGAAAATTGGATATGAAACTTAATCATTAAGTTTAGCAAACAGCAAACACTATCTGAGCATCTCTGTCTTGCTTCACATATTTGGGTGCTAGATGCATCAATGGGATCATGCTGAATTATGAGTCAATGTGATCATAAATGGGTATATGTGATGGGCGGATAGCTTAGCGTACTATTTTGCTCGTATAAACTGTGGCGCTTTATTTTGCTTAAAAAAACAAGTTGCTGAATTCTTTTGTCCATTTAAAAAGAAAGACAATGGTTGTACAAGTTTTTGATCCATTGACATAGCATCCCCTCCACCCACCTCAAAGAATCCGTTTTCCATTAATGAAAGAAGACAACCATCCACCTATTGTGTTGTGGATTTTCGTAGTTTAAAAAAAAATCATATGAATTATGTAATGGTGAATTTGAACCATGGCCTATTACTTTGTTGTTGAATCTATCAAAATTCTTGTGATTGCTGCCCTTTTTTTTTTGTCTTTCCCATGCAGTAGCTGCATATTTTCATTTAGACAAACATATAATCTTTAATTTTAAACTTTCGTTTATGTAATTAGAAGCTGACATGAGGCGGGAAACGGAAAGGAGGGAGCAAGAGAGGAAGAAAACTCCGAAGTTAGATTTTGCTTCTGGAGGAATACAGCCAGGAAATGTTCTTCCTACACCAAAAATAAGTATGCCAACTCCAGGTACTTGAATAACTACTCATCAGCATCTCGTTTTGTTGTCAGGTTAAAATTTGCCAATTTTATTCTCGTCCTTGAACCAGTGTCTCTTTGTTGTCTAGGATTGGCTGCTGTTTCTGGTGGGCTGTTAAATGTAACACCAGCAACTTCGGAAGTCACAGCTCGGGATGGTAGACAGAACAAAAAGTCAAAGTGGGATAAGGTTGGTTTACTTTAATATGATTTGCAGTTCTGGAAAGAAAAGTACGAGTTTGAGATGAGTGCGTCTAATTTTTTTTGTTTTTTTGTTTAAGGTGGATGTTGATCAAAGGAGTTCCACTGGAGGGCAGGAAAATATGTCTGCTCTTAGTGCTCATGCGGCACTTGTCTCTGCTGCCAAAGCTGGTAGTGGATACTCTGCTTTTGCGTAAGTTTTTTTCTCTCATTAGGAATTTATTCTGCTTCTAAAGCTGGTATTATTGATGTATGTTATCTTCGGTTGTTGGATATTTAAGGAAGTCAAATCATTATCATTACAGGCAGCAAAGGAGAAAGGAGGCAGAAGATAAGCGATCGAGTGATAAGAAGTTGGAGAGAAGATCATAGACTTGTCTTTTTGCATGATAAATATTTCCTGTGTTTAGGAAATGCATTGTATACATAAGCATGAACGAAACATTTTTCCAAAATTTATTTATGGATGAGAGGTCCTTTAGGCTTTAAATTATAAGCTGGTGTTTGATCCAAATCGTTAAATGCTTGATATATATTTTTTTTATGGAGGATGTTCGGTTTATACTTTCCTTATCCAGGACAAGAACTAGGGAACTCGTTGGCAAGGAACTTTTGCGGGGCCTCAGGTTATATTCTGCCATTCATATGCCTAAGCTAAAATCGTATTTATTCTCTAAAATTATTTGCGTTTGCTACTTCGTTAATTTAAAGTTGGCCGAATACTTCGTTTTATGGTCATATTTTCTTAATATGCAGTCGATAAAATCATTCATAATATCTAACCAGCCTCTCAGCTAATAAAAGGTGGTGTCTTTTTCATACGAAAAGTAAGGTACGTATGACTTTACTTTCTTTATCCTAATTCTTTACCTCGATTTACACCATCAATATTATTTTAATTTTAGTGCATTTTCACTTCAATTATTCTTTACCAAATAATATTTTTCTTTGCAAAGACATATTTATTATGTCCCCTTCTTTCTCATCATTAGTGAAGACTCGGGATTTTTAAGTATTGGTATTATTATACTCTCTCATCATTTCCTAAGGTCTATAAGCTTAATCGCCTAGTCGATTATGATGCATAGTTTCATTGTACATATTATTATTAATCAAGTTTTACTTGATTTATTTTGAAATAAAATGTTATACGTGGATAGACTGTACCGATAAGTAACGTATAAAAAATCTATATATGTCGTGTTACTGAGCCAAAATCTCTTATTAAGAACAATATTTTTCGTCACGTTGTATTTATAAAAAAAAATTAAAAAAAAAATCATGACATTGTAATTTAATTTTACCACTTAAATCAAAAGTTGGTGGTGATTATTTGAATGTTTGTTGGGCAGCAGTTGGACAGGTAGGAGGTTTAAATGCCATGAATTCCGCTTCTTCGGTCTGTAGCCAAAAAGCATGAACTTGAGCATTATTAACAGTAGAGAGTAGGAGAGACCATTTGCGGGCTCGAATATCAAGATAGTTTTTGGTCTTTGTACTGCAAAGAAAGACGTTGGTTTTGTTGTTTCTGCTCTCTCTCTCTCTCTCACGCGCGCACACACGCACGTAGGTGGTGAGTCGGATCCTCGAATTCAATCCATATTAAAACAATTAAAAATATTCTTTTTAAAAATAAATAAATAATTACAACTTTTATCACTGGCAAGGTATATTCTATATTTTTAAATATGAAAAATGAACATATTAGTCACATGAAAGCCCTCCCATCAACTTATAAAAACTTGGGACCAAAATTTAACATTCTAATTCATATATGGTATTGGTAGATCAAAATCAAACTTAAGGTATTTAAAAATTAACTTAGATTTCGAAATGCATGGTGTTTTAGAAAACTAAATTTAAAGACCTAACCTAATTTCTATAAGTTTACAAAATATTGAACTTAAATTAAATTATTCCAGTACCTCGATTATGGCATAATTATCATGTGCCTAATTTTAACGAAATTTTACTTCTGAATGCATATTAAATGTTTTTTTTTTTATTTTATTTGATTTTAATTCTGCCTCAATATTTTTTTAAATTTTTACTTGAAATAAACCATCAAAAAAAATTGAGATTCTATAATTTATATCAAATCTTATAAAATAAAAAAAAAAGAAGGAAATGTTTTATTTATGTAGATTCCTCTTCGATTTTCTTTTCCAGGCAAGTTCAAAATGTAGACATGTCTGAAAAATTACCCAATAAGCAGAGAAAAGAATTAAATATGGCTAGAAAAGTACAGCGCAGAAAGCCAGGGTCCAACGGTAACATCTCGTTTGGCTGTTCCTTCAGGGGCAATCTCGTAATTCACACTACCCAACGTTCCCCCCCATTCACCATCATAACAAAAGTCGAGCTACAGCAAACAAAGCAAATCAAGAACTCACTCCCTCCTCTCTCTGCAAATCAAAGCTCGAGAGTGGGTTTCAGCAAACTGCACTTTTTCTCTCTCCCCTCTCTCTCTCTCTGAATCTCTCTGAATACACACACACACACACATACACACACTGTTTTGGTCCAATCACATTTGACTCCAGCTTTCTCCATCACCTTTTTTCTACTTTTCTTTTTTCTCTATTCAATTCAATTCTTCTTTTGCTTTTTGTTTCTACTTTGTATCTCGTTGAGAAACTCAAAACCCTATTAGTCTGAACTTAATCGATTTAGCTGTGAGAAAGAAGAAGAAGAAGAAGAAGTGAGGTTTCAGCAATGGCTGCAGTAAAACCAGAGGAAATAAGTCATGCTCCCATGGACCAGCTTCAAGGATTAGAGTATTGCATCGATTCCAATCCTTCTTGGGGTACCCTACCCTACACCACTTAATTCTTCTTCATCATTTTTCCTAATATTTTAATTAATAACAAATCACTCAACTTTCATTTCTTTGATTTCTGCATGTAATTAAAAAAAAAAAAAAAAAAAACAGGGGAAGCAATAGCACTTGGATTCCAGCATTATATTCTGGCATTGGGTACTGCGGTGATGATTCCTTCCTTTCTTGTACCTCTAATGGGCGGAAGTGACGTAAGCAATCGCGTGTCATTCTTGATTTTTTATTTTTCAAGATTCTTATGGTTTGTGTTTCTGTAATAATTTTTACTTTTTGGGTTTTTTTTTTCTTTTTCAAATTAATGAATTAACAGGATGATAAAGTGAGAGTAGTTCAGACATTGCTGTTTGTCGGAGGAATAAACACAGTGCTGCAAACGTTGTTTGGAACAAGATTGCCTACTGTAATTGGAGGTTCATGGGCTTTCTTGGTGCCTATAATTTCAATTATTCATGATCCTTCTTTGGAAAGAATCATAGACCCTCATCAGGTATCCAATCATTACCATTTCATATTAATTTTATTACCTTAGTCAATCCGAACTCTGCCAATTTATCAAAAAAAAATTCAAACTTTGCCCTAAAAATGATAGCTTTGTCAATTAACGAATTATTATTTTCCCCCAAAAAAAATTTAGAGATTTCTGAGTACAATGCGAGCAATACAAGGTGCACTTATAGTAGCATCAAGCGTGCAGATTATTCTGGGATACAGTCAGCTGTGGGCTATATGTTCAAGGTATATATATATTTTTTTAGTTTTTTTTTTTACTGTTAATTTTTATCTCTGTAAATTAATTGGGGTGAAAAAAAAACATTTTTCTGCAGGTTTTTCAGTCCACTTGGAATGGTTCCAGTAATTTCTCTAGTGGGTTTTGGTCTCTTCGATAGAGGCTTCCCTGTGGTACGTTCGTCGAAAATTCGAATTTATTTATGCAAATAATTTGCTTCAACTAAATATATATATATTTATGATCAGGTTGGCCGATGCGTGGAAATCGGAATTCCGATGTTCATCTTATTCGTTGCATTCTCCCAGGTGTGTGAGTGTGTGGTGTTATTACTAATGAATGGATATTTAATGAAACAGTGAATTGTGATGTAATGATGTTTTGATTTTGTTACAAAAAAAAAAAACAGTATTTGAAGCACTTCCAAACAAAGCAAATCCCTGTCTTGGAAAGATTTGCTCTTGTGATTTCGGTCACCGTTATATGGGCTTACGCGCACCTCCTCACCGCTAGCGGTGCGTACAAGCACCACCCCGAGTTGACTCAGCGGAACTGTCGTACCGACAAAGCCAACCTTATTTCTTCTGCTCCGTGGTTAGTATTCGAATATCGATTACTATCGTCTCTTTATTTTTTCTTTATGGGGAAAATTAAAAGGAGAATAAAATATTTTTGCTCGAATAGGATCAAAATTCCTTATCCGCTTCAATGGGGGGCACCGACATTCGATGCTGGACATGCATTTGGAATGATGGCTGCTGTACTAGTTTCCTTGATTGAGGTATAACTAACTAACATTCTGGATTTTCGAATATTTCTGAATTTAAATTACTTATTTGTGTAATAGGAAAAAAATAAAATGTGTATTTATAATTGCAGTCAACGGGAGCGTATAAGGCGGCATCTCGTTTAGCGAGCGCCACACCACCTCCTGCCCATGTTCTTAGCCGTGGAATCGGGTGGCAGGTTTGTAAATTTAAAATGACTCTGAATTATGTTTCAATTTCTGGAGTATGTATGTATATTGGAATAACCAAATTTATTTTATTATTAGGGAATCGGAATCTTGTTGGATGGACTGTTCGGTACCGGTACTGGATCAACGGTTTCAGTGTAAGTGTTTTCTGCCGACTTTATTGCTTCAAGCCTGTTATGATATATATGTTTAATTTTTTTTATTTGAATCAGGGAAAATATTGGTCTTCTTGGAACCACGCGAGTCGGCAGTCGACGTGTAATCCAAATTGCAGCTGGTTTCATGATATTCTTCTCCATTTTGGGTAAGCAAACAATACTTACACTGTTATGTAACTTTAAAAAAAGAAGATAATATATCAATTTGATTTTTAAAAAAACTTTGTTCGATTTGTGTAGGGAAATTCGGAGCTCTATTTGCATCAATACCTTTCACAATATTCGCAGCTGTATATTGCGTTATGTTCGGTCTTGTCGGTACGTATTTCCATCTCCAGTTTCTTGTGTACATCTCTATTCTTCGTTGAACGATTGGTTTCATGATATGTATTTACGAATATTTTTTCCAGCTTCGGTGGGATTATCGTTCTTACAATTCACAAACATGAACTCAATGAGAAACCTCTTCATAACGGGTGTCTCCCTCTTCCTCGGTTTGTCGATTCCCGAGTACTTTAGGGAATATACCGCCGCTGCTCTTCACGGACCTTCTCATACAAAGGCTGGATGGGTGAGTTTTTCATTTACTATCATAATTAATAATAATAAATATTAAATTTTCCTAATTTAACATAATAAAAAAAAATCGTAATTGCAGTTCAACGATTTCCTCAACACGATATTCTTGTCCTCACCGACAGTTGGCTTACTAGTAGCCGTATTTCTTGACAACACGCTCGAGTACAAGGATAGCGCTGTGGATAGAGGAATGCCTTGGTGGGCTAAGTTCAGAGCATTCAAAGGAGATAGCCGAAACGAAGAGTTCTACACTCTTCCGTTCAATCTCAACCGATTCTTCCCTCCTTCATGATCGGACACAATCTTCATTCTTGAAGAAAAACGATTATCGAGTTAAAGAGTGAGAGTGAGTGAGTCCGCATGTTTTCGACTCCTCGGTGGTTTTTTAGTGTGTGACAGATTAGTCTCATCTGTCATTAATTTTTTCATTTATTTGAACTCGTCTTTATTTGGGTTATTCGAGTTTAATCCAATAAAACTAAAATTATTGTCTTCGTTTCGTGTATTTATATTATCTATCGAGTGAAAACAATATCTATATATATACACACACACGCGCGAAAAAGTAATACGGCTCCAATATATGCAAGAAGAAGTACTATTAGTGATGCTTGCACATGCATTCTTTGCATCTCGGCTGTCGATAAATGCTTCTACCATATTCTCTGGTACGAACTCTTTGGCCTTCTTCGATCATCTTCTTTACTCTGTTATCAAAACTACCCCATTTTATAGTGCTGTTTTCTTGCAAAATTGCTGCTAGCCTCTTCTTGATAGGCCTCAATGTGGGATAATTTCCTTCACCGTAATATGTTCGGAAACCAGACACTAGATTCGACAGCTGGCTCCCGGAATCCGTTATTGCAAATACGTCAGAAACGGCACATGCAATGAAGTCCAAAGCCGCAAGCTATATATATCAGTAAAAAAAAATTATCAGGTAATTAGTTGTTAGTTAAATAACTGAAAATGACACGGTTAAATGGCTAATTAGTTAGTTACCTGAGAAGTGAAATTATTAAAAGGTTCGAGTTCGCTCGGTGAGAGGAGATCCTCTTTGGTTACTAGGTTAGGGTAGAGACTTTTTAGAGGAAGCATTCTTGATTTTCCTCCGTAAATGTGGGACCCGGCTAGATATATATAAGTCCCACGGTCAAACCCGAGACCAGCTAGAACTAGTGCTGCTTCTTCTGGTGTCAATGGGCATCGCCCCATCTTTCTCAAATCTTCCGGAAGAATTGGTCTGCTAAACGTTAAAAACAATAAAAATCATGAAAAAGAAAAAAAAATAGACGGTTGAAATTTTGAGGGTTTTTAGATATGTCGTACTCGGTTTTTTTCAAGCGTTCGAGGAGCAGAGGGAAATGATCTTCTCTGTAAGACTGAAGATGTTTAGTCTCGTTTATACCACCTCCGAAATCGCACATGGAGTAAGCCACCATATCGACTTCGAACCGTAAATGCAGAGCGAGGTATTTTGAAGGGCTTGCTTCTTTCTTAATAGGGACGACATTTGAGATGAAGCTTCCGAGAAGCTGATTTTCTAACATGCTCCTTTCGGTCCCGTATTTTCTTATCCTCTTCACTAATAACGAGCCCGTTTTCTGAATTTTTGGTGCGAATTTTAGAGCGTGGAAGTTACATTTGCATCTAAGTTTCTGCAAAAACAAACTAAAGAAAGTTAAAAAAAAAATTTGTAATAAAACATCAGAAATAAGTTGAGGTTGTTCTTTACCTGAAGACGAGAAGGCAACTGTTCGAAGCCAAGTCGATTGCCGAATCCGAGAAAATGAACGATTTTATTACGCAGTAAAATCGGAAGTATATTATTTATATATTCGTCTGGCGTTGCCTCCTTAGCAAGGTCTGAATCTGTTATCTGAAAAGCCGAATTTGTTAAGACATCGGTTCTTGAAAAAGCAGTTAACAGTTGAATTAGGCAACTAACTTACTAAACTCCCAATGGATTTGAGATCAATTGATTTCAGATACGAAGGCAGCTCCTTAACAATATCGATATCGTCCTTTAAAATGTTCGTAAAAGTCTCTTCTTGATAAATATCGTCGAACTGGCTGCAATCGCAGACACTTGTAAAAATACTGCAATTTTTATATCGAAAAAATGGTGAAATAGCTGGTACGTGGATTCACCTGGGATCATTCCATACGTTGCTGTAGAGAAATCTCGGAATCACTAATGTTGCATTTAGTAGAGATGCTACTGCAACAGCGTTACAGACCTGCGTAAAAAACGTAAAAAAAAATTCGATAATTAGGAAGAAGAAAAAAAAAAAAGAGGTTATAAAGAATTCGCTTACGGCAACTCTCTGTTGATTTAGTCCTCCGTTTGCACTGACCAAAATAAAACCGGTTCGGTTGTTCACTGTCCCTGCCCTGACAACTATAAACGGTTATTTAACATGTTTCCAAAATTTCTCGTAAATTACCATGAAATCCAATCATAGACAAAATAGTAGTAAATAAAACTTCGTCTCGTTTCGATCCACATCTCTCTGTATAATTAATATATCGAAAAATAATCTAGTAAATGTACCTTTTGAGCTTCTTATCTGCACAGGGCTTCCACATAGCTACCTGAGGATACGATTCCTTCCAAAATTTCGTCTCTTCTCGATCCACATCTCTCTGTACAATTAATACATCGAACTATGATATTTATACGAGGTTTATAATGCAAGCATTACGAGTAGTAACTAGTAAGTATTTCTGCAGGGTTTTTGAATCAGACCTCCGTAAGAGAAACAGCAGCCATATGTAATAATCGAGAATACATCACCGGGCTTTTTTCTTGGTCATATTCGTATCCGGCGTTTCTTTCCTACATACAAGCAAAGAAAAACAAAGTGTCTAGATGAAATTAAGCTCGATTAATTCCTCGTCGTATGCTCGATGTTCGGGGCCTGTATTGTATGTACCTTTGGTGAATGTTCGTTTATTGGAGGTGGGCTACTCTTGAGAAATTTCGGATCGAAAAGAGAGAACATCAACGAATCTAAGAGGAGGAAAAAACCCATCAACGTAAAAGTGAATATAATCGACCTCGTATGCCTACGAAGCCACCGTATTTGCCTTTTACCGGAACAAACTCCTTTAAAAGAAGTGTACTTTAAAACACTATTATCATTCTTGAAATTTTCGACCAACGTAGATTTTTCCCAATGAGAAATCCTTCTACCGAGAGAAGGATCGCTATTTTTTAGCATCTCCGTCCATCTTAGCTGGCAGTCATTCAAACCGGAGGACTCGTCGGGAATTAAAGAACGAGGGCGAGGGCTTTTTGGAGAATCTTGCTTTCCCATTTCTTCGGAAAAAAAATGGATGCTTCGGATTAAGACGCTATGATCGTACTTGCGTCATTCCACCATTCGCATATTGGAATCGGAAATTTTTGTGTGATAATATTGTACCAGACAAGAAAAATAAGAAAAAAATTTGGTGGGAAAATTAGATAAGGAGGAAACATCGAAAAAGAATGAAGGCATGGATTGCAAGTCAAGTTAAAGTTGGTGGTGGGTGTTGAGTCGTGCGCATCACCATGTAAGTAAAAACATATATGTGTATGCAATGCACGTATTATAAACTGAGTCAACTCAGATAGAAAAATTTAAAATATAGGGGATATATTTTTATTTAATACATACAATAGGGGATGAATCACATCTTCAACAACTCTACCCTATCTACCAAACACTGTTTTTTTTTTTTTTTTTTTTTTCAAGAATTCAAATGGGGTTGCAGTAGTGCTCAGGTGTGGTATGTTTTTCGCGGGCCCTGTTTCAACCGACTTAACTACCAACAATTTGGTCTTTCTTAATTTCATTTCTTCTCTTTCCTTTAAAAGTAAATATTTTTTTTCTCTCTTACAAATATTGTAAGATTGAAACCCTAAAAAATTTCAAATATTTTTCATTCTAGATTCTCAGTTCTTGATTTTCTATATGTTAAGAAGAGAGAAAGATGAATTGTATTTCGGGCAAGCTACCGCCACCCCTGAGGTATGACCAAATTACAAAAAAACCCTCTTATTTGGGTAATTACAATTATCTCATTTTTTAAAAATATTTTTACATAAAATTTATATAATTCGGTTATTTACTGAACCAAATCGTATATTCAGTTCGGTAAACGGTATGAAATGTTGGCGTACCGAAATTTCGGTTCGTTTTAACCGATTTAACATCCTTATATTTACGTCTGAAGGGATATTTTCGTAAGATAATACATAGTTGAGAGGTGATTGTCATTACCAAAATAGGAGGGCGTTTTGGTAATTTGACCATAATTCAAGAACGGTTGTAATTTACCTTGTATTTAAATCAATCAAATGTACATCAAATATATGAAGATGAGTGCCACGCGTCGCTCTACGATTGGACGCAGCCAATCCTACCTAACAAGCCAAAGACGCAGATTATTAAAAACAAAATTCTATAAGTGATTTGCGCCTCTGAGATCTCGACGACACCGTTTCAAGGTAACGGTAGTTAATACCGTTACACTAAAATCCATTCTTTGCCCAAACAATGGGGTTCAGTTCACAAATCAGGAATCAGAAAACTGAAGTTTGATTTTCTTTAGCTCTGCAAGAACATCTTTCACATTCACCCTCTCCCCCGGAGAATCCGCTAAGCAACTCAGTGCCAACTCGAACACACGCGACAAACACGACAATTTCTTACCGGAACCCTCTTCGTTCGGACCTACTAAATTAGCATCAACAACCTCTCTAAATCCGTTAGGCCGCGAATCTTTAACCCATTTCTTGAGGTTCATTTCTCCGCCAAACATTTCATCACTCGGCCGTTTCCCCGTAAACGTCTCCAAAACCATAATCCCGTAACTGTACACATCACACCTCGCCGAAACTACGCCTTCCAATCCATATTCTGTAATAAATTTTACTCTAATTCAATAACATTTTTCAAGAAACAAAAAATGAATGAAAACTCGAGTATATATACGTACCTGGAGCCATGTAGCCAAGTGTAGCAAGGGTTCGAGTGTGCGTAACACTCTCTTCGTCAGACAAGAATCTCGTCATACCAAAATCGCTGACACGGGCAACCATATCTTCATCGAGAAGTACATTACCAGGTTTTAAATCGCAGTGAATCACGGGTGTCGAGTAACCGCAATGAAGATATTCCAACGCGGAAGCCACGTCAATCATTATATCCAACCTCTGCACGAAGTCCAAGAAACAGCTGTCCGAATACAACCACTTCTCCAGGCTCCCGTTCGGCATGTACTCCAGAACTATCGCCTTGAACTCCTCGTTCGAGCAGCTACTGATTACTCTCGTCAGATTTCTATGCCGGAGATTTTTCAGCACTTCACATTCAGCTTCGAAATTCTTCAACGCGCCTTCAGCTTGCATATTGAACACCTTCACAGCTAATACGGTCCCATCTCGTAGCACGCCTTTGTAAACCGAGCCGACACTTCCTTTCCCCAGTAAATTTTCTTCGCTGTATCGATCGGTCGCCTGTAAAAGGTCGTAATAAGAAATTCTTTGCGCTGAGGTGGATATATCCGGCACAGCTGGAGGGTTCTCTTTTCGTCTGTATCTAATCATTATAAAGGCTATGGCAACGACGAAGAGTAGTACAACAATGCCTAGAGGAATGAATACAGCTTTGAGCACTTTGTTTTTCTTTGATCCGTGCAGCGATTCTCGACAAGACGACACCTGAAATCTCGAAGGACCGCATAATGCGGAGTTGGACGAAAAAGATTGGCTTGTGAAATTACTAAAAGGACCATTTGTAGGGATTTCTCCGGATAATTCATTGTAAGAAACATTGAAGTGCTCGAGATGTTTTAGTGACTCTAACGACTTTGGGATTTTTCCCGACAACTTATTATGGGAAAGGTCCAACGAAACCAAACTCAACATTGTACCCATGGAATCGGGAATCGGACCTTGGAAGTTATTGTATGCAAGAGAAAGATTAGTCACTTTCTGCAAACCACCGAACGTGGTCGGAATGTTGTCCGAGAACCGATTCATCGACAGATCGATGAAAGTTGCCGCCTTTAGATTTCCTATCTGGGGAGATAAAGAACCCGTAATTGAATTCGAGGAAATATCGAGCTCCAAAAGATCTTGCAAATTCCATATGCTATTAGGTACGACAGAGCTCAAGTTATTCGAATAAAGATGTATGCTCCTCAGGGTGGATACATTTCCTAAGCACTCGGGAATTTGACCGGTCAATTGATTTTCGTTCAAATACAAAGCTCCCAAATTGTTTAACGCGCAAAGATCGTTCGGTATGGATCCAACTAACCGATTATTTCCAAGAGATAACCTTTGGAGGCTCTGTAAATCATGGAGTGGCGTTGGAATAAATCCAGTTAAATCGTTTCCGTAAAAATACAACGACACTAATCCACTCAAATTACCGATTTCGATTGGAATACCGCCTTTGATTTTGCAATCGGAGGCGTAAATAGTTTGAAGGGAAGAAGAAAAATTCCCGATGGATGAAGGTAGAACGCCATTTAGTGGATTGTAACTGACTGCTAATTCAGTTAGGTACCTGGAATTTGTCAAGGAAGCGATGAAGCTCAAATCGGACGATGCAGATTCACTCGTGAAATTGTTCATCTCCAAGTTTAAGACTTGTAGGAGTTCTAAATTTCCTATGGAATTAGGGATTGGACCGTTGAAGTTGTTTACGGAAAGATCTAGAACCATGAGCTGCGACGAGTTCACGATGGAGCTCGGTAGAACTCCTTCTAGATTGTTCTGGCCGAGAAAAAGCTGCGCGAGATTTGGCAGAAATTCGCCTACATTTGCTGGAAGTTTGCCCGAGAAGCTGTTAGACGTAAGTGAAATCAATATCAATGTTGAGATATTGAAAATATCCGAATGTATGTTTCCGGTTAATCTATTAGTTCCCAAGTCTAGAATTTCTAACGCAAGTTTACCGAGCCCGCGCGGTATCGCACCTGCAAAATATACAATTAAAATTAATCTCCTTAATCATAAAATTATTCATTTCTCAAGCTTTAAGTGCAAAACAAAAAAAAAATTACAATCTTGATTGCACCTGTGAAATTGTTATGGCCAAGATAAAGCTCTGTAAGCATGGTTAGATTGCCGATTTCTTCTGCTATGGGCCCGTCGAGCTCGTTTTGCGCTAATGAAAGACGTTGCAGAAACGACATATTAAAGATGCCAAACGGTATAGGGCCTCTTAGAAAGTTGTTTTCCATGGCTAAGAACCCGAGATTTTGTAGTTTACCAATCTCCGATGGAATTTCGCCTGTCGAATTTCGATACTAAATTGGTATATGAAGTTAAATTAGATACAGATAATTAATTCATATATTACCTGTCAACTCATTGAAGCCAAGATATAATATCTGAAGCATCTCCAAGCTCGCAATCTCTCGAGGTATAGCTCCACTAAATTTGTTATTCGACAACGACAGCGTTTGAAGCTGAGAGCACGAAGAAATACTCGAAGGAATATTCCCACCTATCTTGTTAAAAGACAGATATACCCCTTGTAGAAATGGAACTCCAATGCACATATCATCCGGCAGAGAACCGGATAAGCGATTCCGCGAAAACGACACGAGTTCGAGAGTCGAGACATTGAAGAGGCTCGACGGGATAGAACCCGTGAGCTCGTTTCCTTCGATGTTCAACCAATTCAAATTACGGAGATTGCCGATGGATTGCGGTATAACCCCGCGTAATAAGTTGTTCGAAAGAATTAAAGTTTCTAAATTCGACATGTTTGCGATCGATGAAGGGATTCTACCTTGCAGGGAATTAAACGACATGTCTAATGTTTCGAGTTTCGATTCGTTTGCGAACGAATCGAAAAATGAGTTCATGTTCGTGAAAGAGTTGTTTTTTAAGGACAAGAGCTGAAGCTGAGGCAGCAGGGCAAACCAGGGAGGAACTTCGCCGGAGAAGTTGTTGTAGCTGAGTCTGATGAATTTCAATCTTCTCAGGCGGGATAAATCTTCCGGCAGGGTTCCGGCGAAGGTGTTGTTTCGCAGGTCGATGGATACGAGGAAGGAGAGGTTTCCGAGTTCGGGAGGGATGGCTCCGGCGAGGCCCATGTTGGAGATGTTGAGCGCAGTTACTCTGCGGTGGCGCGCGCCGCAGGTGATTCCGGCCCAGGTGCAGACGGGAGACGAAACGGTCCAGTTACTCAGGCCGCCGGTTGGGTCTGAGCTGACGTGGAATTTCAGGGAGAGAAGCGCTGATTGGTCGGTGGTGATGTTGGTTCCGGAAACGGCGGCGCTGGAAATAAACAGACAGTGTAGTGTAATTATTAAGACAGTAAAAAGACGAAGGAAATGTCCATCTTCCATAACACTTGACATTTCTTGAAAAATCTGAAAAATTTCAGCGTGGAAAAATAAACCGAACTTCATAGTTATGTACAGAGAAAGAAGTAGTTGTGTAGTTACGCCATTAAACCACCACCAAGTTTTCAAGTCAGCGTTGACTTTGAAAGATAGGAGTAATGGATTTTTAGCCAACTGTTGGGCCCCTGTCTTTGATGGTTTCGGGTCCCAGCCAGCACAATTGGTGAGAAGGATAAATTACGAAACTCCCCCTAAACTTAGATTAAATTACGAGAAATATCCCAACCCATCCGTAATTATGAATATTTCCCTGACGTTTGTTTTCGTCTTACACCGGTCCCCTTACAATGTGATTTTTTCATGGAATCTTTTTAATTCTAGGAAATATTTCCCCAAATTACCAAATTTACCCCAAAGATGTGCCATTTCTTTGTGCTGCTTTAAAGTTTTTTTAAAAAAAATTATCCCCAAGGAGCTAATAGTAATACAAAAAAATTGTGATAATTAAAGAAGAATGAAGATTCCGTGTAAAGCCCTTGTGAGGATAATTTTTTACCTTTTAATGTTCCCTCCAATCAAAAATATTCCGTGAAAAACGACACCGTAAGGGAGTCGGTATAAGCTGAAAACAAGAATCATAAGAATTTTGAAAATTGTGGACATGTGAAGTGTTTTTTGTAATTTATCCTAAGTTCGGGAGATTTTTGTAATTTACAAATGAAAACATGCGTCTAATGTTGGTCCATGCAATATATATTTATTAAATGTCCTCATCTTTTGATAAAACAAATAGGGTAAATAGCACTTAACCCCCTTGTGGTTTGGACATTTTGCACATAACCCCCTTATGGTATGAATTTAGGCACATAACCCCCTTGTGGTTTTGACATTTTGCACATGACTCCCTTATGGTATGAAATTAGGCACATAACCCCCTTGTGGTTTTGAAATTTTGCACATAACCCCCTTATGGCATGAAACTAGCACATAACCCCCTTGAATAGAAAACTGAAAAGACTAAATTACCCCTATCAAGTCAAAAAAAATTGTTTTAATTTAAAAATAATTATTCTATAAAATGAAAAGCTTAATGTACTTTTTTGTTATTATATTTCTCATTTAAAAAAAATGAATTTTATTATATTTTGTAAAATGAAAAAAACACAATAATATATTATATTTCTCATTTTACAAAAAAATACATTCAGCTTTTCATTTTATAGAATAATTATTTTTAAATTAAAACAAATTTTTTTGACTTGATAGGGGTAATTTAGTCTTTTCAGTTTTCTATTTAAGGGGGTTATGTGCTAATTTCATACCATATAGGGGTTATGTGCAAAATTTCAAAACCGCAAGAGGGTTATGTGCCTAATTGCATACCATAAGGGGGGCATGTACAAAATGTCAAAACCACAAAGGGGTTATGTGCCTAAATTCATACCATAAGGGGGTCATGTGCAAAATGTCCAAACCACAAGGGGTTGAAGCGCTATTTACCCAAACAAATATTAATCTATGAGTACAGTGTATCATTTATCATGATGTATAAATTACATATTTTATTCTCTTCCTTTTCTTCTAAATAAATTTGGGTGCGATTTACACTAGCTAGTGGATTATTAATTAATTAATTTATTTTAAATTTCAACATTATAATAATGGAACGATCTTGGTCATTTCAGTATAAATAGCAGATTAGGGGCTCGGGAAAGACAAGCAATTTCAGAATTTAGTTTGTAGTTAGGTTAGAGTAGCTCGTCTTTTAGCCTAATTTTCTCATTTTTCCTATCTTTAATCTTGTAACTGAACATGGATTACTGTTATTATGAATCTACTTGGATTCATAACACCCTATCTTTTAAACATCCAACCTGTTATGAACAACGTAATCGATGTAGGTCATTTTCACCGATTTTCAAACTCAATTGATTTACTAAGTTTTAAAAAAAATATCCAACTTCCACCTAGGTTTTTACCGGCATTCCTTATTTTGCAGGACTTGACTCCAATTTTGAAGCATCTAACATAATACGTTGTTTTACACTAACCACAAATACTGAATATGGTCTTTTTTTTTAGGTGGTCATGCGGCAAAGCGATTCTTGATTTTCAGCAAAGTTGCAAGAGCATCTTTCATATTAGTCCTGTCTCCGGGCAACTCAGCGGAGCAATCCAGAGCCAACTTCATAACTGCTGTCAAACATGCCACGTTTCTCTCGAGCCTTTCATCATCATTAAGCAGAACCCCATCCACCAAACGACTCAACGAATCTGTATACGATTCACTCACCCAATCCCTAATGCTCAAACCTTCTGCGAACAAATCATCTGTGGGCCTTTTTCTCGTAAACGTCTCCATCACCATAATCCCGAAACTATAAACATCACATCTCGTCGAAACCAGTCCTTCCGATCCATACTCTACAAAAAAAAAAAATATCATTACAAGAATCAAGAAAATAGGAACAAACTAGATATGCATGCATGTAAGAGAGATGAAGAGTAACCTGGTGCAATGTATCCGAAAGTGGCTAGAGTCCTTGTCTGAACTACGCAGTCCTCTGCATTTACTAACTTTGCTATACCAAAGTCACTTACGTGGGCGACCATGTCCTTGTCCAGCAGGACATTGCTAGGCTTTAGATCGCAGTGTACAACGGGCGTTATGTACCCGTCGTGAAGATAGTCTATTGCGGATGCCACATCTATCAGTATATTTAATCTTTGAAGAAGATTCAACGTTTCATTCTCAGAGTACAACCACTTCTCCAGGCTACCGTTCGGCATGTATTCGAGTATAAGTGCTCTAAATTCAAGGTTGGAGCAGCTGCTAATGACTTTGGTCAGATTATGGTGGCAAAGGCTGCGCAAGAATTCGCATTCTGTATCGAAGCTCTTGAAAGCTCCGTCCATCTGTAAATTGAACACCTTTACAGCCATGAAATTCCCATCTGGGAAAACCCCTTTATAAACCGAGCCGAAGCTTCCAATGCCTATCAAGTTTGCTTCGTCGAAGCCACTGGTTGCTCTTTCAAGGTCAATGTATCGAATCCTCTCTGGCATTACTGTAGGAAATAATTCTGTCTGAACGGGATCTTTTTTTTTGCCTGCGACGTCGAATGATGAAAACGGAAACTGCGGTCGCGAAAATTGCTGACGCAACAGACAATGGTATGAGCACAACAAGCAAAATCTTTTGCCTCAATTTACGATGATTGCAAGGTGGCACCTGGAACATTGGAGGGCCGCACAGTGCTTCGTTGGAAACAAAGGATTGGTAGTTGAAATGTCCGAAAGGCCCTCCGGTGGGAATTTCCCCCGTAAGCTTATTAAACGAAAGATTGAGATACTCGAGATGTTGAAGCACCACCATTGATTTTGGGATCAAGCCTGTGAGGTTGTTGTGGGACAGATCGAATCTTTCCAAACTCAGCATTTTGTCGACCGAATCAGGAATTGACCCTTCCAATCTATTATGGGCCAACGATAGATTGATCAAGTTATTCAGGCCGACGATTGTGCCAGGAATACCACCTGACAACTTATTCGAAGATAAGTCGATCGAAATTACTGTCTCCAAGTTACCTATTTCTTGGGGTATCGTGCCACTTAAGAAATTCGAGAACAAGTTGAAGTTCAACAGATTTTTGAGGCCTCCAATGGTTGGAGATATGCTAGAATTCAGCTCGTTCGAATCAAGATTAAGGTACTTCAAGGCAGTAATATTCGATAAGCATGGCGGCACTGGACCGTAAAACCGATTCTTGCTCAATGTGAGTTCCCCTAAATTGAGTAGATGACATATATCATCTGGGATTGGTCCACTCAATTTGTTGCCGATAAGGCTCAACGCTTGTAAGTTCTTTAAGCCCTTGATCGTGGCTGGAACGGGCCCCACCAATTCGTTGTTATCCATGTATAAAAAGGCCAAACTACTAACATTGCCTATATCTCTTGGAATGCTACCCTTAATACCAGAGTTGCTTGTGTCGATCCTTTCAAGGGTAAAAGAGAGATTACCGATCAAATCCGGTAGGTAACCGCTGAAGGAATTGTTCTGAATCCACATCACTCTTAGGCGCCTGCAGTTAGTCAATGATGTAATGAAACTCATCTGTGAAAAAGACTCGGAGGTGAGGTTGTTTTCTCCTAGGTGTAAAAAGTCTAGGAAAGTCAACTCTCCAAGAGAGTTCGGAATGTGGCCGGTTAACTTGTTTGCGACTAAGCTCAAACGTGTGAGCATTGAAGCGTTTGAAATGGAATCTGGTATTGGACCAGTGAGATTGTTCTATCCTAAGAAAATTGCTCCGAGATTAGGTAGCCTTCGTCCCATGTTTGAAGGAAGATTTCCAATGAGGCGATTTTCTCGAACTGAGAGAGTTCTCAAAGTCGAGATATTGAAGATGGTACCCGGAATTCGACCCGTTAAGGAATTTGTTCCAAGAACCAAAATCTCCAGATTCGGAAGATTCCCGATTTCTGAAGGTATTTCACCTGCCATGCATAAAATGGAAGTGCTTTTGAAATCTTTTAAGGTACTTTGTCTGCAGTAAATAAGAATTAACTGTATGTAGAGTACCTGTAAACATGTTTGTATCCATGTATAATTCAACCAGTGAAGAACAGTTGCCCAACTCTCGCGGAATTCTTCCGGATAATTGGTTTTCTCCGAAATAAAGTCCCTGTAATGAAGGAAGGTGCAAGCATATTTCCACAGGCAGATTACCTGTTAGGTTATTTCGTCCAAGATAAAGCCATTGCAGTGTGGATATGTTATAAACAAAAGACGATACTGCCCCTACGAGGCCTGCTGCGTCCAATGTCAAGAACTCCAAATTACGAAGCTTGCCAATCTCAGCTGGAATTTCCCCTGCATATAATATCTCAAAAAGGCAGTGGAGAAAGAAAAAAAGAAATTGAATAAACTAATTAAGTACCTTTCAAGTTATTGTCACCAAGATATAAATTCACTAGCATCGATAAATTCCCGATCTGTTGTGGTACAGGTCCGGTGAATTGGTTAAACTGAAGCAGCAGAGTTTGAAGCTGTGAGCACTCGTCTATAGTCGATGGAATTTGTCCGTATAACTTGTTCGAATACACGGACAAGTACTTGAGTTTCTTCACATGTCTGCACATATTTGCTGGAAGATTACCGGTGAGCTCGTTCGAAGTGAGATCGACTGTTTCTAGCGTCGATATATTGAAGATGCCAGCTGGCATGGATCCAGAAAGCTGATTTTCTCTGAGACTCAAAATCTTCAAGCTACGAAAACCTCCAATCTCAGAAGGGATCACCCCATTTATCGAATTGTACGTCAAACTCAGAGTCTCCAGCTTCGACATGTTGGAAAGAGAAGGCGGGATCGGTCCATCGAAGCTGCAGTTATCAAGAAACAGACGCTGAAGGCTACGCAGTTCGCCGAACCATGCCGGTATTTCGCCGCCAAATTTGTTGGAGCTCAAGCTTATGAACCTCAGCCTTTTCAGCTTAGCGAAATCATGCGGCAAGTTTCCATGGAAGGTATTGCCGGACATGTCGAGAGAAACTAGAAACGAGAGATTCCCGAGATGTGGGGGGATTTTGCCTGAAAGATCCATGTTAGAGATGTTGATGGCTGACACTCTTTGGTGACGTGGGCTGCAGGTGATTCCAATCCAACTGCAAACACGAGTATCGGAAGACCAGTTTGTTGACAGAACAATATTGCCGGGATTTCGTTCGAATTGTGATTTGAAAACCATCAGTGCAGATTGATCAATTGTGATGTTTAAGGCTAGAAGAGAAGATGTGAACAAGTGCATACAGTAGTAGTATGTAATGAAAAGAAGCAAGTTAGTGTTCTCCATCATTAATCTTCAGTACTGTTGGAAAAATAGGGAAATCACTATATATATATATATATATATATATATATATATATATATATATATATATATATATATATATATATATATATATATATATATATATACACTTGGTTGCATTTGTAATTGTGTAGAGTATAGAGGAGAAGAAAGATAAGTAAACAAGGTCCACTTATTTCATTAACCTCATCATTTGCTTTCATTTTAGTCAAACTAATTGGCTTCAAGACTTGGAATAATCTTCATGCTAAACTATAGATCATGTTACTTTTTTTTTTTTTTTTTTCTTTAACATAGATTTTTAAGTGAAGTGCCATTCCATTACATTTGGTACTATTAATTTGTTTATGAACAATATATCAGACGCCAGACGGAATGGATCGGAAATAGCTTTCTCGGAATTTTTTAAATTCTATCTTTTCTGAAATTTTGCAAGAAAATGCAAAAAAATCCAAAAGAAAATTTGACAAAACGCAACAAGTAAAAATACGTGTAGGAATAACAAATTGAAATATATATTTTCTTATAAGGAAAAATACAACACAATTTCTGATACCAATTAATCTTTTATAATGTTTTTAATTTACTTGATCCATATAAATATAACATAAGTTATATTATGGAATTACAAAATATATCATAAAACTACATTATATATTTCGAAAAATCATAGAAATATTCGGAATTAAAATCGGATCGGAACTCGCAATTCCCAAAAAAATTATATACCAGTCCAATTCCATTCCAATTAAATTTTGAAGAATCGAAAATCAGAACTTCAGAAATCGGAATGAAAAATACGGTTCCAAATTCGGATAGGATTTGACGAAATTCGGAAATTCCATTCCAATTTCCACCCCTAGATCCAATACTAAAGCCTAGATTGCTTACTAAATTAGTCAAAGCCCATTGACTCTAGAAGCCCATATAAACGTCCATTTGGATTAGGAAACTGGCAAACTGAAACTGAAACAAACGAACAAACACGCTTTTCGATATAAAAAACACGATATCAACAATGGCACATTTCGTAAATAAGTGATAACTTGGGGGGTCATTTATCGAATTTATTTCCAAAAAGGAAGAAAAAGGGGAAGAGAAGAAGAAGAGCTGTAATCACATGGGTTGCTGTTTGGTTGATGGGACCTGCAAACCCAACACTCTGTTCCTCTTCCTTTCTCTCTCTTCTCTCTCTCTCTCTCTCTCTCTCTCCTCTCCTCTCCTGCCGACAATAACATTTTCTCAACCATAAGAAACGTTCACCCGAATTGCAAAATTGGAAATCCTTAATATTTCTTCTTATTTCTTCGCTGTATTTTTTTTCTTTTCAATTTTGATTCCGCAACGGAATTTGTATACCGTGTGTCCTTACAATGGCCGACGATAAGGTACTATGCTTGTTTCTCTAAAATCCCTGCTACAAAATTGGATTCATATTTATTCATGAAAGATTCCTGGAAGATATGGTGCATTGAATATTTTTTTGTTTAATCTTTTTTCCTCCATTATTCCTCAAAAAATTCCAGATCTAACTTTTTGCCTTTATGAACAGTTTTAATTTTACTATTTTCTTCCGAATTTTAGATGAGCTGTGAGAACTGAGAATACCGTTATAAATTGGGTGTTAGATTCTTAAGGTTTTGCCGAGTGTTGGTAGCAAAAGAGGACTTGGATTAGGGTTAAGTTCTTGTTCCTTGTCATCTGATCTCGTCTTCGTTCTGCTTTTTTTCCCCCTTTTTTTTTCTATATGGGTAATCAGGTCAATAGGTCTGTTGGTATATTGTATTTTGATATTTATCGAAGAAATTTTGTAATATACTAATTTGTGATTCTTGATCCGCATTAATTCCATTTTAACATTACCATTTTAAAGAGTAACTTGTCGCAGTTCACTAATTAGTGATTTTTAGTTGTTTAAATGCCTTTGAACTTGCTAAGAGTTATAATATGGGTGGGTTATGGTTTCTTATATGATTATCATCTTTCTTCATAAAGGAGATGTCTGCGGCGCCTATAATGGATGGGAATGGTGCTTCGATTGGTCACATAATTTCAACAACCATCGGGGGCAAGAATGGAGAACCTAAGCAGGTATAACTATTTACTCCTTGGAATTCATATTGACTGATTGTAATTTGAACCTAAGCATATCTATATATATCCATGATCTTTTGCGTGTTGTGAGCTCAATGAACTAGTTATTGGAAATATTTAATGCAACTGAATGAGTGCTAGACAGGTTTCGTTTGTATATGGCTTGCTGCCTTTTGGCTTGGATAGATCAATACCAGGCTATCATGAACATTTTTTTGATGTCTAGCCGAAACTTTGAGCAGCTTCTACTCATTTAACTTCCAGTAACTGCGTATTAGTGTGTATATTGTTGGCCATCAGTTGTTTAATTAATATTAATGACTAATTATTATCTGTTGCGGGCCACACCTAGATATTTGTTTTGATTACTGAGAAAGAGTTATGGGTCCTGGGATCCGAGTAATGTGTCCAACGAAAGGAAAGAACGGGAAGATGTACTATTAAAACTTTTTGTATTGTTTGAATATTTTGCAGACTGTTAGTTATATGGCGGAGCGAGTTGTGGGGACTGGTTCGTTTGGAGTTGTGTTTCAGGTATACATTTATTCAAGTATCCACACCTATTCATATTTTTGTGGTCACAGTCACATTTTTCCTTTGTAACTTTTTTTTTTCTTCTTCTTGTTGTGTTGTGACAAACCTTAGGCAAAATGCATTGAAACTGGAGAGTCTGTAGCTATAAAGAAGGTTTTGCAAGACAGGAGATACAAGAACCGTGAACTTCAGTTAATGCGAACAATGGATCATCCTAATGTTGTCTCTCTAAAGCATTGCTTCTTTTCAACGACGAGCAAAAATGAACTTTTTCTTAATTTAGTTATGGAGTACGTACCAGAAACCATGTTTCGCGTTCTGAAGCATTGCAGTAACATGAAGCAGAGAATGCCACTCATTTACGTGAAACTTTATACCTATCAAGTAAGTGGTGCATTTCTTTGTAAAATGTCGCTTATGTACAATTTTCTTTTCTCTATATGATAATGAGGATATTTGCATTGCAGATTTTGAGAGGGTTGGCTTACATGCACTCTGTTGCCGGAGTGTGTCATAGAGACTTGAAGCCTCAAAATGTCCTGGTATGCTTAGGAGACCGTTTAAATTAATGAATTGGGTAACGATTGGCTGTCCTCTTATTGACTCGACCCGTTTCTGTATAGGTTGATCCTGTAACTCATCAGGTGAAAATATGCGATTTTGGAAGTGCAAAAGTACTTGTAAGTGCCACTCTTCTATGTTTTATGCCTATTCTGCCTCTTCATTTTGTGTCTGTTATTATTTTTTCTTCCGTTACCTTTTCTGAAAACCCGGTTTTATGTATATTATAAATAGGTGAGAGGTGAAGCAAACATATCTTACATCTGCTCACGATTTTATCGGGCTCCTGAACTCATTTTTGGTGCAACGGAGTACACTACTTCAATCGACATCTGGTCAGCAGGTTGTGTCCTTGCTGAGCTTCTTTTGGGCCAAGTGAGTATTAGCATTATAATTTCTGCCGTAACTTAAGTACTCGCTTCTACTATTTTTTGTGTATTGTATTTTTTATATTCAACTGTATTCGGTCTGACTTTAATATGCAAATTACGTAGCCATTGTTTCCTGGGGAGAATGCTGTGGATCAACTTGTGGAAATCATAAAGGTATCATTTGTTTATTATCTCCCGGACTGATGTAAACTATATAGCCTTTATTTGAATATTAATTTTTTTTCCTTGCAGGTTCTTGGTACTCCAACACGGGAGGAAATCCGTTGTATGAATCCAAACTATACTGATTTTAGGTTTCCACAAATAAAGGCACACCCTTGGCACAAGGTACTAATATCCACTTCTACGAAGTTTCTTATGATCTAGGTGGAATGTTGTATTATGATCCGTTTCTTAGTTGCCAATAATTAGTATTTTTTTCATCACTGCATCTTCATGTTATTATAATGTTACGTGCTTAGTGGAAAAAAATATTTGTACTTTTAGCTTACAGAAAATAACAAGAAAAAGGAAAGCTTATACGATCAAAGTGCCTTGTGGACTGTGTCCTGATCATAGCATCCTGTTAATTTGTAGCTCAAATTTTATAGTTGCTTTGCACTATTTAATTGTGGAATGACCATGATTTTCTGGAATCTCGATATAATCGTCGCAGCCTTTCGGTATGTATTTCTAATATTGATTTTCTCATCACGTATGCCTTGCTTTCAGGTTTTTCAAAAATTGATGCCTCCAGAAGCAATAGACCTTGCCTCTAGGTTGCTGCAATATTCTCCAAATTTGCGTCTCTCTGCAGTGAGTTTCTCCATTTTTCCCTTCTCCAGAGTTTGGTTTATTCTTCTCTATTGTAATATGTGGTGGTAGTTGAAGTAAACGTTTGATTCTCGACTTCGTATGATGTGTAATTACCCTGCCTGTAGGTCTACTTAAGATGTTCATTATTTCTTGACAAGGATAATTCTTTTTGCAGCTTGATGCGTGTTCTCATCCTTTCTTTGATGAGCTTCGTGAACCTAATGCCCGATTGCCAAATGGTCGACCACTACCACCATTGTTTAACTTCAAGCAGGAGGTGCGTACATTTGGGGTTCATTCATTTTGTTGCTTTTTTTTTTCATTCAACAAAATATTTGGCCCGTACTAATATACGTGTCTAGTAAATGTTTCTTTCGTGCAAGAAAGTTTTAGTTTCTCTGATTATTTATTTATAATTTGTGGTTTGTGGTTTAGCTGTCTGGCGCCTCTTCGGATCTCATAAACAAGCTTATACCAGACCACGTGAAGAGACAAATGGGTCTACAGTTCTTTGCCTCGTATGAAGGCACCACGTGAATTGTACTTTCTGCTGCTGTTGTTGTACCGAGACTTAAAATGTTTGTTGCTAAAGAACACAAAGGGTTCTGAAGCACCAACTGCCTAACTGAAGGTTTAGCCTGACCAGTACAGATTGAGGCAACAATATCAGTCTGCTCTGCTTTGTACCCTTATTAGAAGACCCATGTTTCGATCATCCTTTTCATGTCCAAGCAGAGCATATTGGAAAAAAGGTCCCTTTTTGTATATGTTTGTTAACCGACAAGAAACCCTGGCTCTGTATCGAATATGATTAGTTACCCTGTATAAATTAGTTAAATGCTCTCAAGGAGCGACGACATCCAAATTCCTTCCTCTTTTGTTTTCACTTGCTTATTGTTTTCTTTCCCGTCCAACATTTGTCTTCTATGTATGTATTGATTAATGTACGCGTGTATTTTTGCTATATATGTATATGGTGTTCTACGTCGTCAATTTTTCTTGGCTATTTAAGTGTTGGAAATCTGTAGGTGAAAGACTGTAACTTGTGGGTAGAACTGATATAATCTATAATTTTGCTGTTTGGATATTGTATTGTTCCTCTTTATCCGATTAAATTGATCGAAAGTTCGATCTTGTTTGATAAGTAATTAAGTACAATATGTAATTAAGAATCAAGACAAATTCACACGAATGCTACCACCTGTAACACTTGTAATCATGATTTGGAGACTGTAATTGCAAGTGTAGCATGTCACTTTGCTAGGAAGACTAGCTGAGAAGAGTAGATGTAGCTAATTCTTGAAAAAAGTCGAAAACAGACAATCAGACAACGAATATGAGAATCGGAAAAAAGGAAATTCAAGAATCGTCGACAGTTCAAAATAATCTAAAATCCCGCTTCAATTTCATGAAGAAACATCGATACCGGACTTGATTAGAAGCTCTACAAGCTCGCTCTTTTTAAGCTTGGAGTAACCCTTGATCCCTTTCGATTTCGCAACTTCTTTCAACTCAGCAAGTTTCATGTCTTCAAACTTCTCCGATTGCGCCTCATCTTTGTCCACTTCTGCTGTAACTAATCTTTCATTTTTCAGCTCAATTTCGTCACTAGGGATTATTACGGACGGCGTTTCTGGCAATGTCTCGTTTTTGGGCTGAACTTCGTCTATTGAGCCTGATAGAACTGGTACAGGAGACCTCTTCGTAAAACTTGATGGAGGCCTCGATTTTTCCAAGCCCACATTTGACAGAAGTTCCGATATCTCCTCTTTCTTAAACGAGTCCTTTTGCCGAGCCGCAAATTTATCCCCTCTTCTTCCTACAGTTTTCCCTGTCAGCAAACAAAGAAACCAACTTCAGACCAATACCTAAGATAACCAAATCGTCATCAATTAGCAACAAAAACTAATCCCTTTTGCTTCATTAAAGCTCACACTCACACGAACCTTTTCCTTGTGTTCTCGACTGGTGAAGAACTTCCAAAATCGATTCAGCAGAGGAGGGCTTATTACTATCTTCAGCAGACTTTGAAACCCTCTTCTTGGAACTTACATTCTCCCCTTTCGAAATCGAAGACTGTATTCGCTTAAACAGAGCAAGAATCTCTTGTTTGTTTGGCGACAAAGACGACGACGATTGAGGATTATTACCATCTAGCCCTTCTGCTTTAGAAAAATCTCTGTTTCCATCAACAGCTTTAATGCTTGAGAGGAAAGGCCTATCTGCTATTACTGCCAAATTGAACAAGCTGCATCAAGATCAAACTATTCATTGTTATAACAATGCAATTGACAGCTGTATTTAAGCCCCCTAAAACAAGATAAAAAACAAACAGACCAATGAAATTGCATAAAGAACACCAAATTTAGGGCACATGATACATAAAAAAATGAAAATTTTCACCAAAAAAAGATGGGTTTTCATGAATTCATACATAAGGCAACAGAATATGCTACCCAGATTCTTTAATTACAGAACGAAGATATGAAAATTCAAGAAAGAGAGAGAGCGAAAGATGATACCTTTGAAAGAGAAAAATGGTGGTGTGGCGGAGTTGGGTCGGGTCGGAGCAGAAGAAGATGGCAAGTGAAGAAGGGAGTGCGGATAGAGAAGAGAACCTCCCATTTTTTCTGGAATAAACAATTCTCTAAATTCTTAAACCACGTACACACCACACAGATGAGAAGCTTGCTTTCTGTGTGATGTGCGTATGTATTTTATCCTTTCCAGAACTCGTTTTCATCACGCTCCTCAGGAGCGCGTGCATACACGAACCATCTCCCATTTTTAGGTTTCTTTATTCCAATTTAGATGGTGGAATTTGGAAACGGTTTGGTCACGTGTATTAAATAATCGTTATTCCAATTTTGATCTTAGACCTTAGAGCAACTCCAGTGTAGGAATTAAATAGAATAACTTCTATTTTAATGCTCAAAAACATAAATTTTTATCTCCAATAGTGAAATTAAATTGGTAGTTATTTTGATATTCAACTTCCCGAAATGCAAAAATGCATCCTAGAAAAAGAGGTATCAAAACATTAACTACCCAACAAACCAATTAAAAATTGACACGTGTCAATATTAAATATATTTATGCTTATATTTAAAATTAGATGATTCATTTAATGCTTGCGGTTGGAGTAAATGAGTATCAAAATAATAAAACGAGTATCAAATTAATATTTGATGATCGATTTTCATACTTTACCATTGGAGTTGCTTACCACTCATAAATAGTTACTCTAAAAAATCGTTTATTTTTGAACGGTAGTAAAATCACAAAAAATTGTGTACTATAGCACACAATTTTAGATTAAAATCATTGAAATATTCAAAATATATTTTCAATGCTCAAATCTACAGTATAAAAGATGTTATTCATAATTCATAAATAGACTACAAAAGTAGAAATGGTTCATCTAATTATTGTTTCACTATTTTTTGTATCGTAAAACAAAATCACAAAAAAATCGTATTTTGTTATAGCACACGTCTTTCTTTCTTTTCTTTTTTTGCTAAAAATAGCTAAAACATTCAAATTATTTTTTTAATTTTTTTAACACTTACAGAAGATTTTTATTCATAAGTAGACGAGATAGTTCATATATAAATTGTTTCACTAATTTTGAACAATCAAATAAAATCACACACGCAAAAAATAAAAAAAATAATAAAATAAAAAAAATTCGTAATAGCACTCGTCTTTTGCTAAAAAATGCTGAAATATTCAAAAAATACTTTTATTTAAGCCTGAAATATATAGTATAGAAGATGTTTATGCATAAAAAACAGTTAATCCAAAAATTATTTCACTAGTATTTCAACATATCAAACAAAATCACAAAAAAATCGTATACTATATAGCACACGCATTTTACTAAATATCGTATACTATAGCACATGCATTTTACTAAAAATGGTTGAAAATTCAAAACAACCCTATGATAATCTATGTATAATTTCAGAAATTAATTATTAAAAAAAATGTAGAAAACAAGATAATTAATGGAATTTAGTAAGAGTAGCTGCCAAACTTTCCAACCATAAAGACATTAATTGATGGTTCCTTGCAAAAGAATTGTGATTTAAATCTCCAGATGGACCACACACACCGAATCATTACCCCAATATCAAATTACGAATCATGAATATTACATTATATTATATTATATTAAATTAAACCAAGAAATCATTTTTTTTTTCACAATTCAAAATTTAATTATCTACAGCACTTGGATAAAAGAACCAAGAAGATAATGATAAACACAACAGAAGAAAGCCCGATCGCAACGCCAAGAACAACCTTACTCGGCCCGCTGTGATGCTTCTTCTCCTGCACATTCTCATAGTCGTCGTCGTCGGAACCCTCGCCGGAGCCGTCGGGATCTGTATCCTTCGCCGGCGGCGGCGACACCGGCAGCCCATGTTTATCACAGGGAGCAATTCCAAGCTTCACTTTCGGCCCGAAACTCGAGTGGTTGTAACAAAGATTTGAATTTTCGCCCACCTTGAACACGTGCAACCCTTTTATGAACGTCGAATTGAAAGGCAGAATCCCGTGAAAATTGTTGTTTTCAAGATTCAGGTATTTTAGATTTTTCATATCCCGGATGAATTTGGGAATCGTGCCGTTGAGCTGATTCGAACCCAGATCCAGGTGGATTAGCTCCGGCAATGCGGCTAGGGACTCCGGTATGGGGCCCACCAGGGAGTTCGAGGAGAGAGAGAGATTCTGGAGAGAGGTCAGGTCTCCGATGGTGGTGGGGATTGTTTCGTTGAGTGAATTTGAGGAGAGATTCAAGTGGGCGAGATTGTCGAGGCGGGTTATGGAAATGGGTATTTTTCCTCTGAGGTGATTTACCGAGAAATCGATGGAGGTGAGATTCGGGTGCCACGTGTGCTTGGGGAGGTAGCCGGAGAGATTTGTTTGGGAGAGAGTGACGGAGCGGAGGAGTTTCATGTTCGAGAGGATGATTGAAGGGCCGCTGGCGGTTATGCTGACTCGGGAGACGGTTAACTCGGTGAGGTTCTGGAGGCGGCTGAGCCAGACTCCGGTGAGTTTGTTGTTGAGGCTGTTGATGCAGGTGAATGAGTGGAGGTTCGAGGTGAGCTCGGAGGGGAAGTGGATTGGGGTGACGTGGCAGTTGGTGAAGGTGAGGGAGGTGAGTGTGGAGAGGGATTTGAGTGCGGTGAGGGATAATGCGACGTCGTCTGAGCAGTCGGAGAGTGTGAGTGAGAGGAGGTGGCGGAATGGTGCGGCGGAGTCGCAGGTGGTTTTGGGTGGCGATGCGGCGGCGGCGGAGCAGGGGTCTTTGGAGGTGGGTATGTTGAGGGACTGGAGTGCTCTCAGTTGTTTTGGGTCGAGGGTAGAAGAGGAAATTGGAGAAGAGGAGGGGGTGGGTGCAGATGGCGGCGATGAGGTGGGGGAGATGGTGACGGCGACGGCGGCGGCATTGGTGGTGGCGGCGGAGAAGACGAGGAGGTGGAGGAGGAAGAGGAGGTTTGGTGCCATTGTTGCCGTAGTAGTAAAGATTGTGAAGATTTATGAGGGAGGGCGAGTGAGTGACAGTTGCCAGCTGGCGTGGCTTATTTTAATACCCCTGGATTTGCTGATATTTACACAACGTACCATAATGCAACTGTAGTAAAAGAAATATTAAATAAATGAAACATAGTATTTGGATCAAATTCAATAATTGAAACAAATACAGCAAAGAATACAAAATAGAATCCAATTTCCACTTTCCAGCTAGACTGTTGAGTCAAAAAGGTCAAAAGCAAGTTCCAAGATCCAAGTTGAAAATGCGTGTTACTACACACAAATTTTGGGACAAGGGTACTTTAATGTACTAAACTAATCTTCCCAATTCATATGTAATGTACTATGTCCTTATATTTATATTTAAATTCGTAGTTAAATTTACAGTTTTTACCCCTCAAGTTTGAAATGATTCCTAAATATATTTGGATCACTTATGTTTCAATAATTTAATATTTTTTGTTATTTTCGTCAATTTATAGTTAGTCCCGTCAGTTGCAGTAGTGATGAAAACATGTTTGATTTGGTAAGTTTTAACGGAAAATTGACGAAAATGACTAAAAATATTGAATTTTTGAAACATAAGGAACCAAGTGAAATTAGAGAAAACTTGAGGATGTACTTTTCAGTAAATTCGTACTAATAAAGTCAAAGGCAGAACATGTGAATAAAGGGCAAAATTGGTAAAAATAAAAAATAAAAAAAATCATGCATTATTGTAGCACACTTTAAACCCAACGTAAGATTTTCATCAATCTAACAATCAATGGCAATGCAGCTCTGAGCAACAATGGAAGCATCGTTTTTGGTGACGAAAGGATCGATCTTCACCCACACGAGCGAGAAAACCGACGCCAATAGCACAGACCATAGAACAACAATCGTAGGTGTCCGATTTTGCCGCCCCATTAGACCTTTCAAAAACGGATACAAATGCAGAATCACCCAAAAGGCAAAGAAAACCTTCCCAAACAAAGGGCCCCACGCTTCGTACCCGTTGTTGAGTGCATCCGAAAAACCGGCAACAACTCCAACCAAGTTCACTACAAGTATAGTCGTCGGAGGAATCAAAACGGTCGTCCATTTTATGACGTAGAGCTCGTCGAAATCTGCATCCTCCCCTGCTTTTGTAGTGACGGTGAAGTTGGTGTCGACACCTGCGAGCATTTTCAAGAAGCCTTGGAATACGGCAAATAGATGCGCGGATACGCCTCCTATCACCCAAAACTGCTCGTTTCTCCATATGGCCTCGATGCTCACACCGCTCCACCTCAGCTCGAGCACGCTCGTTGCTATGATCGAGAGGAAGAGCCCGAGGAACAGAACGCTCGCAAGGTTTGATAGCTACAAAAATTCAAGAAAATTAAAAAAAATATATCTTTTTAATGAAGAATAAGATTCGAGATTTGACTTCGATAAAAAGAAATTTTACCGTTGGTATGATGAACTTCCCGGTTAGAAGGCAAATAGCAGGGAGCAAGCAATAGGCGATCAACGGGAGAGAAGTGAAAGGGTAGACAATGGTGTTGATGTAAGCCATCCTTTGAAGCCATTTGAGTCGACCGCCACCAAATCCGTACCAAAGAGGACAGTGTCTACTCAAGAAAATCTCGATCGAACCCAAAGCCCATCTCAGCACCTGGTGCAGCCTGTCGGACAAGTTGATGGGCGCTGATCCTTTAAATGCGGGCCTCAAAGGCATGCAGTAGATCGATCTCCATCCACGGCAGTGCATTTTGAAGCCCGTTAATATATCCTCTGTTACCGAGCCGTATATCCAACCAATCTACAAAAATCTCACGTTTTAAAAACAATAGGAAAAATCAAAAGATAAATTGGAAGAGGGAAAAGAGATATGGATAACTTTTTTCTGACCTCTTTGCCCCATGCAGTTTTTTCTTCGTACCCGCAGCTGATGACGTGGATTGCTTCTTTGATAAGCGTTGATGGATTGGCTGACTCGGCTACTCCTCCGTTTTCCATCATTGTTGACTCGATAAAGACGGTTGATAAGCCAAACGTTTTCTCGAAGCTCATTTGTGAGATGAGTAGTGACCTTTCATGCTCATCATAACCTACACAGATTACCATATATATATAGATTTCAAATTTTGATACTATAAGTTATGTTGAATGGTAAAAAAAAAAATACTTACTGTCGATCTCCCGAAGGTTAAAAATGGCAGCATTAAGGTCTTCCCTTTTTGCATCACGGTAAAGCTCCGAGAGATCTTTCTCCTTTGCGGGTTTTTTGCCACGACAGCAACAGCAGCAGCTGCCGCACCACGAGCAAGACGACGAAGTCTTGGGTAGAGTGGGAATAGAAGAAGGACCATAGCCGTAAAGCGCTTGTCTGTTAAAAACGCATCCCGTTCCGACATAAACGGGTCCTTGAATGCCGTCCAAGCCTTTCATGTTGACCTGATATCATAAAAAAGAAACTAAATTTAAGTGTGCCCAAATTAAAGTTTTTGATTTTTAGGAAAAAACTCGAGAGGAGTCTTACATCGAAGAAAACTGTGTTGCGGTTGGCATATCGGTCGCTCTTATCGATGCCATCAAACCTCTGAGGGAACTGCACGTAGCATACATTGGGCCCCACTTGAGGATCCATCAGGAAACACATTGCCTCGCGAATCGCCTTGCTGTTGTTCACGTAGTGGTCACAATCAAGGTTGAGTATAAATGGGGCATTCGTAAGAACTGCAGATACTCTTACCTGCAAGACAGACATCTTGTTATATAATTATTACAAGAGATAAGCGGAATATTTACGACATATATATATAACATAATAAATAACGCGTACAAGAGCATTTTCGGCGCCAGCCTTCTTATGATGTTGATAGCCAGGCCTCTTCTCCCTCGAGACGTAAACCAGCCTAGGAATCTCGTTGCCTTCTATATCGCGTGCACCGGTATTGCCTAGAAACACCTGAAAAGTAAACCCGAAAAAAGTCCGTCAATAGTATTGAATTAAAAGAAATCGAACCGGAATTATTAAATCAACTAGATTAACACCTGAATCATGCCAGGATGATCGCGTGAATTATTTCCAGGCCAAGGGGTTCCGTCTTCCATAGTCCAGCCTTCGTCTGGTGTTTTCTGGGCCTTTGCTACCAAAGCATTCACCCGAACTTTATACTCTTCATAGTCCCTCTATAATCGAAATACAGAAATACTAATTAATATACTTCAATTCAGCGTTATATTTTCTACCGTGTATATGATTGCTTACTTTCATTGCTCTACGTTCCTTGACAAAAGAAGGCTGTACTTTATCCTTCAAGTAATCAATCTTCTGCGAGAAGTAAAACTCAGGCGCGCGTGGCTCAATGGAGAATTTCTTACAGAAAGGAACCCATTTTCTTGCAAAGTCAGCAGTTTCGACGAGAGATTCGAAACTAAGCATAGCTGCACCGTCATCAGATACGTAACAAGACACTTTATCAACCGGATAATCCACCGCCAGGATCGACAGTACGGTATTTGCAGTTATCAAAGGAGGCTCTTTCAGTGGATCAACTGTACTGACGAAAAAATCCACAGCAGCAAGCTCAGACGGTTCCCCCTCGCGTTCGTACCTGCCACGTCAGATCAGACAAGTCGACAAGGGCAAAAGAAAAAGTAGTACAAGGCGAAAGAGAGAGCATTTGTTTACCTGGCAGATAACCTGTCTATGTACGTCTCCCTGTTTATAGGAGACCACTTAGGGAACTGATCCAGCACCCACGAAAACGCGAACCAGATCTCACAAATAACGGAAGTGAGCCAGAGACCAAAGGCACTGTCGACGGGGTGCGTTACACGGTAATGGAAGAAAAGAATCAGAATAATCAGTCGCATAATGATCACGGTTCTGTACGGTGCCAGCTGAGATTTTGGTAGAGGAACTACTCTTGAAAGTGGCTTTGCAGCCTCCCCTGATCTGCATTAATCGGGTATCGTTAATATTCGTTTAGGAACTTTAATATTCGTTAATCTTTGTTTATGAACTTACTGCGATTTTTCCTCCATCTGCTGCTCAGGTGGAATTTCCGCTGCTTCTTTTTTATCTTTTGCTGCAGGCTTCTTCTTCTTATTTTTCTTGTCTTTCCAACTTTCCACCCTGTTCTTCCATATCGGATTTCCCGAATCGCCGTTGTATTCTTTTAATACAAGAAAATAATCCAAAAATCAGCGAATATTAAGTAGAGAAGATATATATTTCCGCGGGTTTATCGTAATTCTATTTACTCACCACTGTCCACTGTGGAAACAGTACTAAAATTTCTAGCATGAATTCCGGCATCCTGCAAGAATTGTTGTTTTTGTCACATTGAAGAAGTCGATCAGTGACTACGAAATTCACATTTACAAATTCAATTTCAAACGTTTAACTGAATCATACCTGAGCAGGATTTAGATTCGATACAGCCAGTGGCATATGATTTCCGGATGCTGCTTCAACTTCAGCCACTGCTGCCTCGTCTGTTCATAAACACAGAACCGATTAAATTATGTTCAGTGCAAAAACATGATTCGTAAGAGAAGAGAGAGAGAGAGAGAGAGAGAGAGAGAGAGAGAGAGAGAGAGAGAGAGAGAGAGAGAGAGAGAGAGAGAGAGAGAGAGAGAGAGAGAGAGAGAGAGAGAGAGAGAGAGAGAGAGAGAGAGAGAGAGAGAGAGAGAGAGAGAGAGAGCACACCATCACTGTAAGGAATGCCACAGTGGACGCAAGAACTCCGGCCTTGCTTGATTTCGTAGTCGAAACAATGGTGGCATACGGGATGGTTACAATGCCGACACGACAAAAACAATTGACCGTCGGCATTTAACCCCACTTGTTCGCCGCACGTGTTGCATACGGGAACCCCAGACTCCATCATTTCTACTTCTCACCGTTACTTTTGTTTTATTTTTCGAATTTCAAGCTCGGTTGCTGTATATATAAATATAGTATTGCACTAATTTCAAGAATATAAAAATGGCCAGTTTGATGAAAGCTGCTGTTGGAGAGGAGAAAATGGGAGCAAAGTCATTTTCTTGGTGGAAAGATTTGAAATTTTGCGGGAATTGCAAGGCAGGTTATGGTTGAGGCTTCAGACAGCTCATCTTGCCCAACCAACCATGCTTGAATCTCACGTACCAACCAAAATGGCAAAATTGTAAACAATCCTCCCACTTTAAGAAAATTACAAGAAAGGCCTGTTTTCCGTACAAAGCCAGAATAGCACCCACTTGATTCTTGTTCTTGACAAAATGTCTATTTTAGCCTCTTCTCAGACAAGAATGGTTATCTGGTGCATATTCCAATTAATGCCTTCCCAGTTTCCAACCCAATTGCCAATTCATATAAGGGGCTTGCTATTATCAGTGCGATTTTTACCACTCGCAGTGCAAAATAATTCATTTTTTTTTTCTTTTCCAAATCTTATCCAAATATCCTCTCAAACACTCTCAACCTTTTATTCTTAAAATTTATCAATTTTAGTATTTTTTCGACCAATATCAGTTAGAGCACAAGTATTATCGACATGGATGGCAACGGCTTCGATTTTGAGGTGAAAATACACGTTTTTTGTTCGTTTCCAACGTTTTTAGAGATTTCGTATCATAACACACGAAATATATGCTTTCATTTCGTGTAATACTATACGAAATATGTCTTAAAATCGTTAGTTGTGTGTTTCGTATACAGTCACACGAAATGGAAGCTTAAATTTCGTAGTAACACCTACGAAATGGAAGCTATTATTTCGTGTGTGTTTACACGAAATGCAAGCTTCCATTTCGTGTGATTATCTACGAAATCCCTTAAATATTGTCTTTTAATTTTAAATATTTATGCAGGAACTAAGAGAACAATCTCACGATCATAGTCACTTCTTTGAACGTGGTATTGTGTGTGATAGTAGAGAAGCGTTAATTATGTGGGCAAAAGACACAGCAATTAGTCATAATCATCGACTGATTAATCATCGTAAATCAGAAAAATATCATGTTTTAACGTGTGAAAGATATCAATCTGGACGACACGGACTATTGAAGAAACGTTCTTGTCCGTTCAGGTTAATTGGCAAAAAATCAACGGAGGATGGATTATGGCGATTGAGTGTGAGTAATGGTAATCATAACCATCTGCCGGGTATTTGAGTAATGGTAACTTATGTTTAAATTTATATTTGTTTTAATTTTGCATTCAAACTTATGTTTTGGAATATTTAAATTTGTAGCGTTGTGTTTTGCATTTTATATGTTTAATCTATGTTTTTGGAATGTATTAAATTTGTAAGATTGTTTGTAAGGTTGTTTAAATATGTACTTTAATTGCTTCAGTTGTACGTAGTTTCTAAATTCAAATAATAAAACTAGTGAATTAAAATACAAAACAACAAACTAGTAAATTAAATAGTTCGTAATAATAATAAACAAAATAAAAATTAGTAAAACAATTAGTTCCTAATTAAAAATAAAAATAAATTATTAAATTAAATAGTTCCTAACAATAATAAAAATGCATAGTCCTAATAATAATAAAAATAAACTTTAAAATTAAATAGTTCATAAAAATATATAACTAGCAAAAGTAACCGATAAACTACCGCCTCGCTCTCCTCGGCGGCTGCACCTCATGATCGTCGTCGTCATCGTCGTCGTCGTTGTCGTTGTCACGGTCGATGCCAAGATATCGGGCGGCGGGCTCCAAAATATCTCCAAGATCGGCACGTAGATCGGCAAACTGCTGCATCCAGTCCTGTCCAGTGCTCCTGGTGATCGGGTACAGGGCACGTACTACCTGGTAATAAGCCGGCTGATCTGGTGGCCTCACATTCTCTCGATGCACTGGAGCCGGGCCTACGTCGGGGTTGTTGATCTTCGGATGAGTCCGCTCGGTGTACCACTCCATGTAGTGCTCGTCGACTTCCCCCCGTTGTCGTGCCGTCTTGTATGCGCGGGCATGAATGGAATGAGCCTGGACCATGTCCCACATCCCACCCGGAAATGGGTAGTTGACTTTGTACGATGTACCTCCTTTGGGACCGCGTGAACATGGCTCCATCGACGGAATCAAGCCGCGTGGTATATCCTGAACCCATCCAAACTGTCGGACGCAACGATCAGGCATATACGGCTCTACGACCCACATGTACTGGATCGTGCCATGATACAACGTACGAGGGATACTCTCGTGTATATCCCGACCATACGGTAGCCACTCGACCTAAACAGAAAACAATATAAATACATAAATCAAAAAATTCATATTTAAACAAACTACAAGACATATTTAAATCAAAAAATTCATATCGAAAAATTCATATTTCAAAAAATATAAATACATAAATATAAAAGACTTACATCATCCGCTGTCATATTGTCGAGTAAACCTCGAATATGCTCGAGCGTGCCCGCTTTTGGTGGCGCGTTCCACCTCTTGCATCGAGGCTGAAACTCGCGGTAGCGCTCGCTCTCATCCGGCGGCTGGAATCTCGGGAAATACTCGTATATCCAGCACTGCAAATATTTTATTTAAAGATATTAAAATTTATTAAAATATATTAAAATGAACAAAATAAGTTCCAAATATATTAAAATTTACCTGAAGAAGGGTGGTGCAACCCGCCAAGCCCCTCGATTGTGCTCGGCTGCATATACCCAACTCTCTGTATAGATTGGCCAAACAGGCCGAACCCCACGAATACGTGCCGACCTGATCAAGCACTGAATCCTCGAGCACGTGTATATACCACGGTTTCACCCGATCACATGTCTTGTCGGGGAATAAAATCGACCCGAGGAGAAACACCAGGTATATCTGAACTCGGCGTCTCATGGGCGTGTCGGGCATCAACAACTGTCCCTGTAACATCCTCCATGTGGGGCCCCCATGCTTCCACGACTCGTCAATCTCCTCAAACTCGAGGTTTAAGGCCTCGGACAGCAAATACACGCAGTTTGTCCGCTCGGCTGCATCGTCGTACCTAGGCGCGACCACCCGTCCCTCCACATTGGCACCTAGAATCATCTGGACATCGTGAAGAGTGATAGTCATCTCACCCCACGGCATATGGAAGCTGTTCGTCTCCGGCTGCCACCGCTCCACGAATGCAAACAACAGCGGAATATCTAGGCCCTGTAAATAACATCGGGCTAGGGGATACAAACCGGTCATCCGCAGAAAATGCTTGTCTACGGATACATCTACGTCTTCTAGGGCATCTGCTATCTTCTCGTAGTTGAATTGGTTCAGGGAGTTGATACGGGACTCCACTCGTCCAACCGGACGTTCCTGCAATCATTTATTTAGAAAACATATTAATTAATCAACTATAAAAATATTTTATAGAAGATACAAAAATTATAATATTAGAATTAAAACAAGTAATTAACTTACTTCTCCCCTCCAAATAGATGCCGCTACGTGCGACTTGAAACTCGGTATCAAAGACGGATCCCGCGGGCCACCGGGAAATGGACCATCTAGCACATCCGGATTCACTCGAGTATAAGGTCGACCTCCACGGCCCCGTCCTCGGCCTCCACGACCTCTACGACCTCCACGAGCTACAACCTCAGTCTCGTGAACGGGGGCCACATATTCCTCCTCCTCCATAGCACGAGAAGACCCAACATCGGGATGTGGAACTGATGATCTGGCTGCACCAGCCCTCTCAGCCTCTCGCCTACGTCGTGTAGACATAGTCATGCGCTCGCGCTCGCGCTCTTGATGTTCAGCCTCTTCACGAACTGCTCGCATAATTGCACTTGATTTCCCTTTGCCTGCCATCTGTTAAATAAAACACTATTAACATCAGTCTAAATAATAATAATAAATAAAATAAATCTTGAAAAAAAAAAATATGAACTGTGCTGTTTCACTGTCATTTCGTGGACAAACACACGAAATTAGTGCCTCTATTTCGTGTAAGAACACACGAAATACAAGCACTGGTTTCGTGTGTTTGTCCACGAAATGACAGTGAAACAGACAAAGTACTTACGTTTCGTGTACAATTACACGAAATGAAAGCTTACATTTCGTGAGAAATCTCACGAAATGTAAGCTTTCATTTCGTGTAATTGTACACGAAACGTAAGAAAAACTAACAAATACGTGAATTTCGTGTACAAACTCACGAAATTAACCCCTACATTTCGTGCGTTTCTACACGAAATGAAAGTTTATTTCCGAAAACTTTCGAACACAATCAAAATACTCAAAACGTATAGATTTTCGACGAAATTTGTTAAAATACTACTATAGAAACATTGGGTCAATGATTTCGAGTTCGAATTTTACCTTAATCGTTGTTGAATTGCTCGTTTAATCCGCAAGAACTCGAAGAACCTTGGATAGGGTTTGAGAGAATTTTGAATTTTCTTAAGAAAAGTTACAAATGAAATAAAGTCGCACTGCAAGCCGGTAAAAGTTGTTCTATGAATAGCATTTCAGTTCATATAATGAATATACATTTCCTTTTCCTTTTTTTTTTTTTTTTTTTTTGGGGGGGATGGGGGGTTCAGAAACCAATTAGCCAAGAATCTGAAAATAGCTATACTACTTGTAATAATACTGTCTACCAAAGAATTCATAGTACAATTAAGTACAAAATTCAGAAGTTGGAATAGGATTTAATAAAAGTCTCCTGAGAATTCATCTGTTACAGTCTCGGAAGTGTTTGCCCGTCCAATAACTTATCCAACAGTGTAAACCTTTACGATTTTGGATGTGTCGCAGACAACTAGGTTCTCTGAATCAGATGGAGTTGTGCACAGCCAATTCACCTGACAAGGCAAGAATCCTATCACAACAATGCCATACTAAAAAGAAAAAAAGAAAAAAGACAATGTTAGTTACTAACCTTTTTGCTCAGACTAATGTTAGAACATAGAAGATCACCAACGTTGCTAGTAGCTCTACCTGCATCGAAACATTTGAACCAATCCCACACCTTCACCGATTTATCATTCCCGCCAGAGATGATAAACTTCCCCTTCTCTCCAAACATCGAAAAAGTCCTAAAGTATTACAAAAATTAATGGTTAATACAATTTTCCTCTGTGCAAGAACCATATTGTTTTTTTAAACAAACGCTAATATTGCTTACACGGAAGATACTGCACTAGTGTGTCCACCCATCGTGTAGTCCAGCTTAAAGTTTCCATCATTTTGATCAGCACTCTGGGAATCATTATTTTTTGGTATTTTCGAGTTAGAACCCATTTTGTACTTAGTCGAGATTTTGGATTTGAGAGGAGCGATTTCAGGTTCGAGGTTGATTATATTGATAACACCATCACCCCTAGCTGTAACACAGATCTTTCCAACTTTATCGACAATATCAAGGTCGGGAACTATGACGGCATGGACGAAAGCTGGGTTACAGCACTGTCCCGCATCACCTCCAATGCCTACACAAGTTATAGACAATTGATGTTAGAGAAAAAATAATATTTTGTTGTCGAATTAGAGAATATAAAGATGACATAGAAGGCAGTGATACCAAAGTCCATAATCGTCTTTGGGCGTCCTTTCGAGAAGTCCCACATCACAAGTTTTGAGTCGAGACCTCCTGTGATGACTGCAACATGGATATAAAAAAAAATTATTAAAAAATACGGGTACTGCAAATAATACAGAGAAACCTAGAAACAAAATAGGAATATATATTTTCAAAGTTTGAAGTACATTCGACACATGTTTTATTAACAATTCAAGTAGATAAAAATTATATCGTCTTAAACTCTGGGATTTCTTCTAACCACAAATGAGATCAATACAGGTTGATCAAATGATCTAAACAAACTCAGAATTGTGTAGAATCACAAGACAGCTAAATGTAGACTTGTGTAACAGTACCTTCCCAAGATCTCCATGGAAGAAATTGAACGCTGCTGCAGATCTGAAAGAAACAGTTAACGATAACAACACAATAATTTTTTTTTATCAGAATCAAATGAAAGATGCAAAACGTATCAAACTGTATGGATATTATACCTTGGCAAACTTTAAGGTCAACAGGGCTAGCATGAACATAAAGTGATCAGGAGAACTGGAAACCAACACTTGAAAGGAAAATAAATAAAGGAAATCGGTCCAAATAAAGAACATCTTCCCCAACAAGATATAGGTAAGGATACACTGTTGTGACCAGCTCTTAATGTTTTGTATAGACATTGTTGGTGGACATCAATGATCTGCAACAAAAAGACAATAGTCATCGTCTCTACTATAATATTACCAAGCGGGATTCTGTAAATATAAGACACATATATTTCTGTTCAAAGGTCGAGCAAATTTCTACGTGTCCCGATTTCTATATGTGGGTTCATTTTGATAGCTAGAAGAGTGTCTGCTGAGCCTTACGTTGTCATTAATCTGGCATTATTCTTAATTTCTTATACCAAATATGTTAGCAATGTGTCTTTGAATCAAACAAAACTAATTTGATAACAGAAACCGAATCCTACCAAATGAGTATACCTTTATATCTCCAGCATCATCTGCAGCAGCTAAAAAAGGGGATTTGGGGTGGCAAGCAATCTGCAGGAATAAATCATATGAAAATGGAGTATAGAAAACAAATGTTTGTAGCAAATTCAAAGGATTTTAAATTTCAAAATTTGCTAGCGAATGAGACACCACCATTTGGTAAGTTCTTTAATCGACAACATCACTGGTTATGTTTGGATGTTTGGACAACTACTGGTAAATTATTCTTGTACAAGATGTTTCAGATTCACGCAGTTGCAGGAAATCTTTGTAACAGATCCATATACTATATGTGTTGTTCAGAAGAGATTCACAAATAGACACAATTAGAAATGAAAGCTTGGATATTATAGCGAAGCATAGTACCGTCAAAAGTAAATATACTACCTCGGTCATACCTGATTTATCTCATCCTTGTTGTAGCTATAACTTTGTAGTTGCTTCCATGAATCTGTCTGACATAATGAATGACGGTGTTACTAACAAAAATGATTCTAATTATAATTTGCAGTAAAGAGATTTATCATCATAACATTTCAAGAAAAAGTGTCAATACGAAGACCTGAGTAGTTCACAATTATCATTAACTCAAATCCATCAACAAAGAACGAAATAAAAACAATAAAATAAACATAAAAGCAAGGCATACCATATGCAAATCAAAGCATTTGACTTCATTTCCTGCAGATACATATATGATATCTTCATCTCCTGCAGCATCCATAAAGTTTACCCCCATTAATTGAACGAATAGAAAATGCAATATTAACGTGGAGCAATAAATCGAACCAGTAAAACTATCATTGAAGAAGAAAGGGGAAAATCGAACCTGGCTTAAAACATAAAGACGAAACAGGGTTTCCATTCCCTACATCCATACTGAACAACACGTCTTTGCACCGTAAATCATACCAGCAAACGCATCCATCCTATTTCACGTGAATTAAAATCAAAAAATCAACTGCTATTTGAAAGCCGATTAAAAAAAAAAAAAAGGATTATTAAAATTTTCGAAACCCCTCTAGAAATTCCTATTCAAATTCATGCTCAAGAGTAGAAGTAACTCTATCGAGTGTGCGGTGAAAAGAAGAAATACCTCCGCGGATGTGGCGATGAGACCTGGACGGAGGCGAGAAGCGATACAGCAAGTCGCCGCCGCTTTGTGCCCTCTCAGTCGTCTCGGCTCCGTCGTCATGGCGGCAGCGCCTTTTGAGGATTCAGGCTTTCCGGCCAGGATGAAAAAACGCTGTTCAATTTTTTAATATTAAAAGCGTGGTTAGTATATGTACTTTCCTAATCAAAAGCGGCGTTTGAGTGGGCCGTTATGGTAATTGGGCTTGGACTATTAACTTTGGAAATAAAGCTGGCCGAATATTCCAATTTCCAACGGTCATATTTTATTTAACTAAACAAGTTAAATACAGCACACGGTAAATGTGTTCTAATCCAGAAAGATTCCCACCCAACTTTGTTGCTTCCATATTTTCATTTAAATAAATTTGGGAAAATCCGGTGTTAGACTCGGTCGATAAACCGATCGAAAACGTATAAAATATTCAGTTTGTTATTTGATTTTTTTTCTTTCGAATTCCGATATTTGGTACATTATAGTATATATACGGTATTGATATCGGATAAACCAAACCGTACCGAATTCTTAAATATTTAATATATATTTCTTTTATTTTAAATCTTATAAGGTCGTTATAACAAATAATAAAATACTTCTAGATTAATAATTTTCCCATTATTATAGGGTTGATTATTGAAATTTGAGTGTAAAATTCATGAATTAATTTGTTTAAATATTTTTTTACCTTTTCTATAATAAGATAATATGTTTTCGGTTTACCGGTACAGAGCCGAAAAAACCGAATTAATTCGATAAAGAAAAAATACCGTACCGTTTACACAAATAAACACCCCTAGATAAATCCAACAGTTCAATTTATTAATTTTAGAATTTGCAAAAATTACAAGGAAAATCAGGTTGCTATATACCTCTTTTTTTGGCTACCATAAAAAACAGATTACACTAAGAAAATTCTCAAAAATAAATAAATATATATATGTACAAAGTCTATTTACAAAAAATCACAACACAAGATTAAGAACTAAAAAGAAAAAAAAATATATATATAAAATCCAATATAATTATGAATAATATTCATTCATCTAACAGCAGATGCAATGACAGAGTGAGCCCACCATTTGAGACTATCTTTCATGTCAATCTCATTACCCACATGAATATCTACAGGAACTCTCCATTTCATTAATAATTCTCTCTCTTCATTTTCTCTCTCCCAAACTTCAGACAAGTAAGGCCTTGCTCTTTCATGTTCTTCATGAACATTTTGTTGATGAACATCCGACAAATTATAATCCATCTTCTTCTTCTGCCCTAATTTGTGCAGCCCAGGGATGATGTCAGCCAAACTCGAATCAAGCTTGTCTTCCTCGGAGAAAACAAACCCTAGATCCATGAAACCCTTCACCTCTTCAAACTCCAGCTCCGACAAGCTTTTGCTCAGCCTTTTCTTCTTTTTATTAATACTATTTGAAATTCTACTCGGTTTCTTGATTTCCGGAGAGAATTCTCTCTCCGAGAGTATGGTTTGGAGGTGGTGGGGTTTGTCGAGTACTGAATTTGGAGAGATCGTCGGAATATAATAATTAGATGTACCCATGTCGAAACTTTTCGATCTTGTTTCGATTGTTATTTGGCTTTGTTTCGGCGAATGATTTTCTAATTGGATCGTTTGGCTTACTGCAGGATTGTTTGATGTTGTTTTTGGTTGTTTTTCGAGGATTTCGAGGTAGAACCAGTTTGAATCGAAGAGGTTTAAAACAGCTTCCGCTTCCATTAACGGCGGCTGAATTTTTAACAGAAAAAGTAATGAAAGAAGGGTTTTTTTTTTTATCAATCTGGAGAAAAGGAATACAAATGGAGAGTTTATATATCACTTGTCCGAAGAATTCGTGGACGAAAATGCCCTTTGTATACACACGTTTTTACTCTTTGAATATTTTTATAACAACGAGTGTACCAAAACTTATTGACCTAAGGCTGCATGCCAAATTGTCTTTTTTAATTATTATTATAATTATTAAGTTTCTTGGAGATTTCTATTTCATTGGAGTTACATTATTAATTGTTTCATAGACTTTCTTTGCTTCTAGTGGGATGAAACGATAATGAAATTAAAAGAAAAAAAAAAGATGATTATCAAGTATATATTGAATAGATTATGATTCATTTTTCGATAATTATTTTTCTAAGGTGTGCTGAAAATTGATTTTTAAACTTTTTATTTTGTAAAGTGGATATATAAACAATTAAACAATTGTTATTAGATTTGTTGTTACAGTCAAGATTAAGACAAAGTCTCCGTAATGGGAAGGCAGAGTAAAATATGTTAACCAAAAAAATATATTTGGCTTGTTTTTCATCTTCTTAATTTGACCTCTTTGAAGGGCTTTTTCGTAAAATCACGGACTCATCACGAGAATATACCCATCTGGACGCGCATCTTTGAACGTTGTAGATTGGAAGTCGTACTTAAATCGTTGACCCTCCTCACCCGAGAAACATATTTTTAATTGAAGGCTGCGGGGGTGCGTGCGGATGGGGCCAAGTTCCACTCACACGTGGCAACAGCAATGTTATTGTCATCATATCTTAACTGAAAAGTACTAAATAAATTATAAACACAATAAAATAATATGGATTGACGCCAAATTTTATTTATATTTTTCTGCATTATATTATTTATAAAATAATATGGATTGACACCAAATTTTATTTATCTTTGATCTTGATTATTGATTCTTCTTGCTTCCATCCTCACCATCCATCTTTTAAATCCTACTTTTTGATCTTTTATCCCCCTCTTTCTTTTCTGGTCGTACCACAATACTAAATGTATCTTGACATTTTCCCACAACATGCTTGTTTGACTATTACGATGGTTGTACTGTTTCTCTCAACTTTTGAAACAATTTTTTGCCCATCTATATAGCAAACCAAAGAGGTAGAGCAAACACATTTGAATCTCTTACTAGTTTCTTCAGATCTATGTTCTTCGGTAAGCAAGCGAGATCCACTACTGAGTGAGGGATACACGAGAGAGTTCAAACCATTGAGATTGGAGGTTTGGGTCGAAGAGTTGACAATAAACTAATTATCAGACGTAGGGTTCCGGTGATTGTGCTTGGCTGTTGGGTGCCACCCCCTGTGGATTCTGAACGAGAAAACATGACAAGAAAACCGATCAGTAGCAGAAAACTACAAGCTTGCCCCAATTTTATTGGGCTAGCCTAAACAATACAAGACTAAGAAATATTTGAGTTTCATTCTGATTAATGATGCGTCTCCCAATCCCATTGTTCGCCCACTTGCACTTAATTAAATCGGCCGAATATTGAATAACAGTTCTAGAAAAAGAACATGAAACACGTAATCAACATAAACTGTCTGTGCACAGCAAATTAAACTAGGGAGAAATTTTCCAATAAAAATGAAACAACTATATTACCCGACGATCGGTAGTTATAATGTACGAGGAGGAGCCGACGAGGTATGCAAGAACATATAGTTCAGTTAGTTTGTATAGATGGATTGCCGGGCAAATCTCCTTTGGCAGTAGTAGCTTCTGTATTTCTGCATGCTGCAAATAATTCAATATAATTATTTTGCTAATTAGCTTGCATGCAGATGTTCTTTTATAGCTTCTGCCAGAAGAGTATTGCCCAGTAATGCATGTACACATTATATATCTCTCATCCGTTGCTTTGTCCCTATGTATTGAGGTAATAAATATATGTATATATATAGCCTGTTGGGAAATTACTTAAATTTTTCGTACAAATAGTATATTCCAAAAATCATTCTTTATGCTGTAAATTATATTTCTAAGAAAATAAAAAAGGAGAAAAAAAAGGGTTTGGAATTTCCTATATTAATTATGCGTCCACGATTGGACAATGATGCACACGGTTTCTTATTTTTCGATGATGAAGAATTTGGAGATACGACCCTTTAATATTTAAAGGGTCGCAATAGATCGAAGAAGGCGAATATAATCTACAGCCTGTGTTGTGCCTCCATCACTTTTTTCATAAGTTGATAACTCTATATAATAACACATTAAATGAAAATGCAAAAACAGCACATTCTATAGAATAAATTTCTGGATCCTCATTAATATTATATATATTTATAATTTTCTGTATATATAAATTTTATTTTCATAATAGCTAACTTGTTTTTACCCCTTCTTTGAAACATATAACGTACACTGAAAAAAAAAGGAAAAAATAATGCAAAAAATGAAAATGGGATTAGTTTCTTTTTTTAAAAGGGGATTCTTTTGTGGAACAGATACCCAACACAAATATTTTTCTCTTTTGTTTAAAAAGAAATATAGGAGCAAGAATTTTCTCCGTATATGCCACTCATTTCTCCGGTATATCCCAAATTTTGGTGCCACCAATTAATAAACGAAAAATAAATTAAAATAAATAGTAAATATTATTATGGATAATATATGCGCGGCAACTCGAGCACGAGAAAATTGGCAAAGTGGTGTTTAGGATAACGATAACAATGGGGATTAAGAAAATCATGCATGCACGTGCAAATATTAAATATATACTTTCTTCTCGTTGAAGAAAAAAGTACTCACACTAGTGATTTGTAAGGCCATCTCCAACAGTTGTTTAAAAATCGGTTGTCTATATCTATAATTTAAGAGACGAACAGTGTTATGAAACACCACTTTTAACGTCACACACTCCAACAACATTGTTTATATTTTACACAATTATCATATTTTATTATTTTACAAAAATTTTAGTTCTGAATTAATTTTAACAACTATAATTTTAATTTCACATACATACATATATCTTGTTTTAGTGTTTTACTCAGAAACTTTTTGGAATTAAAATATATTGCAAAGTATAATTTAATCTTATATATACATGTATTAAAAAAAAACTAAACACTCTTTATTTTATTAATAAAAGGAAACATATATGTGCAAATAATTACCATCTGCATAATAATTATTGTATTTAATATATAAAAAATAGCACTGATGGGACTTTTATGATTGTTTATTTTTACACAATTTGTAAAATTGTAATTTTGGTTTGTCAATTTCGGATATGCAAAGTTAAAATGTAAAAAAAATTGCCTTTTCCCACTTGTTGTTGGAGATGTGATTTTTGGTTTAAAATGTGTAAAAGATGTAAATTATAGATATACATCATCTTGTTGGAGATGCTCTAAGTGATCAACATTAGGTTTAGAAATTTAGATATCTATATATAAAAGAAAAAAACGCTAGGGTAATCTAAGAAACCCTAATGGCATATTTGTAAAAATAAATTAATTTATGTATATGTATATATTTTTTTTTATCTTCTATTTTGCAGCCATTATTTTTCTAATTACTTTAACACCAAATCTCGGCTAACACAATCATAATCCACTACATGTATATTTTTTTAGTAGCACAATCATAATCTACTACATCTATATTTTTTTAATTATTATTGTTATTATTTTATCTCCTATTTTCCCAAAAAAAAAAAATTGCTTGATTTATCTAATGATCAATTTCATATTATGACAATTAAGTTTTTATAGTTTTTTTTAATGAGTTTGTATGATTAAATTTGTATAAATGTTGATGTTGTTACCGATATCACTAATAAAGGGGGGAAAATGCTAGTATATACTTTAATATCTTATATTATTGTTTCACTTGTTTACAAACATGATGGACTGTAGTGTTCAGGGGTGTAAACAAATCGAGTCCAATTGAACATATATTTGTACAAGCTTGATTGAATTTCTATAGAGCTTTAAAAAAAATGTGTTTGAACTTGATTTGATAAACAATCGAGTAGAATTCGAAGATAAGTTTTTACAGAACCCAATTAACTTTGTTACATAAGGTTTGGTTTGTACAAATAACAGTTTTATTACAAATGCATGTCTAAGCTTTTTATAAGTAATTTTCTCATTATGAAATTTGAGTAATTACTAACATATAGTTATAGTCTATAAGATATTATAACATCTATTTTTTATTTTTGTTAATAGAATCAAACGTGTTTAAAAGAAAATAAGCTACCCTTTAATAATGTGAAAATTAAATAAAAATTAACCCCAGCAATAAGAGAGAATATAACAAGGAGCCAAAATAACAGTAATATTATTACCTCTTTTAAGTTATAGCTCGAAAGAAGAAAGATTATATTATGGGTACATTGCGGGGCAAATCTCCCTTGGCAGTGAGCTGGCTAATATTACTAAATTGCCATTGGCAATTTCTGGCCAAGCTACTGCCAACGGAGTAATTGCCCGGTAATGAATCCCTAACGTTTCACATTTTTCAATGTTGTCCGTTGATGAATAGTTTCTCAGTTCATGCATATATTTATAGTTGTATGAAAATACTACATTCACGCTATAGGGATATTTGAAGCATATTCTTACACTCACCGGTCAGAGGAATAAGCTGTTTCACTTTCGTACGGGAAACCGAAAAAAAATGTTTCTATTTTTCTGTTTTTGTTATAACTTATAATCTATCGCCGTAGCATTGATAACAGTGCCCCTAGGAAATGGTTTTGTGAAAATTGGATGTCTTCGTGGAATATTACAGGGAATATGTTTTACTTGTGAGGTGTCGAGAAACAACTAACAGACAATCATTCATGCTAATCTTTCCTAGGATTATATATTTATTCCTCAACACTTGTTAGCTTTAGACTAGAACTGATCCTGATTCGAGGCTGGTGATATCACTAATCAAAGTTTAGAGGTCACTATCGTAATTCTTAGTACTTCTTGGTAATTCTTGATTCTTAATCACGTCCTTTATACGTGGTGCTGTACCAACTTAGACCACTAACCATATAGAATTAATCTTTACTGTACTAAATAACTGCGGACACAAACTTATCGAAGTTCCTGATTAATCTTAATTTATCAAATTATAAACGTTCAAAACCTAATCATCGAGTCTTAAACTCGGTCTCACACCACCAACATGTTATCATGACAAAACTACAAAGTTCTTCATGTGGGAGCAACTAATGCAAAAGATGATGTATGATTAACTTGTATTTATTAAAAACATAAATAAAAGGGGAATCTTATATATACGTGTGTGTGTGTGTGTGTATATATATATATATATATATATATATATATATATATGTTAAAGCAAATCAAGGATCAAATTCCTTGTGAAATGACAAAGCACATGCACAATATTATATTCTAACATATTCTGCAAGTAAAATAGCATATCCATAGAACGAAAAATGGGAGAGTGAAGGTCAGAACTTTTGTACCATGGCCCCGATGAAAAGTAAAGGGTAAAAAAACTGTAGAGCAATAGTCCCAAAGCATATGCCGTTTCTTCCTTCAGAATATCCATACGAAGGTGCGAAAACTGTATAGGCGGTTCCTATATAAAAGCCTGGTATCTGGTGTTAAAAGACATGAACTCCAATAATAAAAGCATGCATGCAGCCTTAGTAAAGTTAATTCTGTGGGAAAAAGGAATAACAGTGTGATTCTCTTTTGGCAGGGAAGACATGCAAATGCATACTTATTTCTTTGCCAAAGGAGAATTGCCCTGGCCATTCAATCCCACAATGCTAATAAATTTCAAGTTTTGCAGGAACTAATCGTCTTTTTGTTCTCTTTTTTCTCATACTGTGCTATATTTTAATCTATAAACATTACAATCTCAAGTATTTATGTTCAACTTTGAGCAAATGTAATAAATAACCAGATGAAGGATGGAGGCTTTTTTAATTGAGTTCATGAATGTCTTTCAATATACTTATTTCTTAGACACACACAAGATGAAATGTCTTATATTAATATAGGCTCATATTTTCTGAAACTGATTATATTAATATTAATATTCATAAATATTATTATTATTTGTTTTTTTTTATTGGATTATATTTCATTAAGTAGTTTGTGGTTACTAGAAATTGATCACTTTTGTTCCAAAAGCTATCTCCAGATTGTTGCTCTGATTTATCAATTTAAAAAGATAACAAAATGGATATGTTGAATTCATACTTCGAAATGGAACTAATAAGCTATTTAAAAATGACGAATATCAACTTTCTTCAAATCTCCAAGTTTAATGAGGATAAAAAACTTACACAGTTTAGAGGCTTGTGAAGTTGATAAGATCCACTGACGGTAACGCTTGATATCTGTTATTCAGAAGATGAAGATTAAAACGCTACTTAGCATAAGAAAGAAAACTAAAACAAATCAGTGCTCAATAAAAGAACAAAAAACTGCACCTTATCAGACATCATCAACTCATAAAAGTTTCTAATATAACTCTTCACTTGCTGCTGTTGATTTTAGTAAGAGATGCTTCAGTAAAAGAGTGGGATCATACTCAGTAAAAGCATCTGTATATGAGTTAGGATAATTTTTAGTTCCCTTATCTTGGAGGAAGTTTTTTAGACAAAATCCGAAACACAGATCACAGAATTTTGGCATGTTTAAGCAACCCAACCTTTTGACACAGGTTACAATACGATAAACCGATATATCCATGTGTGGCTTTTAGCACAACATGTGCATGCTTGGAGCATGGAAATCTTGTATTAGCGTTATATTATCTTTAGATGACTAATCCTAAAACAGTGGTCCAAATTCCAGATTTGTGGTCCTAACTCTAGAAATTAAATCTGTCGTGTTTCAATAGAAATCATATCATGGCTAACTGAGCATCAGCAGGTGGTTGGTTTCAGATGATTTTTTCATGATGGCGTACTAAAGAAACTACTTTAAATCAGAGGTACATAAATGTGAGTTTATAAAAATGTAACATCACTTGTACGGAAAATCGGAAGAGAATGTTTCATTTCCACTCGAATGATGTTATTTCTTTGGATTGACCTAGTATTCCTGTAGTCTAAATGAAAAGGATAAAGTCATTTCATCTATCTCTTAAAGCCTCAATATTAAGGTTAATGCATGCTACTACATATTTTAGGCATATGCATGAAATTTATGGACATAAATATTGCATTGTATACATAAATCATAAAAGCAATGTCCTGACATCTACGTATGACAAAGCATAAAAGCAATGTCCTGACATCTACATTATTATGCAAAAAAACCTTAATAACAACATTGTAGGTAACTTATTACGAGCTTTTAATCACAATGGCATCTATAAATTTGGTTTTATTCTTGATATTCGCAGCAGTAAGACATTATCTTGATGACACATAAAGGACACACCTAAGGTAACGGGGACCATGACTGCAACACGAAAAAGTGAAAGAATTGCTTAAGAGGCATTGTTCCACGGCATATACCATTCACTTCACAGGAGAATATCCATTTAGGGTGCGAATAGTTGAGCATAAAACTCCACCATCGAAGCTCGAGAGAGGCAGAGTCAAAACTGAAGTCTCCGAGGTGCAAAGCAGTATAGGAAGTGGAGAAGAATAACAGCGTAGTTCTCCTCTGGCAGAATAAAATGTCGTTGCATTTCAAAATGTAACGAGTTCTGCCAAAGGAGAATTGCCCTGCCATTCTACATCTCCCCATTAATCATTAATCATGCTCCTAAATCCCACTATGTAAAAGTCCTCCTTTTTAATCTTCTTTTATTAATCGGATCGAATGGTTTTACGGTAGAAAATGTATGGCAAATGCATTATGATTCAATTCAATGACTTTAAATTACGACACATGCATTATAACATGTATTCAGTTTTTCATTCAATTAATCAAGTGTTGGCTGTGGTTCAGTCAATATACAAAACACACGCGCCCGCGGAGTAGCTTCAATCAAATGGAGCTAATCAAACAGTCAAACATGTAAAAGTTTAAACAATGAAGCCAAACTGAGGATTGAAAAATATGAATTAGATCGATTCGATTCAATTGAATTATCAAACGAGTCAAGCTTGAAAGAAAAAAATGTTCTACAGCTCATTCATCAAACACATGGCGTGCATTCTACTACAGAATAAAAAATTAACACAGCGTCAACATGCAATCGTGAAATCGCCCTAGGCGGCGTACTATGATCTCAAATTGCTGAATGTGTAGTAATTACAGCCAGAAAAAAACTTACAGTGAAAGTTTTCGGAAACCTCGTAGACGGCGTATCCTTCATCGTCGCACTGTATGCGTATTTCTCCTCGCAGATGGCCGCCATCGCCACATACAATAGTATTGGATTACACATTGATGTTATGTTTCAGCCCAGTTACTTTTGGGTTTAAGGTTGAAAAATATGGGCCTAACCCGCCAATCTATTTCTTAGCACCCGGCCCACAGATAAATGCGGGTTATAATCCAAACCCGATTCAATCAAACTCAATTGATATCGATTTTTTTTACAAAATGAATATAATTGATAGTCAAGATTCGTAAGACAAAAGAACTATGTAAACTAGAAAGGGGTCCCATATTTTTTGACAGCTGAGACAGAAGAGAAGAAAATATATGCGATTTGACTCCTCGAGTTGAGAATAACTAATGGCGTTTGAAGCTTTAGAATAAAATATAAAAATAAGATTATCAATAATGTGCAAAATTTCAATATTTTCTTATTTACAATACGGTAAATTACGGCGAATCCTGAGGTAAAGTCAATTTATGAAAAAAAAAATCTTAGGGTAATTACAATCACAATCAACTATGAAATCTTTTTACATGTTCACTCTTATAATGTTAAATTTAACGGAACTTTCTAGATTCCGTGACCTGTTTTATAGCTAGTTTGTACTCGTTTTGTACAAAAATGGACCACAATATGATATTTACAAATCAAGAGACACATTTTATGATCATATATCTTGTTTCAAAATGTGGAGCTCGAATGAGGTAAAACAAGTACAAACTTGAGAGATATTCCACTAAATTTGACAATGTAAAAGTGGGCGTACAAAAAGATTCCACTAAATTTGACACTGTAAAAGAGGACGTATAAGAAGATTCATAGTCGCAAGGTGATTGTAATTACCCCAAACACGAGGGTGATTTTCGTAATTTTAGCCTATTAAAAATTGGGATTTTTACTCCAACGGGCGATTTTCTCATGCTGCCATAATTTCACATCCAAATTAAACGCTTTATTTCCAGGACGGGAAGTTAGTATATATGGTCATGTGATATCTAGTTATAGATTCTATAGACGAATTACAAAAGGTTTAAAAGGCCCATCAATATGTAGACAAAACCATACACCATATATATGTATCTATAGATTGAGTGGTATAACGCATGGAAAATATGGGCCCATGCATGATGTGTGAGAGAGAGAGAGAGAGAGAGAGAGAGAGAGAGAGAGAGAGAGAGAGAGAGAGAGAGAGATGTCAAGAAGACGAGACAAAGGAAAGGGATGGGGAGATGAGCTATGGAACATTATATTGATATATTAAAAAAAGGAGCAGACAAAAAGTGATGTACTCTATAAAAAAAAACCTCACAGTCACATATACTAAACAGCAAGATTTGCTTATTACAAGACAAAGTGATTTTAGGAGGTAATGTTTACTGCTACAAAATTCCAATATGTTTCTGTTTGTGCTATTTGGCATGCCTTTAAATTTGTAAGAATATGATCCATAAAGATGAAACAATATATTATTATATGATGTGAGTGGTCTTGTCATCCCATCTTCTAATTGTTTCCTTTTTCCAATACAACCAAATTAAATTAAATTAATTCATTATTAAACATATATTTATATATTCATTATATTATTCAATATATATATATTTGGCCTTTGGGACACAAACCAAAAAAAAGTTAAACAATTTAAATGTCATAAAATTAATTTTCTTGATAAGGAAAGTAGCTATATCTTGTAGTAAATATTTCTCTTGTAGTAATATATACATGGGATAATTAGCAAGAACCTCCTCATCTAGGTATATAAATAAGTTAAGAAAACACCCCTTCCAAAAAATAATTAGAGAAAACCCCCTAGCTAATATTCCACCCAAGTGATATTTTCATAATTCCAAAACTACCCTTAATTGTCTACTATACTCTTTCAAACCTTAATCTTATTTTCTCTTCCCTCCCGTCTCTTCTTCTCCCGTCTATTCTCTGTTTTTTTTTCTCTATATATTATACTTTTCTCTCTCAATTCTTTGGATTATTCTCTCTTGATCGGAAGATGAAGAACCAACCAGAACAACGATGTTAATTCCGTTGAAGCCATTGTTGTCGGTACCGTCTCCGTCGCCGTCGTCGTCGCCATCGAAGTCGGGGTCGAGGTCGTCGTCGGCAGATCTTAACAAAAGCCATAAATTGTCGATTTGTCACCAAAATCAGATTTTGATTGATGGTGGTTCTGCTTTGGTTGGTGGTGCGAGTTGTGATTTTATTTATTTATTTGTAATAAAAAAACCATCATAGTATCAAAGTAAGGTGATGATGGTGTGTTGTGACGGCGGTGTGGTGACGATGGGGAGGCAGATTTAGGGTTTTTTTGTGGTTTGGACGGATGAAGACGCGTGTAGAGAATTTCGCGCACACTGAAACCTTATTCGACTATGTACATGTCATAGTCGATTAAGCTAATCGACTATGCTCTGGTAGTCGATTAAGGTTCATCGACTCCAATTTTTCTATTTTTTTTGGATTTTTTGTTTATTGCTTTCAATTGTATAAATCATTTATAATATGTGTATATGTTTTGTTTTTGTAATATATAGTTGATTTTGTATTTTTTTCGCAGTTGTGATTTGTTATTTTTAATAGCAGATTCTTAATCGACTATGCTTCACATCATAGTCGATTAATATACTTGATATAAAAAGAATTTTAAAAAACAAAAAAAAATTAGAAAATTAAATAATTTCCTTAACCGACTATGAAGCATAGTCGATTAAGGAAACTGATACAGAAAAGACGGGAAAAAAAAACGGAAAAAAAAAATTCGCTGAGTGCGTGACCCAGTGATGATGTACAGACGGGGACAAAGCTGGAAAACATAATGGCTGAAAATGAGTGTGGACTTTTCTCAAATGAACTAAAATATTTTGGGCCTCCATCCATTAAAAAAAGTAGTGAGGTGTTTTCTGAGAGAGCCCATATATATATATATATATATATATATATATATATATATATATATATATATATATATATATATATATATATATATATATATATATATATATATGAATTAATGGTGTACGTACAGCGGCGGATCTACTATATGTCTAGGGTGTGCAGCTGCACACCCTTGAAATTAAAAAAAAAATATTCCCTATATATATATCTGGTTATATTATATTATATGTGATTATTTAACAAACGTAATTGGTAGTTCACCTGGTAAGTAGCTTTAATCTTTTGTGAAATGTCATAGGTTCGAGTCCCAACATCATCAAATTTTTTATAGCTTTTCCAAAACTCTACAAATCCATTTATACTCACATTTTCTCTCTACAAATCCATTTATACTTAACATTTTCTCTCATTTTTCCAAAATTTACTCACATTTTCTCTCTACAAATCCATTTATACTCTAACATTTTCTCTCATTTTTCCAAAATTCTACAAAAAATTGCAATTGGTCTTAAAATTTCGATTTTCCTACATATTAATATTATTTTATGCTGGTATTATTATTAAAAAAAAATCGGGGGCGCTGCCCCCGAACCCTCGTAAACTTTCGCACCCCCTTGGCTAAATTCCTGGATTCGCCACTGTGTACGTACTATTTGAATTTGATGAGTGGGAGCAGATAGGGGCCGGGGGGGTATGGTGCAGAATTAGGGTTGCATGTGATTATTCAGAGACTGGCAAAAGAGATTTTGAAATACCAACACCATATATATGGATGCAGCTGCCAACTGCCTATTTGGAGGTGGTGCGCCCGTGATTTTCTTTTCTTTCTTTTTTTCTTTTTTTACAGTACATCAATAATTAAAATTTAATTATTTAGTTGAATTTATATCTATTATTTGATTACTTTTCTTTTATCATTAAATAAATTCATAAATTAAAACCATTTGGTTATCATTATTAGTTAATTAATTTTTATTTAAATATTTGGTTGGGGTTAATTAACCTGAATGATGGATCGCAATCATATAGATATACTGATTAGAGGCAGCTGCTGCAGTATCACAGGCATGCATGCAACTTTTTATTATAATATATGTATGTACGTACATACGTTATATGGAGTAAATTATTTGTACTAATAATGATGGAGCTTTTTATATTTATTACACATAATAATTAAATTTGAGAATGAGACAAAAGAATGTCAGTAAATATATATATACATGTATATCTATATCTTGACATTCCGTGACCCCAAACTGATCAATATCATCATTCCCCCCACCTTTTTCAATTCTCTATAAAAACCACGCACCCATCACCATTCCACACACACACACACTAAAAGCTAGAGAGAGAGAGAGAGAGATCTAGAGAGAGAGAGAGAGAGATGGCATGTAAAATAATGCATAGGAGAGTGGCATTGCGCAGAAAGCTTCAAATTCTGAGAACTCTCACCAAATCCAAATCAGTAATTAATAATATTGATATATGTTCTTGCATGTGTTCTTCTATATATATATATATACCATGTTTAATATTTAACCATGCATAATTTTGTTAATTAAATAGGTGAAGAAGAGCTCCATAATAATGGATGCTTACCACTACATCTACAATCTTAAGCTCCAAGTTGAAGCAATCAAGAAAGAGTACCAATACCTAACTAATCACATCCAGGTATGTATATGTATATATATACATATATTACTTCTCTCTCTCTCTCTCTCTACTCTCTCTGTCTCTCTCTCTCTCTCTCTCTCTCTCTAAATTAAAAAATAATATCGAAATTAAATATACAGGAAGTGAAAGTGGAGAAGGTTGCCGGGACGGCGGGGTATATAGGGGTGAGGATAGCATGCAAGAAAGGGGAAGAAATGATGACGTCAGTAATGGAGGCATTTGAAGAAATGAACCTGGATGTAGTTGAAGCCAGGTTCACCTGCAATCACTTGTTTGCCATGGAAGCCATTCTCAAACCTCGTCATCATCATCATCATCGTATCGATGCACCATTCCTCAATCAGACTATTCTCAACGTTATCAGAACCCAGACCACGTCTCCACGTTTCTAAATACAACAAACTAGATTATTTTATTTTATTTCCCTTCATTTTTATATATATGCTGGAAATAAAGTAAAGGTACTACTTGTATAAATTATTAGGTCACCTTCATTTTGAAGTGGGAATAGTACGAGGAAGTGGCCTATTTTAAAATAGTAGATATATCAAGAAGAATGTTTAATTCTCAACTTATTATATGTTTTTCATTTATTTAATTATTTTTTGTTTATATTTCAGTTAATTAGTTCTAAGCAAAGATATATATATATCATGTCTATAATACATAAGCTAATTTTAACCTTCATGTGTATCAACCATATTATAAAAGAAAGGGCAAATTACGGCCAGACCCGTGAGATAAGGTTAAATTGCGGAAAAAACCTCTCATGTTTGAGTAACTACAACGTAACCACCACCCTCACTTATGTGTTGTTTTGCAAAAACCCCCTCCTTTATAAGTAGGTAAATTTGACACCGTGAAAGTCAACGTGTTACGTGTACGACAATGCATAGTCAAAAATGGATGGTTGAAATTATCGAAACAAGATGAATTTTTTCGTTATTTGACTTTACCCCGGCTGTGACTGTAATTTGCCCAAGAAAGAAGTATCACTACTAATGGGCCGGCAGCCCATATATATTATGAAGTTTTGATCTCTATTGAGCCCGAAGTAATAGCTCATTATGTGGGCCCGAAGTAATAGATCATTATGTTGGCCCGGATGGCTTTTACATACTTAGTGGGTTTATTAGAATTCAAGGATTATGGACTAAACCAAGTTTTCAACATTTTAGATAACCATAATTTTAAATTATGGTATTATAAATAAAAATATATATATGTATAAATATTTATTTAATTTTTTTGTTGTGTTCTCTAAATAAATATAAAACAAAACAAAAAAAAAAAAAGCAATTTTGGGCTGACCTAAGCATTCAATTAATCATGTTCTTCAAGTGTCATTTATATTTTTTTTACAGTACATTAAATTCCGAACACACTTCTTGGATTCATCAACAGTTTGGCGTTTTATATGAAAATTTAATTCTTCAATGAGAAAAAACAAAATATCTGAATAATTAATTAGACACATAAATTATTAGTCGTGAAGAACCTACCAATTGAAGATGCCTTTTTTGACCAGTAAATATAAAATCATTATCCCTCCATATATAATATATATGTATATAAAATCAACAAAAATATATTAATTATAACCACTTCACGCAAACTATAATATATTTAGTGTGTGTCTGTGTGAGAGAGAGAAACAGAAGCTTAATGGCTTAACATTATATTAAAAGACGGTATTAAAATTAATTTTTAATATAAATGCCATTATCCATCCCTGCTCACGCAGACCTCGTCTAGAGTGTTAGTGACGTAATAAATAAATTAATTAATTAATAAGAAATATATATATATATATATATATATATATATATATATATATCGTGAAATAAACGGAGTAAGATTTGACGATCTGATCGAGCAGTGCCTTAACTAGGAAGTGATTATGCATGATTTAAACTTAATTAAAGGGCGATTTATACTAAATACTAATTAATTAACGCAAGAAAGATTCTGGAATATTGTCCATGATTATGCATTTAATGTTAACTTCTCAGTTCTCACCCAACCATGTGCTGCTACATTACATATCACGTATATGTATGTATATATATTGTGGTGCAATGCATATTTTCAAGTTTATCTGTGCAAATCAAAATATTTTTTAAATATGTAGTTAGAATTATTTTTTGATGAAATAATAAAAGGTATTAAAACAAAAAAATTACAGTAGAACCTCGATAAATTAATAACCTCGCTTAAATAATAGTTTCTCTGAATCGATGAGAACGTGTTAAATTAGTAACTCGATAATTTAATAATTTGCTAAATTAATAGAATTTCGTTAATCTCTACTGTATTAATTTATGAAGGTTTAACTGATACATAACAGGAGCACTTTTAATTTAAAAGCTAGATATATTTAGGGCACCAAACACGCTTATGCTTGTTAAACAATAATTGATGACGTGATCATGAATACGGACAAGATAACCACAAACCTATCATGTAATTAATAATAATAAATAATAAATAAATAAATAAAGCAAGTTAATTTGACTTTTCCGTTGATGGACGGTCAGGATTGGATCACAGGATTGATTTAATAGGATGTGAGAGCAACTGAATGAAATTACACGGCAAAAGAAGATTAGAACCATTCAAGCTCATCAATTAAGAAATTAATTAAGACACTGTCTTAAATTAATTAATTATGGATTAATTACTGTTTCTCCATTATTGCATCATATGAATTAATTGAAATGGTCCCCCGCCCCCCAAGTGAACATAGGCTAAGTTGTCACACGTTCGTACAAGTTGATATATTTTTCTTTTCTAATATAATATAATTTTTTTTTTGTCATATTCACTAAGGCTCTTTTTTAGTAGAATGATTTGAAGTTAAGAATTTTAATCCGTATTCACAAATTAACTAATCAATTGACATTTTTCGGAGGAAGTTATTTAATAATGAATTGCTTTGGATAATTTAAAAAAAAATCATTTTTGTATGTTACAACACTCATGAATTCGAGTGGGTTCAAATCGCAATATATACGCTATCCGCTATAGGCTAATTTATTACAAAAAAAACATAATTTATAAATTATAACATTCCCCTAAATTAATATATAGACACGTATGATTTTTCAAGTGATGAGATTATAAAACTATTCATACGTAAAAATAAAAATAAAATTACGTGGATTGATTACAATTTAAAACCCAGAGATTCGTGGTTCCCAAAAGCGAAGGTTATAGATAACACGATATTAATTACTCATAGTTAAAAAGAATAAAAAGTTATGGATAAAAGTAATCAAGAAAGTTTGCCTTGTTTAAGAAATAGTATATGATGAAATTTAATTAAGGAGAGATGGTCACGTAAGGATTAGGGGAAATGTGAAGAGAGAGTGGAAGGGACGCGCTAATTAATGACACAAATTAGAGAGTAATATGACAACCAATAAACCAACATTAAGGGGTCCCTTTCACATTGTAATAAAATAGTTAATAATATTAAATTATTAATCAACTTTGGATTTATTTCCACATTTGCTTGCACGTCCTTCATAAACTTTCACCATTACCGATCTGTCTGCATTCGGACTCATATTAAAACCCAATCCTCCGTCTCTCTCTCTCCTTACTCTCTCTCTCTTCCTCTCTCTCTCTCTCTCTCTCCTTACTCTCTCTCTCTTCCTCTCTCTCTCTCTCTAGAAGACATCATCGTTACTGTTGTTTAATCAGTGTACAATTAGGTAAATGGATAATAATAGATTCAACCACCACCAATTTGTCTCCGAGCTGGAAGAATCCGAGCTTTCGCCGGAAAACAGCGGAGGCGATTCCCCTCGCTCCGCCGTGTCCACTCATGATACCAAGATCGCCTCTACTTCCGCTTCCAAGAGAAGGTAATCAAATTCTCTCTCTCTCTCTCTCTCTCTCTCTCTCTCTCTCTCTCTCTCTCTCTCAATATGTGATTGATCGATGATGATACAGTAGGAGAGCGGTGCAGAAGAGAGTGGTGTCGGTGGCGATCAAGGACGTAGAAGGATTACGGCTGAAAGGCGATCAGATGAGCGGCGCTCCGCCGTCTGATTCATGGGCCTGGAGAAAATACGGCCAAAAGCCCATCAAAGGTTCCCCCTACCCCAGGTACGTTAATTAATTAATTAATTAAATTAATTTCAATCTTCTCGCCTAGCTACGCCTAATTAATGAAATAAAATAAATATTTAATTAATTTATAATATATATATATACATATATTGCAGAGGATATTATAGATGCAGTAGCTCAAAAGGATGCCCGGCCAGAAAACAATTAGAGAGAAGTAGGGTGGACTCCAACATGCTAGTGGTCACATACTACAGTGAACACAACCACCCTTTGCCGGCATCTAGAAACAGCCACCACCGCACAACCGCGGCGGCGGCGGCGGCCGCCGCCGCCACAACAACTTCATCGGTATCCGAAGATGAAGAAGAAGAAATGGAGGAGGAAGAGAAGAAGCCCACGAATCTATTATCCAATATTAACAATCAATCTTCTCAAGAACAAGTAGTGGTTAATCCCGATCATTACAGATTCACTAATCTCGGTGAAGGGCCGTTGTTAATCAACGGCGGTGAATTTGGATGGTTTTCTGATTTCGAGTCCACGTCATGCACCATGCTGGAGAGCCCGATTTTAACGGAGGACGACGGAATTAATATGGACAACGAAATGGCAATGATTTTCACAATGCGGGAGGAGGATGAGTCGCTCTTCGCAGATCTCGGCGAGCTGCCGGAGTGTTCGACGGTGTTCCGCCGTGGGATGGCCCAGAGAGAGGCGGTGCAACGGCGGCCTAGCTTGGCCAGCACCAGTTGATTTATATATATATACATACACCCATGTGCCGGCCCCACCCGACCCGTTTGTGCGTGAGATGAACAGATTATTACTGCTATTATATTTTGATTTATGGAGTATCGTACGTCGACAGTTAACCTAGTTTTTGTGTTTGAACTTTGAAGAAAAAGGGTATTTCACATTTTTTTATTTTTATGTAATTTTAAATAAATAAATAAATAATATAATTGTTATATCAGTGTAGTGGTTAGGGAATAAATTAAAAATTGTTTTGATTGGGGGTTAATGTCATAATCTTCTTGTAATTAGCACCATTATATTATAATTCGTCCGTCGGTTTTCTAACTGCTACCTTATAATTTTCAATATATATATGTATCATCTAACAATATTGTATTAATTCCAGAAATATAATCATTTAATTATGATTTCAGCATTATTTTATTCAGAAATAATTAATGATGCAATGCACTCTTTTCTTCGGAAAGTCTAATTATTTTGGTTTAGAAAATAAGCAGAAATTATATATATATATATATATGTACACAATTATGATTATGAAAAATTCTGGTAATAACTAATAAGTAAATAAAACTGCTAAGCCCCTAACATGTGTAAATTTCCATGAAACTAGTTTTGTCAATTGATAATAGTTAGGTGACATATATGTTTTTATAAAAGATTATATTCCATCGTATTGATTATCCAAGAGTTGACTATTAATTATTTAATTCAGGAAAAATACTAACTTGTGATTTATTCCACAACTATATAGTATGAAATATCTGCCTCTTGTGTATTGTTTATAATAAGGAGATCTAGCTATGCCAAAAGTTTCCTTTTTTCCTTTTAATCTGAAAAAAAGCCATATAATTACATTAATAATATTTAAGCTAATGATAACAAATTAAATTAAAATAAGTAACACATGACCTGTGATGAAAGTTGATCCCAAAATATTATGTTATCATAGTTTGTTTTTTTTTTAGTGAAGGAATATACGGCCAACGAAATAGGTACACTGGGTAAAACATTAACGCTCTCGTATAATAGCTTGCAAACCATACGAGTGACGTAAACTATATTGTGCTAACCATGTACGTATGACAAGTTTCATCTAGCGACAGTTGACAAGAGAATTCGAACCTAGATCAGTTGACACATGTTCACTTACTCCAACTACTAAGTTATTCCTTACAGAACATCGTGATAATTTAATTGAAATTAAACTATATAATTTCAATTAATTTGTTCATATATATATATATATATATATATATATATATATATATATATATATATATATATATATATATATATATATATATATATATATATATATATATATATATATATATATATATATATATATATATATATATATATATATTAGCTAGATAATCAATTTTAAGACAAAACCCCATTAACTTGTATAAAAAGAAGTTGCAACTTGACAACTAACTCCCCAAACACTTGATGATATGAGACAGGCGAAAGCTTATTGGCTTACTATGCTCAAAAGTCAATACTTATAACAATAAATATTGACTTTCTTTGGTGATGAAATATCCTTTGGATCCAATCTCGAAATTTAATAATACATAATATATATATTAATGTTTACTATTCATGACTTGCATGTTGGTTGCTTAACATGATTAATTTTTCATGGAATATATATAATTCACTTGCTTGAAATTGAGAGCACTTGCAACAAGTAAGAATTAAAAATTAAATAAAATGTAAATTATGTTATATGTAGATATATTGTCAATGATATAATTAAAGAATATCAAAATCGACTTTTAAGGAATCATTCTATTTATATTCGATTATTATTTTAAATGTACAAGTAGTAGGTATGCGATTCTTTTTAAACGAGTAGCCACATTTGGCCTTTGAATCATTAAATAATAATTGTCCAATTTGTTTATTAGTTATTTCTAATTATAATGTATGTGATTAAAGAGATAATTAGGGAGATAAAATTCTAGTTACTAAAAGAAATTCTTTTGCAAACACCACCATAGTCGAATCTGTATTTACAAGAGATGATAGAAAAAGTGTAGTCTAACGGTGTCATTAAGAAAGTTCTAATGGCCCACATCTGTATACTATTACTGGTTACGGGGTGGCAAGTTGGTGCATGTTCTAGAATCGAGTGCTGATAGTTACAATATTGGAATTTTAACTTCACTGAGGAGTGGTTCTTTAGCCCAAATCGAGTTACTCGAAGGACAGGAATTTCGCCTTTTGATGCAAGAAAGTTTTAATGAGTCCCTTTCTTCGTGTGAAAGTAGACCCCACTTGTTACACGTGCATGATGTCATTGCGTCAGATGCGATTCCTTGATAACGTCATTTGCGTTAAGATAATTGATTAACAACTCCAAATCCTCCTCTATCTTATCTGTTGTAGCATTGGGCAGATACACACTAATTATTCTATGCACACAAAAATATTATTTAATTTTTAATTCAAGAGAAGATAAAAGATTAAAAGTAATCCTACCAGATCTGGATCATCTTCCAATCATTGTCCAAAAATCCATTGCAAGAAGCCAAATAAGGGTGAGAGTAAAATGTAATTTATATCCATTTTCTTACTAATATAAATATTGTAATACATTTAAGAAAATATTAAATGATTTATTAGTATGCAATATTAAATTTATTGAAGGCCAATCAATTAAAAAACAAAAAGTCCAAAACGAATTCCATCACATTAACAGATCGAACGGCCCAAAAAACATCCTAATATTTCATAAATGAACCTAAAAATATATATAGAGAAATTAGAATCACAATAGTGTCTATTTGGCATTCCTTCTACAAAATAGCACAGATTAAAGCAATATAACCACCAAATGTAAAGAATAATTAAAAAAAAACAAAAAAAAATTATAAAAAAAATTGAAAATCGACGATTCTTCGGGATAACACGAAAGCGAATGCAAAGTAAAAAAAAACATGTTAATGAAGATAGTGGAAAACTTTTAATATCTATGAGGAGCAGCAACCACCTTTCTTGATATCCGAAACATCTTTACTAACATCGATTTTCTCACCCAATGAGGGTACATTTTGCATGGGGCCATCATCGCCCGTCTCAATGGCTTTCTTGCTCACGATCCGATATATCTGAGTAAGAACCTCCGTAAACGCACTGTCCACATTGGTGGAATCGAGAGCGGAAGTTTCCATGAAGTAGAGCGACTCCCTCTCGGCGAACGAAGCTCCGCCGTCGGACGAGACAGCCACCAGATGTCGGAGATCGCATTTGTTGCCTATTAGCATCACTACTATGTTGGGGTCCGTGTGGTCCCGAAGCTCTCTCAACCACCTCTCCACGCTTTCAAATGTGGAGTGGCGAGTCACATCGTACACGAGCAATGCACCAACTGCACCACGGTAGTATGCACTTGTGATTGCTCGATATCTGGAGGAAGGGAAGTGAAATGGACTTAAATATAACCGTAATGACTATATAATAAATATAAACGTATTTCAAATAACACGAGTTATTGATCCTAACCATGTTTGTAGGATGCTTTGAATAATTTAAAATGAGATTTCAAGGCCCGGGTAATGCTCTGGTCTATGATTTTAGCAAATCGTACATTTTATCGGGTGTGATTTGAGGCTCTACGCTCTTACACCAAACGAGTACCTAAACTCAGCCTCGCTCACAACTTCTCGATTATCTAATTAGCCAACCATTGAATTGTTTTATATGCATGTCATTACTCATTCATATCCATAAACTGCTACGTATGATGCTGTTCACGAATCTATCTATGATGGTTTGGCAAAATGCAATAACTCGATAATAAATGTCACAAACATCCATACATGAAACTACACGAAGATCCTAAAATCCAAGATCCACTTTGACGCTACTATTTAATGTCGAGACAAGATGTTTATTATGTAAATGATGCAATTCTTTTTGACAAATGCTCAACGCCTACGGGTCTGAGAACTCGACTCTTACATTCTGAGAACTTGTCCTGTTGAAGTTCAGCAAAACGAGCAGTCTTAACAAATTAGCATATAAAATAAACGAACGCCCACAGGATTGTAATGCCACTTAGATTTGCAGTAATAGTCAAAATTCTAAGAACACTAAGACCAAAATTGGAAATTTCAATTGTAAGATACTAATTTATAAGATCTTTACATACTGATTCCTGATTCCTGATTCAATAACAAGATCACCTACCAATCAATTTGAATCTAACTCCAAAATCAGGCGATCAACACATACGATCCAGATCTACTGCCCAGGCAATTCCGGGTTTAGGGTTTAGCAATTCATACCAAACAGAACCAATACTAAGATCCATCTTTCACTATCACAACAGCAGAAATTTACCAATGCAGGAAAACAGTAATTAAAAATAATCAAAAAGAGTGATGAAAAATGTGACCTCTCCTGGCCGGCAGTATCCCAAATCTGAGCCTTGATCACTTTTCCGTCAACGGTCAAGCTCCGGGTGGCGAACTCGACGCCGATGGTTGATTTGGTCTCGAGGCTGAACTCGTTCCTGGTGAACCTGGAAAGCAAGTTTGACTTTCCCACACCGGAGTCGCCGATCAAAACCACCTTGAAAAGGTAATCGTAATCGTCTTCCGCTCTGTAACCCGCCATTTTTGCTCTGATCTACGACCCGACCCGATCGGACTTGGGAAGAGGAAATCCGACAAGAAATTGGATCGGAATCGAGATGGTATGGGTTGACAGTTGGAAGTGGGATGTTGACTGTCCTCCACTATTTCACCATTGTTGTGACTGTAAAAGTTGTTTTTGTTTTTTTTTTCTTTCCTTTTGAAAGACTGCTGTCAAAACAGGCTGTTTTGGGTGGACTCCGACGAGAAAATTGCCGACTGGGCCTTCTTCTTCCTTTTATTCGTTTAGGTCCAGTTGACAAATTTTCAAGTTTATTAAGCCCAGCTGTGGCCCATTTTAATACACTTTTATGGCTGTGTGGTTGAATCGCGCTTCAGGATCCCGCTTTTGAAAGAATACATATTTTTTTGGTGTTGCTATTTGCAGCGGGACTTTTACTGAATACACCGAATCTTTTGCATTTAATTTTTTTGTTGAAATTTTCTCTTCTGCTCTCAAATCCTCTCAAGACATTCGAATTTTGGAAAATATTTCAAAAATGCATGTGTAGGATTAGATTTAGGTAAATTTCGAATAAAAAATATATTTCGAACTTCCCATTCTCTCGGGCACGCCCTAGGGAATGGAAAATTCAATTTTTTTCCTTTTCTTTTTAAATTGTTGAGGTTTCGTCATCTACATAATGGGGAGTTCAAATTTTTTTGAAGCTTCCGCTCTGCAGAGCACGATTATTTGAAGATCTTCAAGTTTTAGTGCTCTGCATAACGGGAGCTTCAATTTTTTTGTTTTTTTGTTTTGTTTTTTTTTTTAAAAATTAAATATCAAATTTTAAATTATTTGACGAACATCATATACATGTTGAGATTATTGTACTCGTTTGTATATACAACGTCAAATTCTTCGTAAGAATCGTACTGTACAACACGTTACTTAATTTTTTTACTCTCCCCATGTTGTACAACACGATTGCACCATCATATTTATTATCTTTTTTGCTATTTCTTCGTTTTTATCTCGTAAAAGTAATCCGGATCGATCATCGAAGAAGTTGTTGTTCAGTTTCGAATTTGTCGAATGACCTTCAGATTCTAAGTTTTCAACTTTTTTTAGTTGAGAGAGTTTCGATTTTTTTGGAAGTTAGAAAATTGACAAATGAGACTCCACCGCTGCAAATAAGTCAATTTCAGTAAAAGTCTCACTGCAATTAGCATTTCAATATTTTTTAGGGTAGATTACGCTCACCTCCTTGAGGTTAAGTCAAATTACGAAAACCTCCCTCATGTTTTGATAATTACAACCACCTCCATCAACTATGAATCTACTTACACGTCTACTCTTGCGTTGTCAAATTTAGTGGAATCTTCTAGATTCTGTTGAATATTCTCCAGTGTATACCCATTTTACCCCATTCAACCTTCACATTTTGAAACAAAACGATCATAAAGTGTGTTGTTCACTAGTAAATATCAAATTGTGGTGGATTACAAACTATATTTTTGCACAAAACGACTACAAACCAGAGAACATTCTACAGAATCCACAAAATTCTGTTGAATTTGACACTATTCAGGTGGACATGTAAGAAAATTCATAGTTTAGAGGATGATTATAATTATCCAAACATAAGAGAATTTTTCATAATTTGATATTACCTCGAAGGGGTGGCCGTAATTTACCCTATTTTTAAAATGAAAACCAAATTCCATTTTCGTTCCCAAAAAAAAAAAGGAAATTAGAATGGAAAAAAACAATTGTACTATAATCATGGAGTTAAGAAACACGTACCCAATTATTCACAATATGATAGCAAACTAATAAAATGGACTTGTTTCTCACAAGGAACATATTTTCGTTGACATGGTTACTCCAAGTCAACGGCCTATTAATTTTTTTTTTCAATTATACATATATATAGACAACCAATAAAAAGTCGATTGCCAAGAGATAATTAACCGATGATGGTTGGTTTTAAACAGGAACTGGTGGAGCAGATTGTTCTAAGCTTTCTTTCCCTGTAATGCCATCCTTCAATGTCTGAAAATAAACATTGTAATCTTTCTCCGGTGGAGGATTTTCTGGATCTACCGTATACGGTTCGCTGAACGGAATTACACTCTTCACCTGTATTAAAAAAAAAAAAGAAAAAAAAACCGTTTTACTAAGACAAGTGCAAAAGCTTCATTTTCAGCTTTCATCGAAGAATAAACGAAAAATCCACATATAACAACCTCAAATGTCTTATCACATGCATAAGGGCTTTCCAGCGCAGCAATACACATCCGCGCAACCTCGTCCCTCGATATCTTCCCCTGCATTAATTACCAATATTGACCAAGCACGAAATTTTACCGTAAAAATAAAAAATTCGATCGTTTTCCAATTTGTGTTCATACTGTTATATTGTCTCCTTGCTCGACGATGAGATCTGCTCCAGCAGGTTCTTCGGTTAACGCACATGGCCTAACAATCGTATACGGAATCCCGCTTTCCCTTATCAAATCTTCCCCCTGCAAATTTAATTTAATTTAATTTAATCGGATGTTTAAACATATGTATTTGCAGTGATTAAATGACGACGAAGAACCTTCAACTTGTATGTGAGAATGAAATCCAATTCCTTGTTCAATCTGACAGCTGGCGGCTGCTTGCTTAAATCGAGCCCTGGTCTATCGGGTCTAGTGACTCCTGCCGAGCCCACGTGTACAAATCTGACGAATTACAAAGTTTATTAAAACAGTAAGCAATAAAATCGAAGCAACTAAAATTTGAAGATATTTATATTAATAAAGGTTGTAATATAAATGAACCTGGGAGTGACGGGCTCCTTTAGGTAAGCCTGGATGGCTGATATAGGAAGCTGAAACGGGCCTTCTAGAAAAGTTGGGTTTAACTTTCCGTCGTACTCGAATTTGCTGAACATGAGCTGTAGATATTATACTGTATAAGTATACTGCAGAAGAAAGACGACTTTATTACACAGAGAAGTTTACGGAAAATCATGCCTGTAATGATATTATTTCGCTGGGGTTAAACGGTGGTGCATCGACGACAGTTTTTGCTCGGAATATGGGCCTTAAAGAAGAGAAAGGCAAGCGAACCTGGAAATTAGGATAACCAAGTTAGTATTGATCCTTATTGATTCACTAGAAATAAAAAAATAAAAATAAATAAAATCACGAACCGATTGCCATTGGTCCTTGATGGTGTCGAAGCCTACTGTATATCCAACTGTGTCCCAATCTCGACTAGTTCGAATAATAAGTTTATACCGAAGGCCGTTGCCTTTAACACGTAACTCAAGACCATCATATGCAGATAGATCTTCGGGTATAGAGAAGTTCTGCAAGAAAATATTGGAATTTTCGTTACGATAGCCATAGGTTCTGTTTCAATGATTCGACTTAGATTCAGCGTCTGAATTATTTTTATACACGAAATTATTAGTTACCTTTGTCCTGACACTGGTAAAACCTCCATTGTTCGTCGTGGAAACAATTCCTGAAGAGAATAAATTTAGATTAATTAATATAAAACCCGAGCCTTTGACGACAAATATTGCGTCAGCATTGGCTCTCGAAGGCTTGAAGATAGTTTTTTAATGAGAGAGAGAGAGAGAGAGACCTCTGAAAATTCCTGTTGGTGTAGCGTTTTCACCTCCGTTAGAATCTATCAGAAATGTACTTTCACTCACTCCTCCCATTACGACATCATCCAACGCACCCCAAGGAAGCTCTCTGGATATATTCTCTGTTAATGAATATCGAAATACATTACAAGATTTGTTCATCGTCAAATTCGAATACCAATTAATAATTTCTTCACTCTAACATAGAAGGATAGTCATAATCTGACAGCTTTTTTTAGAAACATAATTCGACAGATTACCATCAAATCCAAATATCAATTTTCCGCTACGAAGTCCAACTGTTTCCTTAATAGCATTGATCAAATTTTTCATCCCGATGAATTCCACCATTTCAGGGGAATCACCTTTAATCTGCTCTCACAAACCGAATAAACGGTTAAAGTAGAAAACTGTTATTTGAGTCTCTTAATGTAAAAAAAAAAAATAGAAAAAAATCGAGATTATTTTTTCTGAAATGAATTACCAACCTCAGGTTCAAAGAACTTGATTCCCTGTGGAAACACAAATCGCCGGAGATTAGAAGTCAGCGAATACAGATTCATTAACAAGTTATTTATGTTACTATAAGCGCATAACATCATCTAATTACGACATTTAATCCCATTCGGTTATAACCTTACAAAAATACCTGGCTATATTTGGCTCTATCTGGAGTATCGCCTTCTTTCGGTCCGACAATTACCGAAACAGCATTTATCACCATTCTTACTCCTTTAAAATACTCTGGTAACAATGTGCTTGCCTTTGTAATATCTCCTACAATCTGACAAGTTCAAGATCATAAATCGGTTATTTTTTAACTAGCCGAATTCATACTCGTACGGTTCTTGGAAAATGTAAGAACCAAAACCGTTTTAAAGTCAAATTATATAAGCAGAGAACTCACCAAGTCAACATCTGGACCAAGCATTCGTTTTGCTTTCTCTTCATTTCTGACCTAGAATGACATTAGTTTCAAGATTATGTATCTCTACTTAGAATATCTATATATCATCAAACAGAATATAATGAATTTGTGTATATAAAAAAGATAAGTACCAATACTCGAACGGATCGCCCCTTTTTGCGTAAGAGATCCACCACTCTTCTGCCAACACCGCCAGTAGCTCCGGCCACCAGTATCACACCAGAATTGTCCATTGCTTTAACTGGTTCGCTAGGTGATGTACCAGATAGTTTCTCAATCAGAAATTCAAACAACTTCAGATATAAATGAAAAACTGTCAGATCATACATATAAGTATATATATATAGTATATATATACATATATAGCTCTGAGCTCCTAAAAATATCAAGAAAGAATCGAACGGAGGTGAACCTTAGCAGGAGACGGAGGCCCGTTAAAGAAATACAATGTTTTCAAAAATCTACCTACATCCCAACCTTGTTTTTCCGCTTCGGCCCGAATCGAGCCTCGTTTGGTTCTATTGTGGTACGATAAATTTCTCTCGTAACCAAATGGCTTAAATTTGTGGTGGAGAAAAGGATTTGAAAGGGAAGAAGACAGCATCAACTGATATCTATTCGAAAAACCCTGCAAACACCACATGAAACTGCAGGCTAAAGGCACAACCTTTATTCAACATTACAAAATTGCATAATTTGTGCACAATATAAACAATAATATATATACATACACTATGCTAGGAAAGAGAGATAAAATCAAGCTACACAATTACAGGAGACTTGCTGCTACATAAACTTTATTGACAATCAGATTCTCAACCCTTAAATCAGAAAATAAAAATTCAGACAAGATACCAAACAATCTAATTAACAGACGCCAAAGAAACATAAATAGGCAGAATTAAGATTACGCCATACCTGAGAGTTTAGAGTTCTTGAGCGAGATGAAGAAGGAGGAATGTGTACAGTAGAAAGGAAACAACACTCCATTGTTTTATTACCTTGTACCGATTATTAATCAATCACTGGTAGTGGTACGCATATGAATTATCATGGTTGTTGATTTAAGTAGAAAGCCCGTGGAGTTGATGCACACCACATACTAGAACACGCTTGTAAGTGAGAGAAAAAAAGAACCCGTAATCTTGGAAATCGTCTCTCTGTTCCAACAACTTCATCTTCTCCAATTTGAACTAAAGTCGCTAGTCATAATCACGCTTTCTTGCCTATCAATTTATAAACCAAACGATTTATGTGACGACGTTAATAATTGGGCACGTGCTCTTAGCCCAGTTATTAATATTCAGCCCAACTCGAGCGACTTTCCATATTTTTCTATTTTCCAGCCTAATTACAAGTTGCAACTAATGAATTTCGGCACGTGCCCAAGCCTAAACAATTTTGCATACTAACGAATTTCCTGCCTAATTACAATTGTTTATGTTACAGTTCAGGACATAAGAGTTTTAGCCTTTTAGGGCCCGTTACAATGAACCGCAAGTCCGTTTCGACGAATAACCGAGTATTTTTTAGAATTATTTTTATATGTATACAAATGATTATAAAAAAAATTAAAATATATTATACTTACAAAAGCTTTTAAAATATATTTGTACTTTTAAAAATTTTAAAAATACATATATTTATTTGAAAAAAACCAATTACAACCCTTTCCATATTTACGATTTCCCAGCTAGATCAGTACAATTTTAATTTTATAACCGAAATTATACAACTGCTGAACTACGTACTCACGGTTAGTCAATAACTAGTAGACAAGCTCAATAATATTTGATCATCTGTTTTTGAGTTTTAATCAAGGGAATTAATACTACAACTTTTCTTTAAAGACGTTGACTTTTGATCAAGTAATTTCTACACAGATGTTGATAGAACTTTATTAAACCCATTTATATATTGTTTGCACATGTAATGTTTTATCTTTAAGGCTAGCTTAATTGAAAAATTGAGCCGAGAATGCAAAATCGCCATACACATTATATCCTATATATAATTTAGTTAAAATGTTACCATCAATATAGAATATATATATAGGAAAGAGAGGAAATACTGTCTGAAAGCAGACACCTAATCTGAGTACAAAGTGAATGGGGGCCAATGGCCATATGCATATATATATATATATATATATGAAGAAACTGTATGTATGTACACAGTATTCCCCTAAACATCACATCTGATCTAAGATCTCTTTCTTTCCGACAAGTAGACCACTTTCTCTATCTTCACACTGCTCATGATATACCCCCCCGGCCCCTTCATTAATCAATTATTTGCCATCATCTAGTATATATGTGTGTCCTATATATATATATATATGTGTACATATATATATAAAATGAGTTGATTAATTAGTGTATTTGTTTGTCAAGAAGATTTGATCTATATTTGTTATTTAGGCATGGTGAAGAGATGGGAATGGGGTAGGGTGACGGCAGCATTTGGACATGTATATGTGCTAACAACCAGCAACAAAGGAAGGGCTCTTTCTCTTTAATTTATTCATGATTTTATTGTTTTGGTAGACAAGGGGCGAACATCGATAACGTTAAATATTGGCAAACAAATTAAAAGCCTACAGATTCAAAATTAAAGTGTAGTTTATTTTGGATAAATTAATTAACTAGAAAAATAAAAAATTAGAAATTCAAACGCCGCCGTCATCATCAAGACAAGAACAGTCAATATATATATATAATTGCGTTAAATGCTTTATGAAGGCGCATGCAACGAAAGTAGTAAGAAAAATCGCACAGTTTCTAATTATCTTACACAGCACCTAATTTATCCTCCACGTGGCGTTCGTACAATATAACACTTCTACTTATTAGTGCCACCATTTTTGCATCGTCTTGACTTTGCCACGCCAAAACATTAAATATTTCTACTACGTCTACATGTATACTTGGTGCATCAAATCTATGCAACAGTTCGATCTTTCCCATTAAAATAAACATATTATATGTATATATGTGAATTAACAGATATTGCTTGCAACGCAAAAAAAGTAGATTTTAATTTCATGCAAATAATTTGGCTCCAATTTATCTACCAAATTTTACGTGTAATTTTAAAGTCCGTTCAATTTTAAGGTGTAGATTAGGACTTCAAATTTGACTTTTCCCCAACAACCTTTCTTTAATTAACAATATCTTTCACTAAATTCTCTCTCTCTATATATATATACAACCTCCACTCCCCATTAATACCTCCGATCCTTCTCTTCTTCTCTCGCACCAAAAATCCACAAAATTATCCGTCTCTCTCCTCTTTCTTTCTCTCTCTAAAAAAACTTTGTTGTCATAGTTCCTATATACAAATAATGGGTTTAAAAGGTATAGCATTTGTGATGAGCATGATTATGTTATATACCTTATTAGTGTCTTCCTCCACACATGGCAGAAAGCTATTGGTAAACGCCCAACATAACACCCGCAGCTTTTCATCTTCTTCTTCTTCTGACAGATCATTGTATCTAACTGCCCTTCCCAAGGGTAACGTTCCTGCTTCAACTCCCACCAAGAAAGGCCACGTCACCACCACCATTGACCAAAACCTCACCGCCCCCCGCCGCCACCTCGCCGCCGTTGACCGGATTCTCACCTCCGTTCCCAGCCCAGGCGTCGGCCACTAGCTATCATAATATATTAATTTTTTGAGTTGTTTTGTTGCATGATTATCAGTTTATAGAGAGGCTAAAGCCCTGCAGATCGATCAATCGCTAGCTAGGTTGTATATAACATTATTAATATATATAATTAATTAATTATATATATATAGAATATATACTAGTTCTTTTTACAACGTAACATATTTTATTTGTACTCAATTAATATTAATTTGAATCACAGTACATATGATATATATATATATATATATATACAGACTAATCATAAACGGAAAATAGCACGAGTCCAAAACATAATAAAGCCTGCATAAATAAATAACAACTGGGCCAGTCCATATAATTAAGTCAAAGCCCAATCTCTTACTTCAGCAAAACGACGCCGCTCCCTTCCAAACCAGCATCATTAAAACGCCGTCGTTTAATTGTCTTCGATTACACCTTTTCCAATCGCTCCAAAGACTCTACACATACGGGCCCCTAATAATTATTACTGCTGAAGGCAATTACACAACTGGGCCTCCTTAATAAATAAAATGGCCCATTTTGTTTTGCCACACAATTCAAAATATTGAAAATTTATTACCCATTTATTTATTACAAGCAGCACAGCAATAAATCAATAATTCATAATTGAAATACCTCTTGCTAATTTCTCAAACTAACCATCATTATTAAGTTAGTACATTACTCTACAATTTCAATTGAACAGTCCCCAATTAATTAATTAATTAACAAGAATATAATTTCCATAATAAAATGTGGAGAAAAAAAAAAAGATGAAAGGGTTTTGGTTTATCTACATATAAATTATAAATAATAATCACATGCATAAGTTTATTAATTACTAGTGGATACAACTTTATATTGTGTCTCATCCTTTGTTTACATTAAAGAAAACGAACAAGTAATGGGGCCCACATCCTCAGCTTTTGCTTAATTAGCCTTTGTCCACCGCCCAAAATCAAATTGTCCAAATTAATCCACTTCAGTGGGGGGCCCACTTTCCACTTTCATGCTCTTTCAACTTGGGACTTGAACTTTGTTTCCCATCACTTTTGAGGTCACCATATATATATATAATACAGTTATATACTCTGTGGGGTACCCATCTCACGCGCCTCCCCACGCGCCGCTTCTGTTTCAGCTCATCCCAAAAGGGATCCTTCTAATTTCTAATTTCTAGCCGGTGAATTCGCTGGAAGTAAATAAACCTGGCTCTGCACCACCGTCCGACCGACTTCAAACCCCGGCACCACCGTGAACGCCACCCGAAACCCACCGTCCGCCGCCGCGAAAACGTCATCCGTCACGCTTTCCATATATACATCGGAGAATTTGGAATCCCGCTCCACCTGAAAAATGCCGACTTCCTGACAAAACGAAAACGCCAAACAGTGCAGAAGCCAAACCCTCCTCCCCATCTCAGCAAACGACTTAAAGAACTCCGTCTCCGGGAACTCGCCGGAATTCACCATTTTTCTCTGGTTCAGATTCCCGGCAAACGAAAACTCCATCTTCGGGTGCACCAATTGAAGGTACTTCGATTTCAAAAAATTCCCAAACAGAGAATTAGGGTTCCGTTTCAGGAAATGAACCACCCCCACAGACCTCAATTTCTTGAATTCCTCAAAGAAGAAAACGCGGCGCTGATGAATATTCTCTCCGGACAAAGAAGACTTGCTCTGCAAGGAAAACCCTGGATCGTTGAACCCACCAAAGATCTCCCTGCAAACAAATGATTCAAAGGCGAAAGCTTTATGATCCCTTTTGACGAAAACGACGTCGTTTTGTAATGCAGAATTCGCCGCCGCTTCAATATCCCAATCGGCCGACTCCATTTCTCGAATCAACAGCTTTACAAAATTACGGACAGATCTCAGACAGTAGTGCAGAACCAAGACGAAATCTTTAGGATTCACTTCGGAGAATTTAACGTTGTCGAGAATCGAGAAAGAGCCGCTGGCGTTCATCTTCTTCTCCAGGGATTTGTTGGACTGAACAATCTCCTGCAATTTTTGTTGAAGGGAGGAGATTTGGTTCTCCTTGTTCTCTATCTCGCCCTGCATTTTCTTCATGGTGATCTCGTACGTCTTCATCAGAGACTGCTGCTCCCGAATCTCCGCCAGCATCACCGTCACGTGCGGCGGCGACGAATCGATCTGCTTCTTCAGGAAGCTGTACTTCATCTCGGAGAGCGATTTCAGCTCGTCGACGACGGACTGGTCCGCCGACTGCACGGCCTCGTCGCTGTACGGGAACTGGGCCATCTGGAGCTCGGCGTAAGCCGCTTTCACGGCGGAGACGGTGGCGAAGAGCTTGGCGACGAAGGCCGCCATTGCAGCGCGGTTCTTGAACTCCTCCCTGGTTTCTTCTTCATCTTCCTTGTCGAACTGGTGATGAGATTCGCAGCATCTGAGCTTTTCTTGGGGAATCAGTAAACAAAATCCAGGGTTTCTTGAGCGGTTACTTCTGGTGGCGGATTTGAGGTGTATAACTTTCTGAAACGTTTTCGCTATTCTGCTGGTTTTGTTTGGCCGAGCTGAATCCATTACAGAGTACGAGGTTTTTTTTTTTTTTTTTTTTCTTTTTCTTGTTAATGAATCGGAGAAAAGAAGAAATGTATTTCTGAAATACTGAAGTTTTGATTCACAGAAAAAGGAAAAAAAAATGATGATGGTGGCTGTGACTATGAAAGAGAAGAAGGAAAAAAGGCAGGGGAACAAGACACTGATTTGACTCTGTGGTTTAAGGCACAGAATTTTGGGGTTAAAAGCAAATTTCTATATTGGCGGGAAAATCATTAAGAAATTAGAAAAATAATTATTATTATTTATTTGGGGATTGACTTACTACTTTTGGAGAAGACTTAATTTTTTTGTTTAGTGGAGAATTAATTTCTTTTCCATTTCAAAAATTTAATTTATAATGATGTTGATATTATAAAATAAATTCCTAGTTTTGACTATGCATGGGAGCAATTAATCATTAATTTATTCTATAATTCGCATTAAAGATTTAGCTATTTTTGTATCTATTACATTTAAGGTGTAAGGAGATGTTGTCTTGTAGATTATTTTACATGGTTAAATATTTGCTATCACCATTATTGTTATAATTGTTATTATTATCATAATAATAATAATTATTATTATTATTATTATCATTATTTCAGGTGTATTTTAATGATTTTCAGGGAAAATTCTTAGGAAGGGTGCAAGCATGGTTCTTGATTTTATGGCTGTAAAAAGTTCTGACAAAATTGGGTGCAAATGTAAATTCTGCAATCGTGTTCTGATAACGATGGATTCAAGTTGAATTAAAATAATCTCATAATAATAATAATAGTGACGTGTAATTGTTTATGGGGTATTATTATTTTCCAATTAAATGTTGAACGTTTTTATTTGGTATTATTGACAAATTAAATTACACAACTAGTGAAGTATATTATTTATGTAAATAAATAAAATAAGGGAACTTCAACGAAGACGTAATAATTTTGTGGGCCATTGTATAATTTTAGTTGGTGCAATCAAACATTATTAGTATTGTTGTAGAAATAATATAATTAATGGAAGCGAAGCATTATGGAGAAAGACTCGTAATTATTTTATTAGGAATAATTAAGTAGGAATTAATGATTAATCATTCTCATACTTAACTCTGAAGGACCATTTATAATTCGACAAAGCTGAGGAATCCGCGTTTAACTATCTGGCAACAACAACTGTGCCTGATTTGTCATTAATATTTTTTTTAAATTTTAATTAAGTAGCTAAATAAATATTGTGACATGTAATAACAAGATAAAATTCAACATATTACAGTGCATGCATGTAATAATATTTACAAAAAACAGACAATTGGTGAAAGTGATGTATCACGTAGTCCCACTTTTCAATATTAATATTTCTTTTTATTTACTTATTTACTTTTATGTCAGTAAAATGGTCCATATTTATTTTTCAGGAAGAAAGTTACAAACATTCAACGTCAGATTTTATGGAAAAGTTTCCATTTCCATTATTGAACTTGTCATTTTCTTTGCACATATATATTATTGTTTTTGCCACAATTATATAGTATATATTAATTATTCAGTTGAGCAAATTGTTTTGGAATCTAATTCCGAAATTGTTTTTGCCACAATATATATAATTCTGTAGATTTTCTGATTAAAGTAAGATCCAAAATCTAATTGTATAACGTTTCTTGATAAATTACAAGGTGGCTATATTATATAGTATGAAAATAAAAAATTTAAACAACTAAAGTTGTTTTTGGAGTTTGTTCACTTGGGATTTGTTCAATTGTTTGGTGGGTCATACTTAAAAGTTAGGATTAGTACATTGTTTCTCTCTCTAGACATCATTAGCAGACAACAAGAATTTCCTACCGTTGTTTATTTTAGAAAAAAAAAAAAAAGTGTGTCAATAATTGAAATTATGCAGCATGGCCTATTAACCAATGAATAGATATGATGGTTTCATTTCATCTTCCTTTTGTATAAATTAAGACTCGGTGGTCGTGGATCTTTTTTTTTTTCTTTTTTTTTTTAATTTGATTAAATAAATATTTGTTTAGTACATAATTTAAATTGTATCAACAAATTAATTGCATGTCAAAAAAAAAAAAAAAAAAAGAAATAGTTGGGCCTGGGCCTACCATGTTAGAAATACATAGTTAGGCGATAAGATTAATTATTGTTGGTCATACTTAACGTGGGAATGAAGCCTGCATTTGCAATCATAATAATAATTTATAAATTCAGCTTCTGCTATACTATTTTCAAATACAGTTCCACATATTTCCATTTTACGTCAACCATAACTCCATATACACCAATTCTGCAAATAATTAAATAAATATGCAAGTGATCTTAGATAGTAAATATAACAACCATTTCCTCTAGCTTTTTTATTTATTTATTATTTTTTTTTATTTTTTATTCAATTCCAAAGTCTTAACACGTGTGTATGTATAAATTCATACATAGTTTGCAGTTTACACACACCTACGATATGTATTTATGTGTGTAAATAGTATGCACTCAAATTAAGCTTTCAACTTGCTCTAGCATATAATATATATGCTTCACCTTCGGAATTTTTAGAACCTTACAATTGAGAAAAATCCAAAATCTTGAATAGGCCACGTTTGGTGGTAAAGATCGTATTTCTCGAAAAAGTGATTCGATTTCTGTGCATGTAATTCAAAGACAATATCCACAAAAATAGCGTTCCGAGTAATGCTATGATTCAAATTTTGAAGCTAAGAGTTGATTTTAAATCCACAATATAATTTTCAACACTACAAAACTTCCACGGTACTATAATCAATCTCTCTCCCTCTCTCTCTCTCTCACTAATCTAAATCTACGATTCGAAAAAGCTAATTACCTAAGTATTTAAAAGCCAAATAAACCAAGTTCACTGTGCTTTCTCCTTCTCGAACGTCTCGAAATACTGATAGATGGTAGTAACAGCAAGTAGAATTCCGGTTCCGGAACCAATCGCACCCGTTGAATCAGCCAACACAGTCAACGCTCCGATGCACAATCCTCCTAAAGCTGCAGCTGTCGGAATATACCGATTCAATTCCTTCTCCAAAGTCGAATCCCTATGCCCCGGCATTACCATTTGCTGCTCCTGCAAAAATTTCAATAATAATAATCACATTATTAATCCTATAACAATATTATAAAAAAATAATAATTAAAAATCGGAGTTTAATTAATCGAACTTGCCTTGAGCTGTTTGGCGATATCTTTGGCCGAAGATCCGGAAACTTCCATCCAGAAATTCGAAAGCATGGCACATGCAGCAAGCATGAATGCTATATAGAAAACTGCATGAAAAGGATCTGCCGCCATTTCGGCTAAGCTTGACGGAGCAGTAATATAATAAGCAAGGCCTCCGATAGGAACCGATTGACCGGAATATCGAGATTCTTGCCACTTCCCCAACAAGTTGACCAAGAAGTATCCACCGTATCTCGTGTACAACAACTGAGAGATGCCTTTGAGATTGGTCACGAGTGCAGACTGAAGAATAATAGCCATATTCGAGTTGGAGAAAAGCTTAATCGGGTAAGAGCCCTGTTGGCCACGCGCGTTTCGGGATCTCACAGGCAACGCCACTCGAAAGCCATGCACGTAAATCACGATTAGGGCGACAAGTGCGGTGGAAAGAAGACTATTGACATTCGGAAGATTTTGTCGGTAGAACGCCTCTCTGAATGCGGCTACTTTATCGGTTCTTGTTATAAGCAAATGGAACAAGGCGATCACTGCACCCTCGAACTCCGCACCCCGCCCCGTGTTGATCGTCGTCGGGCTGAACGCTTTCCAGATAACGCTTTCGCTGCAAAATCAATCAAATTTTTTTGAAGCTTATTGTTAATACACATTTACCATAATAACTTGCGATTCTTGAAAAAAAATTAAGTCTTTGTATGTTGAATTACCATGTATTGGTAGCGATGAATAAGGAAATCCCCGAACCGAGGCCGTAACCCTTATTGAGAAGCTCGTCTAAGCACATGATAACAATAACAGCAAAGCATAATTGAAGAATTATGAGAATTGCATTCCCTACGCCAAGTAGAGCTACACTTCCGTACATTCCTGACAGAATGTAACCGACAGCCTGACCGATCGCTATCAAGATTGCCAGAAGCTTCTGAGCACCAATTCTATATAACCGAAAAAAATACAAAATTGAAAAACAAAAATAAAAATAAAAATAGAAAGCGTAAAACACGACGACGACGTATGATTATGATTCTTACGATAGTGCGCGATCCTCACGAACATTGTTGTCGATGTGAACAATCTGTGACAGGAACTGGACGACTAACGACGACGTCACGATCGGCGCGATTCCCAACTCCATAACGGAGCCGCGGCTAGAAATAACGATAGCACGTATCCAATAGAAAGGGTCCGAACCGGTGGTGGAGTGAATGCCATACAGAGGAAGCTGGCTGCATACTAAGAAGATGAAAAGAGATAGAACCGTGTACGTCACCTTCTCTCGAAACGGAATCTTTCTGTCGGGGCTTCGAACTTCCGGCAGGAAAGAAAGGAACGGTTTCACTAGATGCAGTGCTCTAAATCCTCCTCCCATTATTTTTTTTCCTCACAAGATTCTGCAATTTTGTTTAACAACGAAGGATTTATTGTTTAATTGTATATGTAGTTAATAACAAGAAATCTGACAATTTAGGGTAAATAGCTAGAATCCAGTAGATTAGGTAATTTTAGTTAATAACAAATCTTATAAATTAGGTAATTAGCTAGAATAAGTAGACGATCCAAAACTAAGAAACCTTAACTAATTAAGAGCCCTATTAAGTAGGGATATTATTACACGAGCAAATCTAATCTCCTAAACTAGAGATTAGATACCAACAACAATTGCATTGCACAAAAACAATAGAATAATGTAATACCAGATGAAATTAATTTTTGCTAGGGACAAAATTTCTGGTCTCCATCGTCAAAAGTTGCACACTAACGTGGCCTGGAATTTTAATCAGCGTGCTCAAAAAAAAAAAAAAGAAAAAATTGTAATAACAAATTTAGTTCAAGAAAACAAAATCAATACTCCGATAATAGTAGTAATAATAATAATAATAATTAAAAAAAAAAAAAAAAGATGCTAGAATTTGGAACGGTAAAGAAAAGAAAAGGGTAGGGAGGGTTTTTAATTTTTATAGGCTTGAAATTGGGTTTAGAATTTAGAGAATAGTTTAGTTAGGATATGAGTCATCACGAAATTCAAATGTAGTCTTCAGCATGTTCTATTTTATTCCAAATATTTATGGGTTCTGTTATAGTTGACATATAGCAGCAGTAATGATCAATCAATTTTATCTCGTATTTCACTACCTACGGAAGTCGGAAAACACAGCAACATGCGCACAAACAGCCGACAAGTACAGTTCACAGACAAACACTTGCCTGTAATCACAAACCCACACTCGAAAAGAGATTACATGATGAATTAGTTACAAACTCCCAGCAAATTTAAAGTTTCCTTTTAAGCCCTTTTACATGTACTGTATAATATATATATGGACATGTCAAAAGCCAGGTGGAAATCTAGGAACAATCGATTTCCCTTTCCTAAATATTGGACTACCTCGTCAATTCCACTCATACGAAACTTTAATCAGTTCATAGGCGACGATTTGGTGCTGCGGATATGTAGATGGGCCATAAATAGAGAAATGAGGATTCTGCTGTATCTATCCACCACTCTATCTCGTTCTATCTCAGGCTGGCAACTTCAGTTTCGCGTTGTTTTTCCAGCTGTAATAAGAGACAAGAATGTTAATGTTGGACATAAGTTGATAACATCGGAAATTGATGACTTATGATTGCTAGGGGTAGTCACCTAATGAAGTAGTAGTAGAAAAAGTCCGCATAAAGAGCTGTTTGGACAAGCCCAGAGACACAAGCTGCATGGAGAAAAGAAATATGGTCAAAACAAACATCAAATCAAACAAAAGAGTGACTGAACCAGCTTCTTGATGACTTACAAATCCATCGACTGAACTGATCCTCGGTGAAATATCGGTATATCCAATTCAGGATGTAGAATCCTCGATAGGCCCTGTAAAACGAATAACATCATAAACTTTCACTGCCTTGGAGTTCTGGGATGCATAATTTATACAGCATTTTTCTCAAGGTAATGACGGAAAATGGAAAAATTCAGTTTACATAGTCAGTTAAAAGGCTGAATGTGTTATCTACGACTAATCACACAGAAACTTCCACATTATTGTCTTAGATAGACTTTAGATCACAGACAGACTATTCACTTTCAAATATTAAATTCCCAGCTGAACAACAGATGAGAGAGGTTTGAGATTTGAAAGGCCCGCAAATGCGTAATCGAGCCCTTCAAATATTCCTTTGAAGTCATATATCCAAACAAGAAGAGAAAAATCATTGGCTTTATTACATAATATATGCATCAAAGTTTTGACACTTCCTTTATTATGCAAGCATTTGGTGATCCATTGACGTAAGTACAGTAAGTAACAACTAACAAAGTTATTAGAAGTACTTAAGAGCAAATAACAACAATAAGTATGTGGTTGGAAGGTACAGGACAGACTGAATCTTTATATTATTTTTTCGGGTTTTCATTTAGATTTTTTGCAGTTCTCTTCTCAAAATAACGAACCTGTTAATTTGCCCTCTCCCACATATCCATAAATTTGATTAAACCAGATGTGCAGTGATGTAGCAACCTCACAGGTGAAACTGTGTCAATATCCAGGTTTCAAGTACTCTCTCCAAAGGTATATTATTAAACATATATCATCTTTCAGAATAGTCAACTTGGATAAAAATACGCACAGGTAAAATAAGTTGCAAATGGAACTGAAACTACGGAAGTGTGAGCAACTCCAGAAAATAAATAATAGATGGATGATCCAGATTGCAAGTGGTTAGATTTTAATTTTTCTATGAGATGGATGAAGGTATACAAAAAGTAGCACAATTTAATATACTCAGTGCAATGCTGATTTATGCCCAAATAAAGAATCATATTTTCTTTTGCAATATATTTTCTACGGAATATCAGATAAAGAGGAAAATCAACTTACCCAAGAAATAGTACATATTGTCCGGTCAGATTGTCCACATTTCCACTTCTTTGCAATAGTATCAACTGTGGTAAGATTGCAACTGCCTCCAAGTATATTGAAAATGCCCAAAATACCTGGAAGATATTTTAGTCAAATGAAGCGATATATATCATATACTCGAGTTCACCAGTATCCATAAAGTTAAGATGCAAAATGGTACAGAAGAATTATGCAATTACGTAAAGAATTATGCAACTCCGTAAAGAATTATGGAGACCTCGAGTATATGTTATGTATCAATTCCGTAACAAAATTTTATCCATTTAAAAAAAAAAGGTAAAAAGATGGATAAAATTTTGAAATGGAATAAGCAAATATATGCAATTCCGTAAACAAAAATAAGCTTCCCAGACATCCAACAGTAAGCATCATGCCACACCTCTTATTCCCTTATAAATGTAACAGAAGCCCATAATGTAGATTAAACTGACCTCTCGAAACGAGAACTTCTCATGAACAAAAAGTGCCAAGAGAAAACAACCTCCAACAAGAAAATAATGCCTAAATGTGTCCACGTCACGGTCATAGGATCGCTTCACCACTCGGTGAAACCTCATGCACCATACGATTGCCAAAGAGCTTCCAATGAACACCAGTTTCATTACTGTGTTATAAACTGAAATGAAGTCGGTAAATAAATCAAGGTACCGAGCCAAGAAGACAATTCCGTACAATTCCTGAGTCTTTAAGGAAATCCCTGATCAGAATATAAGGCCGTTAGTTTCATTTATTATATTATACATCAGAATTCTTCAAGCACCCATTTACCATTGAAGCATATTAGAACCCAAAAAAAACAATTTAATGAAAACTAGCTAACTGTCACATGTGGCCATTTGGTAGAACTATACTTGAAAACAGTTCATACTTCAGAGTAACGGGAAACACGTATGGCTGCATTCTACTTTAGAAACTTGAAAAGCAGTAGCTATATGCCAGAGACGACAATATTAAAAAACCGGGTTTCCCATTTTATGCAGACCATGCCTCTCAAATAACTTACAGGCCCTCATCTGCATATACACATGATGGACATATGTATATTCACAAATACATATGAAAATCCACATTGTAAACATACCTACAAGCGTGTGCACTGTATTTAAGATGAAATCAGGAGCAGCAGGCAATGGATTTTAATCCCACAAGAAAAGTAGGAATTAACTCCATAAAAGGTCCAAATGAAACACAATGCAAAATGGAAGGCATATCCCAAATTCCCAATCCACCATGTTTTTCAATATTAATAACAATTTACATTACCATGAACACTTCCAAAAAAAAAAAAATTGGAGCTGCAAATTAATATGCTATACACCATATGCGCAATGCAATAATATAAAGTGCATTCAGTACCCATACAAACATCGTTATGCCAACAAAACGTAACCCTAATCTATGCGATTCCAGATTCTGATAACAGTATACATGAACAAATAACAGCAAATTTCAACCAATAGAAGTTAAGTTCCGCGTCACTCAGATCAATTAAACTAAAATAGCGCAGCTTAAATGCAACAAAATAAGTCATGAAATAAGAAAATCAAATTGAGGAGAAAATGCGTAACCTGAGCACGATTTGGTGGCGTACACTTTAAGGAGAAGGACTAAAATACTGATCAAATGCGTCATATCACCGGCAAATCTAAAAATGTTCATGGTTGCGAAATTCTGAAGATAATTCGATAATTAATTTTGTTTTTCTTCGACTGTTTCTGTAAATGCGGTGAGGGTTTGAAGAGGTTTTGGAGTTGACACTTCCAAATTGAAAATTTGAGATCAGAAGAAGTGTGAGAGAGAGAGAGGAGAGAGAGAGAGAGGTGGGTGGGGTTTCATGGGATTTATTAAAGTAATGGAAATTGGGAAATGGGAAATGGTGGGGAGCTGACGTGGCAGTTCGAAACCGAGTCAAGCCTCCACGACACAGCAGAATATTTTTGTTTGTAATTTGACTTTTTTTATTTTAAACATTAAATAATAATAATGTATTATACAAATTATTAACTCTTTTCAATTTATTTATTGTTATTATTCGCAGTATTGTTTTTCAGCAAGCAATAATATATTATATTAATTAATAAAAGCCATAAATATTAAAAAAAACAAAATATGATGTCTCTTCCTTCACGCTTTATAAAGCAACTGTTGTTACTCTCTCTCCTCTCTCTCTCTCTCTCTCTCTCTATACAAATTTTGTTGAAAGCAGAGGTAGCAGGTGGCCTACTCAATGTAGTTGGTTTTGGGAAACCTCTTAAATGACAATAACAATAAATTTAGTGGTTTGGGTGAACTGAAATATGAGATCTCTAAGGAAAGAATATATGTGGTTTTTGCTTCAGGCATGATTTTAGTATTACTTTGACATCAAGAATTGCATTAATCCTTGTCCAAATTGCATTAATGGGGATCATATATAGTGCACGCCACCTGTTTGATTAAATGATCCATTCAGTTGGGCGATTTCTGTTCAAACTTAGCAACTAAACCCAATTATGGCAACTGTAAATACCAACTACCAGAAGTTGGATACCTATTTCAGTTATCCAAGCTGAATAGTTCTTAGGGTGGCAGAATATGTAGATACCTCAAGAACGCTTGTCTTTATGCTAACTTCTCACCATGGTTTTATGGCATTGTCGTCACAAAAATCAGCTTGAGTTATCGATGGCACGAAGTAAAGTCGTCTCCGACAGCTACGTAGTTCTTACACTTGTTGTGGTTCTGATTGTATCTTCTCTGTCTAGTGTAGTGTCATTTAGTTCGGAAAAAAATGAGTACGTATCGGCGGTAGGCGATTCCGGGATGAGAAGAGATGGTCTTAGATTAGCAATAGAATCTTGGAATCAGTGCAATGAAGTTGGGGAAGAAGCTCCTCAAATGGGGAGTCCTAGAGCTGCTGATTGCTTTGATGTATATAAAGCTTCTCCTCAGCCAGGTATTATAACTAAGATCAAGAAACATTATTGTCTGTGAAAATGATTTTTTTTCTTTTTTATCGTTGCGTATTGTCGATATATTGAGCTTCTTCGTATCGGTTTTTGTGGTCTACAGGAGAAGATCGGTGCTCGCTCTGCAATAAAGTGCCGTACATGTTGGTCCACCGAGTTACAGAAAAGGAAAACAGGCTTGGGGCGGGGCAACCTTTTAAGGGAGTGAAGCAAGAGGCGTTCGACAATGTCGATCTCTATGCAGCAGAAAAAGAAGTCTATTTGGGAAGTAAATGCCAAGTTCAAGATAAACCGAATCCATGGCAATTCTGGATGATCATGCTCAAGAGTGGCAATATGGATACGTATGCCGCTAAATGCCCCAAAAACGGGCATAAAGTAGGCCCGTTTGGCCCTCCTGACCAGTTTCCTTGTTTCGGTAAAGGTTGCATGAACCAGCCATTGATCTATCATAATTACACAACTTTACAAGGGAGGAAACGGAATACGCTCAAGGGAAGATTTTACGGCTCGTGGGATTTGGATGCTGATTTTAGCAATGAAATGATGGGGGGCAATAATATCTCGTACCATTCCGTCACTTGGGAGAAGAAACTTGGAAAAGGGAGTTGGATTTTTCACCATGTTTTAAGGACCTCAATTAAGTATCCATGGCTGATGCTTTACCTAAGATCGGATGCCACAACGGGCTTTTCTGGTGGATACCACTATCCTACAAGGGGAATGCTAAAAATTGTGAGTAATTTTTTTCTATCAAGAATTCATTTTTTTCGTAAATCTTTTCAAGCCATCTTATTTTTATTTTTTACTTTTTTTAATTTTCGATTCAGATACCAGAATCACCGGATTTCAAAGTGAAATTCACACTGAAAGTTATCAGGGGCGGTGGCCCCAACAGCCAATTCTACTTGATGGACATAGGAAGTTGCTGGAAGAACAACGGTCAATCATGTGACGGCGATGTAACTTCCGACGTAACACGTTACAGCGAAATGATACTGAATCCAGAAACGCCGTCATGGTGCAATGCCAATGACCTCAAACTGTGCCCTCCGTACCACACTTTCCCAAACGGGACCCGCATTCATAGGAACGATACTGCTCGTTTTCCGTACGAGGCCTATCACCTGTACTGTGCCCCTGGAAACGGAGAGTACACAGAGAAGCCTAATGTGATGTGTGATCCTTACAGTAATCCTCAGCCACAGGAGATTTTGCAGATTTTGCCGAACCCTGTTTGGGGAGACTACGGTTATCCAACCAAGAAAGGAGAAGGTTGGATTGGAGATTCCAGGACTTGGGTTCTCGATGTTGGGAGGTTATCGCAATCCCTTTATTTTTACCAGGTTATATTATATATTCTTTTCTTGATTTATTTCATTGCAGGTAAATTGTTCTTGAATCGAATAAGGTACATTAAAATGTGAATAATGTTAAATGAACTACGTCGGTTTTTGCAGGATCCAGGGACTGCTCCAGCTAGGCGAAAATGGACATCGATAGATTTGGGGGCTGAGATTTATAAAGATCCAAATCAAGTAGCAGAATGGACTGTCACTGATTTTGACATTCTTGTACCAATGAAACTGTTTTAATTAGTTCTTGTTAGAATTAATGTGTGCTGTAACTGATGTGGAACTTGTTGCCTATGTTAAATATTTGAAGCTAATTAAGTATTAGGTTGTAGTAATTAACTCCTTTAGCTTAGCATGCTTGTAATTTCCCTAGATAAGTGTCTGAACAGCATTTGTCTGATGGTCTTACAATTTATATATTTTTATATTCTCAAGTTGATTATCAGCTATTAATCCTCATTTCTTACATTATCTGCAAGTACCTGCTTTACAGGTGGAATATATTCCATGCCAGAAATGGTTAAGTAAAGAATTGATGTAGAGAATGAAGAAGTAATGAGTAGAATTATGCTTCTACTCACATGTTTAATGTGCATTAGCCCTCCACCTTTGATCTTATTTGAAAGTACAAAAATCAAAGGTCCTGATTCCGACGAAGGTGGGACACATCAAAACCTATAAAATGCAGATTGTTTCTTCCGAAAACTCGCTATCACTGAAACATAGAAAGTTGGGGGAGAAGAAAGAATGGATTTTGAGACAGCCCAGATGCTGAAAAGCACTCAAACCGAAAACGCAAGCCCCGGTGGTGGAGTGGGAGGAGTTGTCGGTGGAGACGAAGTTGTGAGCGAAACAGGGCAACAATGGGGGTTGAGGCCCCCTCCTCCGTTTCTGGTGAAGACCTTCGAAGTGGTGGATGATCCACAAACTAACTCGATCATATCATGGAATTCGACTGGCACCACTTTCATAATATGGGATCATAACAAATTTTCGTCCGAGTTTCTTCCGAGGCTTTTCAGGACCAACAATTTGTCCAGCTTCATCTATCAGCTCAACAACTATGTCAGTTTGTCAATCTTTTGAAAATCTTTTTCAAATTCTATACATCATATACGTAGATTAGAACATTAACTTATTTTTGTTTTCGTTCAATGTTAATAGGGATTCAAGAAGGTGTGTTGGGAGAGATACGAGTACGAGAATCAGCTGTTTCAAGCAGGGAAGAAGCATTTGCTCAAAGACATCAAAAGAAGGAACCAGCAACCTCAACTGGGCAAGAGAAAACGGGCCCATTTTACTGCAGACGACAATTTGACGAATGATGCAATGAAGACAAAGCTCGAGGCTGTGATGAACGAGCAAAAAGACGTGAAATTTAAAATCCAGAAGCTTGGAGAGACTCTAGAAAAAATGAAAGAGCAGCTTGCGAATATGGAAAAGAACACGAGAGATGAAGATATCGAAGAAGGGGGTGGGAAAATTGGCGACTTTTTGAAGCAGTTTATGCAATGCATAAACGACTCGGAGAAGGCACGATTGGATGGTTCGTCGAGCACGGGACTTACAGTGGAGCTCGAAGAAAAGGAGGTGAAAGAAAAAAGTCCAGAAGAAGATGCGGAAAATTCTGGGTTTTGGAAGAACGTGATGGAGAATGTCGAACAAGGGGGAGACGGAGAGGGGGTTTTGGCCCCTCACCATTCCAAAGCCATTGTCGAACTTGAAGAGATGATGGCATCAGATGTTGCAATGCAGAAAGAAGTTATGACTGCGAAGCCCTACGATCTTAACGTCGAGGAAGACGGCCTCCTCGAATTGTGGACCTAAAAATTCAACTCTATCATCTTCTTCACTCAGCACTTTCTGTTAGTTGACAGTTATTTACTAGTTTATATACCAATGTTTCTTTTTTTTTTTTTTTTTTTTCTAATATTTATCTACTGCCTTATTTATCTTAAAACATGTCTGTAGAAGTGAAGCCTGTAATTTTCTAATATGTAGATAGAGAGAAGAGTAGAGTTTCTAAGCTTAAACCACTGACTGCAGAGGAACTTCTGGTGAGAAAAATTCCATCTTTATTCAACTAAAATCTCCAGACAACAAATTCAAGAATTCAAGAATTTGTATCCAAGATCCACTGTACATCAGAAACAGAATAGGATGAACGAAGCCCTTTCGTCCGAACAAATAAATTACGTCTATACCCTCCTTCCCTTACATTCATATTCCAATAGAACTTTTTTCTATCTATCAAAGATTAAAAAAATGGGGAGTAATTAAAGATAAAAAAAAATGGAGGACAAGGTGACAACTATAATACAGGCACTGAAATGGGGAAATTCATATCTCGAGGCCCCACATCTAAGCCACCAAAATGGAAGGAAGCATGCTCACACCTTTGGACCACTCTAGCAAGTGATGCCGCTTTTCGCCTAGCTCGTTTCGTACCGGTGAACAGCAAACCATGCAGTAGATTGGCCAGTGCCGGCGCCTTCACCACCTTTTCGGTGGCGGCAGCACCACCGCTCCGACACAATTCCAGCAAAGCCACGACTGCATTCTCTTTCGCCCTCGGAGTGCCGCATCTCATCACTTCAGTCAACCCCGCCACCGCCATTTCCTCTTTCCCCACCGCCTCAGCTCCTATCGACTGCCTCGCGATCAAGGCCAATGCACCCGCTGCTTCTTCGAAAACCACTTCACATCCCAGTGCTCCGATTAGTGCTTGTATAGCCCCCGAATCTATCATTCTTGCACAATTCTCGTCGTGGGTGGATAGATTGAATAAAGCTGTCACAGCATCTTTTTTCCCTCTGGGGGTTCCTTCGCGCAAAAGCGCAGCCAAAGCTTCGATTGCCCCGTTTTCTTGGGCTATTCGTCTTTTGTAGTCGTGAACGGCCGAGAGACTGAACAAAGTCGCCGCGGCGTTTTCCTTTCCCTCGGTTGTGTGCCCGTTTCTCAAAACTCCGACAATCGCGCCCAAACACCCTTCCACGTCCATGATTCTGATTTTGTTCTTATCGTAAATCGACAAGTTTAACATTGCGGTCACCGAATTCTCCTGCGCAAAGGTGTGCGGAGACGAGAGTAGATTCTTCAAAAGGGGTATTGCTCCAGCTTCGGCTATGCACGCTCGATTCTGCTTTCCGGATTTCGCAAGCCATCGAATCTCCCGTGCAGCCACAGTCTTGGCTCTTGGTGTTCCGTTCGCCAGCTGTTCGACGAGCAGCGCTGATGTGGCTTTAGTAGCTTCGATTGCGGCCTTGCTCAGTAGGGCAGAAACTGCACTTTCGGAAGAATGGTGTGGATTCTCTGGCGGATCGTACGGAATAGAATTAGCCGTACACCATTGCAGAATCAGATTCCTCAGAGCCCTGTTAGGCACCAGCTTAGTATGAACGAGCATCTGCCCCGTCTTCGGGCAATTGGAATGCCCATCCTCCATCCATCTCGTGATTGACGTACGATCGTACGTCTGCCCTGTGGATATTATTACCGGGTCGTGCATCAAATCCAACGATATCGGACAACAGAAATCCTTCGGAATAGTAACAAACGTGTCGGCAATCTCCTTAGTGATCAGCCCTTTCTTCGTCGGCTTCCGTTTCCACTTCCCCAATTCACCTTCCTCGTCCTCAAAGCTGAACAGTAAGAATCTAGTGTACCGTATCAAAGCCACAAATCCGTTGAGAACCGAGGCCGTAGGCTCGATATCTCCATCGTGATTGACAATCTGCTCCTCCAAGAACTCAATCTCAACCCTACAACTTTTCACATTGCAAATCCCCAACTTCTCCACAAAAAACGCGTAAAGTTCGTTCCTTTCCGGGATTCTTCCATTCTCGAATTCATTCAGGAAACAGTAAAGCTTCAACCTGAGTGAATCTTCATTCCCATCAATGTAAAATTTCGAATTTCTTGATTGTTTCTGCAACAATTCAACTTGTTCCTTAACATCTTCGGACAAATTCAGCAAAGGAAAAACATCCAAAAGGGTGGAGATTTCCTGATTCATGTCATGAAAATGGCCTGAAATCGACTGGCTCTGAAGCAACAGCCACAGCTTACTCGACCCTTTGATATAGTCGATCAGGATTTTCGTTCTGTAAAGCAGGAGGTACAACTCCTTCAAGCACAAGAACAAAGAGGGGGCAAATTGCGAGAACCCTACATCGCGAAAACCATCCAGGAGCACAGAAACAACCTGGATTTTCCGGATTAAGGATCTGGAGTTCTTGCCCTGGAAAAATGGAGCCGTTTTATTTGTACCTGAAAACGACGACGCCAGCTCGTTGGAAATAGCACGCGACGCCTCCAAAACGGCGGCGTATGATAGATCCACCGGCGCCACAAACGCCTCCAGCGACGGCGATCTCCGCCGCCTCAACGAGGAGAATATCGCCGCGGATGCCATGAATCACGACGAGCGAAACAATTAACAAATTCTTATCAATCAATGTACGAATGAGAAAAAAAAATAAAAATTCAATAATTTAAATTCGATTATTTGTGTTTGCAGAAAGTAACGAGAATCGTTTGGTGTTCCTCTGCTTCCCTTTTAAGGGTATTAGAAAGAAAAAAATAATACTGTGGGTTATGAATCCGCGTGCAAAGATTGGATTTTTATCTGGTAAATTCTTGATTAACATTGGATTTACTGAATTTTCAACACTGTATTTATTAAATTTTTCTCTCTCTAAAATAAATAAATAAATGCAGGCTGCTTGAAAGTGACGTTCCCACAGACAATGGTGGTGGGGGGTGGGGTTACGTGGGTAATTATCTATTTGACTGGTATAAAATATTTCTGTCCATTCATTTTGTACTATGATAATTCTGTGAATTAAGGAGTACTTATCATTAAAATATATATTTTTAATTATTTAATTAAGGATTAAATAAATTAGGTGAAAAGAAATGCCTCATCTTTTTCGAAAATTAAATTGATGGGCTTTTGAATTTTTGAGATAGAGTTTTGGCACTTTCCTTAATGAGCGTTGACCAACTTTTATTTCTTTTTCCCAATTAATTAAAGTGATGAAGAAAAAAAGGATTATTGTAATTAATTCCATCGTTGACTAAAGAGAAAAAGAAAAAGCTACACATTGACAGCTTTTAACCTTGTGCGATTGTCCGTTTTAAGTTTAGCTCATAGAGATTTACATTTTTCCCCTTTGGTTGATTGACTATAATTTGAGTAGGACCGGCAATTGAGCCGGGCCTAACCGAAGCCCGATGGCTCGGCCCGATTATATTTGAGCCGAACCTACTTTTTGGTGAGCCGGGCCGAGTTTGAGCCATTTTATTAAACCCGACTTATTTATGAGCCGAGTTTGAGCCTACTATGGCTCAACCCGAATAAGGCCCGACCGATTAGGTTAATAATAAAATATAAAATATATTTATTATTGTAATGCTATGACAACATACAATTATACAAGTTGCGACCATATAAGATTATTTTATTTTGTAAAATAAAATGAATTAAGTAGTAGCGGTGGCGGTGACAATAAGTAAAATAGGGATCAAATGCAAAAAATACATCGATATCTAATTGTTGAATTTATCACCGAGATTTGAGAATATAAAATATTTCCAATAACAAGAGTAACTAATCTTTTTACTTCTTTTGGTCTTGTTATTAAGTTTTTCCAATAACTTGCAAATATCATTTAAGTTTTGGCTTTAATGAAGCTAAATCTTGTTTATTACGTGTTTTTATAATTTTTTTTTTACTCATTACAAGTATATAGTAATGGGGCCCGATATAAACCCGAAACCCGAAAAAATACATGAGCCGAGCTTGAGCCTATAACAATGAGGCCCGATGGTATGTGAGCTTGAGCCTATAGTAACGAGGCCCGATGGTATGTGAGCTTGAGCCGACCCAAGCTCGGCTCACATGGCCCGATTGCCAGCCCTAAATTTGAGCATAGGAATTCTACTAACTTATGACTCTACGTGCAATATATTTAAATAATTACAGGAAAATATTCCAACTCTATATTTCAGTAGTGGAGTACTATATTATATATAAATATATATTTAAATTTAAGATGCATAGGGTTCTCTAAAAGAAAAGAGGGAGTCTTAAATGAGCAATAAAAGTTGGCATGAACCGAGGAGTGAAGAGGTGGGAATCACTTGAGATTAGGGCCTTCATCATTGTTTTTATTTTTAATTTATTTATATAATATATATATATATATATATATATATATATATATATTTTTTTTTTTTTCTCCTCCATCGTCGACGTCAAGAAACCAACACGGCGGGAAAAAGAAGCGGAGCGTTTAAATCACGCCACGTAATTGAATTCCAGTCAAACCTAATAAAAACGGTGCCCAATTATTGCATATAAACGGTGCAGCTGGTGCACGGACTTTTGGCCCAACTTGTTAGCCGCCACGTCACAGCTATCCTTTGCGTCTATCGCCGACGTGGATCTTGATCCAGCTGTCAGCCAGGCTAGCTCTGATATTGATTTAGCGCCACCGCAAACGCCGCCAAAACAGCGGTGGCCAAGGCCCTACTCAGCTTTCAATGCTTCTCCTTTAAGTAATATTTTTTCAATATTATTAATTTAGTAACACTAATATTAATTCGGTAGGTTCTTTCCATATGCTACATACCGAAGAAAAATAATCATATCGGAAATACTATTGGTTGTTGATAATATATAGTTTCTGGAATTACCAGATAGAGATGAAACTACGTCGTTTTTAACATCAACGTTTTAAGGCCACCAAAGTGCAATATTGAACTACATATTCATTTTGTTTGATCATCAAGTATTGAATGCGAAAAAGCTTCAGAAACAAAACAACAATGAGACCAATTTACACAATATACAGTCTCCACACACACATACATAACAGCCCGTTTCAACGGTCACGCCTATATCAAATTTATCGGCTCACTCAAAACATACTTGGGTAATTCGTACTTGGCACCTGCAAATCACGTCTTCGATTTAGCATATAGATAGATATACCGGAACCACATATTTTATTGAAGAAGCAAAATTCGAGTACGAACCTCTCTCGTCGTAGCAGATTGTTAAGTCGGGATTTTGAACGATAACTCCAGCACCATCCACAATTGCTTGTGCAAGGGTCAAATCAGCCTCTGCTGCAGCTCGGAGAGCATCCCAGATCTCTGACGACAATGAAAAAATAAATAAAACGGAACAGCACAATTATTATTCCTAAATTAAAAAGAAATGAATACAATTTGTACGTATAGAAAAAAACTATAACCGAACCTCATTTGAACTTCTTCACAAACAGAACAGATATTTCGGATACACAGAAACAACAAAAGAAAGTGAAAGGTCGATTAATAGCAAATGTTCGTCCTATTTCTAGACAGATACATAGAATGCCTTGTTTACTGCATAGCTCCAATAGGGTCGTCAATCCATCAGAAAAAATGAAGACAATTTATGACAATAACGAAACTTATCATATAAGTTTGGCATCGTTAAACTCATAATTTAACTAAGTGTTCCAAAGTTAGAAGGGGGATTCGGTATATAGCTTAATGCAGAACAATTCAAGAACATGTAGCATTATTACAGCACTGAAAAAAGGTATCTTAGTTAAGATACCTTTCCGACCACCATAGTGGGGAGCAGTGTCCCAGAACTCCTCACGCATCTGTGTTAGTTGCGCCCTTGTTATTGCTTCAGAGTGCTTCCATGCCTTAGGTTTCTGTATCTTCTTCGAAGTTTCTGGCAGATAAAGCGATGCAACACTTAGGGATCAATTATCACAATTCAGGCAAGCAAAAAAAGGTTAATTTAATCGATCGTAAGTTGCATAAGAAGAAATCTAAGGTCCGTGTTTGTGAAAACTTATGTCATATCATCTTACCATGACTTTCTTTACCAAGGGTAAATGGAAAATATCTCCAGTTTGTTCTTTTCTATCTATATCCGTTGAATCCCGAACTCAAATTATATCTAATAACGAAAGCGTTTTAACGGGTGCAGAGCAATTGCTTCACCGATTACTGTTATTCCAGATCAACGCATAATGTCAACCACTAGGTAAATGAGCATTTCAGTTGCCACTTTCGCGAATCGATAGCAATTCAAATGCATATGGTAATGTTTTCTTCTCAATATTTTTTCACGCCCACAAAAACAAGAACAATGTATATATATATAAATGAAAGGATACCTAAAAATCATTAAACATAATCATTTGGGTGTACGTTTTTCTCCATTGCCTAATCACTCATTTTGGCAACTTTTTTTATGAAGTGGACATTCAGTCAGAATACAACAAGCATATCAAATTTGACACATAAGAATCCTTACAAACTCCAGAAAGTATGGAAAATCTATATTAAACACTTCATCAAACTAACTTATGACAGATGAATATCCAATGGAAACCAGAAAGAAGCTTATGGCCAACGTAATGAAGCTCCTCGGAGTCTACAAACTGAAGGAAGAATCACCAAGATCCAAACTCTAAATGACATAGCAGTAATTGAAAACCGAGTATAAACCCGAATAATAAACAATCTCGTGAAAATTCGTGTTTGCAGGACCGGATCAAAGCTCTACGGAGAACATTGACATCAACCACAGTTCATGAATTTTTAAGATCTTTGTCAAGACATACTGTAGACATTCTCATTATAAAACAGAAAAACGGTTCGAAACGAATCTACAGAACTCGAGTGTAATCGATCACAGTAATACAATTAAATGAAACGGCAAGGAAAAAAAAATACATAGTCCCCTCATCGGAAGGTAATAATGCTAATTGCTACAAACCTAAAATGTTGACACACACACACAAACACACACACAAGAAGAAGAAAACTAGTCATCTCATAATCAGATACATAGAACTAATTCTGAGAAAAGAGATACAAAATAATATTCCACAATTCAATCGGAAAAAAAATGAATTTGCCCCCAACAACAACATCTTCACCAATAATTGAGAGCTGAAATTGAAGAAATAAGAGTCAAAGTGGAGTCAATAACGCAAAAAAGAAAATGAATACCATCGACTTTATCACGCGATCCGGCGCAACCCATGCCGGGAAGCTACGAAGATTTTTCTCCGGTCAAAGATTTCCAGTGCCCCCAATTCGAAGATTGAAGTGAAGTAGAAACCCGGGAACAAAAATACTAGGCAACTTTTAGAGAGAGAGAGAGAGAGAGAGAGAGAGAGGGGGACAAATAGTCAAATTGATTTTAGTTTTTGCGTGAGCACGACTTTCTCTCTCTTTCCCTCCATCTCTCCTCTCTCTCTAACTCTATATGACAGCTGTACATAGAGATGAGAGATGAATCTCATATTCTTTTTTGTTTTTCATTAATATATAAATTAAGAGTAAATTATATATCCATTTGATCGGCCACGACTCAATGGGCTTTTCTGCTCTCTAAATCAAAACAGAATATTATTCACTAATGGGCCTTTCTAACATATTGAATGGGCTTTTCGGCTCTCTGAATCCACACATCGGTAAATTTTTTAAACAGATTGGTAATAAGTATAATTTTTTTTTTTTTTTTTACATCAATAGGAAATATAAATTAAGCAAACTGGAAATGATAAGAGTCTACAATTGAGGCATCCCACTCACAAAAACAAGAGTTTGGAAGACAATTTGTGAGGATATTTGACATCATATTTCCGTTACAATTAACAAACTTTGCCCAGTTGGTGTCTCAATTAAATCGAATGATTTTTTTTTTTTTATTAATTAAAGTATATGGTGACTTTTTGTTTGAATGTTGTTTTGAAATATGTTTGTTAATAAAAATATTTCTTGATATTCTAGAATCACGTCAAATTTCAGCAATCCAACGTCGTTTAGACTCCTAAAAGTTCGTCGGGTTGTTCCACAAATTACGAGATCTACTAGAATCAGTATCTAACTCGTTTTTTTCGTTTTTCGTAATTTTTAGTATTTTGTTAGTTTAATTAGGGTTTTCAGTTTTATTAGTATAAATAGTTGTCTTATCACTTTATTTTGAGGAATTTTAATAAAATCTTTAGAGTTTTCTCTATTTTCTGGTGGATTCCCTAGTTTTCCATGGATTTCGAATGTTATTTTGGTTCTATAGAATTAATTCGTTGTAATTAATTATTTACCATGTTTCCATTCGCCTCACATAGCTTCTGCTCATCTGGAGGCAAAGTCTCGAAAATTCGATCAGAGAGGATGTACTCAACCCCTGATCCATAAGATATGAAGATGATAAAAATAAATAAATAAAATATAGTTAGGAGGAGTACCGAGTCCTCTCTGGAAGTAGGATGTGTGTCACGGGCAGCCAATTTTGGTCCAATACTTTGCCAGTTTCTCTTGGATTAAGAGGTTAAAGAAGCCCAAATAGAGTTAGGTTCGAGTTAGTAGGGATTCTTAGAGGATTCTAGAAAACTTTCTAGAACTACCATGTCGTGTCACGGGTAGCCAATTTCGGTCCAATACTTTGCCAATTTCCGTTGGATTGGGAGGTTAAAGAAGCCCAAATAGGGTTAGCCCGGGGATTCTTAGAGGATTGTAGAAAACTTTCTAGAACTCTCCATTGTAGATACTTTGCAGAAAAACTCCTAGCCCTTAGATCAAGTAGATCTCTACAGTACATTAAGAAGTGGCCTAGTATAAATAGGAGTAGGCACTTCATTTGTAAGCATCCAACAAATCCAAGACATCCAAGCAATACAATCTTCTTAAGTTCGAAGAGGAGCTAATTGGGAAGAGGAGCTAATTGGAAATGAAAATATAAAATCATGATATTATTCTTAATTTAAAAATCAAATATTATTCTAAAAAATAATAAAAGAGGACAAGTATCCAACATAACATAAATATCAGAATACATGCCAATATTCACATCAATAAAAGTCAAAAAAAATCGGTAAAAAAATCTTCATCTTTATCCCGAATCCATGCTGAAACGAGTAGTAATGCAAGGATGCCAATCTTCACATCAATAGAAGTCGAACATCAATAAAAGTCGAAAAAAATCGGTAAAGAAATCTTTATCTGTTGAAACGAGTAGTAATGCAAGGAACAACATACGTGCATTGATGTCGAAAAAGATCGGTAAAGAAATCTTTATCTGCTGAAACAAGTAGTAATGCAAGGAACAACATACGAGCATATGCACGTGAGGAGAACCTTCTCGTTCTAAAGATAGACGTCGAAAAAACCAAATTAAATGAAAATCCAAAAATCTATTAATAAACTAGATACACGATCCGTAAGAAGAACAAGTAAATGGCTATGTAGCTAACTGAGTGTACTATTGATAGTATAACAAGTAAATGGTTATGTAGCTAACTGAGAGTACTGTTGATAGTAGAAAGCGTACAAAGCAAAAACTGCATTTGCAAAGACCACGCAGAGTACCAAGTACACCTGCATCATATAAAATTAAATAAAACCTCAAATAAAGTAAATATCAATAGTCTTAGACCTCATTGTTGCATATTTCAACATCTGTATAATTAATTCAAAAAATTCCTCGCATTCAGAGCTTAGGCTTACGTACACACACACGCCCGTAGACACGGCTATGGGCCGATTTTGGGCCCGGAACCGGCCCGTTGACGACCCGGCCCGGAACCTGTGAACCGGTCCGTCGTCCCCGGGATGGGCCCGATTCTATGAAATGGTGAACCGTGAACCGCCGGGCTGTCTCGGCGGTTCACCCGGATTTTAAAAAAAAAATCAAAAAAATTCAAAAAAAAAGCAAATAACGGCCAGTGAACCGGCAGTTGTCTGTTTTTTTTTTTAATTACCCCCCTCCCCCATTTTTTTCTATAAATATCCTCACACCCCAATTTTTCCTATAATTTACTTATTCATAAAATATTTTAAAAAAAAAAAATCAAATATTCCGGGCCTACCCGGATAGGCCCGGAACCGGCCCGAACCGGTGGTCCGACCCGGCCCGCCGAACCGTGCATATTACAGGCCGGTTCCGATTCCGAAAAAAGTGAACCGTGAACCGGTATGAACCGTGAACCGGTATGAACCGTGAACCGGCATGAACCGGCCGTGTCTACACGCGCGCACACATGCACACACGTAAGCACACACACGCACGCACGCACTCACGCACTAACACACTTACGCAATCAACATTTATGCTACGCCAGACTTACATAAATCTAAAATTCGACACACCTAAACACCAAAATTACTTAGATCTGATGTTTAAGCACATAAATTGTAACTATCACAGGAACTCAGAGTTTTTTCTTCACAATTACACCTGAAGCGAAAAACATTAAGTATAAGGCAAAAGGTATACGAAACGAGCCCGAACTCGAGCTCGGCACAACCAAAAATCCATTCATCAAATTTATTTTTTCAATCAAAAAAGTAATATTATTCTTTTTTTATTTATTATTAATAATATCCATCATTATATATTATTAATATGTATTAAAAATATAGAGAAAAAGTAAAGCTCGCGAGCTGTTGAACAACTGAAATGAAGCTCTAGCTCGATTCGTCGAAAAGCTCGGGCTCGTGAGCTCGAGCTCGATTTTTCGAGCTCGAGTGCGAGCTTTTCTCGAGTAAGCTTCGGAAGCTCGCAAGCCGGCTCGTCTCATTTACACGGTTACACCCCTAAGTTGGAGTTTGATAAATCGTATTACTCCGTGATATTATTTTTAATTTAAAAATCAAATATTATTCTCAAATTAATTTAAAGGAATAAATCCTAATTTTGGTTATTTTAGAAAATAACAAGTGTAAATGTGTCGTTATATGCACACGAGATTGTCGGTTTACAAATTCTTAATTCGGTTCCATAAAATTGATCGTTATGCACTTAATTTACGAATCTTGAGTGTGTTCATCGTTTCGGTACAACTGACGATAGCCGTGTGAAACTAAAGTATAGGCACGTACCTAATACCAAATATATGATTTGGTCGAAATCGATTTCCAATTTTTTCATAAGTTGAAATTTATCAAATACCAGAATTTCACTTTTATAATGTTAATTCAACACTATGATTCATTAATTACATATCATAAATTTAAACAATAGATAAAAATATAATTATAATTGCCTTCAAAAAAATTCGATATAAAATTTTATGTTTAGTGTTCGATATGAAAGTTTCTTTATTACCAAAATTTTGATACGATTTTACGAGATGAATACCACCTAATAAATTCCCATGGATTCAAATGTGAATTCAATCTACAATTAATTTACTGTTACTCGAGTGTGCATCGGAGCATTGACTGTGTTGCCTAATTCAATGGGTGCGATTGGTTCTGGAACTGGAATTCTACATGCTGTTACTACCATCTTTCAGTATTTCGAGACGTTCGAGAAGGGGAGAGCTAGTGAACTTGGTTTATGTAGTTAAAGCAAAGGCGGGAAAGTAAATGTTGTTGAAATTTAAATTAGTTTAACAAAATAAATTTATATATATTTTATATAATTTGTTAATTGTGATACAAATATTTGTTATTTCGATTTTGTTCATATGTTCTCTACCGTTAACATCCGAAAATTCCTCAAATAAAATTCTCAATAAAGTAAAAAAAAAAAAAAAAAAAGTAAAAGCGTTAAATAGAATAAAGTTGGAAAAAGTGGTTACAAAATCTATGGCGGGCCTTTCTTTTGAAATAAATAGGTAAATTCTAATCCTACTACTAAATATATCCTCTATAAAACCTTAAAAATCACACAACATTAAGACAACCATTCATCACATTCCTTGTTAAAAAATAAAATATGGAGCCGGGGAGAAAGAAATCATCATCTTCTCCATCTCGTACTCCGATAATCAGTCGTGTTTTTCCAGTTTCTTGGTTTTCAAAGTTGAAGCAAAAAAGTGTCGGCCCCGAGATTAAGCCAGCAAAGAAACAACAGAGACGTAAACGAGATTTTCCGCAAGCTGGTAGGAGAGTAGCGAGATTCTATGACGACAGTGACGATGATGCTTATTTGAGGCTTTCGTTTCGTAAAGAGACGAGAACAGAAGACGACAATGCGAGTGGAACTAACCCTATTTGGTATGATTCTGATTATGAGTTCAAAGTTCCGATTTCAAGTTTTAAGGGCTTCGGTTCGAGAGAAATGGAAGCACAAACAAGAAAAGATCACAAACGAAGTACAAAACAGTTCGAGGGACGAGACGATAGTCTGACAGAAGCCGGGAAAATCGAGAAAAACGGGGGATCTCGTAGCAGAAAAACTGAGCAAAACAGAGCGAAAGCTTGTTCAGTAAAAAAGGAAAACAGAATTAAAGTGTTGGAAGAGAAGAAGAAAGTGAAAACGAAGTTCAAGAAGAGAGAAGCAAAGGAGCAAGAAGGTGGTGATAGTAGGACCGTTTTCGATAGCTGTGCTGTAAGGAAGTGTTCTTTTAACCCACAACAGGACTTCAGAGAATCGATGGTTGAGATGATTGTCGAGAAAAGAATCCAACGGCCTGAAGAGCTCGAAGAACTCTTGGTTAGTTATCTTACGTTGAATAGTGACGTATACCACAACCTCATCATCAAGGTATTCCAACAGGTATGGCTTGAGATTAGCAGGGGTATTAACGAAAATAATACTATACATCCTAAATAACCTCGGAAACAAGATGTTCGTGTAATTATAATGCTTTTTATAACATGCATTTTCAAGACTCTTTCCGTTAGTTCGTCTTTCATATGTAAAAATGCATGTTTTGAGGAATAAGTACTTGCCAAGAAAAAAAAAACACGAAATTAAAGTAAAAAGACTTTCGGAAAACGTCCCTCTATTTAACAACAAATACGTGTACAAAGTGAAAAGTTCACGGTCGTCAACATGATAATATGTGCAAGGAAGGCGGAGTTTATACACAAAATATCTATCTACAGAGCCACATCAAACAACTCATCTCTAAATTTACAACCGAACAAGACACCAAAAAGTGCATTCGTTCTAAATAAGGAAAAAGTATAAAACCTAATAGCATCGATCAAGTCCTCTCTGCTGGAGCAAGATGCCCCAACTGTTCTGCAAGGTTATTTACACTCTTCATATTCCACCAATACATACCACGATCACTTGGTTTGTTTTCATTTTTCTTGCTCTCTGTTTCTGCCTGCCCTGTCTGAAATTCAGAAGAATCATTCGAGCCAGGATTTTCCGTAAGAAATTGCTCCCAAAACACGTCATTGACCCCTGTTCTCACATTGGTTGCTACCTCTACTGCTTGTTCTTCAGTACGAGGTTGCAACTCAAGCCCAAAAGCAGTTTTAGGTTCGGAATTCATGTCGATTCCAACATCAAGATCTAGTTGGGTGTAAGATATGCTGGGACTGGGCCCACAGCTCGTGGATTCAACCAACTCCGAGGATGAATTACGTTGCACCAAACCATCACCAACATCAAATACAATTTTCTCCCAGAACATCAAAGATGACTCTAACTGCTCCAACAACTCCTTGTTGAAATTCAAGAGCGAATTAGCATCTAACTTTTCAATCGTTGATCTTTGAGAAGCAGCCCTCTGATTATTATTATTATTATTATTATTATCTTCCATATTGGTTTCCTCGCATAAGTAACTATTTCCAGGAAATCTTCTCTTTCTATCATGAACTTCCCCTTGTGGCATAAGATCCAACGAAGAAGCCGGTTTGTGTAATGTCTGGGCTAAAGAAGATAACATATTTGAATGTCGGTTTTCCACATTTTGCACACGTTCACTCAAAATCCTCATTTGCGATTTAAGACATTGCTGCTCATCTTTGTGTCTCTGCAGTTCCACATGAAGTGATTCTTTATCGTTTCTCAGCTTTTCGATATCCTCCTTATATGATTTCCTTTCCATCTCTGTAAGAGGAGGCAACGAGGCCAAATTTGGTGCCGAGTGACTGTGAACGGGCTTTCGCCTATGGATATTCTTCAAAAGGTGGGGCTGCCCTCGAACAAAATCCTCATTCGAAAATTCCCACTGCTCGGGATCAACTTTTCTGAAACCCTAATAAGCAAAAAAAGGCAGCAAACAAAGATAAGCTATTATTAAAAGCACGCTTTCACTAAATTTATTCAAGCAATTGAGATGAAAGAAACTACTCACATATGTATTGAGCTGCCTAATAAAGCTGGAAAAATTGTTGTGCTTAAAGAATCTGGGAAGCAGGTCCCTTGAAAATTCTGGAGGATTCCACACAATGAAACTTTTATTATTCCAACTCCAGGAAACAACACTGTCGGAGGATGGATCTTCCACCATCTCATATGTCTTGGCGAGAAAAGGAGGCAACGAGTTAGAGCTGCACTGAGCTTCATCCATCATCATAAAAATTTATTCGAAATCAAATATTATTTCCCTAAAATTTCTCCTCAGCCCCAAACATGAAGACAAAACAAAATCGACAAAATCTTTTATTCGACTCCTACCACTAGATTTCCCGTCGAACTTCCGTACGGCATCAAATTAATATCTTTATGCTTAATAGAACAATTCAGTGTTCCTACACTGTATTAAAATCCCAGAAAGCATAAAGATCTCATCTTTCTTCTTCGCTTCAAAATACTGCTAATTTGATTTCTTAACCCAATCTCTTACCAATAAGATTAAACCCACAAATTCAAACCCTCTCAGCATGAGCAACAAATACCCTGCATTTATATCAAAAGAACAAGAGTATCAAAATTAGAATCAGAAGTCCCAAAAAATTAAAATTAAAATTTAACTACTCGCACACATCAAAGTCGTTGCAACAGTAAAATAGCACGAACCTTCAAGCAAAAGCATACAAATACGAGACAGACAACCAAATAAAGCGTCATGCAATTTATGTACGGACTCAAACGCGTACGGATTTGCATATATATGAATGTGTTTGACGAATTACCTGAGAGAGAGAATGAATCAAAGAATTATGATCGCAGCGAAAATGCTCAGAAGCTCAACGGTAGCTTCGTTGGTTTGTACGGATTAGGGTTTATTTATATATTAGGGAGGATGAATTTTCAGAAATCGAGGTGGAGTTTTCTAGGGCTTTCACATTTGGGAATGGTGAGAGAAGATCCGTCATAAAATAATTTTATTTTCTTTGCAAAATGGCGACCCTCAACTTTTACAAAATACTGAAGTCACCCCGGGGTTTACTACAGTATACCCTGCACTGACAAAAATAGGGCTGAAATATAACGTTGTTGAGAATTGAAGGGTCAGGATGCAAATTCAAGACATGTGATTGATTATGTGAGTGTTGTTATAACTAAACCTCTTTTGATCTAATGAATTAAGGATGCGTTGACCGACCCCAAACGACGTCGTTGGATGTCCACGTAATGTTGTTTTATCACTGCATGCGTCCGATTTTCAATTGGATTTGATTTGAATTTTGGGGATTTTTTTCTATGATGGTGACGTCAGCTGCTTTGGAAATTTTTGGCTTTGATGCTTAATTAATTGTTTATGTTTGATTGGAGAAGGGGAAAGCGTGTTAAAGGAATCTTCGACGCGCTTTTGAAGTTTCTATTCTACAAAGAAAAATGACGTCAAATCTCGTTTTCGACGGTTCAATTTTTTGTATTTATTTAAATTAAGTGCTTCTAAAAGTTTCATTGAAAATGTTGTAACGAGGGGTTTAATACCAAAAAATTAGGAGAAATTCAACTTCAATCGGAATAATTAAATAAACATCAAATTAATAACACATATGATTCATTGCACCAATAAAGGCGAAATTCCTCGCCCCCACATATGATTCATTCATTCCATCAATGGTTGATTAATACTCCCTCTGTCCCATATTATATGTCTTTTTAGAGAGGTTTTTTTGTCCCAAATTATTTGTCATTTTAGATTTTCAATGCATCATTAATTGCATTATTTTTAATTTTACCCTTTCTCACTCCTGATTTGTTAGTGTAAAATAATTAATGTCAAGGATATATTAGTATTTTCCCATGTTTTTTACTATAATCTATACACATTTATTGATTTTCTTAATATGTTTGTAACAACCCAAAACGTCATTTAAAATGGGACGGAGGGAGTAATTTGGATTGATTAATAAATTGATATCTTGTTGAACAAATGTTGTTGTGTTCTCGTGTAGTAATTTATTCTATTCTCACGGGGAATGACTTTTTAGAACAATTTCGACGAAACAAATTCCAATAAATTGATTTTGTTTTTATTGAAACCTTATTCCATTTGGTGTGTGTGGATAAAATTCAACGGAAGCACTAAAGAAGTAGTTTTCCTATATTCTAGAAATTAGGAACTGTGATGCGATCTCTTGAGTATCATAAATATTTCCTACGAAACGTAAGATCTATTCTTTAATATTTTTCTCTTCATATAATAAAACCCTAGCACAAGACGACTATTTAAATATAAGAGGACCCTAGAATCATAATTTAACTAGAAAAGATAATTACCTAAACTAATAAAATACTTAATAATCTCCTAACTACTACTAACTCACGGCAATATCTATATCTAATTATACTATTCTAATTAATTAATAATTAAATATTAACTAAACCAAAAATTAAATAATATATCCCAACAAACTGCAATTTCAACGTGGAAAGAATAAATTTTCTAACATATTCCTATGGAATAGGGATCAAATATATCTATTAATTTATGTTTAATACATTTTGAAAAATAAAATAATTTATTTGATTCCTACGGGCTGGAGCATATAAGTTTTTTCGAAATACCAAAGTATTATTTCAAGCATCAATTTAAATATGTCATTTTAATACCTACCATTGGAGTTGTTAGATTCAAGTCTGCTAGCTAATAGACCGTTTGCGTTACAATAATTAATAGTATTTCTCTCCATGTTGAAACAATTTAATATATGAAGATAATAATTGGGCTTCCAGCAAACAGTAAAAGCGTGTAATGGATGCCTAGTAGATGGCAAGCATATCTTATATCACGTGGCCCATCTATCCCAATTTATTGTCAAGTGCTAAAGCGGGCCTCCACTATATTTACATGGCCCATTTACTATTTACTTATCGGAGCCTACATTTCCCATCAACAGATATTTCATGCAAATAATATACTCCCTCTATCCCATATTATATGTCTTTTTAGAGAGTTTTTTTTGTCCCAAATTATTTGTCATTTTAGATTTTCAATGCATCATTAATTACACTATTTTCAATTTTACCCTTTATCACTCCTAATTAGTTAGTTGTAAAACAATTAATGTCAAGGATATATTAGTATTTTCCTATGCTTTTTACTATAATCTATACACATTTATTGATTTTCTTAATATGTGTGAAACAACAAAAAACGTCATCTAAATTGAGACGGAGGGAGTATATAATTTCATTTATTACTACAAAATATATATACATTATTAATTATCAAACCACTAAATATATAAAATTCAGATACCCCACATGTATTAGTGAGGAAAATAAGCAGGCCCCACACTAAAGCCTGTCTTTGGACACAAGTTTGATAATCCAATTGGGTTAATGTATTTTTAGAGTCCTAATCCGCGGCGCACGTGCAAGCAGTTGAATATAGGACAACGACACGGTGGCCCCACAGCCAGTTGTTTTGTCCGCGTGGTCTGCTATTTTTACCATAAAATGCAAATTTCTATTATTTATTATTATTATTATTATTATTATTATTATTATTATTATTATTATTATTATTATTATTATTATTATTATTATTATTATGCGATTTATAATTTGGGAATTATTTTTACGAAAGTGAAATTTACTCATATAAATTAAATTCTCGTAAGTGATTTTTTTTTATATAAAAAAATATATACTATATAGTATATGTATAATAAAAAATTAAATAATACGAAAAAGCTAATGCCCAATGTGTAATGCTGCTTTCCTAGCAACTACTACTATTCCATCTCCAACACTTGTCCCCACTTCGAAAGAGCTAAACACGTGCACGACCCGCATTTCCAGGATATACAAAATTATTACTCCAGTGGCATTTTCGTTATTTCACCCCTTCTCCCTGTCCCAAAATTATTCCATTCCCCGTATTTATAATTTTATTCATCTTTCTCTCTTTCTTCACTAATCACACTATAACCAAAATCTCCTCCGCGTTTATCAACTCCCCTCACAAAACCCGGCCCCTGTATCCGGTTCCGATTCCGACCGGGTCGGATCGCCGATTAGCCTTTTTCCTTGGCTTTCGTTGAGAATTGGCGCAGGAGGAGGCGATTTCAATACTGGACTGGACTGCTGATGACATCGGGCACGAGGCTGCCGACATGGAAGGAGCGAGAGAACAACAAGCGGAGGGAGCGTCGCCGCCGTGCGATCGCCGCGAAGATCTTCTCCGGATTGAGGATGTACGGAAACTACAAGCTCCCCAAGCACTGTGACAACAACGAGGTCCTGAAAGCTCTCTGCAACGAAGCTGGTTGGATCGTCGAGGAGGACGGCACCACTTACAGGAAGGTAAGATCGAATCCGTACTCTGCACTTCGTATGTTAATTCTTAGCTCCGGCGTGTTTAGATCTTATTCCAGTCGATTCAGGTAATCCAACCTTTAGTTAGATGTTTTCAGGATCGGTATTTTTTTTTTTTTTTTTTTTTTTTTAATTTTGGGGCTGAAGCTGTTTGCTAAGATGCGCCGGATGCGTATGGTAGACGTTAGCGCCGTTGATCATGTCTGTAGATGCTTCTGCAGTTCTGGGGGGAGGGGATCGATGTATCGAAAACCGAGAACTGGAGTACGCCATACGCATCCGGCGCATGATAGTGGTGATGTAGCCGAAATTAACTCCTTAATTATTAATACGCATTTAATAATAATAATTAATATTTTAGGAGATAATTTAGGTTACTGTGTGATTAGTTGTCAATTGCTCTGCTGTCCAGAACACGTGAGGCCGCCTTCTTTGTAGGTACAAAAATTTTGGGGGTTTGATTACCTACGTATGAGTAGTGTTTTCAAAAAAACTTTTGCTTTTTTAGAATTGATAAAATGCAGAAAAAGTTGAAAAGTGGATGTTGTAGAAAGAGAAAGTGCGCACTTCTTCTGTGTAGCCGAAGGGGAGGAGGAGGATTTTGAATGGGAGGGGTGGTTTCCGATGTGGAGGAGAGAATTTGCGATGTGAGGGTATTTTTGGAATAAATTATTTTTTTTAAGGACTGAAATGTCCAGAGAACTTATAAATATTACCAAAAAACCAAAAGCTGGTAGAAGCATTCACTTTTTGCTCCTTACTGCACGGCGTACAAGAATAGATCATAAGAGAATGTGATTTACTTTTTAAATCCACCGTACCTCAAAAGATTCTTAACCATTTTTCATCTTTTGTCAGTCAAATTAATATAAGGATATATTGGTCCCTTTTTAGGTTTTTATTCATCTTTTTAGTAGTTAGCACAAATAGATGGATCTGGTTTTAAATCTTAAAAATAATTGCAGTTTAGACAGCCACATTACTTACTAATGAATTGAATTATGAGAGAATATGCACCCCTAACTTCATTACTTCAATCAGATGACAGTCTCTTAAATCACATGAGCACGTTCATTATCGTGATTAAGCTTACAGAATTTGTATCTATTAGATCTCATCCACCAGAATATGGGGAAAATTTGTTAAAAGTTTGGTCCCGTTTTGTGGCCGTTAATTTTATTGAGGATATTGAGCATATGGCATATCATGAAAGAAGTTACATTGGATTTTCATAAGTGGTGCAGTTATGAGTCTGACCGCATTGTGAACATATTTTCGAGGCGTGGTATAAACCAATGAAATATTACTGCAAATTTAGTTAGGACTTAATTCAGATTTTAAGCATTCAGTGGGATTAACTCATCAGTGGTAGTTACGTCAAAGTGTTGGTCGTGCTGAAAAACCAATGTGCCTCTGCATATATAAAACCTTTTTTCGTGGCATTTATCTTCTTGGTGTTCTGCTTCATCTCAACTTGTTTCTCTCTCTCTTTCTCTTGCAGGGGTGCAAGCCTGTCGAACGTATGGATATAATGGGCTCATCTGCAGTAAGCCCCTGCACATCATATCAACCAAGCCCAGGTACCTCTTTCAATCCAAGCCCATCTTCATCTTCTTTCGCAAGCCCCGTTTCATCCCATTACGTAGGGAACGCCACTAACACCGCCGACCCAAACTCACTCATCCCCTGGCTAAAAAACCTATCCTCTGGCGGCACTCTGCCATCTTCATCCAAGCTCCCCCACCACCTCTACATTCCTGGAGGTTCTATAAGTGCTCCTGTCACACCCCCGTTGAGCTCACCAACTGCACGCACTCCTAGAATGAACGGTAACTGGGACGACCCAACGGCCGGTAATAATATTTGGTCCAGTCAGCATTACCCGTTTCTACCATCTTCAATGCCTCAAAGTCCAGGTATGCAGCACACTCCGCCTGATTCCAGGTGGCTTTCTGGTGTACAAACTCCACAAGATGGGGCTTCTTCTCCCACGTTCAGCCTTGTGGCGGCTAATCCGTTTGGTTTTAAAGAACCGTTATCCAATGGGGGGTCTCGTATGTGGACCCCGGGGCAAAGTGGGACCTGCTCTCCGGCTATTACAGCTGGGGTGGACCAAACAGCGGATATTCCGATGTCTGATGCAATGTCGGCTGAGTTTGCTTTCGGTAGTAATATTATGGGACTAGTGAAACCATGGGAAGGTGAGAGAATACATGAAGAGTGTGCTCCTGATGACCTTGAGCTTACTCTGGGGAATTCTAACACCAGGTATATTATTACAAAACAATCTCTGTATTAAAAATCAATTTTTTTTCCGAGTTCTATTTTCTTTGGATGAATCTCGGGTAATTTAATTGATATTCAGAATTTCAGGTGAAGAGGTTGTAGAAGAAAAAGGTGAAAGATATTCTTATATTCCTCGAGGTGCTGTTGTCTGATTACTGCACGTTTGTTCAACTACGTATTTTGCTTCAGATCCTTTCTAAACCAGGGAAATTACACAGCAGGGAGCAGATTTTCCTTCTTTTTATTTTTCTTTTTTCCTTTTCTTACATTCGAAGAAACAGAGATTGAAGTATAAATAGGTAATTTTAGTTGGGCTCTGCATTTTTTTTAGCAGATTTTTCTTCTCGCAGTTTACCTTGAAAATTCGTTTGATTCTTTTTTTCCCCCCGCTCGGAATTCTGTTTGTGTTGTATAACATCTGTAACTAGAATGTAATTTGGATGTAAAAAGACCATAAGTTTTGTCTGTATCTCTGACGATGTTGTTTCGTAGGTGTTTACGCGATTGTCAATTGAAAGTTTTAGCTTCTGTCCAATCCTACAATCATATTTTTCCTTGTATTCCATGTATACCATTCTTTAGTGCGATCCCTTTAGGTTAGATTACATATTATGAATTCGAAAAATGAAAATATAAAACGAAAGTATCGAAGACATGTTGACACTCAGACAAAATTCAAATCCATTTTTCCTTAATAAAGCAATCACTGAAACTGTTTGAAGGAAATGCAAGGCACAAGTTGCTGTACAAGAATTGATTATATACAACTAAAGAATCGTGGTTACGATATTAACAGCAATGACAATATTTACAAAGCGATTCTTCACAAAGATGTGGGAATTTCCCAATCACCCGACTTAAAATTCACATATAAACAGTAAACACCTTTCACCAAATTCCGCTTTTATTTCTCGAGACGCAGATACAAGTCCCCTAGCGCACGATAAAGAGTGGCTGCAGCAGGTGGCCTAGGCAACGAACCAATAAGAATATCCGATGCATTTATCGACTGCGTACCATAAAATCTTGAATTCTCTTTTACTCGAGTGGTGACCACACTCCCTTCTAGAGAGCACCCAATAAATGCACCTGCATTTTACGAGACCCAACGATTAAGCCAAAACTATAAATCTTTAAAGATCTAAAATAAAACATTAATCCATATACTTAGGGAGAAGTTGTAAGAATATGCAAAGATAGGCGAGATAGAAGATAAAAACCTTTACTGCAGCTATACGTATAACAGGAAGAAAATCCACTTGCACCAGCTCTCATATCAGCTTCTGCGGTACGTCCTATGGTTCCTACAGCAGCGCTCAAACCAGCTCCAATTGAGAAATGCGTATCACTACAAAAGGTTTTCACTGCTTCGTTTGTTCGCAATACGATGATGAAGTCAGTCAACTCTCCTCCTGCCTGTACAACAATTTCGACAATAATTGAAGCCAAACTTGTCGAGAAATCGAAAACTTAAAGGAAACGACAATTTCATTAGTATAAGAAAATAATTCTCGGAAGTTCGAATTTACTGCACCTGGACACCCCAGCCTACGCCAAAGGAAGAAATGGCAGAGGGTGGAGACCACGAACCATCTTCCCGACGAGCAACCACCAGTCCAGTTCCGACGTTATACGTGACCATCATTCCAACTCTCACAACCGTAAGTATTGCAAGTCCTTTCGCATCTTTTAAAATGGCTTCAGGAATTCTCTTCTCGGGACTTAACGAACCAACCTGAGAAACTCAATTCAAAAAGGGAATCTTACTGAATCAAAACGAAAGTGCATTAAGTATAAACGTAAGGGTCGAATTCATACCTTTGCATAACCGTGGATTGTGTTAACAGCCTTGTAAATCTCGTACTCCATCGTCTGTCCCCATGGAAAATTCACCCAGGATCTTAAAGTGCTCAAGTCTGTCAAATCATGCGTCGGAAGCTGAGCAGCACGGCTAACTTGATTCATTAAGTACGGCTGCACAGATTCAAGCCTCACAAAGCATACATCACAAACACGTTGTGGGTCCCCGGTACGGAATCTCTCGGGCAACAAGCTCCTTCCTTTGGTACACTCGCCACAAAAGATTCCTCCACAAAACCGACAGTGATGCCTCGTGCACATGATCGGGTGAAACCGCACGCTACAAAGCATACAGGAAGAAGCTGAACTATCTGGCAACCATTTTGGCGGCTCCGATTCAAGAATTTCTTGGGTGTTGCTGAAATTAGCCTCTGTCAGGGTTTGAGACATTTCCTTCCACGCTTGCTCGATTAGGTGAGTCGACAGCCACGAAATTTGGTCAATATCACCAGAAGCAAGAGCATTGACTTTCCCGCGTGCTGCAAGTAACATCTCCACCACCACATCCCACATGGTGAATTCTTTATCTTCCCCAATAAATTGATTCCAACCCATATCTTCTTCTGGAATGTATCCACCATTCGAGCAGAACCCCCTGGTCCATTCTTCATGCTCGTTTTCAGTCATCGGAGGAACAGAAACAGGTATCCAAATCCCAGTTTCTTCATGTAGGGGTGTATCATAACAGAAGTACTTCCCTTCTTTGAGATTCGAGACATTCAAATCCCCCTTCTGATTATTACCAGCTTCAATACTTTGTGGCGATAAAGCTCCACAAATAGTCACATTGTTCATTTCGGAATCCAGAACATTGCTCTTTTTGTCAGTATTCGCAATTAATTGAGGATCCCATTCCTTCGTGCTAGGTATTTCTCGAACCATTTTATCTCCTTTCTCAGGTGAAGACTCAGGGTCAAGTTGTTCAGTTTCCACCGTATTTTGACACGTAGATTCTTTCTGCTCCATATGGGCCTCGGTTGCAATTTCAGCCAATTCAATACGAGACTTTTCCGATTCATAATGTTCGCTAACGGGACTCGCTATTGCATCATTCTCCTGCTCTTCGTTCTGAAATAAAACGTCGGAAACAGATTCTTCAGCTTGGATGACAAAGCATTTGCTACCCGAGATATCCTCCCCATGGTCTTCTTTAAACGATTCAACGTCTTCTGCCCCATGGGAAGCCATGTTTTGGCTAGTAAAACCGGCAATGGGTTATTTAGCAAGAATCACTCTCTTTGTTGGAGGAAACCCAGAACCCTAACATCAGCAAAAGGTCATCATCAGACACAGCTCAACACAACACAACACAAGGTGAAGAGTGTTTGTTCTTGAAAGGTTTGAATTTAGTCTTTAATCTATGAATAACATGTTTTTCCATAAAGAAACATGAGTAAATTAAACATAATGGAGTCTAAAAAATTTCTGAAACACCGAATAACGATGAGAGGAAGACGATTGGGCAAAAATTCAATCTATTCCGTTTACAAACATTTAGAAACAAAAGGAAAATTAGGTCGAACAGCTGCAAATGCGTCCAAAAATAAAATTGATGAAATGAAAATTATAACTACATAAAGGATTACAGCTTAAATCAACCAATTCATTAGGTAAAATAAAAAAGGAGGACCAACCGGCGGAGAAATTGGAACCGCTAACCCTGAATTTCAGAGGCTTCGATTGCAAATTCGTGTTAACATCTGAACCCCGATCAGTGGAAAACGGCAGCTTCACCAGAAAAGGATTTGCTAAACCAATATGCAAAGAATGAAAATTTTGATGCCACAAGAAAAGGAAAAAGAACAGGGGAAGGAGTTGACACTGGTTTCCGATTAATTTAGGCCACTTTGATCGTGATGGGATTCTGTAATAATATACATTGTATGAAAATATAAACATCGAGGCCCATTAGCTCAGTTGGTTAGAGCGTCGTGCTAATAACGCGAAGGTCGCAGGTTCGATACCTGCATGGGCCAATAATATGTTTTTATATGCATTTACTGTTTTGCCCTTCTGTTTTAAGTAAATTACAAACAGTTTCCATTTTTGCAATTTTACCCTTTGGTTTTTAGTAAACTATAAAATGTTCTCAGAGGAAAAGTTGTTTGCTATTTTGCCCTTCGGTTATAAGGAAATAACAAACTGTTTCCAGTTTTGCAATTTTACCCTTTGATTTTGAGTAAATTATAAAATACTCCCAAGTGAAAAATTATTTACAACAAATATATCCTGAATTAATTCCCAGTCCCCTCACACTCTTATTCTCAATTCCTCACTCTTTGTTTACTGAAACCCAAGTCCGATCTATCGGATCTTTCCGTTCTTACACCCAGATTAATTAATGTCAATTATTAAATTCGCAACGGTTTATTTATGTCTAATCGCTATTTTAATTCGAGTCTGTAGCCCATCAGCCGCCGCCGCCGTCGTTCCCGATGATGTTGCTCGTACTCATATCCGCGGCCCAAAATTATCCACCTCCGGCACCGGTAACAAGACAACAAAGAGTGCTGCTAATCGGGTCGACCCGAAACGCGACTGCGGAGAAATGGAGTCGAGATCCGAATGCGGTGAGAATCTGAAGTGCCGATGGTGCCGGAGCGACGCTTTAGACGATATTTGCTTTCCCAAATCGGAAGCTTCCCGACTGCCCTCCCAGATCTTTACTTGTGAATTCTGATTGGATTAAAAAATCCCTTTTTTTTGTTTTAATTTGTAATCTTTTTTTCGAGGTGATTTTGTACTAAACATAGATTTTAATTTTATTGAATTAATTAGGAGCTGTGAGCCTGTCTTGTAATTGGTGATGTATGTCTTGTTGTATTATATTTAAGTTTAAGGTATTACGGTTTTATATATATGGATTTCAACAAAGAGTTTTTTTATGTTGGCATTTGGCGAAGTTTTTATTTTATGAGTTTTTTAATTTGTATTGGAGTTTAGTTTGATACTCGAACGAGCTTTAATCGAGCCGGACTCAAATCGAACTCGATAATACATTTTGTAACCAACCAACATTTCTTGACAGGTCTCCAAAAGAGAGAGAGAGAGAAAGAAACTAGATCTTGGCGGGGATAGTATCGTCAGTTCACTTTGTTAATCATTTTCCCTTTTGTGAATTGTGCCTATAGAAGTCCAAGCCCATTTCCATTCATTCAGCGTAGAAGCAAAAATGGAAATCTTGTGAGTTTGAACGAGTTGAATTAATTTCAATAATTAGTGATGAATTGATGATTAACGAGACAAAAGCCCACAAACTCTCCCATAATAGTGGGAAGAAAAAGGAAGACTTCACTCACGGGCGGTCAACGCCGGCCAGTTGAAATCACTCACGAATCATGGGATCCAAACCAACTTGTAATTATTAGTCCTTTTTTTTTTTGTTTTGGTCTTTTAATATGAATTCTTTCACATGAGAAAGTATCAACTATATGCAAGAAACCCGTGTGAAAACGTTGGATAATTACAAGAATATTAGTGGTAATTTACAGTTACTATTAGTGGATTGTTGCATGCGAGTTGAATTTTGGTTTGCCTTGCCTTGCATGCGTGCCCTAGCGAAGAAAATAGGGTTATGAGTGCAGTAATTGTGGGGTGGTTTAATTTCTTTGTTAATTAATCTTGAGTTTCTAGATGTTTGAGTGGGGCTAATACTGATTAATTAATGGGTCATTAAATTATCATTAATTTCCTATGCTGAGATAAATGTTAAGATTACTCAATTTTGGCACCCCTTTCCGCTTGTTTCTTTAATTAGAAAATTTGTTTAATCTGTTAATTTTAAGACAAAAGTGACTTTTTTATTTTCTTTTTTTATCATTAATAATTTAAAGAAACAAAATAAGAAATTACGTATGATAATGCTTACCTAGTCAAAATAAGGTGCTGGAATCTAATCGGCACAAGAGGGGTAATTAAGAGGTTGGTTGCCAAATGCCCCATGCAGGTGAGAACTATGTCCCATCTAATTTACATAATTAAATTAATGTAAAAATATCTTCAATACATATATTTAAAAAGAAAAATAATAATAAAAAAATAAATAAAACATGTCAATTTAATGGGTACATATATGACAGTATTCCACCAAATTTTGTTTAATTGGTCCCTAAGTCACAGTTACATGCAATTTTAAAAGATCAAGTTTTCCTTGGTTTTGAAGCTATGTAAATTTGTAGCAGTTGTTCACCAACTAATCAGCTTGGAAAATGGAATTTGTCCATTTATGGATAAGTAAGTTTTGCAATAATTGCATGAATCTGATTTTTCGGGAAACCTAAACCTGGTTATTTATACTGGATCGATTTAAACCATAGATCTACACATAATCAAGCACATTCATATGTATGTGGGTTTAGTGTGTAATAATTTAATCAAATCCATAGTTCAAATCCAACCGGTGTAAATAACCAGGTGTAGCATCTAAATTTCCGTTTTGTCGGCTTGTGCATAGTTTTAGCAATCAAAATATCATGATTCTTGAAATTTGTTTTTAGTTTTAGCAATCAAAATATCATGATTCTTGAAATTTGTTTTTTTCTACATAGAACTAATTGTATGGGTGCTAGTTTAATTTACAAGGAAAAATCAAAAAACAATACCGAATGCTTGTTTCTTGTCCATGATTTTCTTGTTTGTATTATGTAGAAATACTACTAATTTAATAATATTTTCTTCAATATATACACTAAAATAATGTTGTATATACTTAGCTATATATAATATAATCATGATCGTCCCTGTACTTAGTTTATGGCTTTATGCCAATTGCAATAATACATATAAACCACGTCCACGTAAACATATGTATAACAAATTAAAGTGAATATTCCAAGAACAAGAAATTACATATTAATTAATATTTGTGTTTCTTTATTGGTTTTGGCAATATATATTTGTCTTGCACATAATCAAACAACATAAGCCGCTCTACTCACAAATATCCATTGTCGATCCCCACCTAATTGGAAGTTGATTATACTAAGAATTATGAAACCATTATTAACAAGCGTAATAAAATATTTCATTCAATTGGTATAAATCCAATATATATATATATATATATATATGTATATATATATATATATATATATATATATATATATATATATATATATATATATATATATAATATTTCTGTATTTCCGGTGGGGTTGTTGAGGTAGCCATCAATGCCATCGAGATCAAAATAAAGGCGCCACACTTTTCAACGATATATCCAAAGAGTAATAATTAATTAATTATAAATTGAAAATCGAATAAACTGATAAATGTAAAAAAAGAAATTAATGATGAAGAAATTAACCTAAATAGGTAATAGTCAAATGCAGTGATCTACGCCCTTCAAAAGTCAAAGAAAAACTCAAGCATAAATTGATCTGCATCTTCCTCACTCCCCCCATATATTTCTGCAAACCCCAATTTCTGGAACTTCAATTTGTGTAAAGAGAAATAAATATAAATATATATAATGGCTGATCAGATATTATCAGGCGGCGGAGCAAACGGTAACCATGGTGTGGCGGTGAACATAAAAGACGATGATCGTGACTCCAAGAACACTACTGAAAACTCTTCAACCTGTATCTTTCTCACTGTACCCTTTATTCAAAAGGTAATTTCTCTCTCTCTCTCTCTCTCTCTCTCTCTCTCTCTCTCTCTCTCTCTCTCTCTCTCTCTCTCTCTCTCTCTCTCTCTCTCTCTCTCTCTCTCTCTCTCTCTCTCTCTTAAATAATAAATTAATGAAACGCCGCAGATAATAGCGGAGACTCTGGGGACGTACTTCTTGATATTTGCCGGCTGTGCGTCGGTGGTGGTGAACTCCGACAAGGAGAAGGTGGTGACCCTCCCCGGAATATCCATTGTCTGGGGTCTCGCCGTCATGGTCATGGTTTACTCCGTCGGACACATCTCCGGCGCCCACTTCAACCCCGCCGTAACCATTGCTTTCGCCACCTGCAAGAGGTTCCCATGGAAACAGGTACCACTAATTAATCAATCATTATTACAAATAAATCATCCGACAAAAAAACTGGTGCAAATTTTCTCCTCTCTGTAACACTTCACCAGTCAACGCAAATTGACCGGTCAACCGTTGACTTAATTAATAACTTTCACACGAGAACTTGGAAAATTCTTCCAAATTAAATTTATACTTGATATTTATTTTTTAGGTGCCGGCGTATGTGTCGGCGCAAGTGGTGGGATCAACCCTAGCAAGCGGAACCCTACGGTTGCTATTCAGTGGGACCCACGATCACTTCGCCGGAACCCTACCAACCGGCAGCGACGTGCAGTCGCTGGTGGTGGAATTTATTATCACATTCTACCTCATGTTCGTCATCTCCGGTGTTGCCACGGACAACAGAGCTGTACGTAATAATAATTAATTTTTTTTTTCTATTTATTATAGTATGAATTATTAATTTTTAGACAAGGTAGTGTTTGGCTGTTAGTTTGGAAGATCTACTTAATAGGCCCCTCCCCTACTGTATCTAGAAATACTGCTATAAAATCAATGAACGGGACCATTAGTCATTAATGATTATGATATTTTTCATAATCTTATTTAACATGAAAATGACGTAATTAATTAATTTAATTTAATTAGATGAATTTTGATTGGTGCAGATTGGAGAGCTTGCTGGTCTGGCCGTTGGAGCTACCGTTTTGCTCAATGTCATGTTTGCCGGGTACGTTACATTATTTAATTTTTTTCATCAAATCTTAAAACAAGCAATAAAATTAATTAAAGAAATTAAACTAAGGCGCTATAGATTAAAACTAGATATAAGATTTGGTATGCCTAACTTGTCTAATACATGCATGGTTCGAGATTTGCTTATAAACCATACAGTGTAGGGTTGTGACTGAGTTAGGTCGGTCGATTATCGGCCTAAAATCTGACCCATCTGACAAACAAATTTTGCTCTTTTTTTCAAATTTGAAAACCATTGCCTATACCCAATTTTTGTGGATCGGTCGATGCCCGATGGCTGACAACCAAATATTTGGTTTTGAAACGGATTGATTGATGGGTATACTTGCCATATAGTTCACTTAAAAAAATTCAAATTTGGTGTATAAGTATGGACATTCTGCCTAGTGCCACCGCTCTATAATCAGTTTTCAGTAAATCTTCTTTTGTATTGCATGAAATCAAAGATTTTCCCAATTAAGAGTAAATTACAATTGCCCCTTAGTTAAGATCTATTTACAAAAACCCCTTCATTTTGATATAATTTCATCCACCCCTTCAATTTGTAGATTTAACACCCTCTGGTAGAGGTATGTATGTAAGGATTGACAAACTACGGGGGGTTGGATCTAATTTCATAAATATGAGGGGTCTTTTTATAATTACACTTTACTTTAGGAGGGGGTTGTAATTTACCCCACAATTAATTAAGACAAACTTGGAAAGGTAATTGAAAAATCAAACGGGGGATTTGATTGAGTAAAATTGGGTATTGAATGAATGCAGGCCGATATCAGGGGCATCAATGAATCCAGCAAGGAGTTTGGGCCCAGCAATAGTATCAACCCACTACAAAGGAATATGGATCTACTTGTTGGGCCCAACTGCCGGGGCAATATCCGGGGCATGGGTCTACAATATTATCCGGTTCACTAATAAACCGCTCCGTGAAATCACCAAAACCGCTTCTTTCCTCAAAACCTCTTCCCGCAACAATAATTCCTCCAACTAATTAATCAATTAATTATTCTCTCTATGTGTGTTTTTCTATTTCCGTGTAACTTATATATTAATATATATATAAATACATTAAGAAAAAGAAAATAAAAATAATTAATATGCATGATATATAATCATTTTCCACGTGAAGCAATATTTCGATTGCTTTTCTAATGAAAAATGAAATATTATTAGTTCAATTATCTAAATTATCTTCTACAGCATCTACGTAGAAATTTTGACGGTTATTAATTGAGTCGGCGACAGCGCTTTGGTTGGTTAACAGGCTTGCGATTTTACATTAATACCCTTCTTGTTCGATATTCAACTTTAGTTTAAAAAAAAACACTTTTTTTTCCCAACAATTACATTAATAATATTATTATATATTTTAAATTAAAAAATAATAATTTAGTTCCAGATAGTCAGATACTACGACTTTTCGTGATTGGAGCATAAATTTCAGCGTTTCGTTATCAGAGTTGAATAATCAAAGTATGCAACTACATTTAATTAATCTGAATTAAATATCATGACAAAGCAAAAGAAAATTATATTCCAATTTCTATTTATACCAACAATTTTAATCCGGATTTCAATCGGGTCAAAACAGTAAAATACAAATATAGAAAAAATAACCCATAATAGCCACCTTTATTATTCAAACAAACAAAATTAAGGATGGAGTTTTATCTCAGTTGTTACTGTTACTCTCTCTCTCTCTCTCTATCAATCTGCTTTTTTGGACCGACTCAAACCAGCGCACAGTTTTTCTTTCATACATAAGCGCACAGTTAGCAGTTCACATATATAATAAACACACTGCTAAATTGCTAATGTATGTAAAAAAGTATAATTTACTTTAATTTTAGCATCGCGCTGTAAATACATGCTTTGCGCAAGCAAAATTCTGAAGTATTGATGTTTGGGGAAGATGCTTCTCAGAGAAACTGCTGTTTACTGGTTTTTTGCCGTTTGTTGTTTCGGGTTTTTGAGGTTGTCGGAATCACAGGTGCCGCAGGAAGAGGGTTAGTAAATAGTAACTGATTTCCCCTTTTTATTCTTATTTTATTTAAGTTTGTGCATTTTGGGCTGGTGCCCAGAAACTAGGTTGAATTGAATTAATGACTTTGTTTAATTTCCTGCTGATGACTAAAGAAGAACAAACGAGAATCAAAATTTAATGAAAGCAAAGATTCAATGGCACAGAAATTAAAAGTTTTTGTAGTGATATTTGAAGTTGTCTTGTTTAGTTTTCATGGTGATGAAAGAAATCGACAAATTAATAGATATCGAATTTACGGCCTCTCAATCGAGAAAGAATTGGGTACTGTTACTAAGTTCATTTAATTTGTGTATACAGATTTTATATAGAATTATGTAAATATATTACATATAACATGCTTCAGCTTGTATACGGGGTAAATTGTTTCGGTTTACTAGTCTAACAAGGAACTCATCATATTGCTTAGTTCAACGGAATTTATTTCGTATTTGATGTCGTAATCATATACGAAGGTTAACGACTTGTGATTTCGTTCGTTTTTTTGTCAACAGTGATTGCTCTCCAACAAATTGCTTCAGAAATGGGTTCGACATCGTGGAGTTTCAATGCCGATTTATGTGAATTGGATATGGTTGGTGTTTCACCTACGCCCCCGAGTGGCTCCGAGGGATATGTTGAATGTAATTGCAACTATAACAACAATACCGTTTGCCATGTTACAAAAATGTATACTTTCAATTCCGAATCACGTAACTTTATCTAGTCAGCATTTTTTCGTGTTATTCTTATTGAAAAATGTCAAGGATTTTAACGATTTAATTTCATGTTCCGCTTATTGTAGTGTGATCAAGGGTTATAATCTTCCCGGAACTCTCCCTCCTGGTATCGTGAAACTTCCTTACCTTGAATATATGTAAGAGCCCAAGAATTCAGTGATTTATGCCGTCTTTCATATGCTACATTTGATGAATATTTCGTTTGTTGTCAGTGATTTTGCTTACAATCTTCTCACCGGCACAATTCCAGGAGAATGGGCTTCGTTGCAGTTGGATTTCATGTATGGTTTATATTGCTCGTGTGGCTAAGTTGTAATGCTTTCTTTTGTTTTTTCGATCATTAACAATGTTGGCAGAGTTTGTATGCAGATCTGTCCTTGTAAACCGTTTATCGGGACAAATACCGAAGGAATTGGGAAACATCACTAGCCTTACTTACCTGTACGTCGTCGCTTTAATTAATCTCGATTTGTATTACTTACATAATGTATTATTGAAATGAGTTCAACTGTCATTTTTCTTGATTAGGAATCTCGAGGCGAACCGATTTTCAGGTGCTATTCCTCCTGGTATGGGGAAGTTGATGAACTTAAAGACTCTGTAAGATATTCATGTTGCTAATTAAACGAGCGATTTTATTTTAATTTTCAATATATGAATATGCTGCTTATAAGTTATAACCATAACTCACATTTTCGATTTGCTACCCTGTTGATTAAATTACAGGATCTTGTCCTCAAACCAACTAACAGGGGAATTGCCGACATCATTTTCAAATTTGACAAACTTAATCGACTTGTAAGCTCACTTATAACCGACTTCTTCAATTTCACCTCTTAAAGTAATGCTATGTTCGACGTTTTCTTTTCTCATTACAGTAGGATAAATGACAACAACTTAAGTGGACGAATACCCGACTTTATCCAGAACTGGAAACAGCTAACTAAACTGTAAGATTTCTGTAACCGCAGAGGTACTATATATATAATATTCTCATAAAATTCTTGCTCTAACATTTGTTTACTTAATGTTCGATGAAGAGAAATGTTTGCAAGTGGACTGAAGGGGCCGATTCCCGTAAACATATCTCTTCTAGATATGTTAGTAGACTTGTGAGTATTGTTTCCCTCTTTCGGTATATGTGCACTGGTTTTAACTTTAAACGATCTTCTGATGGAATTTCTGTATACAGGAGAATTAGTGACCTAAAAGGACCGGCTCAGGAATTTCCGATGCTAAGGAGTACTACAGGCTTAGCAACATTGTACGATGACTAACACTGTATAATTGCGATGCTTCTTGGTTTATTCGTGTTTCGTAAAAGCTACTGAATTGTACATTCATGGATATAGGATATTGAGAAACTGTAACATTACTGGAGAAATCCCGGCGTATATTTGGAGGCTTAGGGTTCTGCAGATGTTGTGAGTGACCTAACTATAACTACCGTTCTTATTCTTCGATAATTGAATTAGTTTCGGTTTATTGACTATCGTTTGTGTTCTATGATATTTGACAGGGATGTCAGTTTCAATAAGTTAGTCGGGACGATCCCGAATCACATTGCGAGAAATCTGAAACTTGTGTGAGTGCCGATTTCTTGTTTTTTTTTTTTTTTTTTTTTTTTTTTTTTTTTTTTTTTCTCTTTTTCACTTGATTGGATTTGATTGAATTGCAAATAATGTGATAGGATGTGTCGTATTTCCGATAAACAGGTTTCTGACTGGAAACATGCTGAGTGGAAACGTACCTGATGCACTCATGAAGGATGGAAGCAACATGTAAGTTTTTCATATTTACATTTCTCAATTGGCTTCTCGTTTTCATCATGCAACTGGTTTTTTTCCAAATCATATCGCGTCGACTCTGAAAAGACGCCGACTTTGTGACACTCGGTATTACTTAGATATCTCCTGAGAATAACTAGCTTGCTGATTTTGTGCAGTGATCTATCGTACAATAATTTTACTCTGCAAGGCCCTGACGAACCTGCTTGTCAACCGAATATGTCAGAGAAGCCGTTAAAATTTTCCCTATTATATTGCAGTTGACTTTCCAACTTTTGTTATGTTGGTGATAAGTTAATACTGTATTTTCCTGTGCAGGAATCGGAACGTAAACTTGTTCAAAGGCTCATCTACAGTGAATACATTGTAAGAAGCACTTTTTTTCTTTCTGCTTTTAGTAATATACTCGAACGCATCTGTCGTGATAAATGCTCGTATTCTTAACATTCAACAGACAACGAATCCTTCCATGTACCAGAGATGTAGGCTGCCCGAAGTGTAAGTATTCTATGATTTTGCGCAGAATTTTAGAGCCCGGAATTTTATAATCAAGAATGTTACGTTTTGCTTTCAGATAAATGTTCGTTGCATGTAAATTGCGGTGGAGAGAATTTGAATCTCAAAGAAAGCAATCGGAGAGTTATTTACGAAGGAGACACCGGAGGTGATGCCGCAAGATTCCTAAGTGATAACTACTGGGGATTTGTTAGCACCGGTGATTTCATAGACGAACCTATTTACCAACACTCACGCTCTATCGTAACTACATCGACAACGAATCTCCCCGACTTGTACAGTAGGGCCCGCCTCAGCCCTCTTTCACTTACGTATTTCCATTATTGCTTGGAGAATGGGAGTTACAATGTGAGCTTGCACTTTGCCGAAATACTCTTCGCAAACGACAGTACGTATCACAGTCTTGGAAGGCGAATGTTTGATATATACATCCAGGTTGTTTTTTCGAACTCGATGTAATTATTACCAAGATAAGGTGTTAAACTTTTTTCTGATAGTAATTTCTGATATCAGGAGAAATTAGTTTGGGAAGATTTCAATATAGAAAACGAAGCTCGTGGAGTTCGAAAGCCCGTCGTTAGATACTTCAATGCCACAGTGGCAGATAGTACACTGGAGATCCGTTTTTACTGGGCTGGTAAAGGGACTACACGAATTCCTAACAGAGGAGATTATGGTTCTCTCGTATCGGCCATTTCAGTTAATCCAAGTGAGAACTTTCATCTATTTCAGATTAATTTCCGTAAAGCTTCATTTTTTATTTTTTTATTTTATTTTTCACTAAATATTTTATTTATTCGTTTCTCTTGCAGACTTTAAAGTGTGTTCAGATGGCAAGAAGAAGAATGTAACTGCTTATATCGTAGCTCCAGTTGTGGCGGTGTGCGTTATTTTCTTGATGTTAAGCATCCTTTGGTGGAAAGGTTACTTAAAAGGCAGAAAACAACGTGGAAAAGGTATTGCTGATAAAGAAAAAATGGGTTCGATAAGATCTAAATCGTACATACTCGTATATCTCTCTGCAATCCGAAATGTGAATGGAGTTGCAAAAATTCAATTAAAAAAAAGGCTCGATTTTCTGCTTTCTTTTGACAGAATTTGAAGGTCTAGAATTCCAAACGGTTGCTTTCACTCTGAAACAAATTAGAGCTGCTACTAACAACTTCGATCCTTCAAACAAGATTGGAGAAGGTGGTTTCGGTCCAGTTTTCAAGGTGCTGATTTTACGAATTACGGAAAAGGATTACTCAAGTTTTTTTTATAATTCCGTTCTCGTGATTTTTTTTTTCTTTTTCTGATGCAGGGTGTACTACCCGATGGTACTGTAATTGCCGTAAAGCAGCTCTCGTCTAAATCAAGACAAGGCAACCGCGAGTTCTTGAATGAAATCGGAATGATTTCTTGTTTACAGCACCCAAATCTCGTGAAGCTGTACGGGTGCTGCATTGAAGGAGATCAGTTGCTCGTGGTATACGAATATATGGATAACAACAGCCTTGCACATGTTTTATTCGGTATTTTTTTTTAAATTCCATAAAATATTTGTTGGTGCATTATATTATTTGTGCCTTAATACAATGAATGACAATACTTACAGATTCGAAGGAAAGCCAATTGATGCTGGACTGGCCCACAAGGTTCCAGATTTGTATCGGGATCGCAAGAGGGCTAGCTTTTCTACACGAGGAATCGAGGCTGAAAATTGTCCATCGAGACATTAAAGCCACAAACGTGTTGCTGGATAAAGATCTCAACCCTAAAATATCGGATTTCGGATTGGCTAGGCTAAACGAAGACGAGAAGACTCACATTAGCACCAAAGTTGCTGGCACAATGTAAGTTGGTCGACTTTCTAATTCAATTTCGCCGTACTAAATAATAATACCCGTCACTAAAAATAACGCAATCTTTCTTGTGGATTGATGAAGAGGATATATGGCACCGGAATATGCTCTATGGGGTTACCTCACCGACAAAGTAGACGTTTACAGCTTCGGGGTCGTGATTTTGGAAATCGTCAGTGGGAAAAGCAACAACAACTACATGCCGAGCCGTAATTTTGTTTGCCTTCTCGATTGGGTACCGTACCAAAACCATTTTAATTTTTAAATTTTAAATTTTTAGTGTATACTAATAGAAGTTACAATATGATATACGACAGGCTAATCACTTGCAAGAAAGTAAAAAAATCGACGAACTAATCGACGAGAGGTTGGGTTCGAGCATGAAGAGAGAGGAAGTAGAGAGGGTAGTGAAGATAGCAGTTTTGTGCACGAACGCGACACCGTCTGTGCGCCCGACAATGACTGAGGTAGTGCAAATGCTCGAAGGGAAAATCGATATACCAGATTCGATTCCCGAGGGAAGCACGTACACTAATGACGTCAGGTTTAGAGCTATGAAAGATTTCCACCAAGATAGGCAAAAACAGAGCTCCACGTGGACCCCGTCGCAGGATTCGACCGCCGTACGAACCGATCCAGCTTTTTCTTCGTCCACGTCTGGTTTTAACGAGATTAGTAGAGATAATGTATTACATTGATATTTGTAAATTTGTAATTACTTTCACATTTACTGGTACATGTAAGGCTAATGTTGTTGTTTATAAAAAAAAACACTGTAATATTATTTAATCAGAAATTATATTAGGTCAATTTTTTGTTCTTTAAACATTTATTAAAAAGGAAGAGGAAAGTTTAGATTATGGAAATTAAAAATTTGATCAGTATAACAACCAATTTTCCTAATTAAAACCGCCATCAGTAAATAGTAGTATCTTGAAAAAGATTAATTTCCTTAATTAAGCCTTAAACGCGTTTTTACTGCGTATAGCAGTAATAAATCGACCCAGTTGGTGAAATTAATTTTGATTGTTTCCTGTTTCCAGCATCAAATCGCACCGTCAAAATCAGTGTAATTAACAAAATCAAAGCGATCCACTACAGTTTAAGCAATCCTCGCACACTCGTTAATGGCGTCTTATCGGAGTTTGAATCTGAATCCATTTAATTGGGATGCTGCAATTAGGTCGAAGACGACGGCGGCAAAAAAAGTGGAAGTTCCACTCATACCGCGGGTTCCCTTGTTTTATATGGTATGAATTCGATATTGATTATTGATTTTTCCTATGTTAGAGAAGTCTTCTGGTGGGGGATAAGATGATTTAGCTACTGAGAACGCATTTATGATTTTTTTTTCTCCTTTTTTTCAATTATTTATTTATTATTTTATTTCCAGTTTTGTTCTGATCTCAAGTCTTTCTGGCACTGTTATTGGATGGAAAAGTCTGGGAGAGGGCCCAACGTTGCATATTCAGTTTGATTTCAGGCTACTACTGATAGTAAGCACTAATTACATATATTAATTTGATACTTTGATGGTGATATAATTTAATTGTAGCTCAAAAGTAGAATTAGTTATAGGCAATAGTGGAGGAAAATTATGCAACTCTGGAAGGAATTATATCTTTAAAATCGCAAACAGTTCATGTGATACAATTAAGATATGGTCACCTCTTTAGGTATTGTCTTTTAGCCAAATTTCTCACCAGGTCCTTTTCGTTCTATCTGTAACTAGGTAAAGTTTATTGCACTCTGTGGGATGGGGCTATTAATATTAACAGTGGTCACTAATATTTCTGCAATCTGCATGAATATATGAAAATATCCGAGTCCCGAAATTTAGAAAACAAACAAAATTAGCGGTGTTTGTAAAATATAATAATAAAATCAATGTCAACATTTTGGAATTATAACCATATTATTGAAGGTCCCACCTTATTTTAAAGTCACACTACCTGTCTAAAGGGATTAACTGAATATCTCATGCTGAGTATATATACATTCCACCATGAATATGTCAGCCTAATAGATTTCGTATTAAGATCAAGAATTAAGATGCAGACAATTCTTAATATCCCCAAAACCTTTTTCACTTTCATGTACACCTTAACGATATTTCTTTGTCTGCAAGCAAAAATTACTTTAGCACAGAATGGCTATCTCCCCGAGGAAGAAAGTAAGGTTCTTTAGTTTTCTTGTTTGTTGTTGCAATGCTCGATAATATTTTTCTTTAATTATTTCTGCTTGAATTTTAACTTCTTTTCGACCAATGCCTCTGTTGAACATGTGTCCATTCATCTTTAAGTGGTGGTAATGGGTTTAAACTTGCAGAGAATGCTCTTCGTGAAATAGCTGATCAGTTGGGCAAAAAGGATTGGGACTTTAGCCTAAATCCTTGTTCTAACCACTCAAACTGGACGACTCCACCTAGGAAAGACATGCCATGGTACAACAATTCTGTCATTTGTAATTGTGAATACCCTGATAAAGTATGTCATGTAGAAAGCATGTAAGTTTTCTTGCTGATCAAAATCTTCATTAATTGTAGTCAGTTTTGGCCGTTAAATTCTATGAGATATTCTCTAGCTTCCATCTATGGTTTTTTGGAGAATGTTTACCGAGAGAGAAACCTCTGTTCTCTTAACAGATTCCTTAAAGGACAGGATTTAGCAGGTGTCCTCCCACGTTCCCTGGGAAAGCTACCTTACCTTAAGAAAATGTATGAAAATTATCATTTTTTACGCTATGTTCACGTATAATAACCGTTTCTCGATTCTTGATGAAGTCATGTCTATTGGTTGCAGTGACCTCACCCGTAACTACCTTAATGGTACTATCCCTCGGGAGTGGGCATCTACGAAACTGGAGTACATGTGAGCTTCACTTGATTCTTAATCTTGGACAATGTTGTACTATTTCAATTTGTAGTTTTATCAAGAAAGGAAGATTCTGCAGGTCTGTTATTGTAAACCGCTTATCTGGGCCCATACCGAAATACTTGGGGAATTTTACTACGCTTGTATATCTGTAAGTAAACTCTCTATCTCTCCCCCCTCCCCTTTTTATGATAGTGCACACAAGGACAATGTCGAGCTTTCGATTTAATTTGATAATACTCAATTTTCAGGAGCCTGGAGAGCAACTTTTTTAGTGGGGCTGTTCCAGCTGAGCTAGGGAATCTGACCAACTTAAACAACCTGTTAGACCTTTTTGACGACTTATCTGATTTGATGAACTTACTGAAAGTTGAGTCTTCATTTACATCCATAGTAACCTAATAGCTTTCTTCTTTTTGGCTAATGCAGCATTCTCAGTGCTAATAATCTCACAGATGAATTGCCTATGGAACTAAATAATCTCAAGAATCTGACAGAACTGTAAGTATATGTGTGCTGTTTTTGACAGGAGGAAAAAATGCTATTGTTTTCTATTAGTTGTGCTGTTAAACTGATAAATCATACTCTGGGAGCACTGCAGTAGGCTTAGCAGCAACCGCTTCACTGGGAAAATACCTAGTTTCGAGAGTTGGACAAACCTCCAAAAGTTGTAAGTTCTATTCAGACATATTATCCGAAATTTCTTTGTTTTCAGTCTAATTCATAAGCATTTCTGACAGAGAGTTACAGGCCAGTGGGTTTGAAGGGCCAATACCTTCTAGCATTTCGGTCTTGAAGAATTTAACTGAAGTGTGAGTTATATATCATTCCACAGTCCACACTACCCCTGACATGTCTATGGATTATATTTTAATTTATTATTTTTTCGTTCTCAAAAGTAGCCAGTGATAATGAATTACTGTGATTTGTGAATGTCATATCTGCAGAAGGATCAGTGACTTGAATGGAGGAGCTTCATCGTTTCCACAGATAAGAAACATGAAAGGAATGAGGAAGTTGTGAGTAAAAGTTTACTTTCAAAACCATCTGGGGAGTTTGATATTTCATTTTTTTGAAACATTTTAATTGAAAAGCCATTATGTTGTGCAGAATGTTAAGGAGCTGCAATATCTCGGGGAAAATTCCTGATTACTTGGCAAATATGTCAGAGTTGCAGACTTTGTAACTCTCAATCCCAGTTCATTTTTTTCTTTAATTTTCTTTTATGTTCTAGTCTATATTGATTTTATTTGTTTTTTCACATTGTTCCGAAGTCGATTATGAAATAAACCTATTATTTACTGGCAGGGATCTGAGTTTCAACAAGTTGGAAGGCCTGATTCCAAATCTTGAAGGTCTGGCAAAACTGGAGACCATGTATGTAATTTACTAATTACAAACTATTTTGTCCATTAGCTTGATTTCCAGGAACTGTTTAACTTTTCATATTCGATTCAATTTTACAGAACCTAGCATAGGTATTGACTTAATTTGCTAAACACATAGTTATTTGAGTATGTTCGACTTCGTTTCAATGGTTAGGTATCTGTCTGGCAACGTTCTCACTGGGCCAATTCCAGATTGGATCAAGGTCAGAGATACTAAACAGTATGTCAACTCAATTGTTCCTGAAAATAATCAAAATATAAAATATTTTAATCAATTGATTTCTAGTGCTGGAGATAGAATCTGACAGAATTTACTTGTGTGCAGCCAAATTGATCTTTCTTACAACAACTTTAGTGAGAGCTCTGTTCCGTCAACTTGTCGGGAAACTCTGTGAGCCTTATTTTTACGCACGCCTTGCCTTTTTTACGATTTGTGATCTAATCTTGGTTTTTATTATTTTCATTTTTTTAAACCTTTCTTGTATCCAGAAACTTGTTCAGAAGCTACGATGGGGGAAAAACCAAGTAAGTTGTTAAAAGCTGCAAGTCATGTAGCTTTTAGATGATATTCATTCTGGCTTCATTTTGTGAATCTATTTATTCTTTCATGTTCTTTTTGCTTTTCTTCTACGAACTAATGCAGAGAACTTGGGAAATGCCTGAAGAGCTTGCCTTGTTCAGATGGTGAGACATCAGTTTATAGGTTTCTCAATTGAATATCAATCCAACGTTATATATGATGACACTTATCAGATTTTGATTTTTTTGGCAGATTCCTATTCATTTCATATTAATTGCGGTGGAAAAGCGACTAAAATTGGCAACATAGAATTTGATGCGGATGAAGCATCCGCAGGTTCAGAAAAGTTTGTCCCAGGAAAAACAAACTGGGGAACTAGTAGTACAGGGGACTTTTGGGGCCGTAACACAACTATGAATGACTATCTGGCTAAAAACGTATCTGTTCTTAGAATGAACGACTCTGAATTGTATACAACTGCTCGGCTCTCCCCTATATCACTCACGTATTACGGCCGTTGCTTAGCAAATGGAAACTACACTGTGACACTTCACTTTGCGGAGACAATTTTCAGAAATAATCAGTCATTCCAAAGTCTTGGAAGAAGGATGTTTGATGTGTATATTCAGGTATTCTTACAAAATTCAGTGCAGTTTTTTCGGTTGATTCTTTTGTTATTATTTTTTTTTTACTCTATGTTTCATGCAGGGAGAACGGAGACTGAAGGATTTTGATATCGAGCAAGAGGCAAAAGGAGTTGACAAATCTGTGGTACAAAACTTTAAAGCAATTGTGATAAACAAAACCCTCGAGATACGTTTTCAATATGCTGGAAAGGGGACAACAGCTGTCCCAGTCCGAGGAACTTATGGCCCTTTAATATCTGCTATTTCTGTCGAATCTGGTATTACTGTCTATTAATTGCTGTTATCATCTTTTAAATTTATTTTCTTTTGGAACTGATTCTTGCATTTCATTTTTCTATGTAGATTTTAAGCCTCCAAGCAAAGGAAACAAGAAGACTGCCATCGAAATAGGAGCATCTGTGTCGGCCTCGTTTCTCATTCTTGCAGTTATCAGTTATTATTGGTGGTATCGATATATAGTAGGCAGGATCTCAAGAGAACAAGGTGATGCAGATACGACACTTGGAGATTTTTTAGGAGTTCAATTAAAAGTAAAACTTGCGTCTCAAATCAGTTCATTTTTGCAGAGTTGAGAGGACTAGATTTGCAAACCGGGTTTTTCACTTATAGACAAATCAGAGCTGCCACAAATAACTTTGATGCTGCAAACAAAATTGGGGAAGGTGGTTTTGGGTCTGTATACAAAGTATGTATCTGTACGAACTTCGATATCTCTTGGGCTATAGCCTTGGCATGATCTTAAATATCAATGAGACCCTTTATTCTTAATTGCAGGGCACATTGTTGGACGGTAAAATTATTGCCGTGAAGAAGCTTTCTTCCAAATCAAAACAAGGCAATCGGGAGTTTGTAAACGAAATCGGCATGATCTCTGGTTTACATCATCCAAATCTCGTCAAACTGTACGGATGCTGTATTGAAGGAAATCAGTTACTGCTCGTTTACGAGTACATGGAGAATAACAATCTTGCCCGAGCCCTATTCGGTAAATAACGTTACTCACTTGGATTTTATCGTTGTCTGATTATTTTTATCCGGTATATAAAATTTCATATCGTTGTCAAGTACAGGACCAGAGGAATCGCAGCTGGAAATGGACTGGCCAACAAGGCAAAAGATTTGTACAGGCATAGCAAAAGGATTGACCTTTCTGCATGAAGAGTCAACTTTGAAAATCGTCCACAGAGACATCAAGACAAATAATATTCTTCTCGACGAAGATCTTAATCCGAAGATATCCGATTTTGGGTTAGCCAAACTTGACGAAGAAGAGAACACCCACATTACCACTAGAGTTGCCGGGACTATGTCAGTTTCACTTTCTCGCATTATTATTGTGATGTTGTTGTTACTTTAGTTAATATATGATATTCAAGAGTCGTTGTTTCTTTCATTTCGCAGTGGTTATATGGCTCCAGAATATGCACTATGGGGTTACTTGACGTATAAAGCTGACGTGTACAGCTTTGGTGTCGTGGCATTAGAAATCGTTGCTGGAAAAAACATCATGAAATATCGGCCCAGTGAGAATTTTGTTTGTCTTCTTGACTGGGTAAGAAGAACAAATCTAGAGAATCAACATCCAAAATGTATATCACATTCTCAAAATCGTAATTTTTCGTTCTTTTTTATTTTTTTTTATTTTTTTATCAGGCTCTTGTTCTTCAGAAGAAAGGGAGTTTGATGGAAATAGTGGACCCCAGGCTGGGTTCGAACTTCAACAGAAACGAGGCGGAGAAAATGATAAGAATCGCTCTTCTGTGCACAAGTCCATCTCCAGCACTAAGGCCTACAATGTCCGAGGTTGTTAGCATGCTTCGTGGTCGTATCAGTATACAGGAGTTTAATATGTATCCAGCCATTTCCGACAATGAAATGAAGCTTCAAGCACTTAGAGAAAAGTACGATGAATTGTATCCCGATCTAGATGAAACTCAGACACTTGTTGCCACATCTTCGACGAGGGAAATTGACACTTCCCTCTAGATCGATTGATGTTTAGAGCACACGGGTCATAAACTCATTTGATGATGTTTAGTGACCAATCGGCTGCATGGAATAATATTTCAAGAATTTTACGTATCGTATTATCGATTGCTTATATTGGATTACTTGGGATTAGACGAGGCTAATTAACTAATTATTTAGTTAGTAAGATGTGGGGTTCTCTAAAATTGATCTTGTATTAAATCTCCTAAATTTTATTATAGTTATTTACTTTTTTTTTTGGGGGAGAAAAATGTAATTGTGATTAGCACAAGAATGTTGAAAGATTAAAAGTAGGGGGGACATGGGAGAGAAGGAAGAAAAGGACTGGTCAAATAAAAGATTATCCAAACAAAAGGACAACGCGTTTTCTTGGTATTATTAATTACAACATATTTACAGTCAAACTTGATTTTAGTTTGAACAAAACAACCAACAAACAACATTGTTATTTGTCAAATCCAAAGTCCAACCTTTGACCCACCAACACCGCCCTCCTTCCTTCCCCTTCTCTCTCAAGAAACTAATCAAGAATCAAGAACAGAAACCCCAAAAAAATTCATTCTTTTTTCAGAGTGTATTTCATATTTTCAGGGCCGATGAACCATTCTTGAATCTTTGATTACAATTCCATGGCGAACAACCATAGTGGCAGCGAGAATGCACTAATCACCACTCTCTGCAACTCAATCCAAGCACTGGGTCGTGGCTTTGACGTCACCTCTGACATCAGGCTTTTGTACTGTAAGGGTGTACCCGGTTCTCGTTTGGTTCATATTGATGAACACCAAACCAGAAACCTTGAAATCTCCGAATCTTATGTCATCCCAAATGTTTCTGTTGACATCGAATGTTCTGAAGAATACAGTTCTGATGAGAAGACCCCTGTTTTGGGCTTCCACGAGGTTAGCCTTTTTCTGGACTTCTCTCTCTCTCTCTCTCTCTCTCTCTCTCTCTCTCTCTCTCTCTCTCTCTCTCTCTCTCTCTCTCCCTCTCTCTCTCTTGTAGTTATGGTAATAAAATCTTATTGGCTGGATATAGTATCTTTCTGGGTTATGGCAATTAAATGAACTGATATGATTTTCTAGAAGTCCTTGAATTAGGGTTTCTTTCTTGATTTTCGTACTCTTTGATGCTGATGAATTAGCTAGGAGACTTTCTTAAATCCATTATAGGAATTTGCTATAAGATTATGAATACGAGACTTAGAACTGTGTCATGATTTTGTTGTAGTGGGACTTAAGTCTTTTGCTTCATTTGATATGTTAGTTTCATATTATATATAAATAGTGGTCAATTTAATATGATGTTCCTCTCTTATGTAGTACATCAGAACTGTACGTTAATAGATCCGAAATGCGAAATTAGGATTGTGTAATCATAGACGAAATATTCTTCGTATGCAAATATTCGACAAAGTTTGATTATATTGTATGTCAAACTTAATCGTAATTCCCAAACAAGGCCTTAGTTGATTTTTTTTTTATTAATCCAATGGCTTCTTTTTAAGAGTCAATGATGCATTGTGGTAATTGAATTTACAGATGGCGAAATACTTCAACGAGAAGTCAAATTTACCTGGTCAGATACCACTCGGAAGCTTTAATGCTATGTTCAATTTCAGTGGCTCGTGGCAACTCGATGCAGCAGCTACAAAATCTCTTGCCGTGGTTGGATACATTGTCCCGTTATTTAGTGCCAAATTAGTTAAATCCAATTTAATTTTGCGCGATGAAATAAAACGAGCAGTTCCGTATTCTTGGGATCCTGCAGCTCTAGCAAGGTGAATCATTAAATTCGAAAGTCAGTTTATTTCACCTCATCTCTTAATCTTGCATATTATTTCATACAATTGAATGGTTATATCAGCTTTATCGAAAACTACGGAACCCATATTGTTACCTCTGCAACAATTGGTGGAAAGGATGTAGTCTACATTAGACAGCACCAATCATCACCTTTATCCATGTCGGATATCGAGAACTACGTGAAAGACATTGGAGACCAGAGATTCTCGGATTCAAAAGCTAATACGAGTGCTGGCACCTTAAAATACAAGGACAAGGTTAGTTTGTACCGTAAAAGATTTATTTTTTATTACAAGATTTTAGATATCCAAGAAATCATGTAACGGAGTTGGGTTGCTTGCAGGATGTTACTGTAATTTTCAGAAGGAGAGGGGGAGACGACCTTGAACAAAGCTATGCCAAGTGGTCGACGACTGTAGAAGGAGCACCTGATGTGATCGAAATGACATTTACGCCCCTTGTTTCTTTGCTCGAAGGAGTGACTGGGATTAAACACTTGACTCGTGCTATTGACTTATACTTGGAGTGTAAGAACTTCTCCTTTTCTATTGTTTCGTTTGCCAGAAAATTGAAAAATAAATTGCAAAACTCTCCCAGATCGATATCAAGATTCTCTTACATAGTTGAAGCACAATGATTATTAGTTTCATGCAGTCGGCAAAAAAAAAATAATGCACTGAAAACATGTTTGTCCTAAATCTTCGATGATATTCTTTTCATTCTGTTTTCTTACATCTTACATCACGTGTCTTTCCCACTTGTGTTCAGACAAGCCACCGATCGAGGATCTACAGTATTTCCTAGATTTCCAAATTCCCCGAGCTTGGGCTCCAGAGCACAACACCATGCAAAGAAAAGAACCCGTCTGTTCGTCTCTTCAGTTCAGTTTAATGGGTCCTAAGCTTTACATAAGCCCAGATCAGGTATACATATTATTCTCTTAATTAATAGTATTATTTTTTTCACTTATAAAAACTCCCAATATTTAATGATTATTATTTCAGATAACCGTTGGCCGAAAGCCAGTGACGGGACTCAAACTAAGCTTAGAAGGCATCAAACAGAATCGTCTGTCGATCAACTTACAACACCTAGTTTCTCTTCCCAAGATTCTTCAGCCGCATTGGGACGCTCACATGGCTATAGGCGCGCCTAGGTGGCAAGGTCCCGAAGAACAGGACAGCCGATGGTTCGAACCTATTAAGTGGAAGAATTTCTCCCATGTGAGCACTGCACCGATAGAATATACCGATACATGCATTGGAGATCTTTCCGGCGTTCACATTGTGACCGGGGCCCAGTTGGGTGTTTGGGATTTTGGTGCTAAAAGTGTATTGCATTTGAAACTACTGTTCTCGAAAGTACCGGGGTGCACCATAAGGCGGTCTGTATGGGATCATAGCCCCTCGAATCTTTCTGCTCCACAAAAAAATGATGGTTCGTCTTCTTCTTCTTCGAGTGAGAAACTGGCGAAAATAGTGGATATGACGGAAATGTCGAAAGGGCCTCAAGATATGCCAGGTCACTGGTTGGTTACGGGAGCTAAGCTTGGAGTTGATAAAGGAAGAATCGTCTTACGTGTGAAGTACTCTTTGTTGAATTACTGAGAGAATTATTTTTGTGTAGGAATTTTTTTTTTTTTCTTTTACTTGTAATAACTCACATTCACAGGTTTGCCATATTTCTGCATTTTGTCACTGGCGGAATCTGTAAGTCGATTTTTCTGTACATTTGTTGATATAATTTTTCAATAACGTTTGGGTTTTTTTTCTCGATATTTTGTCATTTAATTGAAGTACTATGTAATAAAAAGAGAGGTTCATTTATCGATTTTGGTTCCTTAAATTCCGTCGAATTTGATCGTTTTATCTATTATTATCATATTGCATGGTCTTTTTCAGAAGACAGTTTCAAACCGGACAATCTAATAGTTACCGAATGTAGTTGTCTATTTAGTTAACGTCCTAAAGGCACAGTTGTTCGACAAACGTTAACAAGACCGTCCAAGAAAAATGATGCATCGACAGGGTCCAGAAAAAAACGACTCAAATTATTTGGTATTTTTGAACTACTCAACGATACGAATAAGTCTACATTATCGGGTTTTACGACAGGTTCTTCTGTGCAGGTTTCTTCTTGTCCTGTGCCTCAACGGTTTCTATCGTACAATGAAAATCTTGAAGCTTTTCTGTTGTCCAGAGCTCTCACAGCTGATAAAGATGTTGTAATAAATATATATGAATGCTGATGTAATGATGTCGATGTGAAGCAAGTGGTTGCTTTAAAAAGGCCAAAAAACATCAAAATCCAGATGTTTATGTGTTTGCCTTATACGAGCACAGCTCGAGGTTTGACTATGTCAACGGAATCTTCCTTACCAAGACGGCAAAATTCCTACATGCTGTACAAGGATGTTCAAACAAAAGACACTACTGTTTCTTTATACCTAACTAACAATCACTAATCACTAATCACTAATCACCATCTCTTTATATATACCTTCTTCAGTTCTAGCTTTTGCCACTCGCACTACTCGTCCGATTCTCTGCAACCATTGTCTGAAACAATAGCTACTTATCAATGGTATACTATTTCGACACTCTTCATTTAGTTCTCCGTATTGCATATTCTGACATTCTAGTATATACGCAGGAAACCGCGCAGCTTATCGAAGGGAAGGTCGATTGGAAAGGCAAAACCGCAAGAAAAGACAAGCATGGAGGAACCGGCACTTCTTTACTCGTCTTAGGTAACGAAAAAAACGTAACCCTAAATTCTAATTTATATGTCGAGTGTCTTAATTTCTTAGTTAACTCGGTTTTGGTTTAATTTGCGTGCGTACACACACGAAGGTGCATTTGTATTCGAGAGCATGGCAACAATGGCTCTAGCGGTCAATCTCGTGACCTACTTTGTTGGGGTGATGCACTTCGACTTATCGGAAGCAGCCAATCAGCTGACGAACTACATGGGCACTAGCTACATAATCACACTCCTAATCGCCTTCTTAGCAGACACCTATGTTGGCAGATTCAAAGCCGTTCTTCTCTCAACAACAGTCGAGTTCTTGGTAATTAATTTGCATAACAACGATCGATTAATAATGCTGACGTGTCGTTTCTTGAAATGAAGTGATTAGATTCTTTGATCCTCTTTATTGTAGGGACTTGCACTGCTGGCACTGCAAGCCCACTACCCGAAACTGAAGCCACCGCTCTGCAGAATCTTTGATCCGACTTCCCACTGCGTGAAAGTCGGTGGAGCAAACGCTGCACTTCTATTCGTGGCTCTTTACTTGGTGGGGCTGGGCTCTGGCGGGGTTAAGGCGGCACTGCCGTCTCACGGTGCAGACCAGTTCGAGGATAATGACCCGAAGGAGGCTAGACAAAAATCGAGCTACTTCAATTGGCTTCTACTCTCTTTATGCATAGGAGCTGCAATTAGTTTGACCTTTCTTGTATGGATACAAGATCATAAGGGATGGGATTGGGGTTTCACAATCAGCACTATTGCTATGTTGTTCGGTATAATCGTATTCGCCGTTGGATTACCTCAGTATCGTATACATGTCGTTAATGGCAGCAGCGCCCTCACTGAAATCGTACAGGTAAACAAACGTATATAAATAATTAAAAAAAAAATACTCAATTAGATCATATTTCTTACTTTGTATATATGTATATATACAAACCAGGTGTTCGTTGTAGCCATTCGTAACCGAAAGCTTCGACTTCCCGCGGACACTAATGAGCTGTACGAGATTAGCAAAGATAAAGAAGCTGCAATTATCCAATCAGAGTTTCTACCCCACACTAATATTTTCAGGTTAATATCTTATTACATTCAATAAGTGATATTCCGTTTCGGGTTTTAAGAATACTGTTTCGACTTCAAACATGATTTTGACTTTTGAGTCTTAATTTGGCAAAACTCAAAACACGGAATTTGTAGTTTTTTTAGTTAGCTTACTAATCCAATTTGAATTACCAAGATTGAATGTCCGGAGAGAAAGAAGTGCATGAATCAATAAACATTGCCCAAAATTTTAATATTTTGAGCCATCCGTAACTCATTCTGTCATTCATACATAACTTTGTCACCCGACATCTAATCTAGCTGACTCATGTTGGATTAGAAAGCTAACTCAAAGGACTACAGTTTCGTTGTTGTGAATTTCGCCAAAATTGGACTAGAAAAGGGTCAAAATCACGTTCGAAGTCAAAAAACGGTATTTAGTAAAATGAAAACAACAGTTAACATTTCAGCTTCATATACTACAACCATTTTTACACTACTACAGGTTCTTGGATAAAGCAGCAATACTCCAAACACCGGAATTGCAGGGGCGAATTAGTCAATGGAAACTGTGCACAGTTACACAAGTCGAAAACGTGAAGATCCTACTAAACATGGTCCCGATCTTTTGCTGCACAATAATCATGACACTATGCTTAGCTCAGCTCCAAACATTCTCTGTCCAGCAAGGCGTCACAATGGACAAAACCATCGCAAACAATTTCCAAATACCGCCCGCGTCCCTCCCCATAATCCCAATCATGTTCCTAATCATCATAATCCCGTTATACGACCAAATCATAGTCCCGTTCATCCGTAAATTCACGGGCATACCAACGGGCATAACCCACCTCCAGCGCATCGGAGTCGGGCTGATCCTCTCATCCCTGTCAATGGCGGTCGCAGCCGTGGTCGAAGTGAAGCGGAAACGGGTCGCCGGGGACCACGGCATGCTGGACGCGGTCCCCCTGCGGGACCCACCGATCCCGATCAGCGTGTTCTGGCTGTCGTTCCAGTACTTCATATTCGGGATAGCGGATATGTTCACGTACGTCGGGCTGTTGGAGTTTTTCTACTCGCAGGTGCCGCAGGATATTAAGTCGATGTCGAGCTGTTTCCTCTGGACTTCGATGTCGTTGGGGTACTTCTGCAGCACGATATTGGTGAAGATTGTGAACGCTGCGACGAAGGATGTTACTAGAAGTGGCGGGTGGCTTGGCGGGAATAATTTCAATAGGAACCATTTGAATCTGTTCTATTGGCTGCTTTCTTTGTTGAGTCTGTTGAATTTCTGTATCTATCTGTTTGTATCTACGAGGTATAAGTACAGGGAGGAGAGGCAGGAAAAAAGTACGAGTGATGAGAGTAAAATGCATGAGCTGCAGAATTTGGAGAATTAATGTTTGATTTTTTTTTTTTTTTTTTTTTTTTTACCGTTGATCTACACACCAATGTGGATGTGCGTGTGTTTGTGTGTATATGAAAGGTAAAGACTTACCTAATGTATTTCACTCGATGTACCGTACTGGTTAAATTGTTGTCTTCAATTTTTATGTAAGTTGTGATAATTTCGAAAATAATTTAAAAAAAAAATTAAATAGTATATTCTTAAATTTATATTTATATATAATATTAATATTATTATATCACGTGATATTAACTTTTAAGCGAGTTCAGCCACGTCAGCGATGAATCATGGCCACGTGGAAACTGCAGAAGAGGCCACCGCAAATAACGGAGAACCGCTCTGTTATATTAATTCCAGTAGAGTAAAGTATTAGCGGTGATCTGAAAACTGAAACTCGGAGAAATAATTGAATTAGTAGCACTAAAAAAGAAATGGCATCAAGCGACGAAGCTCCGGGGAGAATGCCGGCCGGCGATGGGTCGGTGCCGCCGGGAAAGGCGATGACGGTAGGGCAGCATATAGTGGACAAGGGGGCACAAATTATGCAGTCACTTAAACCGATGAAGAAGATGAGCCAACACGTTTGCACCTTCTCCATTTACAGCCACGATATGACTCGCCAGATCGAGACTCACCACTACGTCACCCGACTCAACCAGGACTTCCTCCAGTCCGCCGTTTATGACTCCGACGATTCCTCCGCCCGCCTCATCGGTACCGTATATATATATATATATATATATATATATATATATATATATATATATATATATATATATATATAATAAATCACGAATTAATTAATTAATCACTGATTTTTATTTTTTTTAATCATTAATAATTTTTAATTTTATTGTGTGTATCTTTAATTTTCATCACTTGCAAATTAATACACTTAAACATCTATAAATTAAAGTGGTGATCAGCAAAATCCTATTAATTTATCGAATTACTAAATTATTAAACTAATAATTTAATACATTTTCATCGAGTGAGATAAACAATTATTTAAGTGAGGTATTAATTTATCGAGGTTCTATATGCAGGCGTGGAGTACATAGTATCGGAGCGAATTTTTGATACGCTTCCGCCGGAGGAACAGAAGCTATGGCATTCTCACGGTTACGAGGTGCATTTTTTTGTATTATATTAATTAGTTAATTACATATCAATAGTAATTAATCAGTTAATTAGGGATCAGTTTTGTAATTAATTATAAATATATGGTGCAGATTACATCAGGGTTGTGGGTTAACCCTGGAGTTCCGGAGATGATTCAGAAGCCAGAAATCCGAGACTTGGCTAAAACGTACGGCAAATTCTGGTGCACTTGGCAAGTTGATAGAGGTGATTATAATTAATTAATTAATAAATAAATTTAAATGATTCTTCAATTTAACCGGACAATTAAATTATGAACATAATATTTGAATTATTATTGCAGGAGATAGGCTGCCACTGGGTGCACCGGCACTGATGACGTCACCGCAAGTAGTGAACATGGGCACTGTGACGCCGGAGCTTGTTCGGAAGAGGGACGACAAGTACAACATATCATCGGATGAACTGAGTAAGACGAGGATTGATATCGCCGTGCCTGAGTCAACGACTCGTTATGCTGACTATTGGATGTTGACCGGCAAAGGCTTCGCCGTTGACCTCCAACAAACCCAAATGAAATCCACCGCTCCTTTTCCCTAATTACTTATTTAATCAGATCGATCCGTGTTTTGTTTCTTTGATTATTAAACGGCTCGTGATTAATATACATATGTATTTTCCTTGTAATAATAATTCAATAAAACATCTATTTTACATATGATATGATCCAACTTCCAACACAAAAATAAATATTTTGAAATTGACATAAAATGTTGTAATTCCATTCTTAACTTCAAATAAATCATTTTGAAATTGATTTGGTCACAATTTAATGATGGCCAAATTGGGTTATTATAGTTGTCATTAGCATTGTGGAATGTGGATATGAATTTTTGATTGGGCCTTCTAGAAGTTTTAGGCTTTTCAGAATTCTGAACTCGGCCCATAAAAACTATAAAAATCAATTAATTATGACGAGTTCAAAATTAATCTTGTTGCTTACTCAAAAAAAAAAAAGAAAAAATTAATCTTGTTGCCACTAACACATACGTGTCCAGAAATATGCATAGACAAATCATCACACATCTCGCCACGTGGCGATAGACTCATTGAAACTCAGCCACGTCGACACCCTGCATGTCTACGTGGCATCAACACCCGAACTCAGCCCATCTCTCTATTCATAAACGTAACCCCCGAACTCTGCACCACGTTTCGTCAACAACAAAGAAAAAAAATTCAGACAAAAATTAAAATCATGGCTGCAACTCACGGCAAGACGGCGGCGCACGGCGGAGAAGAGATCCCGCCTGGAAAGCCGATGAGCATGGAACAACACATGCTCGACAAAGGGGCACAGATGCTGCAGTCTTTAAAACCCATCAAGAAGATGAACCAGCATGTATGCACTTTCGCTCTCTACAACCACGACATGACCCGCCAAATCGAAACCCACCATTACGTCACCCGCCTGAACCAGGACTTCCTCCAGTGCGCCGTTTACGATTCCGACGACTCCACCGGCCGCCTCATCGGTCCTCCTCCTGATTAATCATACTACTCATTTTTCAGCCTTATTATACACTATATTTTTTTTTTCATTAATTATATTTTTAATGGAGCAGGGGTTGAGTATATCGTATCTGATCGGATTTTTGAGACATTACCTCAGGATGAACAGAAGCTATGGCACTCGCATGCACATGAGGTGAAGCTAGAAGAAATTAAATTTTCATACATTAATATAATCACTCACATCAATCATACGATAATGGTAATAAATTACTTGCAACGCAGATAAAATCAGGGCTTTGGGTGAATCCTAGGGTTCCAGAAATGGTGGTGAAGCCGGAGCTGGAAAGTCTTGCCAAGACGTACGGCAAGTTCTGGTGCACGTGGCAGACCGACAGAGGTATAAATTAAACCATGCTGTAACAAAAAGAAATCTTTTAGTTGTGTAAAAATTTAGGGTTTATAAATAAATTAAATGAATTAGGTGATAAGCTTCCGATGGGCCCGCCGGCGCTGATGATGTCACCACAATCGGAGGGCTTGGGAATTGTGAAGCTTGAGACGGTGAAAAAGAGGGATGACAAATACAATATGTCAACGGAAGCGATCAAAAGTTCCCGGGTTGAAATTCCGGTGCCGGAGAGGATGAACCCTCAGGCGGATTACTGGAAGAAGAGTGGGAAGGGTTTCGCCGTTGATGTGGAAGCTACGGAGATGAAGAAAATAGCAGCCTTTCCCTGATCGAGGGTGTGACACGTGGCAGCCCAGTCAATATACAGTGATATATAGTCTGTATATCAGGGGGGGGGTGCGGGTAGAAGAATAATGCTTTGGTTGTGGTATTATTACATGGTAATTATATTGTATTATTTTGTTAATGTTCTGTTCTGTACTGTACAAATAAATTTGGATAGTCAACTGCACTGTCTGTAAAGCATATCCCTTATTCTCTTGGATCTCTTTACTAATAATCACATACGTTGATTTGAACATGATCCGACGGTTCCAATTCTCAGCAACGTGCCCGATCCAAAATTATTATTATTATTATTATTATAATAACAAAACGGAAAAAGAAAAATTGATTGAGAAACAATACGAATTCTCCATGGACGCCGGTGCAACAATCACTTCCGGGGAAGTCAAGAGAGATGTTTATTCGGTGTGGGCGCTGCCGCCGGAGGAATTGACGCCGCGGCTGAAGAAGTTGATGGACGGCCTCAGATCGGAGTTCGGCGGTCCCCAATTCGAGCCGCACGTGACGGTCGTCGGGGCTATTAACCTAACGGAGAGCGAGGCGCGTGACAAGTTCAACCACGCGTGTGAGGGACTCAAGGCGTATAATGCTGACGTGGAGAAAGTCGCCACCGGCACTTTCTTTTATCAGTGCGTTCTTCTTCTGCTTCATCCCACGCCTCAGGTGAAACCGAAAATTCCTCGATTTTAATTTTTTTTTTAATTAATAGAAATTCAAATTGAATGTATGTTGTTCTGTTTGTTGCTGTTCTCAAATTCCACAGGTCATCTTGTAGAAAACATATGATTTATCAAAGTGAATGTGAATTGTAAAATTGAATTGAAGATCAGTTAGGTTTTTGCTGATGAAATATAATTAGTAAACAGCACTGCTAATGAATCTACCTTTGATTTCTGACTTCTGAGAAACACTATAACATCAATATTGTATAACTTATAATATCTGATGACATGATTTTTTTTTTTGATTGCCGAATTCAATAGCTAGGACAACCTGTATAAATGTAAGGAAAAAAAAAAGAGAGATAAAACTCGTCCAATGTTAAACGATTGCAAGTCCTTCCGGTAATTCCCGTTTGAAGGAGAATGTACGAAGAATTAAAGAAATAGAAATGTGTACCACGGAGAGGGAAAAAAGTGCAAATTTACGAGATGTTAATGGTTGAATTGTTTGCCATCACTTGAATGATAAGATAGCCTCGATTCCCTATCATGCTCTCTTATGAGGTTTAATGAACTTGTAAACTGTAATGAACTATACGTATAGCTATTGGTAATAAAACATTGGTGTTATGTAACTCTTTTAAAACAGGTTTTGGAAGCCGGTGCACATTGCTGGGATCATTTCGGTTACAAGAGTTCAACTCGTAAGCTACCTGTCGACTTCCGAATGTCGATCCTTGCATTATTTACCCACAAATAAGAATGGTTCATGCAATTTTCTGTTACACTGCTGTTTTGCTTGTGCTGAGATATCTTCGAATTCTGTGCAGCGTATATGCCGCATTTGAGCCTACTCTATGGAGATTTAACCGACGAAGTGAAGAAAGCAGCTCAAGACAAAGCTTACGTTCTTGATGAGAGCATCGACGGTTTGAATTTCCAGATATCTCGACTGGCGTTGTATAAAACCGACACTGAAGACAAAAGCTGCAAATCTTGGGAGAAGGTAGCTGAATACCAACTCAAACATTAATCCTAGGTTACATTATAAATCATTGTAATTAATAATAATTATGCAGGGATTAAACTACTTAAGTTCCTAATACCAACTTGAACATGAAAGATGATAGATATCATACATCAGGTTTGATATTGATGATGGTCCCCCTTGTCTGAGAGAATATTTGTTTTTTTGTTTTTTTTTTTTGTATCGAAATTAATAAAGGATTACTCTGCCATGCCATGCCATGCCAGCACACCTGTTTTCTTTTTTGCATCTTCAACTCATTATTGAGTACAGAGATACATTATCTCATCTTAAACCTAACTTCAATTTTAATTTTTTTTCTTTTTTTTTTTTACAAGTGACTTGTAATAAATAGGGTAAATTACACACACACCCCTGAGGTAAGCTTAAATAACTGTAAGGTCCCTGTGGTATCGATAATTACACTTAGCCCCCTGAAACGTAGTCAGAAACTCTAATGGGATAATGAAATGGATACGTTATTCCGATAGGGTTCTAACGGACTATTGGTTTCAGAAAGTGGTGAAGACAACAAAGAGCTATGGGGTGACATGGCTCCCCGAACATTCCCGAACATTTCTTAAATAACCCATAGCTCTTTGTTGTCTCCACCACTTTCTGAAACCAATAGTCCGTTAGAACCCTATCGGAATAACGTATCCAATTCATTATCCCATTAGAGTTTCTGACTACGTTTCAGGGGGCTAAGTGTAATTATCGATACTACAGGGACCTTACAGTTATTTAAGCTTACCTCAGGGGGGTGTGTGTAATTTACCCTAATAAATATGTGCATTCTTGGCAGCTGATACATATAAGATAGATACACCAAAAGAAAAAGGTAAAAGTAGAAGCCAATCATTCATTGCGTTTATGATGTACACACACACACACACACATGTGTGTGTGTGTGTGTGTGTGTGTGTGTGTGTGTGTGTGTGTGTTAGAGATGTAGTATCCATCACTGTGGTCCTCACATTAGATAGAAAGAAGATTTTCTTGTTGTGGCTTCAATGGCAAGTGCATTGTCATATCTTCAGAAAGTGCATTAACCAAAACCTAACACAAGGGTGTAAATGACATTTCACCATTTTCAGTTTTTTTTTTTTTTTTTTTTTGAGATATATAGTGGAATTAAGCTTGGGGATTATTATTTTTCTCGTTCTTTGAAATTCCAACATATATCTACTCCTTCCGTTCCAATTTAAATGACGTTTTGGGTTGTTTCACGTATATTAAGAAAATCAATAAATGTGTATAGATTATAGTAAAAAATATAGGAAAATACTAATATATTCTTGACATTAATTGTTTTACAACTAACTAATTAGGAGTTATAAAGGGTAAAATTGAAAATAATATGCATTGAAAATCTAAAATGACAAATAATTTGGGACAATAAAAACTCTTTAAAAAGACATATAATATGAGGCAGATGGCGTATTTTTTTTATTGAATAGTAACATTGAATTGCGAATTAACAAAGTTTAAGCTAATAAATATGATTTAAGAATAACAATTTACAAATGACAATTGACAACCATAAAGAAATGTGGGCCAGCCACCCACGTGGAAAACACACTTAATTAGAAAACTTCAAACTCCAGTTGATTTGTTCTTCTAAATGATGTATCCACCTTAATCGGCAACTTTTCTACTCCAAGATATGGGCTGAATTAGTTGTTTGAAAAATACATGGATGCTAACATCTTAATTTCTAAATATACATTATCATGTTCATAATTAATATTTACCTCCATTATTTCATGAATATTACTAATAACTATCTTAGCGTTAATAATGGTTGAGCTAGCAAAGGGCCTGGGGCCATCATCCACCAACATTTCTCAAATCTCTATTATTTTATATAAAAATAAAAAATAAAAAAATCGTGTATAATAATAGCACTAATGCACTCAGCCCTCGGACTTCAAATTTTGGCTCTGCTAAAATATTTTTGTACAAATTCTTACAAGGCAAGAGAGCAAACATCCCACATGAATTCTATGCTTGTGTTCCAAATTACAATTCATTTGGAATTAAGGGTTCGATTTGTAAATAAAACCAAAATTAAAATATATCACAAAAATATACATTAGAATGTGACAATACTATACTATCACCAATATATACATATACTTAGGTAGTGTAGCATGCAATGAGTTTTCATAGCAATGCTAAGCAAATGCTTTGTTGGGTAAAGAAGAAAGACTTAGTTTTTTTTCCCAAGACAATTGGTTTAATATAGTAAGACAAGTTCCATGTTAATTGGACGAGGATTGAACTATATACAGGAAAGTGAGCAGTTGATCTGAGAACTCACTCATATATATATATATATATATATATATATATATATATATATATATATATATATATATATATATATATATATATATATTAGAAAAGACATCAACTCATGATAGAAACACAGGTAAAAAAATTAAACCAAGTCATATGTGGGTGTGTATATATATATATTTGCTGGCATGAAAAACAAAATTACTATAAGTTGCTAACAAAAGCTCTACCATCAATGCATAGCAGTAACTTCTCCTATGAAAAAAAAAAAAAGATTTGCATTTTTTGGCGATTTACAATTTTCTTTTAATCGAGAAATTTAAAAATAACAACGAATAAATAAAAAAAAAAGTTCTTTTAATCCAAAAAATTGAATGGCTGAAAAGTGAGTTATTCTTGCATTTATTGGATTTGTATGTAGGTTCTCATTCACTACGAACCACGAAAAGCTAATGCGTACGCATTCGGTCGAAAGGGTTTCCGTTGCCTAATTGGTGGAATAGAAGAGTGCGTTGTCGTATTTTCGGGAGATGTAACATACAACAAAAGCCATAAAGTAATATATATATATATATATATATATATATATATATATATATATATATATAGCCAACATTAACTTTGTATTATGAAACAAATGTCATTTTTTTACTTTATATACACACAACCCCTAGTTCACTTCCCATACTGCTTCCTCCTTCTCTCCCTTTCACATTTGTGAAAGAAATAAAAAAAAGAAAAGAAAAAGCACAACTTTGAGCTTCAAATCCCCCCTAATTACCATACAAGGTTAGTGGAACCATATATATATATATATATATATATATATATATATATATATATATATATATATATATATATATATACATATTAATATATATATGTATATATATATCCATTATATTTATTTCCAACTGTTTCTTGGCTATAAGTAATTTAGTGCTCTTCATTTGACATCCAAAATAATTCACTACAGGCAATCAAGAAAATGGAGTTCCAAAGTGATCAATCGAGAGAGATGTCGCCGCAGAGGAAAAACGGAAGGGGAAAGATTGCGATCAAGCGGATCGAAAACACGACGAATCGGCAGGTGACCTTCTGCAAACGCCGAAACGGGCTGCTCAAGAAAGCTTATGAATTATCTGTTCTTTGCGATGCTGAGGTTGCTTTGATTGTCTTCTCTAGCAGAGGCCGCCTCTACGAGTATTCAAACAACAGGTAAATTTTTATCTAGTAAATTTTATCAAGAAAACCAACACATGATGTAGATCATGTGTATAGATATAAAGGGCTGATTTTTATTTTTATGTTTATTTAAAAAAAAAAGACTTTCTTGTGGGATCTGAAATAAACTTGGTTTATTATGAGTTTTGGAGAAGAAGAAGAGAAGGATCTAACTAAGGGTGGTTGTGTAGTGATTTTGTATTTGTCGATCTAAAAAGGGTACTAAATAGTTTTATTAAGATTGTGTGTTTGTGGGATTTTGGGGAAGATTTTCAGGCAAGGACATATTCATGTTTTTGTACAGTCAAGATTTAAGCTTTTCTTGACATAGCTAGATTTTGCCTCTTTCTTTTTCCTTTTTTAATTTTTATTTATAACAATCTTATAATATAGATCTAGTGCAAGGTTAAAAAACAGTAGCAGCAAAATAGTTGTTGGAAATTTGGGAAGTTATGTAAGAAACAGTGAGATCAGCCTCACATCTTCCTCCATTTTCTTGTCAAGTTTTTTTCTTTCTTCATCTCTCTCTCTCTCTCTCTCTCTCTCTCTCTCTCTCTCTCACACACACACACACACACACACACACACACACACACACACACACACACACACACACACACACACACACACACACACACACACACACACACACACACACACACACACACACACACAGTGATACCTGTCAAGTTTACATTCGTCCATTCATCCGTACATTCATCTCTTCCTTAATATCAAATCAGTCTTGGCATTAGGGATTTTTTTTTTTCCTTTTCTTTTCTCCTTTCTTCTTTGTTGGGTTGACTAAACTGAAAATACAAAACGAGGGTTTCCGATAGAAAATGTTTTCTTACAATTCTCCTAGTAATAACCTCAACATTAATTAAAATTTTCAAATCCCAACTCAATAGTAACCCTAATTAGGGTTTTACACCTGTAAAGTTACGATCTTTAACCTCAAAGTGGGCAAAGATTGGGTTGATAAGATAAGATTTCTTGATATTGTTTCAGTAATAGAACTAACTAATACATAAATGAAGTTTCAAATGATGGGTCTCTGTTAAATGTACAGATCTAGTTCCCCTAACCCACTAAAGATTACACCTTTTTGTACTAAAGATTACACCTTTTTGTGTGTATAGTGTGTGTATTTCTCTAACAGTGTTTGCGTTTGTAATATTAATCTTATTCGGATTTAACCATGGTTTTCTTATTAATAATTAGCTATAGAGTAATTGTTTTTTTCTGAGTGGCAAGAATCTTTGGTCACGTCATACACGATTTTCTTGCTCTTGACTTCTGACAAAAGGAAGTGATTTGTCATGAATGATGCCACCGTATTGTTTCTTAACTCAGCTTAATTTTTTCTCCGAAATGGGGAGAAAAAAAAAAAAATTTAAAAATTTATGTCATCTAAAATTTAAGCCTTTCACAAAGTTTCTGAAACTGTTGAAACTAAAAGAGTAAAAGAAGCAGGAGTGAGAGCGAGTGGTGAACCAATGAAAACTCACTGAGTTTCTCGACCTGCCCTCCAATGGTAGAATTTCTTCAATTTGATTTTTTTTTTTTTTTTCATTATTTAGTAGTGTATCTTGTACACAGTTATCTAGGGTTCAAGATTGTGGTTAATGGGTATTATCCATGGTGGAATGAGGGGGGTTTCAAAAGCTTGTTTTTTTTTCTCTCTTAGATTTATGAGCCAATCATATGCTAGGCTTTAGTGCCAGCTTGGCAAGGGCAGCCAATCAGTGCCTCGACGAAATTAAGGTAGCAGCAGTCTGAGGATTGAGGGAAGTTGTCACAGTGAGGGTTTCATTTTTTTAATTTTTAATTTTTTTTTACTAAATTAAATCATGTCACATTGACATTTTGAGTTGACAGAATAAACCTGACCTTAAGAAACACTCAACCATGGCTTTTGTCCATTGGTTTTATCTTAATTTCATTCTTTAATTTCTGAATTAAATTGGAGATATTCTTTTTGGAGGTTATGTGTTGTGAATTTTACTGAATTTCTGGTTTTTATTTATTTATTTATTTGAATATTAAAATTATTTTGTTTATTTCAATTAAAAAAAATTAACATTGAATTAATGCTAATGTACAGTGTGAAAGCAACCATTGAGAGGTACAAGAAAGCTTCCTCAGATTCCCCAAACAATGGCTCTATATCTGAAGCTAACACTCAGGTTTGTGTATATATATATATATATATATATATATATATATATATATATATTCAATAAGATTTGATTTGATTTACATCAATACACATTTGATTAATATGATTAATATGTTTATTATACTTTTAATTAATTTATATGTCAACTGTGTCTACCAATGTCGAGTTAATTTTTTCAGTATTAAAATACGGATTCTTGCGATTATTTGTCATTCGATTTCATCAATTAATGTCACATTTGCTCGACCGTATTTCATCAGTTCTACCAGCAAGAAGCATCGAAACTGCGTGCTCAAATCAATAATTTGCAGAACCAGAACAGGTAAGAGTTTAATTATGATCATATTCCATATGAATTTTGTTAATATATAAATGCAATTTAATTATCTGTTAATTATGACACTTTGCCCTATTATTTTGACTTAGGAACATGCTAGGTGAGTCTTTAGGTGGTTTGAATCTCAGGGATCTCAAAAATCTCGAGAGCAAGGTCGAACGAGGGATTAGCCGAATCCGCTCCAAGAAGGTCCACATATATATATAATATTATTTATTTATTTATTTATTTATTTTAACCTCCGATTTCTGACGTTAACGTGAATCTTGATTCTTATCTCACTCAGAATGAGTTGCTATTTGCTGAAATTGAGTACATGCAAAAGAGAGTAAGTACTACTCATGAACTCATTAGTCATGATCTATTGTTTCACTCGATTTTCGTATTCTTAGGCCTCGTTTGGTTGGTAATATTATAACTTGTGATTAATTAAATAATTGAACCTTATTGGATGTTTAATTCGTCAAATGAACTTTTCGGGCCAGCCCACAATTGTATGGAAAAAAATAGCTCTAATCATTGGCTAGAAACCAATGGGGTTTCCGTAAGGATTAGGTCTAATCTTATCTTAGGAACCAAACGAGGCCTTATGTATGTTACCAAAAATTCTCTCAGCTGTCTGATTATGTTTCTTTCTTCGTGTGAAACGATATTGAACAGCAGGAGATCGAGTTACATCACAACAATCAGTACCTTAGAGCAAAGGTACGTCGTTTATTTAATTTGGTCCAAGAATTATTACGCATGTGCTAAAATAAATTAAACGAACAACAAACTATGATCGATCACTTGCTGTTAAATAATTGTAGATAGCTGAAACTGAGAGAGCCCATCAGCAGAACATGAATTTGATGCCTGGAAGTTCCAGCTTTAACCTCGTTCAACCTCAGCCTTTCGATGCTCGAAACTATCTCCAAATCAACGGTCTGCAATCGAACGATCACGATTACACTGTGCAGGACCATCCACCACTTCAACTAGTGTAAGAATTTGAATTTTGTACTCTCATAGTTACGTACTATTAATCGAAAACAGTTGTCTAACGATTTTCTTGATTTTTTCTTATATCAACAGCTGATCTAACTAATGCTGGAAGCTTGGTGGTTAGAGAAGAATGTAACGGATCGTCGTTCTTCGTTAATTATTAATCGTGTTTGTTGTCTTTCTGGGAGTTATAAGTCTTTGCTCCTATATATGTTTGATGCATGTTAAAACAGAGTGGTTTTGTTGATATTCTTTGTCTGCTTTCATCTATTAATGTAGTATTCGAGACGACTTTTGCGTGCAAAGTTGTCGTACGTATGTTTTAGGTGGCTTATGACGTTTGCTAAATAATGTGAAACGAACCCTTTTGTAAGAAATTCGTCTAGTGGTTACCGATACTATATATAGAACAAATCGGAATTATGTCTAGCAAATGATTATTATTGTGAGTGAGCCAGCTGTTGAACGTCGATTGGATAAGCATCGGATGCTGACTCAGCTCGAAAAGCTCGTCGCCCCACAATCACTGCAGCAGCATCTGTTGGGGTGGAATCCATCAAAGTATGCGAAATCGCTTCGGTTATTACAAGTAGTCCTTGTATTATATTACACATTCCTCCGCTTGAAACCACGCAGCATGGTACGTATGGATACTTAAACCCTGAAATAAATCAGATGAAACAAAAATCAAAGATCAACTAATTTACGTTACGGTATTTTCTTTTTAACAAAAAATGCAAGAAAAGGGTTTTCTGTATATATATTGCGTACGAATTGCTTTCCGGTTTGGTTGAGAACTCCGGCTCCTCCAGACGCGTAGTTTACGCCGTTTAGAATGGTGTCGCCGCTTGCGGTTGCAAATGGTGGGATGTGATCAGTGAAACCAAGAAGCTCAGCTGTCAGTAAAACAAATATATATAAAATGAAATACATAATAAAAAAGGGAAGTATTATTTCAAGAAATTATAAATTGATTGAAAAATACTTTGTTCGTTTCTATTTCATATTAAGTGTCACAAAAAAAAGTAGCAAATGTATAATTTTGCGATTTTCTTCGTAAAATAAAAATAAAAAAGAAACGGAGGGAGTAGTACCTATTACGTCAGCTACATTTCGACCATTAGTGAAGCGGCCGGTTGGGCCGGAGGGAAAATCGATACCGTATGGAGGGTATAATTGGCTTTAACGAGGGTATTACGGTCATTGTTGTTTCCGTTGTCGACGAGAGAGTCTCCGAATATTAACGATGGCGATGGTGATGACTCATCACCATTAACTGAGACAATCAACCTTAAAAAAGATGGGACTCTAAAAATAAGAAAATTAATTCAGATACATTCTTAGAAGAGTGACGGCCCAGTGATCAGTGTTTGTTTGATGCATGTATTAATTAATTAATTAATTAATTAATGTGTTCTTGCAGTGTATTTATATATATATATACACATATATTAATTATTCTTAGTTATTGATTGATATCTGATCAAAAGCTGGTTTGATTAGACTGAATGAATTGATCTGGGCTATTAGGGATTATTTGTCAAGAGCCCCACGTTACAAAAATCTAATTAGAATAGGTGCAATTTTTTTATAACTTTTTAAAATAAATCTATTTCAGCATTAAATAATAAAAAATAATAAATTATCACTATTATACATTCCTTCCTATTTGATATAATCATATTATTTAATATTAATTTATAATTATAATCTCCACCCAAATTCCAATCTATTTCAACTCGTTCATTCCTTCTCACGGTTCAATTTCTCCAAACCTCTCTTCTCTATCTATCGCCGCCGTGCCATCTCTTTACTCTCGATCGCAGCAGCCGCCCCATCTCTTCACTCTCCATATCAACCCCCCCTTCCTCTCTCTGCACCGTGCAATCTCTGTGTGGTGATAAAAAATCAAAGCGACGGATGTGCTCTTCCTCTTTCATCCAATGCTTCAGATCGTGCGTTAATTAGGATTTTCTACGATTATGAAACAGAGATTAAGACTCCATTAGTAATGAACTGACATCGTCGTTGGTGGTAAGATCATCAATTTATTTATTAATTTTTCAAAATTCTATCTTTTTTTGTTTCTCTGAATTGGAAAATGGGTCAATACAAAATTATAAATCCTAATGCCTTTTCAATTAAAGTGGTTATAATTAATTAATTATATTTGTGGATTTGCGTCTCACATGGTCAATGCCTCTGGGAATTGTTTCGAAATTTTAATTCTTTATTTGTGCTCGAATTGAGTTATAATTATCTGCTTCTGCATGACGTTCTTTGATAACTTTGTAGTGAATTTCGGTAATTGAATTTTGATAAGTTTATAGTGGATTTCAATAACATTTGAGTGGATTTTAAGTTGCTTTTGAAGGGGATGTTTTGAATGAATTGAATTGACACGTCTTTGATTTATTTTTATTTGTTAAAGTTTCTTGACTGGCGGAGCAATGGCGGCGATGAGGGATGTTAGATAATGCGAGGAGATTATAAAGAAAAAGGAGGAAGAGCCCAAACGGTTTTCGTTAATTACAGAGCGGTTTTCATTAATTATTATTATTATTATTATTATTATTATTATTATTATTATTATTATTATTATTTTAATTAATTAACACGGTGCAAACTAATCATTTTAATTAGTATATACTAGCATTTTGCCATGTGCCATGTACAGATATGATTTGAAAGGTGAAAAAATAATTAATTTAATAAACCATAATAACAATTATGATAAGAAATATATTACATTATTATAATAAAATTTGTTAGTGAAATTTATCGTTCCATTGAAATAAGGATATCATAGACCATAAAATTAAGTGAAAATTAAATAAAAATAATAATTAATGTATTTTTAAAATTCAGTAATTTAATCTTAAGTAAATGTTTTTATCACATTATTTTTAGCTCCAACAAATGAATTACTAGTCTATTTTATCTACCCAATTTGTGGAGAGAGAATGAAAAAAAGATGTGAGAGATAAATCAGGGATTTCAAATTAAACGTAATAAATATAACACACCGGAACAAATTTTATTAATTAATTGCCCTGAACCTCAAGGTACAACAACTACAGACAAATTCTTGATCCTTTCCAAGTCAGCAGCCTATTGACCAACTAACACGGAAGGTTTGACTTTTATTTGCATAAAATATGAAATATATATATATATATATTTAAAAACAAAAAATACAAATTACTGCCGAACAAGACGCTGAATATCGACCGGGTATGCATCCTCAGGCAAAAGCACGTTAAAAGATCTAGAAGCAGTAACAAGATTCAAAAGCTCCGTTGGATGAAAGTTATCCCAAAAAGCATATTCGTTTCTGTTACTGCATGTGATTCCGTTTCTTACGCACTGCCCACTTCTCGCCTCCACCACACAACACGGCGCATTCACCACCGTTATGCCTATTAATTTAATTCAATATTTATGTTAATTAATTACTTTTTCGATCGTATAATAGTAGAAAAATAATAATTAATATAATGTAATTTTACGTAAGTACGTACCAATGGATGCAGGATCTCCTAATGAAATGCTGGTGATGTTTACGTAGATAAACTGTGCACCAGGTGAGTTCGTGTTGAAATCGTCTATGACAGGCTTCAGCCTGTTATTGTACAGCTGCGCTGCTTCGTTTATGAAGTCGACGCACCCCGATGCGTTCGCCGGGAACATCGACAGCTCTTGCGGAGTACAACCTAGTAGGCCTAGCCCGAATACCGCTACTTTTCTTGCTCCCGAGTTGTACAATGTCTAGTTTATATATTTATATATCCCAATTATATAATTATATATAAAAAAAAATATTGAAAGAGATTATGTTAATTAATTATGTACCCTTAGTTGTTGAGTGAGTCGTTGGATCAAGTTTGCCGCGAACCGGTCGGGGGTGAATAAAATACGGCTCGGGGAAATCGGCTGAAGGAAATAGTTGTTGAGGTAATCGTTACTGCCCATATTAACGACGTATAAGCACTTGTTCAGATAACTTTCGGTTGTGATTGTTCGATTGTTTATGAGCAAAAGCCTAATGCGACCGATCGTTGTTTTATGATTTATCAGCTGTTGATTCAATGGTATACGACCACCCTACAAGCAAAAAAATAAAATAGAAAATCATCATGTGTTATATATATGTCATATTTATAATTATAAGATTTAATTACGATTATTAATTAAACAATTAATCACCAATAATATCCCGGACTCGTCGAGTATTCCTGCTCCACCCGATGCGTAGTTTACCCCTTTGAGAACGTCGGAGCCTCGTGCAGTTGTAAATGGCGGGATTGGATTAGCAAAACCCAAGAATTGAGCTGCATTCAATCACAAATTAATTAATATTCAAACATTTAATTTTATTAATACTCACTTAATTTCAAAAAATGAAAATAAAAATAAATTATGCTACGTTAAGTTGTACTTACCGAGAAAATCGGCTATGTTTTTCCCATTAGTGAATCTTCCGGTGGGACCATCCGGAAAATCGATCCCGTAAGGCGGATAATTGACCTTGGCTGTTGTGATTAGACGGTTATTATTGCCGTTATCGAACTGCGAATCGCCGAAAAAAAACAAGCAAGGAACTTGCTGTTGGCCCTGGATTAATATTATCCCGGGTTTCATCACAAGGATAGATAAGATGGCTGCCAGTATCCATTTTGTAATGGCTGGAGCCATTTTTTTATTTTGTTTTAATTTTGGAATACAAAATGTATATGTGATAGGAGTTGAAGAAGCCGAATAACGAATTTATATAGGCGATTTATGAATTAAGCTACAATTTAATAGGAATTAAAAGCACGACTTTTCGCCCCCAATTTATTAAATCCCATACCATTTACTTTTTTTTCTTTATTTTTTGTTTCTTCATACAACGTATAATGAGGGAATCCTAACAGACTTTGAATTCTGGCTGGCATTCAGAGAATTATTTTTTCATGCATGGGGCAAATATTTAATTTTAGTTCTAATTATGTGATGATGATTTTTTTTTATTTTTTTTTGTGAGTAAATTAATTTTATTATATTTAAATTTATGAGTATTATTTAATGCGAGTAAATTGCAAATACTACCCCTGTGTTATCTCGAAATAGCGAAAACCCCCCTGTGATAAATAAACTAGCAAAAACCTCCCTGTGAAATTTAGTCAAAGGCAGAATCCCCCCTAGCTGATTTTTTAGACTTGAAATGACAAAATTGTCCCTCAAAATGTATTTATATATATACATATTATATGTATATTTATTCTTTTTAATTTGTTTGTTTAGAAATTAAAAAAAAATAGTAAACAACTAAATTGATTATTTTTTAAATAAAATAATTAAAATATTTATAAAATATAAGAATTTATTAATTGCAAGACTCCAGGGGTATTTGTGTCTTTTTATATCAAGTCAACCCTCAAATAGTTCCATAGGGGGGTTTTTGCTATTTAAATAATTTCACAGGGGAGGTTTTTGCTAGTTTATTTATCACAGGGGGGTTTTTGCTATTTCAAGATTACACAGGGGTAGTTTTTGCAGTTTACTCTATTTAATGCCATTGATGGAAATTAAACGTTGCCTTTTGCAATTAAAAAATTAGAGACGACTCAGAGTTAGTTAGAACCTTTTGATCAATAAAGTTAGTTATAACTTCTATACGAATAGAGAAAGTCAACTACACACGCTCGATTATATTGAGATGCTACACCAAGTTGTGTACAATTGATGATTTTTAACATCTGATGTGGTTAAATAACATTCCACCAATTAATACACGTATAAATTGGTGTGCGTGTGCTTATTTGCAGATCAATGATTAATAATCATTCGGTGTATTTCATCGAATGTAGCATTAAATAAACCGCTGCACTCGTCAAAATTAAACTTGTTCCGTTTTACTCCGACATAACTAAGTTTTAAAAATTAAATTGAATTGGATCTGCGTTATAATTAACAACTTCGACATTAATTGAACTAGCCGAGTTTTTAAAGCACGTATTAAGACGATATGGCTTATGTAGGGATCATATTGTTATCGTTGTTAAGGTAATATGAATATAGTACGTAAAACAACTTATATTTTGTATTTATTTTATTCTATTTATGTTTATTACGCATCAAATAAATGTATGTACTAAACTTATAATTGCTTATTTTTTTATTTTATTTTTGAGTATATAATTGCTTAACTTCTTCCATATAGATTATTAATTATTCTTTATATTAATCTATTTAATTTGTAATTTGTTAGGCAATTGTTTTGTGTTTCGTTTTATGCCTAGACTATAGGTGAGCAAATTTTTTTAACAACGGCCTAACGTTTCTTGACTTTGGGGAATTACTTGGTTGTTCATTTCCCTCTATTTTACGTAATATTTACTCCAATTGGCCAAAATGGCAAAATATATTCATCTATTGATATTTTGTAGATAATCTAACCTATTCATAAATCACACGTTTAAATTTTCACTTTATTTTAAATCACACGTTTAAATATTCTCTTTATTCATAATCCGTAAACTTGCCTTCTTGCTCTGATCGTAGTTTTATTTCCGAAAGATTTATTCAATGACACAATTATTTCAGTGGACGCCATAGAATGTCATTAATCTAGTCCAATATGAGATGAAGTTACATTAATACCCTTTTAGTATCAAAAGCGATATTAAACAAATTTGCCGCACAAATTTACCTAGAATGACAAGTTCTATAATCTTTGTTTTTCAAATTTGGCGATTATCATGCTGGACAGAAGTTCAGCTCTAGTTCTGCTACGAAGAAATAAAATAAAATGCATAAACAAAACTTAAAATCTTAGTAGGGGCGGCAATTTTGCAACTTGGACCGGATCCCATCCGGATTCATGGAATTGGATAAAATGGAACCGAATTCTAAATCAACCTATATGAATAGATTTAATATAGATCGAATTTAAACTGATCCGGATTGGATCCACATGGATTCATTCCATCTTTAATTCAACTTATGAAGTTGAATATCTCAACTTTTTTGGGTTTAATATATCAATTGATGTGGTTTAATATCTCAACTTTCACACTTACACATAATATTCACATATTTTTCACACACACACATTTTAAACACACGCACACACTTTTTTTACACACACACACACTCACATACGCATACACACTTTTTCACACAAACACACACACTCACATACACACACACACTTTTGTACACACTGTTAGAGAATATTATATTATAGAACTCTTGTAATATTAGGATTCTAGTATGATTCGGTTACCTAGATTAGTTAGGATTTAGTTACCTAGTCAAACTCTATTACCTTGCAATATTTCTCTATATATATTCCATTAATCAACCCATAACATAATGGGGGTTTCTATTATATTACGTATTATTATTTATCTCATTCTCCTATTCTATTCTTCCTATATGGTATCAGAGCACCAGGTTTTTTAACCTAGCCGCCTTTCTTCTTCATGGCGGTGACCACCAAATTTTCTCCCTCCCCCGGTGGTGGTACTCCTAATATCTTTCTTTTTCTATTTTTTCTATGAACACCACCTGAATTTTCTCCCTCCCCCGGTGGTGCATCTTCTCTATCTCTTTCTTCTTCTTCTTCTTCTTCTTCTTCTAGACGCCGCTTCTCTTCTTCTCCATGGCCGGCGACCACTAAACCAATTTTCTTCATCCCCGGTGGTGGTACTCTTCTCTCTATCTTTCTTTTTCTATATTTTCGGCGACCACCAAACCGAATTTTCTCCCTCTCTCGGTGGTGTATCTTCTCTATTTTTTCCGTTCTTCTTCTTCCTCTTTTCTTCTCCATGGTCTAAAACCTAACCGCCGCCTCTTCTCTTCTCCATGGCCGGCGAACACCACCCAATCTTCTTCCCCCCTCTCTCATCTCTTCTCTCTATCTCGATAAAAAAAAAAAAAAAACAATTTATTTTCTCTCCATGTTATTATTATTATTATTATTATTATTATTATTTTGGTTTTTATCAATTTGGCAGATACTTTCACAGAGGAATTCTCTAGCGTTGTGTTTCGCGGTTTCTGTCAAGTCTTCACTTTTTGAGTTTATTCGTTCCGACTGCGGGAGCGTGCTAGTAAGTGATTGTCCAGTCTTTACGTTCGTCACGTTTCGACTGCGGGGGCGTGCTAGAGAATATTATATTATAGAACTCTTGTAATATTAGGATTCTAGTATGATTCGGTTACCTAGATTAGTTAGGATTTAGTTACCTAGTCAAACTCTATTACCTTGCAATATTTCTCTATATATATTCCATTAATCAACCCATAACATAATGGGGGTTTCTATTATATTGCGTATTATTGTTTCTCTCTTTCTCCTATTCTATTCTTCCTATACACACACATGCACACACACTCACATGTACATCCACGCTTTTCACACACTATCCAAGACATTTTGCACACACACACATTATGTGCGTGTATATATATCTATATGTATATATATATATATATATACACATCTCTCTCTCTCTCTCTCTCTCTCTCTCTCTCTCTCTCTCTCTCTCTCTCCTTAGAGAGTTGAGATAGGATGAGCTGGAATAGCAGAGTGGATCACTGGCTCACGAGCTTGATGACCTTGAGATACCTGCGATCATAGAACACATGAACTAGGCCGGGGGTTGATCCGGCGGAAACCCCTCCGACGCTCAAGTCAGACGTGCTGATAGTATAAATGGTCCAGAGAATACAATGGGTAGTATTACTCAGATAATAGGACGTACCTTAAGGAATGAGTTCAAATTTTTATTTATAGTTTAGTTAAGATTGTCGGGCCCAAACCTTACTTGAATGTGATTGGGCCCCGGTGATAGTGGTCTTCAATATTGGGTATGTGGCCCAATAGGTAAAGGAATTGTAGGCCCATTGAATTGGCCCAATTATATATATATATATATATATATATATATATATATATATATATATATATATATATATATATATATATATATATATATATATATATATATATATATCCCTCTCTAATTAGGGGTGAAAATGTTTGGTCTATCAAATTTATAATTAAAATAATATTTGACTTTTTTTTTAGAAATTATTTTAGTATTTAATTTGGTTTTGGTTGAATTCAATATGAGTCACTTCATTTTTAGTTGAACTTTCAATGGATCTAAAGTGGATCCACACGGATCCAGTTTTAAAAAAAAATCAACTTAATTCAATCCGGTTTATTTCAACTAAATTTAATCTAAACTAAATTCTTATAAACCGGACCAGATCTAATCAGATCCATGGAACCGGATCCAAATTACCACCCCTAAATCGTAGGTAGTTGAAACAAGTTGTTGAATTAAAGAGGGGCAACTAAAAATGGAGGCCACTACCAAGTATAGTAAGTAAATGAGATAAAAAAGGACCACAAAATCTCATATTTCAAAGGCGTGCGCGTTAGCATAACCCCCTATAATAGTACTATCTTGTATCCAATTCTTCTTACATTGCAAAATAAGGGTCGGAAATTGCGACTAAAATTTCGAATTCAGTCGATTCCGATAAAAAAAAAAAAAAAAAAAAAAAAAATTACCGATTTTGGAGCAATTGAGCTAAATGGGCTTTTATTAAGTAGCAGAAAGGCCTGAACTACAACATTACATATTAATTAAAAAAAACAAAAAGTGGGCTAAAACATTAATGGGCTTACAAACGGTGGCCCGGATAGCTCAGATAATTAACATCTAATTCAGTCATTAAAAACAATTAATTTCTCGTGATAAAACAATCAGGCAACAGCAATCGGATCAGCAAACAAGGGATAAATATCATCATACACAATTTTGGCGGAGATCAAATTAGCAGCCTCCGTTGGATGGAAGGCGTCCCAGAACAAATACTCGTCTCTGTTACTACACACGGCGCTCCCTCGTATGCAGTGCCCGCTGTTGCTCACATCCGTCGACGTCGGGCAACACGGCTCCGTCGCCACCGTGATGTTGCCTGCAAAAAAATCCACAATTAATTGACAGTTTTTGTTTTTTTTTTTTTGGTTCGATTAATTCATTCAATTTCGAGAAAAACACACACAAATGTGTGTTTTCCGTCCGGCCGTACGTACCGTACGATGTGGCGGTGGAGGTGTCTGTGTGAATGAATTTAGCGCCGGGGAGAAGTTTGTTGAGACTGTCGATGAGAAGCTTCACACCGTCGGCGAAGATCTGGACAATTTCGTTGCTGGTTTCGAAGCAGAAGGATCCGTCGGAGCTGCCGTAGGTGGATATCTGCTGGGGGACGCACCCTAATTTACCAGGTGCGAAAACGACGACGTTTCTCGCTCCGGTTTTGTACAGTTTCTGATAAAGCGCAATAGCAACTTTTCACATTTAATAAATATATAAATATTAAATTAAATTAAAATTAAATTAAATATTGATAGATAATGTTTACTATGAGCTGCTTTGTGTATTTGGCAATGAGGAGTGCGGCGAAGGTTTGCGAGGTCTGTTTTGCGGTCGAGGCGTAGTATTTGGGGAGGTAATTTGCGAGGTAGTCGTTATTTCCCAGTCCCACTGAATACAAACACGATTTCAAGTGTTTTTTCGCTGCGCTTTTCCCGCCCACCAATTTCGCGATGCGCGAAATCGTTGCCTCGTGGTTCGATAATTGCTCGTCGAAACTGATTACGTCACCCTTAAACATAGGATATACAAAAACACAAGAAATTAGGTCCTCAGTAGCAATATTTAGTAATGTTGATCTACACCTACCAATGTGGATGTGTGTGTATATAAATAGCAAATATCTATTAGTAGTGTTCTCCTGATTAGTTTATTAGAGGCTACAGTTGGCACACGTGCTTTTTTTGTCAAATTTTTCACCCAATTTTATATATATGAGAGAGAGAGAGAGAGAGAGAGATTGTTTGTGTGTAATGTACGTAAAGTTGACGTCCAGATTCATAAAGAATCCCAGCACCGCCGGAGCCATAGTTTACACCGCCGAGAATATACTGATTGGTGGCGGTAGCATACGGTGGAATGTACTCGTCAAAGCCCAACATTTCAGCTGCAAAATTAATTGATCAAAAATAAAATAAAAAATAGACACCATTATATTTAATCAATTAATTAATTAAGCAAAACAGAATTAATGTATATATATATATATATATATATATATACGTACGGCGTACCAATGATATCGATGGTATTACGGCCATTAGTGAATCTGCCGGTCGGGCCGGCGGGAAAGTCAACGCCGTAAGGCTCGTAGTTGACTTTAGCGGTGGTTTCGCGGTAATTGTTGTTGCCGTTGTCCACCAAAGAGTCGCCAAATATGAACAAGCACGGAACTTTTGGCTCACCGACAACCATACGATGATGACTTTGCAATATGATTACAACACATGCCAGAAGGTACCACAAGTTAAGCCTGGAGTACTCCATTTTTAGTTGCAGAAATCTTGTTGTGTATGTTGTATTGAATAAATTATGTGGCAAATAAGAGCCCATATAAATAGATATGAATATAATATTCAATAATTGGTTGGGGCACTGTTTGGCATTTCGCCAAATTTTCACGTGCAAATAGTGTTCATTGTTTATGTGGTTGTAATGAGAGACAGAGAGAGAGAGAGAGAGAGAGAGAGAGAGAGAGAGAGAGAGAGAGAGAGAGAGAGAGAGAGAGAGAGAGAGAGAGAAATTATAATATATAAATGTCTGGTCTATTGTGTGTACAATTGTAATTTAATATGGCGTTGATGGGTCTTTTCACCGTACTCTGTTTTCTTGACATAACCAATCGAAGACTATTCCACGAAACATAATCGAGTGGTTCTGTAATGAATCTTGATCCTAATTTATTGGATTAATGAAGAAAAAAAATATTTGTATTCAGTATATTGGCATACATTAATTTACTATTTGCATTGTGAAATGAATGAAATTTTTTTTTTTTTTTTCCAGAAGATGCCAAGAATGTACAATGAGGAGCGGACCAAGTTTGTACTACCAATTAATTTGACCAGGGTCCGCCTCTGGTACAATAGTACTAATGGTCCTTCAATTGTAAATCTGCAACATTTTATTGCCTTTTATTTTGAATTATTATGCAGTAAATGGAACCTGTAATTGAGCCGGGCCCCGATAGTTATATAAACCCGAAACTCGAAAAAATACGTAATACAAACCTGAACTTGGACTAATGAGACCCAACAATATATGAGTTTGAGCCTACAGTAACTACGCCAAATAGTACATAAACTTTGAGATAACCCAAAAATTTTAAAGGTAAACTTCAACTTAAATGGAACCCACCATGATTAATTATACTTTTCCATACTATTATAAGAATTACAACACAAAAATACAACTTCAACGGTTATTTAAAAAGGGAAAAAAAATAGGTATTACACAACAATACAAAATTTATAGATATTCATATTACTACATGTGATATAATGGTCCCTCGTAATCTTTGAGTACGTACACAAAGCCACATACATCTTATCTTGTTCTCTGTGTCTCTCTCTCTCTAGAGTTGAGCCAAACGGCGAATATCAAAGGGATGCGCATCGGATGCCTTCTCAGCACTGTACGCTCTTCTACCGACAATAATATTAGCAGCCTCCGTAGGATGAAACGCATCCCAGAAAACATATTCATCTCTGTTTTGGCATGAATTCTGGAATGGAAGGCATGTTATTTGCCCGTTGTTCCTCCCCACCCCACAGCACCCAGCGTTCGACACTCTAAAACCTGATTAACACACACAAATTAAAACATATTAATTAGAAGAAAAAAAAAACAGGGGACGGAAATTAAAAAGTGAAAAAAAGTATGGGGTTGCAAAAGCAATTACCGAAAGATGAGGGGTTGTCGATTAAATCCTGGAAAACATCGTACGCGTTGAGGTAGATGAACTGTGCATCCTGTGAATTGCTGTTGAACTCATCAACTAATGATCTGAGTCTGCTGTTGAATATCTGATTCGCACCGTTGATTCTTTGCACGCAAGTAACACCGTCGGGGCTATTTTGAGCCAGTGCATTCGGGCTGCACCCGATTTGCCCTATTCCGTTTAAAGCAAACTTCCTAGCTCCATAGTTGTACAGAGTCTACATACATTCAAACAACAAACAAAAATAATCAAAAAGGGTTCAAATTATTTTTAAAAAGTCTGTAATGAGTAGAGCTATACACGTATTTGCTCGGAATATTGTCGAATGAGAACGTCTGCGTATTGTTGGGGTGTATACTGTCGGCTAGTCGAGTAGTAATTAGGCATGAAGTAGTTGTTAAGATAGTCATTACTACCAACTCCAACTGAATATATGCACTTGCTCAAGTAATCCGCAGCGGTGTTTTCGTCGCCTAGTATATCCACCACTTGTGCAACTGTGTTCTTGTAGTTGTTTATTTGCGCCGAAAAATCGATTCGAGCACCCTAATTAAAAAAAAAGGTTAAACATGTCTTGTTTTAGTTAATGATGTTTTTAAGGAATGAGGGAGATCTTGTAATAATTAATACCAGTTGCTGTCCAGTTTCTTGTCTAATTCCAGCAGCAGCTGATGCGTAATTCACTCCCCTTAGTATTTGTTCCCCACGCGCAGTGGCGTACGGTGGAATGTAATCATCAAACCCTAGCAGCTCCGCTGTAAAAAGAAAAAAAAAGGAAAGGTCAATTAATTAATTTTATTATATTTAGATCGATATTAATTTTCACAGGACTAATAATAATAATAAATGAAAATTTATCTATATACGAACTTACCGACTACATCGACGGTAGTTTTACCGTTGGAGAATCTTCCAGTAGGGCCTTGAGGGAAATCAGTGCCGTACGGCAAGTAATTCGCCTTGGCCAATGACTGAATGTTGTTGTTATTACCATTGTCAACTAATGAATCACCAAATATGAAGTAACACGGAACTTGAGGCTCAGCTTTAACACCGTTACGGAGATTCACCGCCACAGATAAAAACACGCACAGAATCATCCATTTCTTTATAAGCCCACTCCCCATTATATATAAAGGTGAAGAGAATAATGCAAAAGGTAGGATCAGGAAATAAAGAAGTAAAGTGATGGAGGTGGTGTGTGATGAAATTTAAGGCATCAATGTGTAGGTATATATACATTGCAAGTTTTAAGACAAACAAGATTGCAAATTGGAGTTGACATTTTTTCTTTTTAGTTATTTTCAGGACAGGTATGGAGTTGGATTAGTTAAATGCATTGATTTCACGCGGATATAATGTGATTTACGCTACTCTCTACAGTGAAAACGGCAGTGCGGATAAGTGACCTGGTCTTCTCTCTATTTCTGTAACCATACATTTTAGTGCAGTTTGATATGAGGATCTGCAACCAATTTATTTGTGGGAGTAAATAGGGCTAGAAAAATAGTAAAATACTAAAAGAAAAGTTTCTTGATATACAAGTTTCTTGATGTTTTTACGAGAGCTTTTTTAATGTCGGCGCCAGGGCATGAATCCAACAATAAACTCGTTAAAACCTGTTGCATTTCTTACAAATAAGGTCAAAATAGACAGTAACCGAAATTTTAAATGGTTTACTATATCAATTAGAGTCGGAAAATATGCTCTTTGTTAGTGCATTGTCTAAACTGAGAAATTACCCAATCAGTTATCCGATAAAACGGTCAATAGAACCAACTGAAAAATAACTAATTATTTCAAATATTTGAAAATAGAGAAGGTAAAAAGGTTTTGACCTTAGGGAGAAAAGCTGGGCAACAGTTAATGGCATGGGAATTTAATGCAAGGTAGATAGCAAAACCAGTGCATTTAATGTTGAGACCAAGTCCTGGGAAGTGAAGTGCATACTAGAGGCTAAATGACACATTACTCCCTACATATAATTCACCTAGCTGCCTGCCGACAAGCATCGAACGTATGCACAAATCAAACTACTCCCCCCTGTCTAAAATCTTGTGATTATGATTGAAGAAAATGTATATGTTCTTATTATTAACTACTCATGGGTGCTGAATTAACGGTAATGTAAAAGGAAAGACGAGAGAAGTTTTTTTCTTAATTACGGGTATTAAAATTGTAAAGTGGTGCCAGCCTAAAAGGTTTAAGCGGAAAACAGGCACATGCATATCAAGAAAAGATAAGATAATTAATGAAATTGACTAAGATAGCATTCATTGCACATGTAAGTATAGCTAGGCTTTAGTTGTGCTGTTTCAATTAAATCAGGCAGTTGAAGGAAAAACAGCAGTAAGCACATACTTGAAACGGGGTCTACTTGAGAAAATGAACTTCGCCTTTCCACCACTTGATCTCTGAGAATGCAGGGCCTCTATTGTAAAGAACCCTCGAGCCCAAATGTCAAAGCTTTGTTTGGACCACACCGACATTAGATCTGGGATCCAACGCAGACCTGAAATGAGTTCAAATCAGATTTTCCACTAATTAACTTCAAATATGATTACTTCAGAAAACCAGTGAAATTCCGTGCACAAGGAACAAGCTATATCTTTCTTAATTTTCCCGGAGTTTGAACTTTAAGTCTGCTAACCAAATTCACGAGTTAATTGCATAGACCCCCCTGTGTTATTTCTCGGAAGCAAAAAACCCCCCCGGAAAAAAAAATTAGCATATGACCCCCTATGTTGTGTTTTAGTCAGCCCACCGCCCCTTTGTGTGCACTGACTCGTTGACTTACGCGAAATGACAAAAATGCCCTTCAGATAAATATATCCAACCTCTAGAATTTTATGACTCAAATGAAATTTTCAAAATTTTCAATTCAGTCCCTAGCACTTTCAATTTAGCCCTCTTCTCCAATTGAAAAAAAAAAAAACAACGCACACTTCAATTTCAATTTCTCAGCTCATAGCTCAACGGCGGCTGCAACGGCAGCTGTGTTTGAGAGGAGAATTCGGCGAAGTGTAGCTCGCCGGACCTCGATTGGCGACGACTTTAGAGAAGATCTGAACTCGCGGCAGCGGCGGCGGCGGCAGCAGCGACGGCGGCGGCAGCAGCGGCGGCGGCGGCGGTCGCTGGGCAACGTCGGAGAAGATCTCCATATTTCAGAGGTAGAATTCCCCTGCGAATTGATCTCCCCAGGACTCCGGCACACCTTCTCCACCAAATTAAACCCCTTCGGCGGCGGCGGATGCAGCAAATACTCCGAACCGTCGTCCATAACCCGAAACGGCATAAGCAAGTCCGACGTCTCGAATAAAAACGGATTCTTTTCATTACCGCCATGCGATTTGGTGAATTTGCAGGGGTTTGCTTTGGTTGGGAAAATCTTAGGGTCAGCCGTGGAGAGAATCGCCGCCGCCTCGTTGTAAGTCTGGTTCGGCCGTTTCCGAGGCGTCCGCGGCTTCCGGGTGGAGATTGCGAGAGGGCAGTTGCTGGATTCAGAGAGAGTTGATGAAGGAGAAGATGAGTTTGAAATCCATGGAGGAAGGGGGGTGGGGATGGAGGAAGGGGAGTGGTTCAATTATTTGGGGAAGAACACGATTTATTCTTTTTTTTTTTTTCCTGTATTCTTTATATTTGTTTTGACAATTTTGATAATTACAATTTAGTCCTATAACTTTAGATTATTTATAATTAAATCCATCTGAGTTTTTTTCCTCTTACAAAGGGTTTTTATGTCTTTTCCTGTCCTAAAATGTCCTAAAACGCACGCCCAGCTGCATGAACCGCGAGTGTATCCCACGATTCGCTCGTAGGGTCCTTATTGTCATTGACTTCCTTTCATAGGGGGGTATTTGCTAATTGTTTTATCCGAGGGGTTTTTTTGCCAATTAGAGATTTCACAGGGGAGCCGAGTGCAAATATCTTTCTTAATTTTCCCGGAGTTTGAACTTTAAGTCTGCTAACCAAATTCACCAATATCGGAGAAGTCTACATTCTCAACAGAAAGAAAACGTCGATAACATCTAAAAAGATCAAATGACAGATGTTATTATATGACCAAAAGGCTGTTTACTAAGACAAATCATTAAGAGTTACAAGCCGGTAGATCACAAGGAAAACAAATACAAGATTTATACAAACAGAAACAAGTTACAATCGAACTTCCCTTCCTTTATGGAATAGTTTAGGCCCAGAGCCGTGAATAATCACGGTTCTCAAATAGGCATCAGTGTACAACAAAAATACATACTTCCCAAATAGAACAGGATCAACTCTAAAAAATTGTTGACAACACCAAAATAGAACTAGCCTTCCAGTATGAGAACCATAGTGCAGCCGAACTCGGAAAATAACTGTTGACACCTTGCACATAGACCACATTTTCAAAAAAATCCCAGATTCTTTTCAGAACTTCAACCTCTGAAAACATCAGACGCAGTACGTTCTTCCAAGCTTTCAGATAAATGTACTGCAGTTCAGTCGAAATGAACAGCTGCTTATCTGTAAGCACGTTGGTGTCAAATAGTCCATCACCTAGCAATACTGCCAAACCACCCATATATGATAATATTACATTACTGCTACATCCATAGTCAGCAGATTAAACTTTTCGCATGCAGCGTAAATAAATAAATAAATGCCGTCGAACGAAAAAACAGGTATGTATCGTTCAGAGGTCGGTCTTGGGAGCAGCTGAGGAGGCATATTGAAGAGCAATGTCCTTGAAAACTTGTAGCAAACCCTTGAGGTCATCGGAACCCAACTCGAGGCAATCCTTCAGCAAACCACCCTCCATAACTTCTTTCTGCAGCGTCTCCACCAGTTCCCGCAGTGGCCCCTGCCCATTTGAACCAACATAAAACCATTAGTTCATATTTTTTACCCATATAAACAACAAAATTTTCACCAATAGAAATAAAATTGAAAAACCAACATTTTTGCCCTCTTTCTCCTTGTCAGTGACAAATTAGTCTAAATGTTTATAATTAACAAGTAATCAAGTAAATTTCGTTTTCTTCATCCGAATGTAAGCAAGCAATAAATAGCAAAATAGAAAAACGTATAAAAAATTCGTACGTACAGATTGACGGAAAACTTTGAGCAATCGAGAGAAGAGGGATTTCGAAACCCTAAGGGCATTTTTGTAATTCCGACTGACCCAAGCCAACCTCTCCGCATCCGAGTTGATGCGATTCAACTCACTCAAAGACCCTAACAACTCATTCAGATCCGACAGTAGGCCGCCTAGGGTTCCAAACGACATCGTGTCTCTCCACGCGTAATTCTTCACATAATCCCATCCAACATTCAAAGCGAACTTGTAGAACCCCACCCCCAGCCCCCGCTCGAGATTACGGGCCAACGCTCTCGCCCTCGCCGCCCCCTCATAATCGCCGCGGGCGGATCGGAGTGTGGCGACGCGGGAAGTGAGGGAGTGGGAGAGGGAAAATAGGGTGTGGTAGTTGGATAAGAGGAAGGAATTAGTCAGCGTAGAAGATAACACGAGCAGAGAGAGAAAAAGAAACGATTTCTTCGTCGTCGCCGCCATCAGGTTTACCGGAGCTGCGGCGGCGGCGGCAGGGTTTTCTCGACTAGTATTTCACGTTAGAGTCGGCCCAAATTTAAACGTTAATTGCCGGCCCGTTTAAACTAATGGGTTTAATAAAAGCCCAACATTAATCAAATATATCAAATGAGCCCAGCAAAAAAAAGAATCACGTTATTTGGTCCTAATTGAAATTAGGGTTAATATGCTATGAGCCCTTCAAACAAAACATAATTTGAACTAAATGACAAGTTTAAATCCATTTTTTTAATTATATCCATAATTTGAGATAATATATGGCTCACATCCCTATAAAAAAATTAATCCCTATCTTACCCTTATACCCTAAATCTTATAAACTAATTATTTACGTTTCTCCGTCAGATCTATTCTTCTTCTTCTTCTCTTCTTCTGCTTCTCTCTTTGTCTCGTTTTCTCTGGCTCTCTTTCACTCAATTTCACGTTCTCTCTCTCGCACCACTCTGTGATTGAAGAAGGTGGTGGCTATGGCGACGACCATGGCGGTGGAGGCGGCGACATGGAAAAGGTAGTTATCAAGGTAAGTAAGCGACGATGATGGGATGAGCCGTTGTGGTCGGCGACGCTCGAAGTTCGAGGGTGATGCTGGCCAGCGGCGGTGCTCGGAGTTCGAGAATGGTGTTGATGGTCCGGTGATGTTGGGCGAAGGTGATGGCGGCGTGGGTGGGGTGGGTGGTATCCTTAGTGGCGTGGATGGGGGTGGGTGGTCTTTGGCGTCACGGATCTAGGGTTTGGTGGGTGGATCTAGGGTTTGGTGGGATGGATCTAAGATTTTTCGATTTGATGTCTATGGGTTACTATGGGTGTGTGACGGCTAGGGTTAAAAGGAAATGCTAGGGTTTCAAGAATATGACATCGGAGATGTCTATGGATTACTACGGGTTACTATGGATTACTACAGTTTCCTATGGGTGTCTATACATAACTTAGACCTATGGATTACTACAGTTTCCTATGGGTGTCTATACATAACTTAGACCGATTTTTTTTTTTAAATTCATAATTTTTAATATTACGTAGAAAAGAATGGAAAAAATAAATTCCTAAAATACTGAAAAAAAATACGAAAAATGAATAATAAAATAAAAAAGAGTAATATGTTCAACGTAAAAAAAATGTTCGATGCAAAATGAAATGTTAAATGTATAATAAAAAATGATAAACGCAGTTTAAATATTACTTAATGCAAATTTCATATTTTGTGTGTGGAGGGCATTTTTGGGATAAAATTTATAAAGGATGTGAAACAAATGTTTTGTTAGACTTGTCATTTAGTTCTAATAAGTTTTGTCACCAGGGACCTATATCTTAAGGCCCCTTGAAATTATGGCCGTTAGAGTAAGGCTGTGTTTGGCCTTACCTAAACAGACTTATTGAAATAAGGAAACTAGTATTAAATTGAATACAACAAATTATTATTTTAATAATTTTTCCAATTCGAGAGAGACGAGACGCGCGCGCACGCACAACACACCTGTGGCAGAGAGGCAGAAATCTCTGCATGGCGGAATAGTGAGAGAGAAAAAGCTGTGTGGCATCACAATCCCAAAGATCCAGTAATCAGAAGTAACAACCACTTTCTCTCTCTACATTACTCCCGTGCTTCTCTCTCTATATATGGTCGGATTAAATCTAAAGATTTTTTTTTCTCTCTCTACATTTGGCCACATCCTCCAAAAATATCCTCTGTAGTTTTAAGTTTTGCCAACTCGCACTTGTCTTCTCTATGTGGAGCATCGTTTCCAATTCCGATTCTAATTCCTGCCGATTCTGAGTAGAGAAGATGGAATCGCCTCAGGGGAATAGCAGTTCTGACGACAATTTGGTGAGCCCGCGTAACCCTTGATTTAATTTTTCTCCGCAATTTAGTACCTTCTCGAATTTTCTGATTTTTTTTTCCTTTGAATCTACGAAATTTGTCGAATTAGAGTTTTTAATTTGCCCGCGTTTTCGTTTGTGAATTGAAGAACGAAAACTGTCTAGTAACAGTTACGATTGTGGTGTTTGGGTAAATATAGTGATTTTTCTTGAGTTCGAAACAATTGATTGATCCGATTCACATAGTTTGATACTCACTCACCTCAGTGTTGGGATTATGAGAATTATTGGTTACCGATTTTGTTGCAGGATGAATTACTAATCACTCACACGCCGGATAAGAAATCCGACTTCACTTCATCTATCCCCACAAGTAGACTTGAAAGGCTTTTAAGAGACAGAGAGTTAAGAAAGTCTAACAAGTTCTCTTCTTTTAACGAAGAATTACGAGACAGTAATGGCGATTTGGACGCAAATGAGCCGTACCTATCTGATGGTGAGAGAGTATATAAAGAGGAAGATTTTGTTGAAGGGAGTACTCCGGTAAGACAGAGGTTACTGGTTGTGGCGAATCGACTTCCTGTTTCTGCAATTAGGAAAGGTGAAGACTCATGGACTCTTGATGTCAGTGTAGGAGGCCTAGTTAGTGCTCTTTTGGGTAAGAAGTAAGAACTATTTATTGTCTATGCTTTACTGGTTCTACAGATTGTCTATTCTTGATCCATTTAATTATATCCTCTTACAGGTATCAATGAGTTTGAAGCTAGGTGGATAGGGTGGGCTGGTGTAAATGTTCCCGACGAAGTCGGACAGAGGTCACTAACCAAAGCTCTAGCTGAAAAGGTCTGTGTACTTTGTTTCATATGGAAGTGTTGTTCATTTATTTGAAGGATTAACTCATGTCTGAAACTTATTGTTCTACAAAATGCAGAGGTGCATCCCTGTGTTTCTTGATGAAGAGATTGTTCACCAATACTACAATGGCTACTGTAACAACATATTATGGCCACTTTTCCACTATCTTGGGCTTCCACAAGAAGACCGCCTTGCCACCACGCGAAGCTTTCAGTCTCAGTTTGCTGCCTACAAGATAGCAAACCAGATGTTTGCTGATGTCGTGAACGAGCATTACAGGGAGGGTGATGTTGTTTGGTGCCATGATTATCATCTGATGTTTCTACCGAAATGTCTTAAAGAGCATAACAGCAAAATGAAAGTCGGTTGGTTTCTCCACACACCTTTCCCCTCCTCTGAAATTCATCGCACGTTGCCGTCAAGATCGGAGCTTTTGAGATCTGTTCTTGCTGCTGATTTGGTTGGGTGGGTCCTTTGACTAATGAATTATAAAATACAAAGAAAAAAGATCAATATCTGACATACATTGTTCTGATATTTGCTCCTAGATTCCATACCTATGATTATGCGAGACATTTCGTAAGTGCCTGCACTCGTATTCTGGGACTCGAAGGCACACCTGATGGTGTGGAAGATCAAGGAAAACTGACTCGTGTGGCTGCGGTATAGGCATATTGAAATACCAGAACTTTGTTTCTTACACTTCATATCCAAAACATAATTTCATTTGTACATTTCGTGGTAGTGTTAAGACTAACTTTATTAGTACTTCTGAATTACAGTTCCCCATTGGTATAGATTCTGATCGATTCGTTCGAGCTCTTGAGCTGCCACAAGTAAAGGATCACATCAAAGAATTGGAAGAGAGATTTGCAGGGAGAAAGGTAAATATTGTTTATAAAGGAACTTTAGTCCCTAATGTATATTTGGCATTCTTAGTGTGTTATGTGGGATTTCATTTTTGAACTTGTACAATAATCTAATGAAATAAATTCAATGTTTTTGTTCGATCTTTGGACTATGTATGTTACTGGTCAACGCAGATTCTTAGTGACTAATCCTGCTTGTCTGGATATGAACAGGTAATGCTAGGGGTTGACCGTCTTGACATGATCAAGGGAATACCCCAAAAGATTTTGGCATTTGAAAAGTTCCTTGAAGAAAATCCGATTTGGTGTGACAAGGTAGTGCTAGTACAAATTGCTGTACCAACAAGGACAGATGTTCCCGAGTGTATGTAACCTTGTCCTCTTGCTTAAATCTGATTGAATTCAAGAATCTCATAGTTTCCTTTTTTATATCCTCCTTCCCCTCCAAAGTCCAAAAATATATGTAGATATTCTATTGCTTATAAAATATTCTTTATCTGGCAGACCAAAAGCTGTCATCTCAAGTTCATGAGATTGTTGGAAGAATAAATGGAAGATTTGGAAGCCTTACATCCGTTCCGATACATCATTTGGTGAGAATTGTGTGCCTTAAAAGTAAACTGATAAACTTACAGTTGCTTAGGAATCATCATCAAATTATGAAGTACATTTTGCTTCTCTTTTTGAAGAAATTGATTCCATGCTTATACTGCAATTTATTCTTCTATTACAGGACAGATCTCTTGATTTCCACGCATTATGTGCACTATATGCTGTCACTGGTAAGCATTTTCTTACTGTTCGGATCTGATTTACCCCTCTGATTGCTTGGTATAGCAAGTAACCCATGTGATCAATCGGACAAGAACATAACTTTAAATGAAATAAGTATTTGCATAAATTACAACCTTTTATGTGCATATTACCTTCATCGCATGTTTTTATCTCATTATACTTGTTACACTGTAAATATTTCCACCATTATACTGTATGTTGAACTTTTCCTTTTAGATGTTGCCTTGGTTACATCTTTAAGAGATGGGATGAATCTTGTGAGCTATGAATTTGTGGCCTGCCAAGCTGTAAAGAAAGGCGTCCTCATTCTGAGTGAGGTAACAATGTTTAATCTGCTCTCTTACAAGTAGTTTGACTTCAATTCATTCTAGGGATAACAGATGATTAATTATGCTTCAGTTGAAATCAATCTTATGATGTTATATTTTCAGTTTGCTGGGGCTGCACAGTCTCTTGGTGCTGGAGCAATCTTAGTAAACCCTTGGAATGTTACAGAAGTTGCTGCATCAATTGGTTATGCTCTGACTATGCCACCCGATGAAAGAGAAAAGCGACATCGCCATAATTTCACCCATATTACTACTCACACTTCCCAAGAATGGGCCGAGACTTTTGTAAGGTGATCGATCTTGCATCACTTTTTAATCTTTTATAATTATTCGCACAGCTAAAGTATTTTTCTGAACCTAGTTTTTTTTTTTCATTTTCCTGTTTATCTGTCAGTGAGCTTAATGATACAGTTGTCGAAGCACAGCTAAGGACTCGGCAAATTCCACCTTTACTTCCTACAGGAGAGGCCGTTGACCATTACATGTGCTCAAATAACCGCTTACTCATTCTGGTATATTCATGTTCTTCGTCTCCGAAACTAAGCCCTTTTTTATTTCTTTTTTGGTTTTCATTATGAACTAATGGAAACTTAATTGCAGGGTTTTAACGCAACACTAACAGAACCTGTCGACACACAAGGAAGAAGGATTGATCAGTTCAAAGAAATGGAGCTGAACTTACATCCGGATTTGAAAGAGCCCTTGAAAAAACTATGCGATGACCCAAAGACCACAGTGATTGTTCTTAGTGGAAGTGACAGAAATGTCCTTGACGAGGTTTCCTGCTTTCACATAAGATCCACTTTTCCCATCAGCGCATTCTCTTCTTGTTGACTGATGTGTTGTGCAGAATTTTGGAGAATATAATTTGTGGTTAGCAGCAGAACATGGTATGTTCCTGCGCCTCACCTCGGGAGATTGGATGACCACTATGCCAGAAAACCTAAACATGGACTGGGTTGACAGCGTCAAGGTACAAATACAATACATACCCCCGACATATTAACATCAAATTTATTTCATAAAATCATAGTCAGAGCAACTTTCAATTTTTTTTTAAATTTTTTTTGTTTAGCATGTTTTTGAGTACTTCACTGAGAGGACCCCACGTTCGCATTTCGAGCTTCGGGAGACTTCACTTGTATGGAATTATAAGTATGCAGGTGAATTATTATGATTTTTTTTTTGCAATTTCCTTTTTCCCAATCCATTATACAAAGTACTATACTATGTTTAGTTTTAAATCTTATTCTTTACATATTTTGCTCAGATGTTGAATTTGGGAAGCTTCAGTCGAAGGATCTGCTACAGCACCTATGGACAGGCCCGATTTCGAATGCTTCTGTAGATGTCGTTCAAGGAGCGAGATCTGTTGAGGTTCGAGCAGTTGGAGTAACCAAAGTGAGTTTACTTATGGTCTATAAAATATTTGTTGCAATTCTTTCCTTGCTTAAAAAACACTACCAAATTTTTGCAGGGTGCTGCAATCGATAGGATTCTAGGGGAAATAGTTCATTACAATGCCGTCAAAACTCCAATCGACTACGTTTTGTGTATCGGCCATTTCCTACCAAAGGTTCGTCATTTCTAGTAGTTTTTTTCCCCCTTAATGTCTTAGTATCTTAACAAGTGGAGAAAAAAATGTTAACAGGATGAAGATATTTATACATTTTTCGAGCCAGAGCTTCCAGTGGGGCCCCCACCTACTACGAGGGGTAAAATAGCCAATTCACTCAACAGATTTACTCCGAATTCGCCTGGGATGTCGGCTTTCTGCCGCAAAGCGCCACCTGTACCTTTACCGGGGCCCGATAAGAGAGCGAATAGTTTCTTGGGAAACGGGAATTGGTGGTCTAGGATGAGGGAAAAGATGACTGTGCATGAAGGGTCTTCGGTTCTTGATCTCAAAGGTGAGAATTACTTCTCGTGTGCTGTAGGGAGAAAACGGTCAAATGCGAGGTATCTTTTGGGATCTTCGGCTGAAGTAGTCTCTTTGCTGAAGGAGCTAGCAGATTGTCAGCTGTGAGATTGTTGTCTAATTTTATTTTTCTTGTTAGTTTTTATTTATTTAAATTTTGGTTATGAGGTAAAAAGTAAACAGGGGAGGGGCCAAGGTAATGATCTCACCACCTCCAATAATGCAGTAGTTTTTTGCTTAAGGTTTTTGATAGTTGGTGAGTTAATAATTTTATGTTCTGAAAAATTATTGTTATAACATCATATGCGATTGGAATTCGGCATCGGGGCCGGACTCCCGTATTTTTAGTTTATCAGACCTATATAGACCAAAGGGTCGCAACCCGCAAAATGGGCCACAAGAGTCGGAAATTCACCACATTGGCTGTAGGAAGTCAAGTGGGTCAAGAGCTCGTCGAGATGAGACGCGGTAGGTGACGAACTGATCCTATGACTGTTAGACGATACAATCTAAGCTTTGATAGAGAGAGGCAATAGGAGAATCGAGAACGACCACTTAAGTCGGTACTTTTCGTTGACTTTGTCGCACCCACGATTATAATTATGAGTTTGACATTTATTTATATATTTATAGTAAACTCAGTGTATCTGAAGTAGTGATTATTGGCCATAAAGAGAAACATCAAAACATAGCAGGATGGATTTCATGGTGGTATTTAAGCCGTGTTTGGGTCACTGTTTTGATAAATATATATACGGTCATCATCGTGATCAAATGGTCCCTTAATTCACGCATGCTAATTATTTGGTAATAAAAATTACAAAAATCATTTCTATCAATCTACGGAACTACATATGACTATGATTTTATCAGACTTTGAAAAAAAGATGATAAAGAAAGTTGACATATTGTTTCAATGTAAGAAAGAAATTAATAATAGATGATATTTTTTATGAATAATGGCGCACGCCTTTAGAATATGAAATAAGGGTGGTCCTTTATTTATTTATTTTTTTAAATTTAATCTCAGTCACTTACCATACTTAGTCGGAGTGGCCTCCATTTTCATTAGCCACCCCTACCTCTCTCTAATTCAACTACTTGTCCCAACTACCACTAATATTTCAGTTTCACAATATATATAATTTTTTTTATTTTTTATTTTTTTGCATTTACATTTATTTTTTATTTTCACGAGTATCTGTATTATAACCTAGGACTTGAGAAGTATCTCATAAATTTATTTGGGAATGAGAATATCCTTATCTTCAAATAGCCTTTTTTTTTTTTTTCCTTGCAGAACTTTTTCACAAGCATCAAACGAATCTTGAAAATAATAGTTTATTTAAAAAATATGCAGATTTTTTTTGAAGATTTTTTTTTTTTAATTATGTAGATTTAAAAAAGCTATAATTAAGGGGTTGAAAAGCAATTCAATGGAGGAAAGTCCATCAATTATAATATAAGTTAATATATATATATATATATATATATATATCCTAGTAACAACTAACAAACACCACATCATTAGGGAGAAAATATGTATATCTATAGTCAAGTACTTTTCAAACGTAATATTTGTTTTATTCCTTAACTTTTTTCGTAACTGAAGATAAAAGATTCCATTTGTTGGAAGTTACATAATCTTTGGGCTTTGAGTGAAACTAAACTTTTTTCTAGGTCAAAATGGATTCACTTATCTACTAATCAAAGAACACCATTCAAAATAAATATAAATAAATAAATAAAAGATTCAAACAAAGGTTCTTCTTTAACATATATATATCTATAAATATTCAGCGTATCAGCTCAATATTCCATAGCTTTAACGATGGAGAATTTTCATTCATCCATTTCCCTGGTTTTGCTTCTTCTTCTTTCTCCTCTTCTGGTTTCATGCACTGAGAAACAGGTTCGCTTCTTTTCTTTCTTTTTTTTTTCTTTTTTTTAATAAAACTTTCTGCATATCTGAAAATGTATATGTATATATTGTTGACAGGTGTATATAGTGTACTTTGGAGAACACAGTGGAGACAAAACATTGCAAGAAATCGAAGAAAGCCATCACTCGTATCTCTTCTCCGTAAAGGAAACCGAAAGGGATGCAATATCTTCTCTTGTTTACAGTTACAAGCACACCATCAATGGCTTCGCCGCTCTCCTCACTCCGACGGAAGCTTCCAAGCTATCCGGTACGGTCAGTGTGTGTGAAAAGATATATATAGTGTATGTATGCATATGTTTGACAATTGAATATTTGGATTGAACAGATATGGAGGAAGTGGTGTCGGTGTTTCGGAGCCACCCGAGAAAGTACACACTGCACACAACAAGATCATGGGAATTTGCTGGTTTACAATATGAGGCAGCAAAAATGAACAAGGAAGATTTATTGCTCAAATCCAGATATGGCAAAGATGTTATTATTGGCATCTTAGACAATGGTATATATATATATATATATATATATATATATATATATATATATATATATATATATATATATATATATATATATATATATATATATATATATATATATATATATATATATATTATTTCACCATATATGTGTGTGTGTTGTGTGTGCATGACTGAGATTTGTTGATGGATGGATCAGGTGTGTGGCCGGAGTCGAAAAGCTTCGGGGACGAAGGGGTGGGCCCCATACCGAAAACATGGAAAGGAACTTGCCAATCTGGTGATGCATTCAACTCTTCACATTGTAATAAGTGAGTCTATATATATATACATATATGATTTTTATATCCACCCTTAATTCAGTTAACGAAACTATTTGAATCACCATTACTTTCTTGCAATTTCATGGAAACAGTTGTTATTTATCTATCTTTTTATGGAATAAACTTCCAGGTATGTTTTTATTTATTTATTTTTTGGGAAAAAAAAATAGCAAAAAAGAAAAGAAAAGAAAAAAAGAAGCATCAATTGGCCATGCATACTGTCCTACATCGCATGTCGTGACATGCATCACTTAGTTGGCTTAATTTGCTGTTTCGATTATTTCCGATGTTGTCTATTTCGATCAAACAACAAATTTATTTATTATTTTTTGTCATTTACTATTTTCCAAATGCCATCTTGTGAACTTGTCTGACCAAACATTATATTGGCCCGTCCTTTTCATCCATATATCAACTCCCTCTGCCTAGTAACAAATTAACAATACTAGTTGGTCAAAATTCAAAAAGAAAAATTGGTCAATTATTCTAAATACTAGGAATTTTACATTTGATTTTTTTTTTCTAAATAAGATGATGAAAATCCAAAATAGAGACTGAAATCAACCGCAAATTAAAATTTCAACTGAATTTGAATCTCGTGACGTTTTTTGGCAGGAAAATAATTGGGGCCCGATATTACATAAAGGGCTACGAAGCCTACTACGGCCCACTAAACAGAACGCTCGATTTTCTCTCACCTCGCGACAAAGACGGACACGGGACCCACACATCGTCCACCGCCGCCGGCCGCCGGGTCAACAATGTCTCCGCCCTGGGCGGCTTCGCCTCAGGCACCGCCTCCGGCGGCGCACCCCTGGCTCGCCTGGCCATCTACAAAGTGTGCTGGGCCGTACCGGGCCACGGCAAAGAAGACGGCAACACCTGCTTCGAGGCGGACATGCTCGCCGCCATTGACGACGCCATTTCCGACGGTGTTGATGTACTGAGCATTTCGATCGGAACAAAAGACCCCACGCCGTTCAATCAGGACGGAATCGCAATCGGCTCTCTTCACGCCGTCAAGAAAAACATCGTCGTCGCATGCAGCGCCGGAAATGCCGGACCCACCCCATCCACCTTGTCCAATCCAGCTCCGTGGATTATCACGGTCGGAGCGAGCAGCGTCGACCGGAAATTTTCAGCACCGGTCGTGCTCGGGAATGGCATCAAACTCGCGGTAAATGTTTTAAACTACTTACATAATCAATTAGTTAAAAAAGGAAAATTAAAAAAAAAAAATTAATGAATGTGTTTTGCAGGGGCAAACAGTAACTCCATATAAACTGGAAAACAGATTGTACCCGTTAGTCTACGCGGGTCAAGTAATCAACCCTGACGTGCAGAAAAACTTATCCGGGTTCTTTCCTCTTTCCTCCATTTTCATCTCCCATTCTTGGAAGTAAATTAATCATGACATTATTACATAATTCTGAAATATGCAGACAATGTTTACCTGGTTCGCTTTCACCATCGAAAGCAAAAGGAAAAATCGTGTTGTGTTTGAGAGGGAATGGAACTCGAGTCGGTAAAGGCATGGAGGTGAAAAGAGCGGGAGGAATCGGTTTCATATTAGGAAACAGTGAAGCAAACGGAGATGAATTAGCAGCAGATGCGCATCTTCTTCCGGCCACAGCTGTCAATCATGTAAACGCTCTCGAAATTCTCAAATACATCAATTCTACACGAGCACCAAAAGCGTATATCGAACCAGCAAAGACGGTACTAGACACCAAACCAGCTCCTTTCATGGCTGCTTTCTCCAGCAGAGGCCCCAGCACTGTTTCACCCGATATTCTAAAGGTATATTTGATTACTCTTTTATTTCGTTTCTCCATTTTCTTGACATATATGTTACACACGTTTCTGCTCAACAGCCCGATATCACAGCCCCTGGAATAAATATACTAGCAGCATGGAGCGAAGCATCTTCTCCGACAAAGTTGGCAGCAGATAATCGGATCGTGAAATATAATATTCTATCGGGAACTTCAATGTCATGCCCACATATAGGCGGTGCATCTGCTCTTATCAAAGCCATACACCCCACTTGGAGCAGTGCCGCCATAAGATCTGCTCTTGTCACCTCCGGTACATACATATATATATTTCATGTACCCTCGATTATGACTTAATCAATCACGTATAATCAAATGTTTGTTTTTCTTGAATTGCAGCTGGACTGACTAACAACGAGGGTAATCCTATCAGCGATGCATCCGGCAATCCAGCGGACCCGTTCCAATTCGGGTCGGGTCATTTCAGGCCCACGAAAGCAGCGGATCCTGGGCTCGTGTACGATGCTTCTTACAAAGACTATCTTCTCTTCTTATGCGGCAACGGAATCAAGAATCTTGATTCTTCATTCAAATGCCCGAAGAAGTCACCATCTATGGGCGATCTCAATTACCCATCTCTGGCAATACCGAAACTCAACGGCACATATACAACGGTGAGAACAGTTACGAATGTGGGCGGAGGCAAGAGTGTGTATTTTGTGAGCGTAAAACCTCCACCTGGAATCTCGGTGAAAATATCGCCTCCTATAATATACTTCAGCCGTGCTGGACAGAAGAGAAGTTTCACCATCACCGTAAAAATAGAGACAAGCACCGTTGAGAAAGATAAGTATGTGTTTGGATGGTATACATGGTTCGACGGAATCCACAATGTTCGAAGCCCCATCGCTGTTTCAGTAGCATAATCATTTTTTTCTGTGTATTGATAAACAGATTTACTCTATATACATTAGCTCACAATAAAAAAGAAAAAATAAATAAAAGAAAAGGGGATGTTGAGTATGCAATTTGGATACAACAATTGATCATTGGATGAAACAGTAACAAAACCAAAATTTTGGAGCCTATTCAGTATTCACCATAACCGTAGTTTCGCGATATTGAATTCATAATCAAGGTCTCAAAATTACCCTTTTTGCCCCCATGAAGTGGATGTATTTCCATTCAATTTGGTATTTCTTCTTCCTCAGCACTTATCCTCTTGACCTACCACACCTCAAAAAGGCTCGTGCAACTCTTCTAATTCACCTCCATTTCAGCAAAATACCTGATAATTTATAAGCAGAGAATAAATTCAGCACCAGATTCATCAAGGAAGAAAAAAGAAAAAGTTGCCGCAAATTGGGGAAGCAATCACAACATTGTAAATTACACTAGTTATTGCTTTCTTCGTAGTAACCACTGACCTCCGATGCGACGAACGTTTCTACACTGTGACTGTGTGTTTGTGTGTGTGAGAGAGAGAGAGGAGAAGAGAGAGAGAGTAAATGAAACACAAATATCGAAGGGAACTACTACTCAGCATTGAGTGGGATTTTGGGCTTGGGCAACTCTACAAACCTATAACATCAAAGAATGAATGGCCCAATAAAGGATAAGCCCATTAATGTTAATTGCAGATTAACTAGTTTCTAATTAGTATTACTGTTGTTATAATATTTAGGGTAAATTACAACCACCCCTGAGGTATGGTCAAATTACCCAAAACCCCCTCATGTTTGGGTAATTACAATCACCCCTCAACTATATATATTTTTACACGTTCACCCTTGCGGTTTCAGATTTAGTGGAATCTTCGAGATTATATGGAATATTATCACTTTTGTACCATTTTTATCACATTCAAACATTACATTTTGAAACGAGATGATCATAATATGTGTTTTTTAACTTGTATATATCAGATTATGGTGCATCAAAAACTGTATTTTTACACAAAACGAGTACAAACTAGAGCACATTCCACGAAATCTAGATGATTATGTTGAATTTGACAGCATAACGGTGGAGTTGTAAGAAAAAAATCATAGTTCAAGGAGTAGATGTAATTATCCAAACAAGAGGGATTTTTTCGTAAATTAACCATACATCAGGGGTGATTGTAATTTACCCTAATATTTATATAATTTGATATAATTAATTGAACTAGCAAATAACAAAATTTATGAACCAAAGGCCAGTTTGATCATTTCATTGTGCATCATACTATATAGTCAACGACTACATAATCAAATATTAAAATTGCGTGTAATTCGACGAAAATTGTGATGAACGGGTAGAGAACAAAATATGGTACTACGAAAGGCTATAAGAAAAAAAAAATATATATACATATGGATAAGGAAAATGCACCGGCTTTCACAATCAAGGGCATCATCAAGTATTACTTGAAAAATTCCATAACACGAGTGCATTGACTTCGATAAATAGTTATTTAAAATACGCTATTATTTATTTATTTATTATTATTAAATAGTCATACAACATGTTCGATCAACTAGAGGGAGAGAGAGAGAAGAACAATTGATATGCTCGATTCTAGTTCAGTTCACACCACAAGAAGTATTGTTGAGATTATTGTGTCACGTATGGTTAGTTTGGTGTAGTTTACATCTCTTGTACAGATTACGAGTTGCACGAGAGCTAAGTTTATCCAATACAGTACTTACTTCAAACATCCTTCGGCCAATTCCTCCATACATCATATTTGTAGTTTTTAAAATAGAAGTCATTAGCCATTTCTAATAAGCTACTATATTATATTATCCCCCCCCCCCCCCCCCCCCCCCCTGTCAACGAAGAAATGGTTTTAATTAACTCTTAATGACTAACGTACATTATTTAGTGCACGCAAACATTAAGCATTATATTGTTTAGGATAGATCCTTTCTTGATTACCTACTTGTACATGTATATATAAACTGCGAGCAATGAGCCAATGAAATATAATTAGCAGAGAAACAGCTTAATTAATGAGAATGAAAAATCACTTACTTATAATCGTTGTTTTTTGCGCACTAGCTCTACTTGTCAACATTATTAATGTCTCATCAACCTCATCTGAACTACCAAAGGTTTTACATCTCATCGATATCTTCAATAATTTTACGCGTACGATCTTGTCCATATTTATGATCGATCGAAATATGTGTGTGTGTGTGTGTGTGTGTGTGTGTGTGTGTTATATAGGTGTACATAGTTTACCTGGGAGAGCATGTTGGAGACAAAACATTCCAAGAAATCGAAGACGCTCACCACTCGTATTTGCACTCCGTCAAGGGATCGAGAGAGGAAGCCAAAGCCTGCGTTGTTTACAGCTACAAAAACGTCATCAATGGCTTCTCCGCCCTGCTCACCCCTGATGAAGCTCATAAAATATCAAGTGATAGCCTCATAAATATAATTAAATAGAACAAATAATATATATTTATGCATGCATGCATAAATATATTATTTTACATAATTAATTGATTAGAGATTTGCTTGCTTAAATTGTTGGACAGAGATGGATGGTGTCATTTCAGTGTTTCATAGCGACCCCAAAAAAACGAGGCCTCACACGACAAGATCATGGGATTTCATTAACTTACTCGAAGCTAAATGGGATCCCACACGACCCAACACCAGAGATAAACTGTTGACTCAAGCTGGCTACGGCCAGAATGTCGTTGTCGGGGTAATCGACACCGGTAAATATATTAAATTTAAAACACATTTATTCAATATTTTATGGAAAAATAATTTTATTTAGTATCAGTCCCTGATTAAATTAATAATTAATACTGTGTCATCTGACTGAAACTTCCACGTATATTCATTATTCAGGCGTATGGCCGGAGTCTGAGAGTTTCAACGATGTGGGAATGGGACCTATTCCAATAACCTGGAATGGGTTTTGCCAGACCGGTGTTGGTTTTGATTCTTCTCATTGTAATAGGTACTAATAATTTCATTTTTTTACCAAGAAAGAAAGAATTCAAAGTAGATCCTTTGGTAATTAATTAATTAAACACAGGAAACTGGTGGGGGCCCGCTACTATTTGAGGGCTTACGAGGCCAATTTCGGTCCGCTCGATCCCACAATCGACTTCCGATCAGCAAGGGATTCTGTCGGCCACGGGACCCACACGTCGTCCACCGTCGGCGGCCGGAGTGTCCCGAACGCCGCCGCAATTGGCGGCTTCGGCATAGGAAATGCCACCGGAGGGGCCCCGCTGGTGCGTCTGGCCATGTACAAAGTGTGCTGGAATATTCCGGCTGATCTGGGAGGAGGGAACACGTGCGCTGATGCTGACGTGATAGCGGCTTTCGATGATGCAATCGCTGATGGAGTTGACATCATCAGTGTCTCCCTTGGTTCGGAAACCCCTACGCCCTATGTCGAAGACGGCACTGCCATTGGAGCATTGAATGCAGTGAAAAGGGATATTGTGGTGGTTTGCAGCGCCGGCAATTCGGGGCCCGACCCGTTTACCGTGACGAACATCGCCCCGTGGATCATCACTGTTGGAGCGAGTAGCATCGATCGCGTTTTTTCGTCGCCCGTCCTTCTTGGAAACGGCGTGGTAGCGGAGGTTCGTCCGGTTAAACCTCTATAAATTGATATAATTACGAATAGCAAAAATTTATTAATTTAGCGGAATATTACATTATCGAGATTCTAATGTATTTATAACTAACCCTAATGAATAGAAATATTGAATGATTCAAAATCTTGCGTATACAAACAGGGACAATCAATTACTCCATTCGTGAAGGGAACGTACCCGCTTGTTTATGCAGCGGATGTAGAAATTCCAGGCACCACCACAGCTGACACATTTGGGTTTGAACTCATCTCTTTTCATCGGAGAAAAAAAACAACAAGAAGAAAAAAATAGACCGTAATTACTTTTCGAGTAATGGAAAATTAACCAGTGGAGATGTGTTTTTCATTTCACAGACTATGCCTTCCTGGGACACTTTCGCCGGCTCTGGTAGCAGGAAAAGCAGTATTCTGCTGGAAAGGGGACACTGTCTCAGCATTAGAAGTGCAAAGAGCTGGCGGCGTAGCTGCGGTGCTCGGAAACCCAAAAGAAGGAGTAGGCGTCTCCCAAACGCCTTATGTGATTCCGGCAAGTGTTGTTCTTTCCGATCAGAAACTGAAAATTTACAACTACATCCGATCTACAGCAACACCGACGGCAACCTTGACTCCGGCGAGAACATTGATAGGCGGCTCCAGCCCAACTCCATTCATGGCCCCTTTCACCTCCCGAGGCCCCAATGCTTTGGAACCCAATCTTCTAAAGCCGGATATTACAGCACCGGGATTTAATATACTGGCAGCATGGAGTGAAGTTGCTTCTCCTTTCGGTGTCCCATCCGATAATCGAGTTGCGAAGTACAACATTATTTCCGGTACATCAATGTCTTGCCCACATGTTGCAGGCGTGGCGGCACTTATCAAAGCCATACATCCCGATTGGAGCAGCGCCGCCATCAGATCTGCTCTCATGACCACCAGTATAAATTTAACTAAATTAACAATTTCACCTTAAATTCATTACATTCTCTTCCAAGACTACTTCATGCATGTGCTAATTATTCTTGCAGCAAGCCCTATCAACAATTTGGACAATCTAATAACCGACGCACTCGGGAATTTTGCCACCCCATTGCAATACGGGTCGGGCCACATCCAGCCGTCGAAAGCTGCTGATCCAGGCCTCGTGTACGACGCTTCTTACTCGGATTATCTTCTCTTCCTATGCAGAAGCACTGGCAATTTCTTGGACCCAACTTTCAACTGTCCGATAATTCCACCCTCGGCCAGTAATTTAAACTACCCGTCACTTGCAATAACTAACCTGATCGGAGCAGTGACGGTGGAGAGAACCGTTACGAACGTAGGAGCGGGGAACACCACATACACGGTGTCGACTTCTGTTCCACGGGGTTACACGTTCACAATCTCACCGTCGATTTTGCATTTCAGTGCAACAGGGGAGAAGCAGAGCTTCACTATTACGGTTGCGGCTGCGGCAACTGCTTCCGGCAATGCTTTCGGTTGGTACGTTTGGTTTGACGGGACTCATGTTGTAACAAGCCCCGTTGTAATAAACACCGTGTTCTAATCAATCACCTCTGGGAAATCTTGAATGCTGTCAATTTGAGAGGGGGTTTTTTTCTCTTCTTTTTTTCATTTGCCTCCTGCATCATGTGTATATTTCCATAAGTGAAAAGGAGTTTGATTGTATACTTGTGAAATAACTAAGTGCTATAATTATCCTAGTGAAATAAATATTAGCACATACTTTTATGTTTAGAAGACAAAGGTATGTACTTTGATCAATATTTTAACTATTAACTGTAAATAACTCTAATTTGAAGGACCAAACTACAACTTTTTATAATTTCTTAGAAACCTTTCACCTCCACCCAAATCACCCATTGTCTCCGCCGCCGCCTCCCCCCGACGGCATTCAGCCGATACGAGAATAAAATGATCTTAAGAACATCAACAAGTATACAACGAGAAATTACAAAAAATTAATAATAATAATCAGAGTAAAATTAAGGTTTTTTTAATAAAATGAAAACATAGACTACTTACTGTCACCATGGAAACACTGAACTCCGACGGCATCAGGACCGATTAAACATTGAATTTCTGGAAGGAACAACACAATGTGGAATTACTTCACATATAGCCTGATTTTAATTATAGTTCGTATCAGTAAGAGAGAATATCACGGTTGGAATTAGGGCAACGAAAGGGGGATCGGGTCGAAAAATAAAAGTTCGCAAGTAGCCTGTTGACCCGCGAAACCTCTGTAAATTTACACTCTCAGTGTGTGTGTGTGTGTGTGAGAGAGAGAGAGAGGGGGTAATGAAAAACAAGGCCCAAAAAGCTCTGATCTCTGGCCCAATATCAAACTAAATGTATGGCCCAGTAAATGGACTTTTGGAATACTACATATTAGTTTCTAAATCTGTAAAATAATAATTATATATAGCATATAATTAAAGGGCTTTTTAATAATATTTAATATGAGCCAATTTTAAGATTATATAAAATTATCAAATAAAGGGAAGAGGAATTATGAACATGTCAAATTTGGTGTAATAAATTAAAAAAATAAAATTTATCCTTGCTTTTATTATAATGGATATTAAATAATGTATTGAACCAGCAAATTAATAACAAAATTTGACGTCATCATCATGAATCTCCCAAATTCCACAATATTAATAATCAGTAGCCGTCGTACATGTTCCATTGGAGAGAGAGAGAGAGAGAGAGAGAGAGAGAGAGAGAGAGAGAGAGAGAGAGAGAGAGAGAGAGAGAGTCGTTGAAGTGTTCAATTGACTGGGGAATATGCTTGATCTTCAGTGGGAAAAAGAAAAAGAAAAATTATTTCGGGAATAAATTAATGAACTACAGAATTAGTAATAAACAGTTGAATGACAAAATACAATGTGACGTATATATTTTAGGCTATGATGATGTTTCCATAGCTTGGCATGAAATTGACCTTGTTCGTTGTTACATAAATCCGAATACATCCCATATGATGAAAGTGCGACGTCATTTGAACCGGGATTCGAACCACCGTGTCGATAATTATAAAAAAAACAATTAAAATAAATAAAAGGTTGAAACTTCAAACATGCTTGGGCCAATTCTTCATATGTCAGATTGGTAGTTTTAAAAAAGAAGTCATTAGCCATTTGTAATAATTAAGTAACTGAATTATATTATTCATCGTTGTCGAAGAACTGGTCTTACTAACTAACGTACATTGTTTAGTGCACGCAAACATTAAAGCATTGTTTAGGACGACAGATCCTTTCTTAATTCCCTGCTTCAACGTATATATAAACTGCAAGCGATTAGCCGATGAAATATAATTAGCAGAAACATCTTAAATTAAATAAGAATGAAAATAATTCACTTACTAAACATTGTTTTCTGCCTTGCTCTACTTCTCAAGATCAATGTCTCATCAGCCTCATTTGATCCTCTACGAAAGGTTTTGCATCTCATCTTCGATTTTGCACTTTACACATGTATATAATAATTTTGTCACTATATGATATGTACGTATGTATATATGTATATGTATAGGTGTACATAGTGTACCTGGGAGAGCATGTCGGAGACAAAACATTCCAAGAAATCGAAGACCTTCACCACTCGTATTTGCACTCAGTTAAGGGATCGAGAGAGGAAGCAAAAGCGTGCGTCGTTTACAGCTACAAAAAAGTCATCAATGGCTTCTCTGCCCTGCTCACCCCTGATGAAGCTCATAAAATATCAAGTGATTACTGGCTTCATATTTAATTAAATAGACCAATTAATATATATTTATGCATGCATGCATGAATATATTATTTTACGTATGTAATTAATTGATTATAAATTTGATTAAATTGTTGGACAGAGATGGATGGTGTGATTTCAGTGTTTCACAGCGACCCGAATAAATCGAGGCCGCACACGACAAGATCATGGGATTTCATGAACTTACTCGAAGCTAGATGGGATACCACACAACCTAACACCAGAGAAAAACTGTTGAATCAAGCTGGTTCCGGCCAGAGTGTCGTTGTCGGCGTACTCGACACTGGTGATTAAATCAAAATTAAAACCATTTTTCAATATTTTATGACTAATTAATTTTCTCTAATTCAAGTCACTGTTTAAATGAACTTCCATAAACAATATATAGGAATATGGCCAGAGTCTGAGAGTTTCAGTGATGTGGGAATGGGACCTATCCCAACAACCTGGAATGGAATTTGCCAGCCTGGTGTTGGTTTTGATTCTTCTCATTGCAATAGGTACTCTCATCCATCATCATATCATAACAATAATAATAACTTCTTTCATTTCAGCAAGAAAAAACGAAAGAATTTAAAGAATTTCGTTTTCGTAATTAATTTGACAGGAAACTGGTAGGGGCCCGCTACTATTTGAGGGGTTACGAGGCCAATTTCGGTCCGCTAGATCCCACAATCGACTTCCCATCAGCAAGGGATTCCAACGGCCACGGGACCCACACAGCATCCACCGTGGGCGGCCGGAATGTTCCGAACGCCGCCGCGGTCGGCGGCTTCGGCCTAGGGAACGCCACCGGAGGGGCGCCACTGGTGTGCCTGGCCGTTTACAAAGTATGCTGGAACAAACCGGTGGATCGGGGAGGAGAGGGCACGTGCCTGGACGATGACATGCTGGCGGCTTACGATGATGCAATCGCAGATGGAGTTGACATCATCAGTGTCTCAATTGGCTCGACCACCGGTAAGTCCTATGTTGACGACGGGGGTGCCATTGGAGCATTGCATGCCGTGAAAAGGAATATTGTGGTGGTTTGCAGCGCTGGCAATTCGGGGCCTCGCCCGTTTAGCGTGACGAACATCGCCCCGTGGATCATCACTGTTGGAGCGAGTAGCATCGATCGGGTTTTTTCGTCACCTGTCGTTCTTGGAAATGGTGTAGTGGCAGAGGTTAGAGTATATAATACTGCAAATTAAATCATTATTTCTATTTTCATGGGCGTTTCAATGATTCCAAATCTTGCATGTACGAACAGGGACAATCGATTACTCCATTCGTGAGGGGAACTTTCCCACTTGTTTACGCAGCGGATGTAGAAATTCCGGGCACCACCACAAATCTCACATTCGGGTTAGAACTCAGCTTTATTGATCGAATAAAATAAACAGGACGGTTATTACTTTTTCGCCGAATAGAAAATCAACTACGAAAGATGTTTTTTCTTCATTACATAGACTATGCAACCCTGGGACACTTTCGCCAGCGCTGGTGGCAGGAAAAGCGGTGTTCTGCTGGAGAGGGAGCACCGCCGAAGCATTAGAAGTGCAAAGAGCTGGCGGCGTAGCCGTGGTGCTCGGAAACCCAGATGATGGAGTAGGCGTCTCCCAAACGCCTTATGTGATTCCGGCAAGTGTTGTTCTTTCCGATCAAAACTTAAAAATCTTCAATTACACCCAATCTACAGCAACACCGACGGCAACCTTGACTCCGGCGAGGACATTGATAGGCGGCTCCAGCCCAACTCCATTCATGGCCCCTTTCACCTCTCGAGGCCCCAATGTTATCGAACCCAATCTTCTAAAGCCGGATATTACAGCACCGGGATTTAATATACTGGCAGCATGGAGTGAAGTTGCTTCTCCTTTCGGCGTCCCATCCGATAATCGAGTTGCTAAGTTCAACATTATTTCCGGTACATCGATGGCTTGCCCACATGTTGCAGGCGTGGCGGCACTTATCAAAGCCATACATCCCGATTGGAGCAGCGCCGCCATCAGATCTGCTCTCATGACCACCAGTATAAAATTAATTAAATTTCACCTTAAATTCATTACATTCTCTTCCAAGACTAATTCATGCATGTGCTAATTATTCTTGCAGCAAGCCCGGTCAACAATTTAGGCAATCTAATAACAGACGCACTCGGGAATTTCGCCACCCCATTGCAATACGGGTCGGGCCACATCCAGCCGTCGAAAGCTGCCGATCCGGGCCTCGTATACGACGCTACTTACTCCGACTATCTTCTCTTCCTATGCAGCAGCATTGGCAATTTCTTGGACCCAACTTTCACCTGTCCGATAGTTCCACCCTCGGCCAGTAATTTCAACTACCCGTCACTTGCAATAACTAACCTGATCGGAGCAGTGACGGTGGAGAGAACCGTTACGAACGTAGGAGTGGGGAACACCACATACACGGTGTCGACTTCTGTTCCACGGGGTTACACGTTCACAATCTCACCGTCAACTTTGCATTTCAGCGCGACGGTGGAGAAACAGAGCTTCAGTGTTACGGTTGCGGCTGCGGCTGGTGCTCCGGGTAATGCATTTGGCTGGTATGCTTGGTTTGACGGGACCCATGTTGTTAGAAGCCCCGTCGTAATAAACACGGTGTAATCACCTCTGGGAAATCTTGAATACTGCCATTGTTTTTGCTTTGCCTCCTGTCATGTGTGTCAGTGTGTGTGCTATAATAAGTGAACAGGAATTCATTGAATTCTTGCTAATTATGCTTGTGAAATAAAAATATCAGCAAATACTTTTATGTTTAGAAATCAAAGGTATCCAATATCCATACCCTTTTAATAACTAGGATCAATATTTCAATTTTAATTGTAAAATAAATCTAATTTGAAGGACTAAATTGCAATTCTTATAATTCCTTGAAACCCTAACCAGTATCGCCCTATTTTTTTCACCTTCCACCCAAATCAACCCACTCTCACAGTCACCGCCTAACTTAATGATAGGATCACCATCAGGCAGCTCCGCCGCCGCCGCCGCCGTGACGGCACTCAGCCGATACGAGAATAAAATGATATTTCGAAAATTAATAAATTTACAACGAGAAAATGAATTTCAAAAATATAAAAATCAGAATAAAATTAAGGTTTTCTGAATGAAATAAAACAATAAACTACTTGTCTCCGTTAGAACACTGACCTCCGACGCCATACGAGAGATGTAAACCACACTAGACTAACCATGTGTGACAAGCTCGACCTAACGACCGTTGACAAGGGGATTCAAACTTGGGTCAATTGACCCAAGCTCTCTTGCTCCAACCGCTAGGCCACCCTTGCGGGTTACGCCATCAGGACCTTTGATTGTTATTCTGTGATGAGTTTAAATTTAATTTTTAGATAAAAGATTTTAATATTACGGGATGTAGCTGTACTCTGTAGTATTTTTTCGCAATACGAGGGATCTATATGTAATTAGACCTAATTGGAAGGAGAACAGTGTAATTTACGCACTATTTACTCAAGGATAAAAATGCAATTTAAAAAAGTTAATGGGTATGTTTTAGCTAATATCAAACCTCAAGGGGATACTTTTTAAATTTTATACACTATATGGGGTCTAGTTGTAATTACACCTAATCTCGGGTACAAATAATTTATGTATTTATCCTAAGGAATAAAAGTATACTATTGCTTGCACATGATTTAATAAAAAAATATTGTATTATTATACATAAGACAGGAATAAAACAAAAAATTGGGATAATAGCTTGCTTTTATAACAAATTGTATATAGCTTACTTTTATGTATTATTATAATGGATCCTTAAGATACGATTAAACAAGCAAATAACCAAATTTACGAACCAAAGGTCACTTGATTACACAATCAAATATTTAAATCACTTAGGTATCGTTTGGTTGTAAAAAATAGTTATTATTAACTATATAATTGTATAATTAGACGTTATTTGATGTTTGATATTTTTACTAACTTTCTGGGTCGACCCACAAATATTAAACAAAAAATCTTGGCAGCATCATCAAGAATTACTCCGAGTACACATTGATCTCAATATATAGTTTAACTAAAATGCAATAATAAGATATTATTTCTTATTATTCAATAGTCGTATAAAAATAATACTAAAAAAAATTAAAAATAAAATAACAATTGATGTGCTCGATTAACTGGGAATGTGCTTAATTTATCATCAACAGGGAAATAACCATTTGGAATAAAATAATGAACTCAGGTTGTGGTTACTGGTTACCATGATAATGTATGATTAATATATAAATACTGACTAAGAAATGGTAGCAAACAGTTGAATTAATAACAAAATATTATGAGGGTTTTGTGCATAAGTCCTCAACCAAATATCTTTATTATTTTAGGTTTAGAAGTTATATCTTTTTCACCAATAAGCCCATCCGTTTAATATTTATTATAAATAAAGGAAACATTCATGTATATGTCAATATTACCCCCAACTATTTATACCCAATTCTTAATTGAAACTCCAATTTAATCAATTTTGTCACAAAAATCCAATTTTGACCACAAAAATCTACTTTTGACTCTTTTTTTTCAAATTTTTTTTTTGCTACCGGATTCCGGTGTCGATTTTTTTTTTTTCGGATTTTTTCGCCGGTTTCCGGCGTTGACTTTTTTTTTTCTTTTCTTCCGGATTTTTTTCGCCGGTTTCCGGCGTTAACCGACGGTCTCCGACGTTGACTTTTATTAGTGTTTTTTTAAGTTTTTTTTTTATTTGATTTTTTTTTACGTTTGCCACTAAACGTATACCGTAATTGTGCTGGCACTGATAGTAAATTAACGTAATTATACTGTCAATGACAGTTAATTAACGTAATTGTACTGCCGTTGACAATACATTTATGTAATTGTTCTGCTGTTGACAGTGAATTAACGTAATATTATTATTTTTATTTTTTGTTATTTTTTTTTATTTTGTTTGATTTGTTGACAAGTCAACGTAATTATACTACTGTCGTTGACCGTAAAATAACTGTAACCACAATAATATTACTGTCAACAACATCAATATTATTATTTTTTTGAATTTTTTGTTTTGTTTGAGTTATTCACGGAATAAACGTAATAATACTATCTATTATTCTAATATTACTGTAAACACAATAATATTATTGTGGTTGACGGATACTGTTGTTATAGTAATATTGTTGTCAAGGTTGTCAATATTATTATTTTGTTTGGACTTTTTTGTTTGTTTGAATTATTCACGGAGTAACGTAATAATATTACTGTCTATTATTGTAATATTACTGTGGTTGGCGGTAATATTACTATATTGTTATATTAATATTACTGTCACTCACAGTAATATTAATTTTTTTGTCTTTTTATTATGTTTACATTTGTTGAACGGTCAACATAGTAATATTACTCTATTACACAATACACTAGGCCAAAATGCAACACTGGCGACGAAATTTCGCGACGAAATTCGTCACGTAGCGACGTTTTTTCGTCTTTAGCGACGATTTAAATTCGTCGCCAAATGATTAAAAATTCGTCGCGTAATGCCCCGTCGCAAAGTCAGCGACGAAAATCCAATTACGACGCAAAGCTTGGCGACGAAACCACACATTCGTCGCAAAAACCGTATTTTCTGAAAAAAATTATTTTTTTATCGTTAGCGACGGAAAACTAATATCGTCGCATGTATTTGCTACGAATTTTGTTTAATTCGTCGCAAGTTCACCGAATCTGTGGGCGACGAAATAGTTGTTTCGTCGCCCGGTTCTATTTTTTTTTTGCGACGAACACTGAATTATATTTCGTCGCAAACGTTTTTTTTTTTTGATTAATTTATTTATTTTAATTATTTTTTATTACAAATAAAATCCCCTGTTAAAAAAAATAAAAAAAAAAACCAAAACCATATTTACTCAAAAATATTAAAAACCACGATTACCAATTAAATATCAAAATACAACACGAACATCAATTCAAAAATTACATAAAAACTTGAAACCATAAATGTATTAGTTCAAGAGGCACACTAATTTCATCTCGTTTTTATACTCCACCATTAAAACGCTCGAGCAAGTTGTTCAAAAGAGCTCGGGTTTCCTGCAATTGCTGTTCTAATCGATCAAATTTTTCATCTTTAACTTTATTTGTTTCTCGGTTTTCGTTCAATTGTTGTTCCAATCGATTCACTTGTTCGTCTTTCATTTGCATTTGTTCTTGCATTGCCTTCATTTGAATCTCCAGTTGAATCTCCACGTCTGATGGAGTCGAAGAAAATCTCGACTTTCCAATCCTTGTGCTTGAACTTTTAATTCCAAGGCCTTTACTCTTTCCCAAAACCTTTTCAATTGCAGTCGAGTTGGCCGTGCTTTCGTCACTTCCATCACGCATGGTCTCGTCATAAATTCGCTCCAAATCAGCCTGAAAATGATTATGTACAAAAGTTTAGCAAAAAATTCGACAGCATAACATCTAAATACGAGCATACCCAAAAAAAATCCTTACCAGTACACAACAACAACTTGACATATTAAAAAAAAAAAATATCCATAGCCACACATCTAAACATATAAAGAATATCCATAGCCACACATCTAAACATAACCAAAACCATATTTACTCAAAAAAAAAATCCATAGCCACACATCTAAACATACTACCGATTGAAGAATATAATTACACTTTACTTACCGAAATGAGAAGTTGTTCAGGAGTTGCTGTCCCGTTATACGGCTCTGTCTCTCCTTCCTCACTAATAGATGGTCCGGTTTCCCTCAACGCATCAATGCCCATGTAGGCTTTCTTATACGTGTCAACCACGGTAGGATTTTTGCCAAACTTTTTAAACTAAAAAATAGATTATACAATAAGTATGTATTTTATATAAACTTAAATAAATTAAAATTATAGATTAAGCCACTTACATGATTATAGGACCAACTATTGATACTTGTTCGACCCCAATGGTGGTCTGTCGACACTTTCTTTCTTGAGTCCTTGCATTTAGTGGACTTGGACTGTGAAAAATATTGCACAAATTAATACATATAAACATATGAAAATATAATCATAAATTAAAATCATATTACCTTCCCATCATCCCCGGAGTAGAAATAGAATGAAACTGATCACACAGCCTCTCCCAAGTTTGAGCGCTAATCCTATCCGGAAGATTTGCCTTAGCAGCTGCAAGGTTAGGCGCTTTATCAAAAACCGCCTTCAATCTTTTATTTTTTGCATCTTTCCAACGACAATTGGCCGTCTCGTTGAACCATTTCTTCGTAGCCTCATTTTCAGGAAGTTTCCACGTTACCTAAAAGGCATACAAAAAAATTCATAATTAATTGATAACAAAATAATTATAATAACTGAAATAAATAAAATAATTTGAACTTTCAAATACCTTAAATGCTCTCCACAATCCTTCGACACGACCCTCTTGAACTTTCTACTGGATTCTTCCATCTTGAAGCATTACACACTTTGCATGCATTTAAGTTCAAGTCATCCTTCCAAAACAGCATGCAGTCATTCTCACACGCATCAATCTTGACGTAACCACACCCCAATTTACCGATGAGCTTCTTAACTTCATAAAAAGAGTCGGGTATATTTAAAAAATCAAGTTTTCTCATTAACTGAAGGGTTTCAGTAAATGTATTATCACTCATCTTGCCACGAGACTTAATTTTGTAGAACTCCATGACAAAAGAAAGTTTAGTATATACCCGGCATCCATCATAAACGGGGATGCACCACTCTTCAATGAGGGTACGAAAATCATCAGTTTCGGGGTTGGGTTCTTCGTGCAGATCTTCTTGATCGTGATGATGATCGTGATGAAGACACGCATGCAGTAAGTCTTCCATGTTATCACGTACATCAACAAATTCATTTGAAATTGCAACTTCGGGTATTTCTGTATGATTAGTATTGTTCATTTCATCGCCAATGTATTGTTCTTCGGACTCTCCATGCAGAGTCCATCGGCGTTGCCCATACATCTTATCCCAACCCCTCCAAAGTAAATGTTTATGAACGAATTCACGATCCCCCCATTTACGACACTTACAGTCTCTACATGGACATCTTATTTTATTATCAACGTCACATCTAGCGAAGGCAAAATCCATAAATTCCACACAACCATTTTGATATGCTGCTAACCGACGATCACCTAATAAAACCCAACTCCTATCTTTTGGCATGCTTTAATTAACAAGATTACCTAGAAATTGGGAAGGATCACAATTATTAAAAGCAATTTTTCAAAATTTCATAATTTAGCTTTACCTTAGGATGTGATTGTAATTTACCCTAATTTAAAGCAATTTTTCAATATTTTTCCGAAAAGGTTTATTTATTTATTTATATATTTTATAGTCATAATTAGGAGTGGAAATCGGACGGATCGGATCGGATTTGGGTGTTTCGGAAAATTGTTATCGGAATTTTCGGAAAATCGGAAATTTTCGGAAATCTTCATTTTCGGAATTTTTTCGGACATTTTCAGTTATTTTTCGAAAATTTCCACAATGAAACATACATTTCCGATTTGTTATGTTTCCAGAATTTTCAGTTATTTTTCAAAAAAAAAAAAAAAAAAAAAAAAAAAAAAATTCCACCGACACAGTAGCAAAGCAGACAAAAATGAAGAAAGAAACATATATACACATTCACCAAAACACACACACGCACAACAAACTCACAAACATAATTCCGAACAACGGTTTTTCCGAGCAAACACATAACTCCGAGCAACATAAATCCAAGAACAATTCGCATAATTCCGAGCAACAATAATTCCGAATATATCCGAGCAACACAGGCTCATCAAATCAACATAAAACAAACAAACACATAATTCCGACAAAAAACCTAAAAATAGATCGATAATCGAACACCCAAGTAATTTTGAACATAAACAAAGAAACATTTAAAAAAACATAAAATTACCTTGAAATTGGAGGAGTAGCGGCAGAGGGCTGGCGGCGGACGGCGGAGGGCTGTCGGCAACGGCGGAGGGCTGGCGGCGGAGGGCTGGCGGCAGACGGCTGCGACGGCAAAGGAATTGGGGGAAACGGCTGGATGACGGCGGGCGAACGGATGTCGGCGACGGGTCAGCAGCAGACGGCGGCGGCGGGCGGGCGGATGTCGGCGACGGCTCAGCAGCAGACGGCGGCGGTCGGCGACGGCAACGGCGAGGGCAGATCGGAGGAGATGGAGAGGGGGAGAGTTTGAGAGAGAAGGCCGGGAGGAAATAGATCTAATTAGGGCCTGATTGAGTAATAAGTCAATCTTTGCGACGTTTCCTATTTTCGTCGCTACTATATCCGAGAACTAGCGACGAATTACAGAATCCGTCGCTACTAAATTCGAAAAAAAAAAATTGAGCACATTTTGTGCGACGATTTTGTTAATATCGTCGCCGGGATACTAAAAAAAAAAAAATTACTAAAACTTTTGCGACGTTTTTACCTTTCCGTCGCAACATATAAATAAATTACAAATAAATGGCAACTCCCAGCGACGTTTATGAACAAACGTCGCAACGTATATATTTTTTTTTTTTTTTATAATATTTGCGACTAATCCGCCTGTTACGTCGCAACATCTAAAATATAAAATCACAAAATATGTAAAGTAGCGACGAAAAACTATTTTCGTCGCCACAAAAAATATTTTTATTTTTTTTTTCCGTATTGGCGACGTTTGTATACTTTACGTCGCTTGCTAGCGACGCTTATCCCGAATCGTCGCTAGGGTTTTAAATTAAAACTTGATAGCGACGATTTAAGCACATAAACGTCGCAAACGTGCGACGAAAACATAACCGTCGCGAAAAAAAACGTCGCCAGTCTTGCATTTTGGCCTAGTGATAATAATGAGTTTTGTTGTGTTAATATAGCAATATTACTGTGTTAAACTGTAGTTTAGTTAATTTTACTGTGTTTAAAAGTAATATAGTTAATATTACTGTCAATCACAGCAATATTGTTGTTTAACCGGAAAAAAAAATGTTACAAAAAAGAAACACGAAAAAGTCAACGCCGAAAACCGGCGAAAAAATCCGGAAGAAAAAATTGAAAAAACAATTTGGGTCAAAATTGAATAATTTGTGAAATTTGGGATCAAATTGATGTTAAATTAAATTAAGGATGAAATTGCAGGATATTAAAGTATGAGGGGCTATTTTAGTCTTTTACAAAAATGTGGACCATATGTGGACTTATTGATAAATGATTTTTTTGTCTGAATCTCTTTACGAATAAGTACCCATTAATGAGCTTATTTGTAACGACCCATAATATTATTTCTAGTCTTCTTGAGTTTTTAAGGTTTGTATGAAGCTTTGCATAAAATAAAATTGCCATCTTTTTGTTTTTTTTTTTTAATTAATTTTTGGTTTAAGGTACTGAAAGATATTCCCTACTGTGGAAGAAATGGTCTTCATGGCTTTTATATTCGGAGACGACTCAGGCTATCATTATTAAGTAGATGCAAACAGCACGTATTTGTGACAGATCGTTTCCTAATTCCCTACTTAAACGTATATATAAACTGCGAGCAATGAGACGATGAAATATAATTAGCAGAAACATCTTAAATTAAATAAGAAATGAAAATTATTCACTTACTAACCATTGTTTTCTGCCTTGCTCTACTTCTCAAGATCAATGTCTCGTCAGCCTCATTTGTTCCTCTACGAAAGGTTTTACATCTCGATCGTCTTCGATTTTGCACTTTATATATGTATATAATAATTTTGTCAGTATATATATGATATGTATGTATATATGTATATATATTATAGGTGTACATAGTGTACCTGGGAGAGCATGTCGGAGACAAAACATTCCAAGAAATCGAAGACGCCCACCACTCATATTTGCACTCCGTTAAGGGATCGAAAGAGGCGGCCAAAGCCTGCATAGTTTACAGCTACAAAAAAGTCATCAATGGTTTCTCTGCCGTGCTCACACCCGATGAAGCTCATAAAATATCAGGTGCATGCATGAGCATATATATATATGGATGTATTCATAATTTGTTATACAAATTTAATCTATTTTAATTTACAGTATTGATTAACTAGAAATTTGTTTAAATAATTATTGGACTGCAGGGATGGATGGTGTGATCTCGGTTTTCCACAGCGACCCCACAGAATCGAGACTTCACACAACAAGATCGTGGGATTTCATTAGCTTACTCGAAGCTAATTGGGACGTAACACGAGCCAACAGCAGAGAACAGCTATTGAATCAAGCTGGTTATGGCCAAAATGTCGTTGTCGGGGTACTCGACAGCGGTAATTAATTATATAAATTAATTAAATCCCATTTTCTCAATATTTTTTCTTTAATTTCAGTTCCCTAATTAAGTTATGAATTATGATTAATTTTCCATTATCAGGCATATGGCCGGAGTCGGAGAGTTTCAACGATCTGGGGATGGGACCTATTCCGGCAACCTGGAAAGGATTTTGCGAGCCTGGTGTTGATTTTAATTCTTCTCACTGTAATAGGTACTAATTATTTCTTTTTTAACAAGAAAGAAACAATTCAAATTTGATCATTTGGTAATTAATTAGGGTTCAAATTTGGAACGGATCACCCGATAAATTGAAAAAAACGGATGCCACTGACTAAGTGACATGTGGAATTAATTTTAATAAAATATGAATTATCATACTGTGTATTGTGGGACCTACTATAAACCCAAATTCCATTTTTTTTTTCTCTCTGATCCTTAATATACTAGCTCATTTTATGAATATTTTCTACTAAATGCAGTAAATTAAATTATATTCTATATCAATTTAGTGTAAAAATATTCGGTTAACATAAAAAAAAAGAAATAATAATTCTGGGGAAGAAACGTTTAAGTGATTAAAAAAAAGAAAACAAAAAAGAAAAAAAAAAAAGAAGAAAAAACCCTAAACTTGACTAGGAAATTGGCACATTTGGTATTTGGGAATCTTTTTTTTTTTTTTTTTTTTGTTGGTAATGCAGGAACCCGCAGCCAACCATATAGGTGCACTGGGTAAACCTACACTCTCGTATAATAGCTTGCAAACCATACGAGAGATGTAAACCACACTAGGCTAACCATGTGTGACAAGCTCGACCTAGCGACCGTTGGCAAGGGGATTCGAACTTGGGTCAATTGACCCAAACTCTCTTGCTCCAACCGCTAGGCCACCCTTCCGGGTTGGTACTTGGGAATTGCTTCATTGAATCGTTGCTCATTGAGATAAAATCATTTTAAGTTAATTAATTAAATAAATGAACATTAAATTTGTCACTTAGTTTTTTTTTATTTACAATATAACATTAAAAAAATTATGAACATAGAGTAAACTTACTATAGATTAATTACAAATAAAAGTTAAATAGAAAAAAAGTTATATATTATTATATTTAGCATAATTATCGTGGTTTTTTTTTAAAGCAGCATAATTATCATTGTTAATTTTAAAATAAAATAATTATATTTGCATAGCAATACTCGAGGAAAAATGATTTTGTAAACGGTTCTCAATTATGAGGTTGTAATTGATTGTAAATTGCAATTAATGAACATTTAAAGCTATGGTTAAATATGTACACGTGTCGCTTAGTCATTGGAGTCCGTTTTTTGGTGATAAATGGAACGTCCGTTTTTAATTTAATCTCAATTAATTAATAAGAGATTAAATTCTGAGTTGATGAGTCCATATTTAATATAAATCGGATTCTACTATTGTTTTGGCATGTGACACTTTTATGTCTTAACTTTTAATAAATGACCCTATTATAATTAAGGTCAGAGGGGTTACGGGTAATGTTGAGTTTTCTTTTTTTCCTTTTTTTTTTTTTAATTATTAGAATACTAATTATATTTTTATTTAAACTATCCACGTGTCAATCATCTGATTTTCCTATTAAAACAGACCATTCGGTCTAAATTTGCACCCAATTAATAAATTAATTTATAAACAGGAAACTGGTAGGTGCCCGCTACTATTTGAAGGGTTTCGAGGCCAATTTCGGTCCGCTCGATCCGACAATCAACTTCCGATCAGCTAGGGATGCCCTCGGCCACGGGACCCACACAGCGTCCACCGCCGGCGGCCGAAATGTTCCGGGAGCCGCGGCCATCGGCGGTTTCGGCGTAGGCAACGCGACCGGAGGTGCCCCACTGGTGCGGCTGGCCATGTACAAAGTGTGCTGGAATATCCCGGCGGTGAAGGGAGGAGGGAGCTCGTGCCTGGACGATGACATGCTGGCGGCCTTCGAGGACGCAATCACCGACCGAGTTGACGTCCTCAGTGTATCCATAGGCGGGAGAACCGGGAAGCCCTACGCAGAGTCCGGCATTGCTGTTGGAGCATTGCATGCAGTTAAAAGGAATATTGTGGTGGTTTGCAGCGCTGGCAATTCAGGACCCGACCCGTTTACCGTCACGAATATCTCCCCGTGGATCATCACTGTTGGAGCGAGTAGCATCGATCGGGTTTTTTCGTCGCCAGTTGTTCTTGGAAACGGCATGGTGGTAGAGGTTCGTCTATTTATATCTATATACAAATGAAATCATTATTTGATGAATAAAATGATTAAAAAATGTTGCATACAAACAGGGACAATCAGTTACTCCATTCGTGAAGGGGACGTACCCACTTGTTTATGCGTCAGACGTAGAAATTCCAGGCACCACCACATCTGACACATCTGGGTTTGAACTCACCTCTTCTGATCCATCTTAATTCTTAGCAAAAAAAAAAAAAATTATAAATTAATTAGATGTTTTTTTTTTTTTAAATTTGATAGACGATGCTTTGCTGGCACGCTTTCACCGGCGCTGACGGTAGGAAAGGCGGTGTTCTGCTGGAGTGGGGACACTACGCAAGCATTAGAAGTGCAAAGAGCAGGCGGCGTAGCGGTGGTGCTCGGAAACCGCTATAACGGGGTAGGTGTCGTCGGCAGGCCTTATTTGATACCGGGGACAGTTATCCTTTCCAATGGAAAATGGAGTGTTTACCGGTACACCCAAAATGACCTAGCACCGACGGCAACTTTGACTCCGGCGATCACTTTGATAGGCGGCAACACCAGCAGCCCAACTCCGTTCATGGCACCTTTCACTTCAAGAGGCCCCAACGTGATCGAACCAAATATTTTAAAGCCGGATATTACAGCACCAGGACTGAATATACTCGCAGCATGGAGCGAAGCTGCTTCTCCTCTCCGCGTCCCATCCGATAATCGAGTCGTTAAGTTCCAACTCGATTCCGGTACATCAATGGCGTGCCCACATGTTGCCGGCGTGGCGGCGCTTATCAAAGCCGTACATCCCGATTGGAGCAGCGCCGCCATCAGATCTGCTCTCATGACCACTGGTATATAATATATATATAATAAATTAAAACTACTTTGAAACAAATTTGAGGTATATATAGCCTGCAATTGCGATTAAATTCTAAGATCTGTACGCCCTAATTTCTCGCAGCAACAGCAAACAACAATTTGGGGAAACTGATAACAGATGTAGTAGGGAATTTTGCAACGCCGTTGCAATACGGGGCAGGGCACATCCAGCCGGCGAAAGCTGCAGATCCAGGGCTAGTGTACGACGCTTCGTACGAAGATTATCTACTGTTCCTCTGCAGCACCACCGGCAATTTGTTGGATCCGACTTTCGTCTGCCCCCTAATTTTGCCCTCGCCGAGCAATTTCAACTATCCGTCAGTTACGATTACTAAACTAACCGGAGTTGTCACGGTGCAAAGGACCCTTACAAACGTAGGCGTGGGGAACGCCACGTATACCGTGACGGTTGCTACCCCACCGGGTTTCTCGGTGACAATCTCACCGGCGACGCTGTTTTTCAGCGCGACGGGGGAAAAGCAGAGCTTCAGTATCACGGTTCAGGCAATGGTTATTGCTCCGGTGGATGCATTTGGTTGGTTTTATTGGTCCGATGGGATTCATCAAGTTATAAGCCCCATTTTATTGTCGGTGTGATCAATGTGTCTCGCTCTACTCATTTCCCATTTCTTCTGTTTGCCATGAAAGTTATTTTTAGCTTCATTAATTCTGTGTGTTTTTTTCTGATATTTGTTTTTGTTGTTAAAGAGTTTTTATAAAGTTTGTTTAACAGATTCAGTTTCGAAAAAACATATATATATTGATTACCAACACGTTACTCTTTGTAGTTTGTACATACATAATTACTAATTACCAAAACTAATCTATAAAACTTATAATTATGTGCCATAAGACAAAACTTTCATTATTTGATTTGATTAAAAAAAATTGCCAGTAAATATAATTATTTGTTTTAAAACACGAAGATTTTGACTACAGCAAATTGCTCGTATATAAAATTGATATGGTAGTAAAGTCAAGCATATTGAATCAACTCCAATATTAAATATCAAAATTGGATTATCAAATATTCATTTGATAATTAAAATAATATTTTAATATTTATTTACAGTTTATCTACTTCAATCATGGGCTAAGTTTTAACTAATATCAAACCTCAAGGGGGATATTTATAAATTCTATAAATTAAATGGGGTTTAGATGTAATTACACCTAATCTCGGGCAAATAATTTACTTATCCTAAAGAATAAGAGTTTACTATTGTAACCACGATTTAAAAAAAAAAAAATATTATTAAACATAAGACAGGAATAAAACAATTTGGGACGATAGTAAATCAAATATATAGCTTGTTTTTATATATAAGTATAATAGATCTTTGAGATACGATTAAACCAGCAAATAACCAAATTTATGAACCAAAGGTCACTTGACTACATTGCGCATAATCGACGATTACACAATCAAATATTTAAGGAATAATTTGACAAAACTCCCTCACTAGACATGTGTAATTACAATGAGTCCAAAAAAATTCACATTTTTAAGGTAAATTCAAAATATTGTTAATTAATAAAAAATAATTAAGTTTCACTATTATACCCTTATATCAATTCTTATTGTATAAATTTAATTTATTTTCCATTTTTGATATAATTTAATATTAAATTATAGGGTAAATTCCACTTTACCCCCTTGTACTTTGGCTGGATATCACTTTACCCCCTTCAACTCTCAATTTCATCGATTTGCCCCCTTGTACTTTGGTTCGATATCACTTTACCCCCTTCTACTCTCAATTCATCGATTTGTCCCCTTGTACTCTGGCTCGATATCACTTTACCCCACTCTACTCCCAATTGCATCAATTTGCCCCTCTGTACTTGAAAATTTGTCTCAATGTGGCACTCGCCGTTAGTTTTCAGACCTTTGACCATAACACCGTTTGATCTAAGTTTGAAAATTACAAAAAAACCACTCATTCCAGTTTAAATAATTATTAATAAAAAAAATTGTGGCTGGCGTCGTGGACTATGTTTTCTCGTTGTCTTGAATTTTTTATTATTTTGTTTTTTGTATTTTTTATTTTTTTTAACTTTTTTAATATTTATTTAAACTGGAGGGGTGACATTTTAGTAATTTTCATACTTAAATCAGATTGTGTTAAGGTCAAATGTCTGAAAACTAACGGCGATGGCCCAATTTTTCAAGTACATGGGGGCAAATCGATGCAATTGAGAGTAGAAGGGGGTAAAGTGATATCGAGCCAAAGTACAAGGCGGCAAATCGATGGATTGAGAGTAGAAGGGGGTAAAGTGATATCGAACCAAAGTGCAAAGGGGCAAATCGATGCAATTGAGAGTACAAGGGGGTAAAGTGATATCCAGCCAAAGTACAAGGGGGTAAAGTGGAATTTAACCTAAATTATAACAAGCTCTCCAACCAGATCTGTAAACGCTCCTCTATCCCAGCCCCCGTTCGTCCCTCTGTGACGCGGATCAAGAAGAAGAAATTAAAAGAATGGCTTCTAGGAATTTCTCATGGTTTTTTAACACTGCAAAACTTTTCGATAAAACCTTGATTTTGACAGTTGTTGCTCAAAAGAAAGCCAAGAAACCGTAGGGCGGTGCTGCCACGCTTCTGTCACCAGTGGCGGGTCTTTGAAGAAATTGAATAATCAACGATTCAATTTCACGCCATTTGGTTTGTCTTCGATTTTAATTTTTAATCGCTTGTTCGTCTTCTCTGATGTTTATTCACAATTATCTTTTATTTCCTTTCTTTTTTTGTTTAATTTTCTTGATTTAAATTGGTCATTGTCCAGTTTTCAGTTTTCATGTCCCAAATGTTACTATTCTTACTGAACAATAGTAACATATGTTGACTAAAATCAATTCATTGAATTAATTATATCAATTCTTGCGGTGAAATATTTTGGATAAATTGATTGACTACAAGACCTTGTTTTGTTTGTTGTTTTGTTAGTCCAATAAATTTTCGACGCCCCAATAATTTGATAATCTGTTTTTTTTTTCTTTTTTTTTTTTTTTTTTTTTTGTAATTTGGCTTTCATTTTTGAGGATGCTAGAACTTGGTGAGTGTATGAAGATGAAAGCAAAATCTAGTGACCCTATGAAGAGAAATGAATTTGAATATTCTGATATGTCAAATGAAGAGTTACTTGCACGGGAGAAGAAGGACGTGTTTTGGTTGGTTTTAGTCATCATCAATCTTGTGGATCTCATAGTGGTTTTCGATACTTTATAGTGGATTTTGTTTGAATTTCGCGTTAATTTCATAGTGCTTTCTGATAAATTCATAGTGGTTTTCGATGTTTATATAGTTGTGTATATATAGTGGTTTCATGTTTATATAGTTGTTTATACAGAGGGGTTTTCATGTTTATATAGTTGTTTATATCGAGTGGTTTTCATGTTTATACAGTTGTGTATATATAGTGGTTTTCATGTTAATATAGCTTGTTTATACTGAGTGATTTTCATAATGTCAGGCTTTGGCTTCGATAAATTTATAGTGGTTTTCAAAAAATTTATAGTGGATTTCGATAAATTTATAGTGGTTTTCAACAAATTTATAGTGGATTTCGATAAGTTTATAGTGGATTCCACTTTGATAAACCTGCTGGATTTTTTTAAGGGGTATGCTAAATTCCCCACTAAAATTTACTAAATCCCACACATAAATTAAAAAAAAATCTTTCTCTACTAATATTCTCTCTAACTTTTTTCTATGATGATTTTTTCCAAGTCACTCAAAGTCCATTAATCTTTTACGTGAATAATCATAAAAAGTGAGTTTAGGTTTATTTAATATTTTTCAATTTCATTATGCCTTTTTTAATTATTTAAATTCATATCAATTCGAACTTTTTTCTCAAATTCCAACTTTATTTTAGTTTGAACACATGAAGATTTTTCTCAAATTCGAACTTGGAATGATATGGACGTTTTTAGTGTCTGATTTTGTGAAAAAGTTAGAGAAAAAAATAAGGGTGGAGAAGGAGGAGATGAGATTTTAGAGAGACAATTTTTTTCAATTGTGTGTATAATTTGGTAAAATTTGTGTAGGATTTAGCATATCAGTTTTTTTGATATTAAAAAAAATTAATCAAAAAAAATAAATAAACAAAACATTTTTTTATTAAAAAAGGTGGGAAAATATATTAAAAAAAACCATTTAAAAAAAATGAAGAACATGAAAAATATAAATAAGAAAAAATAATTTAAAATAAAAAACGGAAATTAAAAAATAAAAGTAAATACAAAAGAAGAGGAAAAATAAAAATTGAAATGGCGTGATATGGGGAGATATTAAGGGGATTTACATATTTAAAAAGAATAATTGATTTTCCATAATAATATAATATAGTAACTTTCAATAATATTAAATAGGGGTATTTTGGATAATTTGAGTGAGTTGGGTCTATCACAAATATCACTTAATAAAAATGAATTTATCGTTAAGTAAAATATCAACTAGGGGTGTTTGTCATATAACCCCAATATTTAAATAGCTTACACCTCGTTTGGTTGAAAACGTTAGTCATTATTTATAATTTATAATTAAATAATTGGATTTTGTTTGATATTTAATATTTCCAATAACTTATCGGGTCGTTCCGTAAATATTATTTACATGATTTATCTCACCTTTCTCGGGAGCATTTTCATTTGACTTTACTAGATCAGAAAAAATAATTGAATTTTCATTAGATTATTTAATTTTATTTTAAATAATTTTATCTCGAAAATCAAACAATGTCTTAATTCATTAAAAAAAATGTAATGAACGGGTAGACTCTAAACAAAAAGTACTGGTACTATAAAAAATATATATATAATAAGGAAAATGCATTTTCTTTGTTCTTTCTCAATCAATTATAGCATTAATCAATAATTAATCTGAGTACGGTTTGACCTCAATATACATATAGTTAATTAAAATGCAATAATATGAGATATTGTTTCTTATTATGGGGGAAATAATAATTTGGAATAAAATAATGAAGTCAAGTTGTGGTTACCATGACAATGTATGATTAATATATAAATATTGACTAAGAATTAGTAGCAAACAGTTGAATTAATGACAAAATACTATAAGGAGTCTTCTTGATGAGTTTTTAAGGCTTGGATGAAGCTTTGCATAGAATGGAATGAAAATTGCCATCTTTTTTTAATTTAATTTTTGGTTTAAGATACTGAAATATATTCCTTACTCTGGGAGAAATAGTCTTTAATGGCTTTTATAATTCCGGACAAGACTCAGACTAACATTATTAATTAGTAGATGCAAACAACACGTATTTGTGACAGATCGTTTCCCAATTCCGTACTCAAACGTATATATAAACTGCGTAGCGATGAGCCGATGAAAATATGATAAGCAGAAACAGCTTAAATTAAATAAGAAATGAAAATTATTCACTTACTAACCATTGTTTTCTGCCTTGCTCTACTTCTCAAGATCAATGCCTCATTTGATCCTCTGCGAAAGGTTTTACATCTCGTCTTCGATTTTGCACTTTATATATGTATATAATAATTTTGTCAGTATATGATATATATACAATGTATGTATATATGTATATATATAGGTGTACATAGTGTACCTGGGAGAGCATGTCGGAAACAAAACATTTCAAGAAATCGAAGACGCCCACCACTCATATTTGCACTCCGTTAAAGGGTCGAAAAAGGAGGCCAAAGCCTGCATAGTTTACAGCTACAAAAAAGTCATCAATGGCTTCTCCGCCGTGCTCACCCCCGATGAAGCTCATAAAATATCAGGTACATGCATGAGCATATATGGATATATTGATAATTTGTTATACAATTTTTTTCTTTTTAGATTTATTGTATTGATTAACTAGAAATTTGTTTAAATAATTGTTGGACTGCAGGGATGGATGGTGTGATTTCGGTTTTCCACAGCGACCCCAGGGAATCGAGGCCTCACACGACAAGATCGTGGGATTTCATTAGCTTACTCGAAGCTAATTGGGACGTAACACGAGCCAACAGCAGAGAACAGCTATTGAATCAAGCTGGTTATGGCCAAAATGTCGTTATCGGGGTACTCGACTCTGGTAATTATTAATTATATAAATTAATTAATCCATTTTCTCAATATTTTTTCTTTAATTTCAGTTCCCTAATTAAGTTATGAATTATAATTAATTTTCCATTATCAGGCATATGGCCGGAGTCGGAGAGTTTCAACGATCTGGGGATGGGACCTATTCCGGCAACCTGGAAAGGATTTTGCGAGCCTGGTGTTGATTTTAATTCTTCTCACTGTAATAGGTACTAATTATTTCCTTTTTAACAAGAAAATAAACAATTCAAATTTGATCATTTGGTAATTACTAAATCAATTAATTTATGAACAGGAAACTAATAGGTGCCCGCTACTATTTGAAGGGTTTCGAGGCCAATTTCGGTCCGCTCGATCCGACAATCGACGTCCGATCGGCTAGGGATATCGACGGCCACGGGACCCACACAGCGTCCACCGCCGGCGGCAGAAATGTTCCGGGAGCCGCGGCCATCGGCGGTTTCGGCGTAGGCAACGCAACCGGAGGTGCCCCACTGGCGCGGCTGGCCATGTACAAAGTGTGCTGGAATATCCCGGCGGCACAGGGAGGAGGGAGCACGTGCCTGGACGATGACATGCTGGCGGCATTCGATGACGCAATCAACGACGGAGTTGACGTCATCAGTGTATCCATAGGCGGGAAAACCGGGAAGCCCTACGCAGAGTCCGGCATTGCCGTTGGAGCGTTGCATGCAATTACAAGAAATATTGTGGTGGTTTGCAGTGCTGGCAATTCAGGACCCGACCCGTTTACCGTCACCAATATCTCCCCATGGATCATCACTGTTGGAGCCAGTAGCATCGATCGGGTTTTTTCGTCGCCCGTTGTTCTTGGAAACGGCATGGTGGTAGAGGTTCGTCTATTTATATATATACATATACATATATACAGAAATGAAATCATTCTTTGATTAATATAATGATTAAAAAATGTTGCATACAAACAGGGACAATCAATTACTCCATTCGTGAAGGGAACGTACCCGCTTGTTTATGCATCAGACGTAGAAATCCCAGGCACCACCACAGATGACACATCTGGGTTTGAACTCACCTCTTTTGATCGAACTTAATTCTGAGCAAACAAAAAAAAAAAAAAAACAGTTATATATTAAGATATTTTTTTCTTATTTTTTTTCATAGACTATGCCTTGCTGGCACGCTTTCACCGGCGCTGACGGTAGGAAAGGCGGTGTTCTGCTGGAGTGGGGACACTAGCCAAGCATTAGAAGTGCAAAGAGCAGGCGGCGTAGCGGTGGTGCTCGGAAACAACTACAACGGAGTAGGTGTCTCCGGCAGGCCTTACTTGATCCCGGGGACAGTTATCCTTTCCGATGGAAAATTGAGTGTTATAGAGTACACCCAAAATGACCTAGCACCGACGGCAACTTTGACTCCGGCCATCACTTTGATAGGCGGCACCACCAGCAGCCCAACTCCGTTCATGGCACCTTTCACCTCAAGAGGCCCCAACGTGATCGAACCAAATATTCTAAAGCCGGATATTACAGCACCAGGATTTAATATACTGGCAGCATGGAGTGAAGCTGCTTCTCCTTTAGGTGTCCCATCCGATAATCGAGTTGCTAAGTTCAACATTATTTCCGGTACATCAATGGCGTGCCCACATGTTGCCGGCGTGGCGGCACTCATCAAAGCCATACATCCCGACTGGAGCAGCGCCGCCATCAGATCTGCTCTCATGACCACTGGTATATAATAAATTAAAAACTACTATGAATTGAAACAACAAATTTGATTAAATTCTAAGATCTGTACGCCCTAATTTCTCGCAGCAACAGCATTCAACAATTTGGGGAAACTAATAACAGATGTAGTAGGGAATTACGCAACGCCGTTGCAATACGGGGCAGGGCACATCCAGCCGGCGAAAGCTGCAGATCCAGGGCTAGTGTACGATGCTTCGTACGAAGATTATCTGCTCTTCCTCTGCAGCACCACCGGCAATTTGTTGGATCCGACTTTCGTCTGCCCCCTAATTTTGCCCTCGCCGAGCAATTTCAACTATCCCTCGGTTACGATTACTAAACTAGCCGGAGTTGTGACGGTGCAGAGGACCCTTACGAACGTGGGCGTGGGGAACGCCACGTACACGGTGACGGTTGATACCCCGCCGGGTTTCTCGGTGACAATCTCACCGGCGACGCTGTTTTTCAGCGCGACCGGGGAAAAGCAGAGCTTCAGTATCACGGTTCAGGCTACGGAAATTGCTCCGGTGGATGCGTTTGGTTGGTTTTATTGGTCCGATGGGATTCATCAAGTTGTAAGCCCCATTTTACTGTCGGTGTGATCAATGTTTCTCTCTCTACTCATTCCCATTTCTTCTGTTTGCCATGTTTATTATGTGTGAAAAGCTTGTATGTTTTTTTCTCATCTTTGTTTTTGTTGCTAGGGGCGTGTTTGGTTAAGTTTGTTTAACGGATACAGTTTCGAGAAAGTAAAGAGCAAACTCCCCCAATTCTTGCAAATTAAATCATATATATATATATTGCTTACCAAACACGGTACTCTTGTACATACGTAATTATTTATTACCAAATTAATCTATAAAATTGAACTTATAATTAAGTGCCACAATTATGCACACCATATTGGGCATTTAATTTGATTTGATAAAAGATATTTTTTTTCGGAGTAAATATAATTAATTTATTAAAATATATGGATTCACGTATAAATTATAATATAACGGACTCATAGCAACTTATTAGTATGGTCGTAAACTCAACCATATTAATCTGTCAAAAAAATACAATATACATGTACACACAAATATATATTATTATTGTAGTACTAATATAATATATAGTGGACAATAGATTGAACCAGCAAATAACCAAATTTAAATTTATGAACCAAAGTTCACTTGACTTCATTATCATACTATAATCAACAGACAACAATCCCACCATCAAATATTTAAATTGCACAAGATAAATTATAATCTGATTATATATATATATATATATATATATATATATATATATATATATATATATATATATATATATATATATATATATATATATATATATAAAAAATTGAAATTAAACATCAATGGGTGGTCAATTCCCCTACATGGGATGTTTAAGAAAAGCAGTCATTAGCGACTGGTAATAAGTTAGACTTATTCCCCGTCGTGTCGAGGAAATTGTCTTAATGCATTTTAATTTTATATTAATTCCTCGCAGACTTACACTTACATTATTCATCAGTACATGTATTTTATGTCTACTGTATATAAATAGCAAGCAATCAATTAGCCAATGAAAATATAATTAGCAGAAGAAACAGCTTAAATTAAATAAGAATGAAAAGTCACTTTATTGCCATTGTTTTCTGCCTTGCTCTACTTGTCAAGATTAATGTCTCGTCAGCCTCATCTGAACTACCAAAGGTTTTACATCTCATCTCATCTTCAATAATTTTACGCGTACGATCTTGTCCGTATTTACGATCAATCGATATATGTGTCTGTGTACTGTATGTATATATGTATATATAGGTGTACATAGTTTACCTGGGAGAGCATGCTGGAGACAAAACATTCCAAGAAATCGAAGACGTTCATCACTCGTATTTGCACTCCGTTAAGGGATCGAGAGAGGAAGCCAAAGCGTGCGTCGTTTACAGCTACAAGAACGTCATCAATGGCTTCTCCGCCGTGCTCACCCCTGATGAAGCTCATCAAATATCAGGTGGTGCAATATGCATGAAACATATATTATACATAGATAGATATATGCATAACTAGTTGTTGTACAAATTAAATTTATTTTACAATATTGATTATGAATATTGGACTATGCAGGGATGGATGGTGTGATTTCGGTTTTTCACAGCGACCCCAGAGAATCGAGGCCTCAAACGACAAGATCATGGGATTTCATTAGCTTGCTCGAATCTAATTGGGACGTAACACAATCCAACAGCAGAGAACAGCTATTGAATCAAGCTGATTATGGCCAAAATGTCGTTGTCGGGGTACTCGACTCTGGTAATTATATTAATTATATAAATTAAATTAAATCCCATTTTCTCAATATTTTTCTTTAATTTCAAGTTCCCTAAGTTATGAATTATGAATAATTTTCCGTTACCAGGCGTATGGCCGGAGTCGGAGAGTTTCAACGATGTCGGGATGGGACCTATTCCATCAACCTGGAAAGGGATTTGCCAGACTGGTGATGATTTTAATTCTTCTCATTGTAATAGGTATTACTAATTAATAGTTCCTTTATTTTTTATTTTTTTTACATTAAAGAAAGAATTCAAATTTGATCATTTGGTAATTAATTAATTTAATCAAATAAAACAGAAAACTGGTAGGGGCACGCTACTATTTGAGTGGTTATGAGGCCTATACGGGCCGCTCGATCCGACAATCGACTTCCGATCACCTAGGGATATCAGCGGCCACGGGACCCACACATCGTCCACCGTGGGCGGCCGGAATGTTCCGAACGCCGCCTCACTCGGCGGCCTCGGCGTAGGGAACGCCACCGGAGGGGCCCCACTGGTGCGACTGGCCATATACAAAGTATGCTGGAATATTCCAGAGAATCAGGGAGGAAGGTCCACGTGCATGGATGACGACATGCTGGCGGCTTTCGATGCCGCCATTGCTGATGGGGTTGACGTTCTTAGCGTCTCCATCGGGGCGAGGAACGGCAGCAGGCCCTACACCAGAGATGCAATAGCCATTGGATCGTTGCATGCAGTTAAAAGGAATATTGTGGTGGCTTGCAGCGCAGGTAACTTGGGCCCCACCCCGTCCACCGTCTCGAATATCGCCCCGTGGTTCATCACTGTCGGGGCGAGTAGCATCGATCGGGTTTTCTCGTCACCCGTCCTTCTTGGAAACGGCATTGTGGCCGAGGTTCGTATACGCCTCCGTAAAAAAATCACAAAATTAATTAGATAGATTTTTCATCACTATTATTTAATGCACTACGCGTACCACGGCCTGCAGGGACAATCGATTACGCCATTTGAAACGGGGACGTACCCACTTGTTTATGCAGCAAATGTAGAAATCCCAGGCACCACCACAAATCTCACAACCGGGTTTGAAATTAGCTGTTTTTATCTTCACACACACACACAAAAAAAAAAAAAAAAGTTATATGTTACATTGAATAATATATATTTTTCATTTGATGATCAAGTTATATATTTCGCAGACTATGCCGTAACGGCACGCTCTCACCGGAGCTGGTGGTAGGGAAAGCGGTGTTCTGCTGGACTGGGGACACTTTTCAAGCATTGGAAGTGCAAAGAGCTGGCGGCGTAGCCGCGGTACTTGGAAACCTCTATCCAGGAGTAGGTGTCATCGGCAGGCCTTACTTGATTCCGGGGACAGTTGTCCTTTCGGATGAAAGAATGAAAATTTACAACTACACCCAAACAGACCCTACACCGACGGTAACCTTGACTCCGGCCACAACATTGATAGGTGGGACCACCAACAGCCCAACTCCGTTCATGGCTCCTTTCTCATCCAGAGGGCCCAACGCTATCGAACCGAATATTTTGAAGCCGGATATTACAGCACCAGGACTGAATATACTCGCAGCATGGAGCGAGGCTGCTCCTCCACTAGTCATCCCATCGGACAATCGAGTCACTAAGTATCAACTCGCCTCGGGTACATCAATGTCTTGCCCGCACGTTGCAGGCGTGGCCGCACTTATCAAGGCCATACATCCCGATTGGAGCAGCGCCGCCATCAGATCTGCCCTCATGACCACCGGTATATAATATATTAAATTAACTACTTCAGTTAAACCTCTTTAAATTAATACAGTCAGACTAACAAAATTCAATTAATTTAGCGAAATATTAAATTATCGAACTAATAATTTAATGTTTTTACCGAGTTGGGACCGGAATAAGTATTATTTAAACGAGGTTATTAATTTATCGAGGTTCCGCTGTATTTTTCTGTGTTGCAGCAAACCCGAACAACAACTTAGGAAACATAATGACAGATGCAGTAGGGAGTATCGCCACACCGTTCCAATACGGGGGAGGACACATCCAGCCGTCGAAAGCTGCCGATCCAGGGCTAGTTTACGACGCTTCGTATTCCGATTATCTTCTCTTTCTCTGCAGCAGCATCGGCAACGTGTTGGACACGACTTTCGACTGTCCCACAACCTTGCCTTCGCCCAGTAATCTCAACGTACTACCCGTCGCTCGCAATCGCTAACCTGAACGGGGTTCTGACGGTGGAGAGAACCGTTACGAACGTCGGTGCGGGAAACGCCACGTACACTGTGCGAATTGTTAACCCGCAGGGTTACACTGTAGGAATCTCGCCGCCGACGTTGTTTTTCAACGCGACGGGGGAAAAGCAGACGTTCAATATTACGGTTCAGGCGACGGTTAGGCCACGTGGTAATGCGTTTGGTTGGTATGTTTGGTCTGATGGGATTCATTCGGTATCAAGCCCCATTGCAATGTCTACGGTGTAACGTGTCTCCAGTGCGCTACAGTTCATATATACTTTTTTTTTTTTGAGGTTTATATATACTTGTATACTGTCAATTTCAGGGTTTTCATTTCTTCTGTTTAACTTTTTTTTTTTTTTTTTTTTTCAATAAGTGAACTGTTAACGTATCAGTATTTCTCTTTTACATACATAAATAATTACAATGTTAATCGAGTTAACTGCGAATGCGATACCCCTTTGTTATTTCGTATTATGCATACCCCTTATATAAATAAAAAAATAAATTACAAAATTAACAGAGGAAAAAAATCATAAAATCTCCCAACAAAAAAAGGAGGATAAAACGACGGCGTTTACAATGAGGGATAAGGGATGGAAATTGATTTAATTGAAAATAATGGGTCGAAGAAGGGACTGGAGAAATTGGGCTGATAATTAAAGAAGAATTGGGCCCAACTAGAAATATTGGACTGAATGACATGCAGAATTGAAGAGACACATTTATTTATTTCCAAAATTAATATCGAAATTACAATTTAGTCCTAAACTATAATTAAAAAGATTTTGCAGACATCACCTTTGAACAAGAACTTCATTACCACATACCTTTATTTAAATGTCGACATAATAAATGACACTAAAGTTTATTTTTCTCACCGGTAATTTACTCAAACAAGTGAACTTTCTCGTGTTCCCTTTTTCTTCTCCAAAAAATATTATTTCTTTCTCGGGCTCACGTATTTAAATAATACGTATTAAATACGTGAGCCGAAAAAGAATACGCACGTATTATCCATTGCCCACGTATTTCTTTTATGAAAAAAGCAATGAATAATACGTAGACGAAAAACAAGAGTCGATAATAATTCTAAAAATTAAAAGTAGATTTAGTGATTTACAATACCTCAAACATGAAAAATACATAGACAGCAAATAAGCCGTATGCCACAAGTAACACACAAAGATTAGTATTTTAAGAAATCATATTAGGGAGATTATTAAATTAATTAAAGTGGGACCCGCAGTCAGAGTGACGCCACCAATCAAATTGTATTACACATCCAATCATTCATTCTTCCTATAAATCTTTCCAAATACCCACCATTTTCAATCCCATACACTTCTCATCGATCACAAGAAACAGAAAAAAAAAGAATTTTTCATTTTTATTTTATTTTTTAATGGCAGAAGAATTTCAAGAATCTGAAGTTATATTTCACCACGGCGGCGACGATGTCGATGAGCCGTCCAGGAATTATAAGGCGGCGGCGGAGAAGAAAAAGCTGAAGCCAAATAATAACAAGAATAACTCGGCCGCCGCCGCGGCTCCAGTGAATATCCCGGAAAATGTGTCCCGGAACTCGTGGCTACGGTATATTGATCAATCGGATTTCGCTGGTGACGACGACGGCGACGGAGAAATGGTGCCGCCGCATATCATAGTAGGGCGGCGCGTGGCCGGAAAGATGATGGCGTTCTCGGTTTGTACCGGAAACGGAAGGACTCTTAAAGGAAGGGATTTGAGTCGAGTTAGGAACTCGGTTCTTAGGATGACCGGTTTTCTTGAAACTTGAGTTACAATGAGTTTCCCCAGAATTATGTATATGCTCATTGATTGTAAAACAAATCGGAAAATCATTAATTAATTAAAATAGTTTATTTATATAAAAAAAAAAGTTTTATTTATATTCAATTAGTATTTGTGGAAAATGTACAATAATTGTGGTTTGTGTGTTAGATATAAAAAATCAAGATTCCAGGGTGTTACAGAGTAGGTTTCTGTTATGCTTTGTTGGGTGGTGCATTACGCCAATAAATCATTGACAGAGTTTGTCTGATTTGGACACAGGCCAACACACACACAATTAAATTCATTTTGGATATGTTTTAATTTATTCATATAATATTATAATTTAATTACATGTAGGATTAAATTAAAGAATATTTGAGGCCTTAATGTAAATGTGGTTTTGTCTTTTATGCGATAATTAACACGTGTCAGATTAATTAACGTAGACATTAGTACATATTTAACACGGTATAATATTCCTCGTTCTTGTTTGGGGAATAGATTCCGAAATCTTATATTTTGTAATTAAATACTGCAACGAAATTTAACGGCTTTGTTTTGTCGTTTTGTTCTAAAAGTCTAATCTTCTATGTATACCGTAGCATCTAGCTAGTATTAATAGGCCTTTCACCTTTGCAAGCAAACATTGTACGCATTTTATTTCGTTGACTAATATTATCCACCGGTCAAAATTGATTGATTCGTATTATTACAAAATAATATTTTATGATAATTATTAATCAAATTAATTATTTCTACATTTTCTTAATACACTTGAAGCATCTATTCACTGATTTTGCAGATACTACATACACCGAGTGATACTGAACCGTTAATCTACACATAATAATATATATTATATATATGTCGGCTTAGTAAATGGTTATTTATATAAAATTTCAGTACAAATTAGATCGTCCGATGTTTTTCACCAAATTTAATATCTCGTAAACATTATTCATCTCGATCGCATAGACATAGTACATCAAAATGCCACGTGCATGATGATAGGGTAGTTTACTTGAAATCAAAAGTAGGGCCATTGAAAATATCAAAGTACGTGTACATCATAAAAGCCCCAAAATTCAGTTGAAGTCATCAAAATTCAATTATTTATTTATTTTACTTATTTGGGAGAATGAGTTTTGGATTTCATTTCGTTTAATTTAATCATTTTTAACTAATGAATCAAGAAAGAAAATAGATTATGAAGAATTCTTTATTTAGGGCTTCATTTATTTAAATTAGACTTATAGACCCGTATTGCCTTATGAAGAATTCAATAATAAAATTTATTGAATACCAATTATTAATTTGTCAACAACATGATATAAGAAATCAAGAATTAAAATTTACATATACTAACCACATACATACTTCTAAAGTCATACCTTATCCGATTGGGACTTTGACAAATGTTGTAATAAAGCCTATACTTTGTAATATATATGAGAAGTACTTGCGTGCATCTTCGGCACAAACTTAATATAAGATAATGCCTCGATATTACTTGATTCTCCATTGAACTTAAAAGTTGGACTTGATAATTGATTCTTAAATAAGTAAAACTTTTTCTCATTGGTAATGTTATTTAATTTATCAATTCAATTATCATAAGTAAGGCCGGTTCTGAATATAGGTTTCGTGTGTAAAGATACTATGTTATTTGAACAAATGTTACATATTAGTGGTTCAATAATATTTCTATGAGTACTTTTAAAAAAAATCGTGACCCTATTCTAAAACCTGTAAATTTTTTTATTGACATTGCTAACTTGGTCAATATTTGAGTCATATTATCTTCAAAATTTTCAACTCCTAATAAATAATTGTGCTCGTTAAAACGAATTAATATGTATATTGGGATATCATTTTTACAAATTCTTAAAACACACCCAGGTTCCAATTTCTCAATAACGGGCTCGGTTATAGTTCAGTTGTGATACATAATTTGAAATAGTGTGATTAAGCATTACATTGGCCACCACAGGCTTCAACGTGCCTAATCTTGTTAACCAATTTGCCTATAGTTCATTTTTGACAAAATTATTTATTTATAATTTTATATTCTTACTTTATTAATTTGTCATTATAATTATATATAAAAAATAATAATTAAAAAAAAAAAGGCGGATGGAGTAATAATGAGAAACACGTTTTCGATAAGGCTAAAGTCGTAATCAAAAAAGTAAGATTAGAAATTAAATACGACTATCCATATTCCATACAGATATGGCTAAATTCCAACAGCATGAAATGACGTTTTATGGGCCTGTCTTTTTCTTCATAAAGTAAATATGTTACGTCAACTCAATTTTCACTTGTTCCAATTTCATTTTATTCTTTTTTTAATTCACTCGTTAATATATAATCAAGTGTAACGTCGAATAAATCGGCCATCAATACACGTGTCAGCATACTGGGACGCCACATTTACTTTAACAATAATTAGGTGGACCTAGAAAAAACAAGGGACCTCTTTATAAACGGGATCGCCTAATACGGCGCCGTTCGCTTCTAAACCACGGCTCCTAATCCACATCATCAACCCTATTAATTAAAGCTTTAATTAAGCTTCAATCAACTCACAAACATTTAATATGCTTTCTTAATCTTACTGCTAATGACATACCCACACGTGTGCTGTATGCATGCACGGAACTATTTATATTCTTCTGAAAGGAGACAGCATTTTCTGGAGCTAATTAATTGGACACTCAATATATGTATATATGTATTTATTATTCTAATTAATATAATACGCAAATTAACTTATTAATATAAAGATTAAAGAAATATGATTTATCAAACAATTGGTCCACACGCACACAAATGTGAACCAATCAGAACAACATGGTATATTCTTTTTCAACTAGTTGATCAGTCCCACACGCATTCATAAATATAAGCTTTGATCAAATATATGAAATTGTATTTACAATAAAATAATATTAAACTTATTGATTATTTAATTTTGCTTGGTAAAGAATAATTAAAACTTAAAAATTAAATGCAGTACCCATTTAATTTGTAAGTGGATTAGTTAGATCTAGTCAAATTCGATACCCTACAATATCACAGATGTTAATTAATTGTATATTGTAATAGTATATTCTTATGAATATTATTAAGTACATAATTAAATTAAATCAGTCAAACTATTACAAACATTATATATTAAATTAAAAAAAAAATCTTACTTAGCTTGCCGATGCTCTATGTAAATGTAAACAAACAAGTAATCTTTTGTCGTGTTTCATTTTTCTTCTGGAAAGTAGACAAAAATAAAGAGTGAATAGTCAATAATAATTTCACAAAAATTAAATAAACACAACGACAAAATTATTAAACTGTGACTTATATTATATACTGTCAAATTAAATTTTTGTTTTAGGGTAAGAGGTGTACGTAAGTGGGGACCACACACAAACTTCTTCCCAATCAAATTAAATCACAACCATTTCACATTTCAATCATTCATTCATCATATCTCCTATATATATACAGCTCCATATCTATATATATATATCACATATATATACACACTGTGTTTGATTTAATTTAGTATATATACTTTTTTTATGGCAGAAGAATTTGAGGAATCGGAAGTTATATTTCAAGAAAATGTCGAACACGAAGATAGCGACGACGCGTGCAGTAATTTTCATCAGCCAAGTTCCGGAAATAGTAAGAGGAAAAAGATCATGAAGCCAAATAGTACTAGAAGGAATTTGGCCGCCGCGGGTCCGGTGAGTATCCCGGAGAATGTGTCGTGGCTCCGGTATATTGACCGATCGGATTTCTCCGGAGGCGACGAAGAGGGAGAAATGGTGCCGCCGCACATCATCGTAGGGCGGCGGCGCGTGGCCGGAAAGATGATGGCGTTTTCCGTTTGTACCGGAAATGGGAGGACTCTCAAAGGAAGGGATTTGAGTCAAGTTAGAAATTCTGTTCTCAGGATGACTGGTTTTCTTGAAACCTGATCACTTATGTAAATGGGAAAATCATTAATTAATTAATTTTGATTCCCCTCTAAGAGAATTAATGGAAATTGAATTATAAGAAAAAATTATAGCAATAATTCTTTGTTTAATTTTTATTTGTGGAAAATAATGTGTAATTTATGAAGAATATTGGAAAGATCCAGATTCCAGGGTGTAAATTAGAATAGGTTTATGTTGTACTTAGTTGACAGAGTTTTCTGTTTCCTCAAAAATAATTGTCTGATTTGGACAGATTCATATATTTGATCAAAGTTTATATTGTAATTAGAATAGGTTTATGTTGTAATTAGAATACACACATTGCATTTTTGGATATATGCCGACTCGTTTTCAGAAACGTTTCGTGGCCGACACCTACCGAACAATTTATGGGTCATTTTGTAACTTTCAAAAGTTGAATAACAAATTTTCAAATGTTTTTGTTGTTTCTCTAATTAATTGCATTATTTAATGATCAATCACAAATTGATAGTTGATATATAATAATGTTTATTTTCAAAATAAATTCGTATGGAAATATAAAAAATAAAATTACATATGCTTCATATTTATTGATATATCACTATACTCTTAATATTTATACATTTTCCCAATTTATTTTAGTATACCCAGTCTTTTGACATGCCGTTTCGCGGTGATGTTTTCCCGTTTTCCGGTTTCGTATATGCGCTACATAGTTGTAGAGTAATATTACACGTACGGTTCAATTAATCTTCTTATTTTTTATAATCAACTAGTATTTTGGGAATATTGTACGGGTGCATTATTATATTTATAACCAAGTTGACACGAGACTAAACTAATTAACTAATAATATACTAATACTTTTACTTGATTCCAAATTTAACTGCATTAATTTTGCCGTTTTCTTGCGACTCTATCTTTTGCTGTCAATTTCAAAATAAATCATTTTAATAAAGAAAATTAATAATTTGAATTATAGGAAATTACTGATTAAATAATTTATATATATGCCACACAGGGACAATCCTTGTGCTAGGCACATGGGAACTATGAATGTCACGTGCGAAATGATAAGCTAATTTTGCTTGAAACAGAAGAGGGCCCACTTTGCATAGTACGTACGTGTATCACATGAAAGCCACTAAATTCAATTGAACTCAATTATTTATTCCTTGCATAGAATTGAGTTTTTGGGTTTCATTAATTATATATATATTTTTTTTGTTTAATAGCCCCTTAATTATGACTTAATCACGCCTAATGCGTCAAAAGAAAAGAAATTAAATCATGTCAACCTTAATTAATCAAGGTTTTAATCCAATACCACAAGAGATTAGAAAGCGATGTGTAACTACGAGAATGTCAGAAATTGCGCGTCGTTTGCGCTATTGAATACAATTGGAGCACCTAATAATTAAGTAATTACTAATTACTAATTAGTACTAGTATATAAGTATATAACACGACATAATTACTTTCATTAGTGTCATCATTACTACACAATTAGCAAAATACACACGACAATTTCTGTCTTTATCCAAACCACGCTTCTTGTCTGAATTATTATTCATGTCCACTAATTAAGTATACAAGTGGGAACCTCATTTTATTTTACTTTGTTTTGAACAAATTCTTTATTTTAATTTATAAAATTCTATTCTCTTCCAAAAATTACATTTATAATATACATAATAAATTACACATATTTATATCCAAAAAATTCCAATTTCGAATTTTTTTTAATTAATGTTTCAAAAACAAGTAGGATTTCTTCAAAACTGCTAATTTCGACCCGATCCATCCAATTCAACCCTCTCGTACTCAAAATACGCACTTTATTTCCAACAACAACGAGTAAAAGGTCGAAGCATTGTGCCGCATTAAATAGGAATTTACGAGATTAAAATAAGTCACAATTACAAACAAAACAAAAATGTGTGCATTATTATTATTATATATTACCTTCTCATGCAATTGTTGTTGATATCTTTAAGAGGGGGTCGAAGACCACTAGCACGAGTGCCGGACGAATTATATCTGAACGACGAAATAACCGACACAAACTTCTCCATAGATTTCTCTGCTATGTCTGAATAACGACTCAAATGGCTGATATCGCACCCCAACTTTCCTTCTTCTGCTTCGGAACTGCAACCGCCTGCAAGAACCAAGACAAATTAATCAAAAGTAATAACCTTTCACAAATAACTCAATGCTCGTTTCGTAAATAGTTGTTGTACCTGATGATGTCCAGTTATCGTCGTTTGAATCTTCTTGTATTGGGCTGTCAGTTTGATCTATCTTTCTTTTCTTCGTAAATATTTCTTCATTTTCTCTCTCGATATTAACGTTTTGCTTCATCCTCAAGTTATCGACACGAACTGTTTCCTCCTCGAGCAAAGGAGAGAGCGGCTCATTTTCCTTTCCGTTTTCGCCCCCGGACTTTTTCAGAAAATACGAACTCCTCACTACCCCATTTTGCTTCACGTACGTTGTCGCCTTCCCATTTTTCCGATCCGAGTTCACATCCTTGTGCAATGAGATACAAGGCTTACAAACTGAATTTCGCACCACGGTAAAAGCTGCAACTTCTCTCTTCTCGCATGGTTCTACGAGTATATATACGAATTAGCAAGTATTGAATAATTACAAATAGCTTTTGATATATAGCATCATCAAAAAAACATCCTTACCACGATCTCGTGCCTCGATAAACTTCAAATCATCTTTTACCTAATCTCAAACAAAAAAATCATCAAAAATAAGTATTAACAGAATGAATTAGAACATGCATAAAAAATCGAGTTGTTTATCGTACAACTGGAGAATGGCTGGAAGTTTCGTTGATTTCATTTGGTTGCTTAGGTGAAATTCTAGGAGCTCGGAATTTCCTCTTTGCCTCGAGCGAAGCAAAACCTTATCAAGTTAAGGAAAAAAAGACGACAATCTTTTTAATAATCTACCGGAATTTGGAAGTTAGGAACACATAACAAGCAATGATATAAACACGAAGGAACAAATAAATCTATATATCAAGCAAACGCGTATAATTGGATACAGAAGTAGTTAGTTAGGAGATTCTTCTGTGCAGGCAAATCGAGCTTTTTCTTTTCACCGTCGGGCTTGAAATTCTTGAGCTGGTAAGTTCCTTGAACCACTTTTTCAGTAGCACCAGATTCCGTCTACTTGTCGAACAAAAAACATTATCGAAAAAAGATCCGTACGTAGATAATATAAAAAGTATCAATAAATAAAATCGAGAATATACCTGGATTGGTATTTTAGTAAACGGATCAAGATCCCCTTGCGCTATACCTTTAGCAACATGCTGAGGCAATGCCGGACCTAAGAAATCTACATCTTCACCGACAAAATCCACTGGCTCGGATAAATGTACAATATCCTCACTAATTGGATCGTAAACTCGTTGATGCCTAAAAGTCAAAATTGCCCTCTTGAAAGATTCTTCGTAAAGAGGAGGTACATCAACACTGTTGTACCTTAAGTGCTTTATTACCTGCATCGAAAGTACAAAAACCCATCGGTCGAAATTCAGCAGACAAAATCATATGATTAAAATCACTAAACGTGTTTAGCAAAGTAATAATTACATTTTCGTGACTTTTAAACTTCTTAATCAGCGCGTGAGCTTTCTTCAGGCCCATTCCAGGCAGAGACGCCAAATAGTCGCATCCACTTAAAATGCACATCTCAAGCAACATCGTTTGGGTGAATCCTGCTAGATTTAGCTCTTTGTTGTGTTGTAGCATGGCGTTCTTGTATTCAACACCTTGCCCAAATTTATCCATTTTGTAGATAATCTGTGTTTCGTAGAAATAGAGATTCATTCAATACGACAAAAAACACCTGGCAACCGAAAAAAACATCTATATATATATATATATATATATATAGTACAATACTAAGACCCACTCTGGGACAACCAAACGCAATGAGGTCCGAGTCTTCTGTTATAACTGCATCAACGTGTTTGCCGAGTGCCAAAAATGTCATTTGTGCATCTGCTTCATAGGGAGCCACAACATACGATATGTTTTCCCGTTTCAAGACCTGTTGAAAAAAACCAGACACCAAATAAATACTTGACAGTTCGTCGAGAAGGAAAAATAACCGCTATATCTATATGAAAATCCACAAAGAATTATACAATATAACCAATTTTTTTACCTGGATAAGGTCATAGGCAACTGAAGGTGATATATCGACAGCCTTCTGATAGCACTCGTAAGCAGCAGTTAGATTTCCGTCTGACTCATGCTCGACGGCACGAGAAAGATTTTCCTTCCTTGACCTTCAAATAGAATTTGTGTCGTGAAAAGACTGACTTAGTTATATTTAAAACCAGTTTTCAAACAGCTAAAAAACTCTGAGCATACAAAAAATTAGGGTGTTCTAATACTAACTCTAAACAGTTAGAGACTTTTTGAAAAATAAAGGGATTAATTGCTCGAAAGACTCGGAGAAATCTATCCCGGGAGATCTTCGTCGGAGAATTTAGTACCTTGCTCGCTTGATCTCTTGATCGTTCTTCATTGGTAGATGACCTCCATCAAATACAAGAATGGGTTTAACACCGTAATGGCGCAGCATATTTACTCTATGCATACAGTAGTCAATATGCCTGAAACAAAAAATAAGCCATTTTAAGTTATTTTCTGTTCCGACTTGTTATACATTAAGACCGGTTGCCATTTACACATGACAATTTCATCTTCAAAACTGTGATACACTTTTCCGGGCTCGAGGAGATGTGTTTATACAATTCTTATTTACATTGATTGGGCAGCAATTGACCTATTAACAATTCCAAATCCAAATCCAAACTTCCAATCTTAAAAACAAACTAAAACCCTAAATTTTCAACCTCAATAAACCAGTAATTGAGTGAAAAATTTGCAACCCATTTTCTAGAATGTGAAATAAATGACATTCATAAATAGAAATAAGCAAAAATACAATTGTTAAATTCATACTTGGATGTGGGTTTGCCTTTGCAGAGGTCGGTGCTACAGGAAAGGGCGCCTTTGTGCAGCCAAGAATATGTGTCGATGGCGACGAAGCATCCCTCCAATTCCTTAATGTGAATCGGATTCATTATTGATTTCAATAGGGGCAGCAGCCCTTGTATCCCCATTTTCAGATCTTGAACGATGATTCAAGAAAAATTGAATAAATTGTACTATTGACAATGGCGGATTACTGTGAAATTGAAATGTTCGTCTTCAGCTGACGGAAACCCTAATCTTGAAGTAGTGAATGGGGATTTAAGATCCCCATGAGTGAGAGAGGGGAGATGGAGAGTAAGGCGGGAAGATGTTGAATTATTGAGAGGGAGTGGTGGTGGTATTTTGTTAATTCTTATTTCTTTTCGGGGGTAATATGGGAATAAATCAGCTTGGGCCATTGAACTGGACTAGCTTGTTAATACAAGGCCACAAAAGACAGGGCCGAATACTTAAGGGGCTTAGGCGAAATTGAGGCCCCTATTAATAATATTTTGTTTATAATTAATTACTTTTTCTTTTTTTCTTTTTTTTTTTTTTTTTTTTTTTGCTTTTATATATAAAAAACTATATTAATTAAATTTTCACATTATGGGCCAATGTTGGATTTTGGGCCCAGAGCGAATTTATCAATAATTTGGCCCGTTAACCCTTTTCTACCTGAGGCAGCCCAATTGAAACAAATGGCCCATCACAAAGCCCGTTTGTCTGATGGAACTCTCTCGAACTTTGATATGTCCTGCTCACCTTGATACTTTGATCTTGATCGTTTCTCTGGGGTATTTAAACCTCTCCGCCTCACCTCTAAATCGTATTCCTCTTATGATTTCTCTATCCTCTTTCGCCGTACCATCACATTCAATTAATATTATTTGCTTTTGGCAATACTTCAGCTGACCGTGACGATGGTCGATGTTTGTACGACCTTTACCGTCTTCTTTCGATACCGTTATATAGGAGAGAGGGAGAGAAGACACGTGCAAATTCGAATTTTGTTTGTTCTTCCATTTTTCAATTTTTTGAGAGTGGGTTATGGGTGTGGGAAACATGATATTTGGTGATCAGTTTGGGATTCGGCGGGAGAGTTAACCTAAGTTTGTGAGTTTTCAGTCATATCTGACGTGTTCGGGAGCTTGTGTGTGTTAGCTCAATTGGTGTCACCGTCGGTGAGTTCATGACGAAAATGTGACTAAGGAAACTGAGCAATTAAATGTATAAAAGAATAATTAAGATTAGTATTATGTTCACACACTAATTAACAAACGAGCCACGAGTAACATGGTTAATCATAAAATAAGAGAGTCGTGCTAATTGCTAAATGCTCATCTCCATTTGACATTTCGTCTGAGGGGCAGATCCGTATATTCACATTGGAACATCGAATATTTAATTGATTCGCGTTGGACCAAATAATCCAGTCCGTTGATTAGGAAATACTTATCCGGTAAGCCAGCGTGTCGCCTTGCTGTTTGTACCCACATATCTAGCCACAATATCCCCTTTATATAATATATAATATAACCCCATAAAACCTCAATTTAATATAGAAATTATGGTATTTTATGTAGGAAAATAATGACTTTGTAGATTTCAAAATAGTAGTCTAATAACCCTCATAAAAATGGTCAAAGTCATTATTATAATTTATAATAAAATATATTGTTTTTATCAAAATGACCCAACATATCTAGCCGGCACCCATACATAAATTGCTAATTAATTGACCGTTATTATTTTATTACCAAAGTTTTGCTGTGTCATACTCACAACCACCAATTGTGTGGACCAGGTTCCAGCATCATCAAATAAAATAAAAAATAGACTAAATTACGCTGGTGCCAAATTTAATTTAATCTTCTAATTATTTGGAATATTTCTCAGTTTATCTCATTTTACATCATCCGAGTTCTATATTTCGAAGGAAGATGATTATAAGATGTGTTCAAAACGAGTACCAGTTAGAGAACATTCCACATAATATAGAAAGTTATGTTGAATTTAACACCTTAAGGATGAACGTGTAAGAATATCCATACTTGAAGGAGGTGGTTGTAATTATCAAAATATAAGAAGTTTTTCTGTAATTTAACATTATTTTAGAGGTGACCGCAATTTTTTCGTAAAATATATAGACTCCGACATTTATCATATTGTCACATTTATAATGATACGTATCTAAATAGAAAACAAAAAATGACAGTTGTTTTAAATGCAATAGCTAATTAGCTACAATTTCCCATCCAACCCCTCAATTTTTCAGCCTTTTATTGACAAATAAAAAAATAAAAATTCCACGTTTTCTCTGTACAAATTAATTAATTTATTAAAAAAAAAATAGGCCTTGGAATTACGACTGTGCCATTGACTCGTGGCCACATTGATTGTTATTCTTAATTATTTATTTTATAGTTTATACACAATAAAAAAGCAGCAAATCGAAGGTATAACCAATCATGGAAGGCACGTGGGCTAATTTGTGATGCAAATAAGATAATTGTTTTAGACCAACGTGGGCCCATCATTTTGCACCGTGACTACTTGCTCCCTCAAAATGAAAGAAAAAAAATAAAATATAAATTTCTGAAATTGAATCCGAAGCTTGACACTTCGCCAAAAAAAAAAAAGTTTTACAATTCAGAGAGAGTTGAGAGAAAGAGAAACAAAGAAGAGATTATTTACTCAGCAGAGAGGAATCAAGATTTGACGTTCCAAAACCATGTCTGAAGGTGGCTTGTTTTCAACTTATTCATTGTGCAGTGATGCAGCTGGATTTGCAGGTCATTTTCTTCAAATCTTATTTATTTATTTATTTTATAATAATTTTTTTTTTTAAATTGGGGTATTCTTGTTTGATTTGCTGCTTGAATCAATCAATGGGTTCTTTGCTTTGTTTCTACATATCTGCTTCGACAATGGTGGATCTGCATTTATTTTTCCTCTGTTCTTGTTTTACACTTGAAAGGTTGACTTGGTACGCCAACTGTTTGATTATATTCCTGTGAGAGAATATCTCTTCGAGTTCATCATGTTAGTCAATTCTTGGTCAAATTGAGAATGATCGGCCAAGATTTCTGTGCTTCTTTAATTTGTAGCTCTGTTACTTGATTGGTTAAAAGATGATGTGGGAAACAATGCTGAAAGGGAGAAGGAATGCTCATATGATTCTTAATTTGTATATATAAAGTCAGCCTCAGTGTAAAATCAAGACAATCAATCTAGTGACCTAAATAACTGTTTTAACTGCTAACAATAACCGAAAAATTTACCTGTCTTTTTTTCTTGCAGGAAATCTCTTTGCCTTTGTGTTGTTTGTTTCACCCATGTAAGTACCTAACAAATTAAAAAATCCAATAGTGTTGTGTTTCGTATTTACTGTCAGTAATGCTCTTCGTCTATTTCTCTTACAGACCTACATTTAGACGAATTGTCAGAAACAAATCAACGGAGCAGTTTTCGGGTTCTCCTTATATATACGGCCTCTTGAACTGCTTAATATGCCTTTGGTACGGTTTGCCCATTGTATGTTCGGGCATAATCTTCGTCGCCACGGTCAACTCAGTCGGAGCCGTTTTCCAGTTGGTGTACATTATCATATTCGTTATATACGCAGATAAAGACAAAAGGGTAAAAATATCGTACATTTTTAGATTTAATTAAACACATTAATACTAATACTAATCCACCCAATCGCTGAACTTGAAATCGATCTCTTGCAGTTGAAGATGCTGGGATTAGTGCTGGCAGTTTTCTCCGTTTTTGCTGTAATTGTTTTTGTTAGCATAAGGGTTTTCGAACCGCCAAATCGACAACTTTTCGTTGGATATCTCTCCGTTTTCTCTCTCATATCCATGTTTGCTTCTCCACTCTTCATTATCGTGAGTTCATATCGAATACTTTCTTTTCTTTTTTCTAAGTATTTATCTTTTGTGATAAGTGCTAACTTGTGTTCGAAAAACATTATTACACGCAGAATCTAGTGATCAAGACAAAAAGCGTGGAATACATGCCGTTTTATCTCTCACTCGCAACACTCTTGATGAGTATTTCTTTCTTTGCATACGGAATGTTGAAGAAAGATCCATTCATCTATGTAAGCCACTCCACACTAAGTACTATGCATACTGTTAAATGATAATAATAGCTCGTTACTATAAGGGTTGATTCGTAATTTTACATTTCGGCGTAAAATTAAATCAGGTTCCAAATGGGATTGGAGCAATTCTGGGGATTGTTCAGTTGGTGCTGTACTTCAACTACAGCAGAAATTCTGCGGAAGCTTCCAGAAGGCCTTTGCTCGAGTCGTACGCCTAGTTATATGCACATGCACAGGGTCTTTTAGACGCTACAATTGGAGTACATACATTTGGTAGAGTATCTTGCAGATAACGGGGCCCGGGTGGCGGATCTTGTAGCGGCGTTTTACATTTTTTTATTTTTTTCAAATTCTTTTTTTTTCTCATTGTCGAGTGTGTGTTGTACTTGTATGAGTTCTTGGTTCACAAATACTTCTACAAAGAGGTGATTGTTTTCAATGTGTGTGGAAATAAGACTAGAATGGGTACCATTGTTTCTTTTCATATCATGAAAAGATTGAACATATTATAAATATCAGATTGTGGTGCATTATTTTAACAACAAAATGAGTACAACTAGATAACATTCCACGAAATTTAGAAGATTATATTGAATTTGAAACCGTAAGAGGTGAAAGTGTAAGAAGATTCGTTGGGGATTGTTTCGTAATTTAACCTTATAGTGTGACCGTAATTTTATCATAAAGAAAACGTCACAACTTGTTTGCGGGCAGGTACTAAAATTAATTAATTAATTAAGGGTAAATTACTAACACCCCCTAGAGGTATGATCAAATTACGAAAACCTCCTCATGTTTGAGTAATTACAACGTCCACCCCTCAACTATAAACATCCTACACGTTCAATCATTGCGGTTTCAAAATTAGTGAAATCTTTTAGATTACATGGAATATTCTCAATTTTGTACCTGTTTTATCCCATTCGAGCTCCACGATTTGAAGCAAGATGATCAAAAGATGTATTTTTTGGCTTGTATATATCAGATTGTGGTGCATCAGAAACTGTATTTTATGCACAAAACGAGTACAAATTAGAAAACATTCCACGGAATCTAGATGATCACGTTGAACTTGACATCATAATGGTGGTTGTGTTAGAAGATTCATAGTTGAGGGGGCAGATGTAATTATCCTAAAACATGAGGGGGTTTTCGTAATTTAACCATACCTCAGGGGTGTTTGTAATTTACCCATTAATTAATTTGCTGCGGGGGCAGATTTGTCATTTCCCTACGCAGCTTGGGTAGAAAGCAACAAAATCTCTCTCCGCACAAAACTTTGGCGAGTAACTATCCCGTATAGGCTAAAAAAAGTCGGCAATTAAACAACTGCAACGCGTCCAAAGGAAATTACCAGAGAGAGAGAGAGAGAGAGAGAGAGAGAGGAGAGAGAGAGAGAGTTTTAAAACCCTAAAACCTCGCTCAGCCCTTTTTCACTCTCAATTTCCACCACCATCTACTGGAGTCAAAATAATTTCATCTTCGAAGTTCTTCTATCTTCTCGGTTGATTATCCCGATGCAAGAATCTCGCCTTTCGCTTCAAGCAGCTTCGTTTGATGTAAGTATGTTCGAATTCGACGAACCCTAACATTATTCTGTTTATCGAGTTTTTGTTATTTTCTTTCATTTTCTAGGGTTCTGGGTGTTTTTCGCGTGTAGTTTCCATTTTTTTTTTGTGCCCGAAGGTCTATATTCTGTCCCCTTGTTGATTAACTATGGTTTTGTTTTCTCCCGTGATTTTGAATTATAGAGTGGCGTTTCGTATTTCTTGAAGTAGTTACTGTAATCGTAGTTATGAGGAGTTGATCGTGGATTTTCCTAATTGCGAATTTTTGTTGGTTGCTTTTTGGAATAGTTTATTTTCTTCCATATATGTTCTTCTAGTAATTCGTACTGGTTCCTCTTGTTTCAGTAGATATGTTATACGCATAATTTGAATAATTAAGAGTATTTAACTATCCATAAACAGGGCAGACTGGTTTACTATTGTTTCTTATTTTCTTTATTTGTTGCTGTTATTTTCCCAATTGAGAACCACGAATCGGAGTTTAGTTAGAAACTGAATATTTCAAATAAAACATGGCGGTAACCGTCTTTATGTAACTTTGTCATAATAATGTCCTCAGGAGTTTCCAATCAGTTATTGGGGAATTCAATTGATATTTTGCACTGTCTATTAGCTTAATCCAGAATTTAACTAATAATTGTTTTGTTTTATGTATACAGTTTGTCATCGAGTCTGGTTCGTACGATGGCTGAGAACCAAGCAATTTTTTGACCTTCTCCGGCTTTCAGTTTACCACCATGTCATCTGAGGATCAGCCAGTTCCAAGGAAGCTAAAGTTCAAAATAACTACGAAAGGGATACGCAGTATTTCAGAAGATAAGTCATGTGAAAGCACTGTGAAGGTTGCTGAAAACAATGGACAAAGGAACAGAGTGACTGGAGGAGTAAATAAATTTCCTGAGGCACTTGTTTCTGCCGAGCAATTTATGCCAGTGAATTCTAGCAAGCGGAAGCCGGAAATTTCTCTTGATGATCAGAGGGGGAAAAAGCGAAAGATGGACCGCAATTTGAAACTTCAGTGTGGCAACATATTGAAAGAATTGATGAAGCACCCTCTAGGATGGATTTTCAACGAGCCTGTTGATCCAGTAAAGTTGAGTATTCCGGATTATTTTTCAATAATTACCAAACCGATGGACTTGGGAACGATAAAGCATAAATTAGAGGGAAACATGTACTTTGCTGTTGAGGAATTTGCTGCTGATGTGAACTTGACGTTTTCCAACGCAATGTTGTATAATGCTCCCGGCGAGGAGGTTCATAAATTGGCAAAGAAATTGGATGCTACTTTTACTAGGAGATGGAAATCGTTTGAGGTTAAATTGAAGCATGGGAACTTGAATGTCGAAGAGTATCATACGAAAAACAATGACCAAGATAGCAAAAAGACTGTAGGAAACAATTTACACGATGCCAAAGCTCCCTTGCGCATCAAACTTGGTACCTGTGGACCGATGCCATTTGAGGAAAAACGGAAGTTCACATTGGAGTTTATGCAAGTGCTAAGCAGAAAGATGACAACTAATTTGAGGACAGTGCTTCAAAAGTTTGGTTTGGTTGGTCTTAACAAAGAAAAGCTCGATTCCTATATTAATTCGATTGATGATGAAACTTTACGGAAGCTGAGAAGAGAAATCACGGTTCTTTTGGATGCAAAAGATGGAAAGGTAATTGTGATCTTCTGTAGTTAGACTGCACTGTGGCAAATTGACATTTGATTATGAATTTAATGAATCAGTAAGCTTATGTATGATCTTTGCATGTACATGCCTCTTATGTTACTCAAAAGATCTCTATGATCTATATGGGTTGTGTCCATGTTTTGTAAGTAGTGTCTTGAGTTCCACATGACATGCTAATGCGCTGAGTTCTTTGTTCATTCGATCAGGTGAAGCCTTCACAAATGACACTAAATGTGTGTCCCTCACTGAAGAAACCTGTCCAGAAAGGTATTGAGTGGCAGTGTAATGTTTCTGCTTTCTAGATCTTTTTAGGATCTTACTGATGATGTTTATTATTGGCTTAGAACTCTGTAATCGAAGTGCTTGTGCATCTGCCAATCAGCGACAATCAATTGATTCTACTGAAACTAAGTGTTCATCATGTGGAAGCATGACATGCCATTGCAGGCTTAAAACTGGTTCAGCCCAAGCATCTACAAGCGGTAAGTTAAATACTTGACGAATTCTCTTTGCTAATGTTTTTGGTGGCCATTCAACCCAGGACTAGTTTATATGTTTCAGATTTATCCTCAGAACGATCATCAGAACAAGGTCATTGTGGTGATTCTAAACTTGTAAGTATCAGCAACTATAGATACTTTTAAGTTTACTGGAGAAAGATTTTGGTAATTGATAGATGAAAATTGGTTGACGTGGCCTTTGTTCGATTAATCAGGATTGTAAGGTCAAATATCCCTCTGCAGTTCGCACGAGTAGCTCGGGTCTAGATTCTGATGGTGAGAGCATCTCAACCTTATTATACATATTTTGTTCAGCTTCGAATGCCTTCACTTTTCAGCATTCACATGCTTGCAAATGATTCAAGGGCCTGGAGTTGTTCTGAATGAAGAAAATGTTCCTCAACTTTCAACCCCTGCAACAGCGGTTACTTCTGTTGAAGGTAGCCTATTGTGTAAATGATATTCACTATATATATATTATAACCTTCTATAGAACTGTTAATCTTCCGTCACCTCTTCTATCAAATTAACGCCTAAAAGAAGAGGCAATTGTGACAAAGGGACCATCAGTAAAGACCCTGGGGAATATGGTATTAGAAAACTGATTATTTATTCAGATGTTGTAGGGGCATGTATTGTTTAACTCTGTATATCTGTTTTCCGACGAATTGCTAAGGCCCTTCTAATCGATTAAGACTTCTGTAGAGGGGGTGTTAAAGGAAGTTACCTTTTACCAAAACGCTGGAATGTTAGCTTGTAGAAACATGCCTATTTTCATCTGTATGTTCCTCCTTGTTTTCCTTAGTGCAGGTGTGAACTGGAGATTGATAGTATATTGCATCTTGTTGTTTCTGATTTGAATTGTTTAACTCGTTAACAGGCTGGACTTCATTAAACGTCCAAATGTCGCCCACGAAGGCTTTGAGGGCAGCCCTGCTAAAAAGCCGCTTTGCAGAAACTATCTTCAAAGCTACACATCAGACAAAGCTGGATCATGTAATATTTTGCAGAAATTCTCGCCATGCATGATAGGATGGTTTATAATTATGATTTTTTTTACTCGTATTTTCATTCCTTGATTGCATTGGATTGCTATTTTCTAGGTTGAGAAGTCTGATCCTCTAAGGATGCAGAAAGAAAGAGAGAGATTGGAAAAGGAACAACTAGAAGGTGAGCATAACATTTCTGATTGTGCTCGTATGTTTTTTTGGATGTATGTGCAAGTTCAATGAATTTATTGATAACAATATGACAACTGGATCTGTAACATATGGATTTGTTTAAAATTAATTAAATAGAGACATTTGCTTATAATTTCATCCCGGTATAAATTTGGGTATAACTTTTGGGTGTCTTCAAAAGAATGGAGTTGAGTATTTCATTTTTTCAAATTAGGAGTAACTCATGATGTTGATGACTTCAGTAGTCCCCCATTCATACGTTTTCATATTATGCTTTTTATTTAACCAAGTTTTTTGGTTTGTAGAGAAAGCGAGAATTGAAGCAGAAATCAAAGCTGCTGAAGCGGCTGCACGAAGGAGGGAGCATGATGATATAAAGATGCGACGTGAGAGAGAAAGAGCGGCTGCAAGGAAGGCACTACAACAGGTATATTCTTCATTTATCATTGGGCAAATAATTCTGTTAACAATTTGCTCGGGGGTTACCTTTGACTTTGGATTTTATCGATACTTAGAAGAGTTGTCCTGTTGACTTGCAGATGGAAAAAACTGTCGAGATAGATGAAAATGTGTATATACTGAAAGATCTGGAGAGGTTGTGTTGTGGTTCCCCTTGTGGTCTATCTTGTGGAGAGTGTTGTGAAGGTGTCAAAGCTGGATTTCACTTTGGAAACCCTTTGGAGCAACTTGGCCTTTATATAAAGGCTGATTATGATTATTTGCGTGATGAAGATGTGGTTTTGAGTGGAGTTGGCGAAGAAGACGAAGATTCAGTTTTGATTGCAAGAGCAGGAGATGAAGATTCAATTTTGATTGGTGAAGAAGGTGAAATTCTGCAATAGCACCAACTGCTCTCCTCTGTAAATATCTACTATTATTTTTTGTACTAGGCAGTCGCGATTACCTAACTTGACTAAACAAGTTCTAATTTAGAATAGAGCTTTTTGCAACTGTTTACCATTAATTCTCGTTCCCAAACAGCAGTAATCACCAGACCAATTGCTTGCTGTGTCTTGAAGTAGAATCTATTTTGCTTCTGTGATGGAAAAGTTCTATGTTAGATTTGTTAATAGAGATCTACTTATATTTATATTCGGAATGGCTTTTTTGATGTATGCACGTAAACAACATTTTTAAAAGTAGTAGTGTTTATATCTTGAAAGGAAATGGTTGCGATGCACCTTAGGTGGTGCATTCAGTTCTAAATCTAAAATGCTGAATGTCAAAAAATGCTCAAACAAACGTGCATGTACACAAAATGTCCAAGACCGCATCATCATTGGAAATTCAGAATAATAATCAAAATGTATCAGTGATCGGAATATTGAATTGGTACTCTGAAGTCCGGGGTTACAGACTAGAATCCAGAAGAAAAAAAGACTATCTAAAGACAAAAATAGAAAGGGGTTGTCGGGGTGAGAATCAGCCACAGAACAACTACACACTGTAACGATTCTTGGCGCCCCTGTCAAGCTTCTTTGCATCATCCTAAATCAGAAGTGATGGCCAACTTTATCTTTTGATGGAAAAATGAATAATATATCAACAATTTATACACAATTGAAGAGAAACTTACATGGAATATGAAGCCAATTGATTCATTGTAATCCAAAAACTCCTTCCATTGTTTTCCAATGCTTACCTGAGAAATGGTCAGGAAACATGAATATGAATTTCAAGCATGGGATATAGGTACAAACAATGCAAGTTTACCACGTGTCTACAAAATAACCAGGATAATCAGTTTCTGTTCATAAATTTAAAGAGCTATATTTTTGGGATTTCAGCCTCTGCAACAACTTTATCCAACATAAAGCCTGAAAATTAATATTTTATACAATCTTATTAGATTTTTCTTAAAAGTCAATATGATCATAAGATAAAGGAACATCTTCAATGCAATTTAGGCGTGGTCAGAGAGAGCCTTTTATGGTGACATCTTTTCAAGTATAGCACCGAGCACTATTCCTCTTATTTTGAAGCTTTAAATAAGATATTAACATCTTTCGAGTTTTTTTGGTGCTACCAAGGTATCTATAGAATCCCTAGTAGACCATGTGTACACCTACTATTCACTCGTGACAGTACATACCATTATCAGAACTGTCTACCCCATACTATTGTAAAATATAATATAATGGAAATATTCCCGAGCTATGTTCCCAACCATACCTGAGCAACTTCATTCGCAGCATTCTTGGTCCATATAGAAATTTTCTCCTGCCTTGCTCGGACATTGACAACCGCTCCACAAATTTCATCTCCGTAATCAAACTGCTCTCCAATCATTGCCAGCAACTAAATGGAATTCGAGATGCAATTAGAGGCTTAAAAGATAGAAAAATTGAAATCCCAATAATTAGTACTCGACATAACTGAGACATACCGTGTATAGCCAAGCAGTGTCAGATTTACCCCTCGAAAAATTCACAGTCCACTTTCCTCCATTAGCACAAACAGGGTCTTCCCATTTTGGCTCTATTTTATTTTTGAAACAATGAAAATCTGCTCCCACTGCTAGTTTGCTGGGATGGTGTACATTATTGTAAACACTGCAAGCCAAGCCACGGAAAAGTAAGATGCTTTAATTCACAAAGGCATAAAGTATCATCACTCAACGACGACTGAAACGCTTCTCAATAAAATCAATCCAAAAACAATGCAACCATGTGAAATAAATGTATTCTGAAATAGCTAGTCCAGTAATAAGATATTGAAAAGAAGGCCATCTTTCTGGCCTCAAATCATGATAACGCTAAATTGAAACAATAAAAGAAAAAAAAAAAAAAAACTCTAAGCCACAAGCGTATACATCTAGGCAGACACCAAATCAGAAAGAAGGCCATCTTTCTGGCCTCAAATCATGATAACGCAAATTTGAAACAATTAAAAAAAACGCTAAGCCACAAGCTATACATATATAGACAGACGCTGTATACATATTATCGACCAAATTCACTTATTTTTTCTAACACCCAGTGATGTACGAGACCTAGCATACAAAATGCAGAAAATATAGAAGATTCAAAGACAAATACAGTCTACAGAACACACACGAATCAACCACCTACGAGATACGAATTTACAAAGCCACAAGCCTAAAAATGAAACATTACTCCAAACCCTAATTCGAGAAAAAAATATCATAGAAGCATCCACTAATTCACGTCCAGAACAGGAAACAGCATAACTGAATTGAATGAAGGCACAAAAAATGAAATGGAAAAGAAAAAAAATAATACATACCTCCAGAAGTCTTCGACGGAGGAGAAGGTGAAAATCGGTCGAATTGAGCTTCCCCATGCCGCCTGTTTATTTTTAGCTGAAGGATTGTCGAACCAGAATGTCCATGAATGCTCCAGCGGGTGCCTTGGTGGCGGCGCCGCCGCCGCCGCCGCCATCGCCTTCGCGTCGTGATTCGGATCGCCACCGACGATCTCCCCTTCCTCCGCCTCCGGCTCCACTTCCCCCAGGTTGAGGTGATTCTTCATCATCGATGTCAAGTTCTCTGCTTCCTCTTTGATGGCGGTGCTCGCTGATTTCTCTGTTTCCTCAACCATTTTCAGCTTCGATCCTAATCTTCTGCTGCTCCGAATTCGCGTTCGGTTCCTACTTCCTGCTCTGAAAATGAAATTACTCTTTCTCGGCCCACTAAGCCATTATTCGGGCCATATAGTATATGGGCCGCCACATGGACTCTATTTAATTCGGGCCTAACAAGTCTATTAGGGCCTGTAAACAAATTGAATCGGGCCGGACACATCATTTTTCAATCTTATTTGATTTTTGTTTTGTTTTTATAGAGTTTGGTCGATAAACAATCGAGTTGAGTTTGAACAAGATTTAATCGAGCTGGCGTGTTGGTTTGTATCGTATCAAACGAAAATATGTGTTCAATCCCGGTTCTCAATGTTGACGTACCGTGCTGAAACAAACTTTTTAAACGATCTTATATTGAATTAAGTATCAAGCAGTTTCGCTTGATTTCCAGTCTTATCTAACACCAACGATCATTTTTTGCATTTTTTTCAATTTCCTTAGTCGGAGGAAAGAAGAATCATATTCATATCTTAGAATTGTAAATGGCAAACCAGTCATATATTACAGTAAACTTTTTATAAATTAATATAGTTGATACTAGTAAAAATAGTACTAATTTAGCGAAATATTAAATTATAGAACTAATAATAAATTAATAATTATTAATTTATCAAGATTCTACTGTACATCCATAAAATACTTCATTAAATCTGAGTCATACTGGTCAAGCAACACACATATACATATAATAATTACTATTTTTCCATAATTACATAATAAATAAATAAATATGCATTATTATATTTTCAAATATTGGAGAAAAGATTTCCCATTGAGTTTGCGGGAGAAGAAGTCTTTGAAGTACTGCTCCATCGTCATGCTTCTGAATAACGGCGCCCCGCCGTTAGTTAACAGTGACGGAGATGGGCCCACCATTGCTTCAAATTTAGGGTTAAAAAACATGGCGAGGCTAATCCTCTCTTTCTCTGAATTCACCGTAGCTCTGTGCTCAATGCTTTTGTACAACCCATTGCTTAGTATCTGATCAATTCACACAAATTTACATGTTAATAATAAATTAATGATTGTAAATTGTTTAATTAGTGCTCTCTAATCCGTTGACTCTAATTAATATATTAATTAGTGTTAAAATAATTGTGGCAGACAGACCTCAATAATGTCTCCTAAGTTAACAGCAAAGGCATCCGGGAGAAACTTGACAGGCAACCAAACTCCGTTTCTTTTGATTTGGAAGCCTTCAACGCCGTTAACTTGGAGGAGGACGGTGATTCCGCTGCCGTCGGAATGGGCCGTCAGCCCGATAACCTTATCGGGCTCCGGGCACTGTGGGTAGTAATTCATCCTCATTGATTCCATTCCGTCTTCAAACATTTCTTCCAATTCATTTCTCTCTATCTTCAGTGCATCTGCGATTAGCCCAAATATTGCCCTCGACAGCTTTTGCATCTCACTTATGTATTCTTCTAGGGTTTCTCTGCATCAGATGTATTTAACTGTTAGAGAGAGAGAGAGAGAGAGAGAGAGAGAGAGAGAGAGAGAGAGAGAGAGAGAGAGAGAGAGAGAGAGAGAGAACCTGAGGGAGGAAGGGAGCTGAGGAAAAAGATGAGGTTTTCTTCGTTGGATTGGATTCGTGATCATGTAGAATCGATCCGCCCAATCGACTTTTTGATCGGGAGAAGTATTTACTGCATTTTGGCCAAAACCCTCAACTTCACCAGGTTTGATCTTATACTTGATTCTGTCCTCCAATGGAAGCTTGTAGAATTCTTGAATTTCATACTTGAGTTTCTCCACCAATGACGAGTCTACACCGTGGTTCACCACCTATATATATACACGTTAAACTTCTATAAATTAATAGAGTTCAGACTAGGTAGCAAAATTTTATTAATTTAATTAGCGAAATATCAAATTATCGAACTGAAAATTTAGGGCGTTTTTACCGAGTAGGGATCGGACCTGAAGAAATTATTATTTAAACGGTGTTATTATTTTATCGAGGTTCTACTGTATATATATCATGCATGCACCAATAAATAATTATTTATATATAATCTGTAAAAAAAAAGAAAAAAGGTACCTGAAAGATGCCCCAGTCTTTGCATGCTGAGTGAAACGTGTCGAGTTGGGAAGTTTTAGTTTCTCGAGCAAGCAAACTTTTCATGTCGATTACGGGGATGGAAGGTAAAGAATCTTCGTAAAGAATCGCGGGTTCTTGTTCGATTAGATAGCGCGTAGGGATGGTTGAAATGGGGTTTTTAACCATCTCTTGAATACTCATGAGCATTTCTGTTCCTGACATATTTTTATTGTATGTATAATACTTATAATTCACCAACGTGTTTATATTATGGTGATATGGTGCAATATTCTTTAGTAAAGGAGAAGTTGGTATTTATAGGGTGTGAATAATTAAATACCTAAATTATTGGGTGCCCAAACTGAAATTTTATAAAATATATTTTTTACTATGCTTTTTGTTATCGGAAAGAATGGGTATTTAAAACATGAACGCGTTGAATCTCAAAAATGACCGGATTTTGACGAATCTTTGGAATTGCTCGGTAAAACTTCATCGTCTAGCTACCCTACTCTGAAATACCTATACCTCTCTCTCTCTCTCTCTCTCTCTCTCTCTATATATATATATATATATATATATATATATATATATATATATATATATATATATATATATATATATATATATGTGTGTGTGTGTGTGCGCAATTAAATTTAAATAAATTCTGAAATCAGAATTGGAGTTATTACATATTTAATATTGTTGATATAGGTGGCGCTGGAAGAGAGAAAAGGAAACACGTCAAGCCTACTTACCTAAATTTATCTTGCCTAAGTTTGGCATATTTTAAAAAATTAAGGGCAAATATTAATGTTCAAATTAAATATCTCGATTTTTGCAATTAATAATATTTAAGCCTCCATAAATCGATAGACTATCGGACTTGCAATTTTTTTTAATAATTTAATTCAATTAGTTAAATAGTTGGTAAATTAATTATTATTAATATATAGAATTTGGACGAACCGTTAGATAGCAAATTTCCAGAATTGAAAACGTATAATTTTAGAAGAGCCTACATATTCATAAAAAGATAATGAAAAGATAGAATCTACTACAGTAGACTCAAACTTGGCTCATAAATAGTCAAATTTAATTAAATAGCTTAATCTTGACCTGACTCATTAACAATTAGTTTCGGCTTAAATATAACCCGGTCGAACCATCAGGGTTCGGTTAATCTCGACTCATATGCATGCCGGTCCCATATATTAGAAAAAGTATGTTATTCTAGAAAGATCATTATTAATTGAGTATTATATTAACGAGGTTGTAATATATATACGAGGTCAATCACTTTTTTAGAAGAGCCTTCCATAACTTCTGGAGTCGTTTGCTTTATTGACATTGCTTTTATATATATATAAAAAAAATTATTAATTAAAATGAAGAACAAATTAGAGAATACTAATAATAGTACTTTGACGCAGTCAGACAATTGATTGAACAAGAGTGCAAGACCCGGTTTTTGGCACATGGATCTATTTATACAAAAATAGATATTATGAATTATCGGCCGCTATTATCGGAATAAACGAAATCTTTATAAATATTTTATTTAGAAATCTCTTTTTTTTACACTAAGAGAGATTTGTTACATTATTTTATTTGAAATGTTGTTACTTAATAATACAACTTCCCTTTATTTAAGAATCTCAAGATTGATTCAGATCAACAATTTTCAAATTTTGTTTGCAGTCAGTTTAATACTAATTGTGCACCGGTTGATTTGAGGCGTTTCTAGATTAATAGTTGTATATTTTATCAAAAAAAAAAAAAAAAATTAATAATTGTATATAATAAATAAACGTGTCCTATATTATTGACATTTTCCTAATAAAAAAAATGTGTAATACGTGTTATAAAAAATGGAAAGTAAGCACGTTTATGAAAGGGACGTGCTATTTGCTTGCAGGTTTAAATTATTGAATTAATATAGGTATGGAAATCGTCACGGGTGATGTGATGTAATGGAAATAGAACCACAATTACATATTGCACTGTTCCCAAATCTTTTACATAATTGTTTGTGAACACGACAGCTGAATATGACGTGGGGGAAATAATTATTTTTTATATAACGTCATCAAATTTCAAATGTACGTATGCATGTAAATCAACGGGTGACATTAGGGATGACAGTGGAGTGAGTACCTTTGAAAAAGTGCAATACCAGAATCATTATCATTTAATATAACTCAAACCATGACCATACTAAACCCATTTAAAAAGTTAACGGAAATACCAGAACCATTACCACGAATATCCGGATATCCACAGATACCCATTTACGGTTTACCATTTAGATTATGATGATAAAAAATAACTTTGGGTCCTATAATGTTTAAGTAACTCTCAGAAGATAGCAAGAGAAAATAACAGAAAAAAAAGTAAATTATACAAATATATCCTCCCAAAATTATTTAATATTTTATTTAAAATTTTGCCAACATATCTTCTTTATTCATATATATATATATATATATATATATATATATATATATATATATATATATATATATATATATTAAATGGTCGGTTACCCATGACCGTAAAAATAAAATCAAAATCATAGTAAAACCATGACGGTTTTCTTTTCTTTTACCAAAATCATTACCAAACTCTAATGGTTTCCGTAACGGGTTTTAAACGGAGCGGATAGCTAGCGGTTCGGGTTTTTCTGCCATCCCTATGCGAGATCAAAATTTACCGTAATATATTTATAAAGATTTTTATATATTATAGATTTAAGTTGGGCCGTGCAAGTTTCCTTGTTGGGCCTCTAATCAAAGTGAGTATTTTCAACTACCATTGTTTCTTATGAAATCTATGGGCTTTTTGGTTTACTTTATTTTGATCGGGATTCTTATTTTCACTACAAAATTTATATATATTTTTTTAACGGTAAAGCTGAGCGGCAAGAATCTGGCTGGCCAGAATGGTCAACTTTGTAAATATATAAGAGTTTGTTATATCTAATTACTAACATGCCCTTTAATTATAATACCAACTAATTACTAGGATTGACAGTTTCAAAGTATTCAATCAGATTATAATTTCCAATGATCAATAACGTCAATTCAATTCTTCCATTCATTTATTTTGTCTTCTTCATGTCCAGAGTAAAAATTGAAAAAAAAAAAATAGAGGCTTCTACTTTTTTTAAGAGTTGTTTTGGTGGATTTTGTTGGAATAAAGACACAAAATTTGTGGAAAAATCATCATAATAAAGTTTCACAAATAATAATAATAATAATAATAATAATAATAATAATAATAATAATAATAATAATTATTATTATTATTATTATTATTTCCGATTGTCGACGCTTGTATTTTTAAATCCTAATGCAATTTCCGATTATTGATTAAAAGAAACAAAAAAGTGTCTGAGTGTAACGTTTTGGCATACTAAAATGCTAATTGTACCGGGACTTTTACTGAAATTGGCTTATTTGCAGTGGTAGTCTCAGTTGTCAATTTTCTAACTTTCTAAAAAAACCGAAACTCTCTCAACTAAAAAAAGTCGAAAACTTAGAATTTGAAACTCGTTCGACAAATTCAAAAATGAACAACGACTTATTCGATGGCTGATCCGGATAACTTTTATATGGTAAAAAAAAAAAGAAAAAAAAAATTAAAAGATGGTGTAATCGTGCTATACAGCAAGAGAAATATAAAAAAAAAAAAGAAAAAAATTGGAGTTACCCGTGCTGTACAGCACGGGAACTTGGGTCTTAATTTTCATATTTTTTTTTTTACTTTATTCCTTTTTATTATTAATTTTTATAATTTGGTATGGTGATGATGGTGATTTTGACGAACAAACTGACGTTGAATGTACAAACGAGTACAATAATTCGAATATTTGCTATCATGTTTCTCAAATAATTACAAAATTCAATATTTAGAAAAAAATATTAAAAAAATATATATTATTAAAAACTTTAAGTTCCCGTTCTGCAGAACACGGGAACTTGAATAATCTTCAAGTTCCCGTGTTTTGCAGAACGGGAACTTCATGTTTTTTGAGTCCTCCGTTCTGCAGAGCACGAGAACATGAAGATTATTCAAGTTCTCGTGTTCTATAGCACGGGTGATTCATATTAATTTTTTATTTTTTTTGTCCGAAAATAAAAATTTAAAAAACAGTTTGAAGGTCCCGTTTTCTGGAGCACGAAATTTTGAATCTCCCATTTGCTGGAGCACGGAAACTCGAAGAAAATTCAAGTTCCCGTGTTCTGCAGAACGGAGGATTCAAGCCGTTTGAATCTCCCGTTCTGCAGAGCACGGAAACTCGAATGTTCTTCGAGTTTCCGTGCTCCATATCACGGGAGCTTTAAATTTTTATTTTTTTTTCGAAATTTTGCTAGATCTAATCCTAAACATGTGTTTTTACCTAAATTGGAAATAAAACTAATTAAAAGTAGTAGGATATTGAAAATTTACCGGAATCGAGCCTTGTTTGCTACGGTTTGAATATCGAAAAATTTACGAAATTCGAATTTCTAGAGAGAGTTTGGGAATAGGAGAGAGAAATTGAAAAAAAAAATTAAATGAAAAATGTACCGCTGCAAATAAGCCAATTTCAGTAAAAGTCCGGCTGAAAATAGTAACACCCTTTGGCATAACGCACAAATAAGTCAAAATTGGTTTCAGTGAAGAATTGTCCGCCGTGCAGATTTTGGGTCCACGGTAAAAACCAATCTTTTGGAGGAAGAGAGAGAAACATAAGACATATATATATATATATATATATATATATATATATATATATATATATATATATATATATATATATATATATATATATATATATACATATATATATAGATACATACATGACAGTATGATACATAGATACAAACTATACAGAGGATAATTAATATATGTAATATTGCAGAAATGGAATCAAACATAGCAAATATAGGCAGCTCAATCAAAGTGCCTGTTGTGCAAGAACTTGCAAAGGAGAAACTATCCACAGTCCCATCTCGATATCTCCGTCCCGATCACCATCTCATCCCCGTTAATTCTAAACGCCGTCAAATCCCCGTAATCGATATGCAAAAGTTGATATCCGACCCCAATTTCATGGATTCTGAGCTTCATAAGCTGCATACTTCATGCCAAGAATGGGGTTTCTTTCAGGTCTACTACATATACACACATACATATATATTATTACTTGTGTGTATTGATATAATGGAAATAGCTAATTAAACTATTTGCATCGTATGATTTCGAGTTGCAGTTGATCAACCATGGAGTGGACTTAGCAGTAACGGAAACGATGAAGCTCGAAATCCAGGAATTCTTCAATCTGCCAATAGTAGAAAAGAACAAATTCAGCCAAGAAACAGGGGATGTGGAGGGCTATGGTCAAGCCTTCGTCGTCTCCGAAGAACAAAAACTCGATTGGGCTGACCTATTTTTCGTATCCACTTTTCCAACTCATTTGAGAAAACCCCACCTCATTCCCAAGCTTCCTCCCAAATTCAGGTTTCACAAAAATCACACACACACACACACACACAAATACACATAGTTGTTGCTTAATTTCTGGCTTTTTTTTTTTTTTTTTTTTTTCTGAAGGGATGCAATAGAAGCATATGCAGGAGAACTGAAGATTCTTGCAATGAAGATTCTACACCAAATGGCGAAAGCTCTAGGCATGAAAAATGAAGACATTGAAAATCTATTTGATGAAGGGATGCAAGCAATGAGGATGAATTACTATCCGCCTTGCCCCGAACCGGAGCTAGTTACGGGTCTTTGCCCTCATTCCGATTCAGTCGGCCTCACAATTCTCTTACAAGTCAACGAAATGGAAGGCCTACAAATCAAGAAAGACGGTATTTGGATCCCTGTTTCCCCACTCCCTAATGCATTCATCATCAATATCGGTGACATTTTAGAGGTACATATATACATATACATATATTTATAAATATTGCACCAACACCTATGGTTAAATTATACTGATATTGAGTATGATTTTCGATCAGATTGTGACGAATGGTGCATATCGGAGCGTCGAGCATCGAGCAATTGTTAACTCGACGAAAGAACGGCTCTCGGTTGCCACATTTATGAGCCCGAAAATGGACGGCGATTTCGGGCCTGCACCGAGCCTTGTCACTAATGAAAATCCAGCAAAGTTCAAGAGAATTAGTGTGGCTGATTATTTCAGGGGACTGTTTTCCAGGGAACTCAATGGTAAATCATATGTAGAACTCATGAGGATTTAATATCAGTCAATATGTATTATATTATTTAATATTTGAGTACTTGGAATTTAAAAAAAAACAACAAAAAACTGAAAAATTATAACCTAATTAGATCTATACCTAAAAATCTGGAATTTATCCACAAAATTTACTCAGAAGTTGCGTGAAGAGCAACCAGTGACGAATAAGCACCATCTTCGATCTTCATCAGCGATTCATGCCGCCCCTGTTCGCAAATCACGCCGTTCTTCACCACCGCGATTACGTCGGCGCTCCTAATAGTCGAGAGGCGGTGGGCCACCACCACCGTCGTTCTATCGACCATCACTCTATCCAGCGCGTCCTGCACAATCCGCTCCGACTCAGCGTCCAGAGCGCTGGTCGCCTCGTCGAGGAGGAGTATCCTAGGGTTTTTCAGTATAGCTCTGGCAATAGCAATTCTCTGTTTCTGCCCGCCGGATAACTGAACACCTCTCTCGCCGACGTTAGTGTCGTACCCCTGAGGCAAGCCGGAGATGAAATTGTGTGCGTTGGCGGATTTTGTGGCGGCGATGATCTCTTCCTCCGTGACGTCACCCTTTTTACCGTAGGCGATGTTGGCTCGAATAGTGTCGTTGAAGAGAACCGGTTCCTGACTCACTAAACCCATTTGTTCCCTCAGCCAGCTCAGCTTGAACCGGTCAATCTCAACCCCGTCCAAGTATACTTGACCCGAGTCAGGATTGTAAAACCTTTCTATTAGAGCAATCACCGTTGACTTTCCACTTCCACTCTCTCCAACTAGAGCAACAGTCTGTGTGAATAACAATTAAGTGATTAATAATTATTATTTTTAAGAATGAAAACAATTAACAATTGAAAATTAAAATTAATAATATACCTTGCCAGAAGGTATGGTTAGGCATAAATCTCTGAAGATTTGAATATCGGGCCGGGTCGGATACTTGAAGCTCACGTGTTGTAACTCAATCTCACCCTTAACACTAGCCAAAGTTAAGCCTTGGTCGCTACTCGAGTCGATTTTCGGTTTGCGGTCGAGTATGTCGAATATAGATGCTGCGGAATCTTTCACTTTGTTGACATCCGGTGCCGTTGCACTTGCTTGTGAAACTCCGGTGGCCGACATTGTTAGAGCGAAGAAAACCTGCGATCGAATCGATCATCACACTATTAATGTCCGAAAAAACTAAAAATGAAATAATAATAATAATAATAATAATAATAATAATAATAATAATAATAATAATAATAATAATAATAATAATAATAATAATAATAATAATAATAATAATAATAATAATAATAATAATAATAATAATAATAATAATAATAATAATAATAATAATAATAATAATAATAATAATAATAATAATAATAATAATAATAATAATAATAATAATAATAATAATAATAATAATAATAATAATAATAATAATAATAATAATAATAATAATAATAATAATAATAATAATAATAATAATAATAATAATAATAATAATAATAATAATAATAATAATAATAATAATAATAATAATAATAATAATAATAATAATAATAATAATAATAATAATAATAATAATAATAATAATAATAATAATAATAATAATAATAATAATAATAATAATAATAATAATAATAATAATAATAATAATAATAATAATAATAATAATAATAATAATAATAATAATAATAATAATAATAATAATAATAATAATAATAATAATAATAATAATAATAATAATAATAATAATAATAATAATAATAATAATAATAATAATAATAATAATAATAATAATAATAATAATAATAATAATAATAATAATAATAATAATAATAATAATAATAATAATAATAATAATAATAATAATAATAATAATAATAATAATAATAATAATAATAATAATAATAATAATAAGAAGAAGAAGAAGAAGAAGAAGAAGAAGAAGAAGAAAGGATTTAATGAATGACCTTGAATACGTCGCCGAACGAAGCTCTACCGTGTTGGATAAGAAGAGCTCCGATGTAGAAACAAAAAGCCTGTGTGCAATAGAGCGATAGCCAGCCAATTCCAAAGCTGGTTCCGCTAACTATCCCGAGCCTAACTCCTTGCCTAAGAGGACCCTCGCATTTCTCCTCGTACACCTTCATCACCCTGTCCTCTGCACTAAACGATGCCACTGTTCTGATGCTGCTAACTGCGTCGTTTGCTACTTGACTTGCCTCTTCATACTTCACCTGCATTACATTTATTATTAGCATATATATATATACATATAAATAAATCCAATATTAAAAAAGTGAAAAATTATCAAACCTTGGCATCAGCAGAGAAGCCTCTATAGAATCTCATTTGCATGAAACCCTGCAAGCCGATGAAGGGGAGTACTAGAAATACGATGAGTGCAAGCAGCCAGTTTGCTGTAAAGGCTATAACAAGGCCTGCTATCACTGTCGATATATTTTGTACAACTAACGCCAAAGCATCCCCGACTAGGCTCTTTACGGTGGCTGCATCAGTAGACAATCTCGCCCCAACTGCACCACTGCATTTGCATTTTTTAAGGTCAAATACAATAAAATATATATGTCAATTTTCGCTTCTTGAAAAAACTAACAAAAAAAAATTTAAATATCAACATACCTCGAGTTTGCAGGATCGTCGAACCAGCTGATTTCCTGGTTGACTATCTTCTTAAAGGTCAAAGAACGGATCCTTTCGATCAATTTTCCACCGGCAACTCCAAAAAAGTAATTTTGTATTGGAACTGCCACTAAAGTACTCGATCCTAGCACAACCATCATCCCTGCCCAAAATTTGGAATCTTTCCTCAGCTCGTGTGGAGGCTCGAAGAATATTCTTATAGCCGAGGACAGTAACAGCCCGAAAATAGGGTACATCAAGCCCTGCACAACAGCACCCAAACAACCGAGCAGCAAAATCGGGATTTCAGGTTTGTTTAGTTTCGCGAGCCGTGTGATGGAAACTTTCTTTCTTTTATTCAACACGTTTTCGTCCTCTGTTACATCACCAACAATTTCTGCAGCAGTATGAGGTTCTTGGAATTCGATATAACCAGGTACATTGTTGGTCAGTGTAAATGAATGTCTCGATGACTCATTACTGCTTGTCGATCTTCGAAATAGCATCCTCTTGCTTGAAGATTTGCCCAAGCTTCGATCCAACTCTGAAATGTATTCTTGTTTTTGTATGCGATTTTCCGATTGTGTTTTAGCCCCACCTTCTTGCATGCGAACGAGCTGTGTATACGCTCCCTCGGGATCTTTTATCAATTCAGCATGTGTCCCTTGCTCAATAAGTTTCCCAGAGTGAACCACAGCTATCAGGTCTGCGTTTCTGATAGTGGTCAAACGATGAGCAACCACTATTGTTGTTCGGTTTGTCATCACATTGTCGAGTGCTTCTTGCACTACACGCTCCGACTCAGCATCCAGAGCACTCGTTGCTTCATCGAGCAGAAGTATTTTTGGATTTTTCAAAATGGCCCGAGCAATTGCGATTCTTTGCTTTTGCCCCCCTGATAGCTGAGTTCCATGCTCTCCCACCATTGTATCAAGTCCCTGCAAAAAATATTAAAAATCATTAAAAATAAAAAAATAAAAAAATAAAAAGACCAAAAAAACTGAACTATTTTGTTTTCTTTCGTTTTACCTTTGGTAGCTTGTCAATGAATTTGGCAGCATTAGCAAGTTCAACAGCCCTCCTTATCTCCGCAACAGTAGCATCTTCTTTGCCATAAAGAATATTTTCCTTGATGCTAGTTCCGAACAAGATAGGTTCTTGACTTACAAGCCCAATCTTTCCTCTTATCCATTTCAGATTCAAGCTCATCAAGTTAACCCCATCGATGAGCACTTCTCCCGAATCAGGATCGTAAAATCTCTCCACTAAACTAACCACTGTTGATTTTCCGCTCCCACTCTGCCCAACCAAAGCCGCGGTTTTCCCACACGGGACATTTAACGAAAAGCCCGCAAAAATCTGCACTTCGGGCCTTGCTGGATACCTGAAATAAACATCTCTCAGTTCGATGTCACCTTTCATGTTTTCCAACTCAGTGCCCTTATTTTCAGCTGCATCGATCTTTGGTGTTCGATTTATAGTCTCGAACATCTTCGAAGCTGCGGCTTTTCCTGATCCAAATGCACTCAAACACGGCGATGCCTGCCCAAGTGCTCTGTTTGTACATTTTTAGCCATAATTAATAATGATCATTAAATGATTAGAATATAAAGTTAATTCATGGCATACAAAAAAAATTAGTACAAATTACTTACATTCCACCAGTAATGACGGACATAATAACAGTGATAACGCCACCACCGCTATATCCATGCCCGATTACTAATTTCGCTCCATACCAAATTGCAAGTCCGTAGCTACTGAAAATAACAAACATCACTGCACCAACTCCCAATCCTGTAGCTAGGCCTTGTTTGGCGGTTGCTAAATAAGCGGTTTTCAGTTTGTTGTCGTACTTTTCCGTAGCTTGTTTTTCCCCGGTGAAGGATGCAACCTACATACGAAATTTAATGTTAAAATTTGTGATAGAAGCTTCTAGAACAAAAAAGAACAAACAGAGCAGTTGTTATTACCGTTCTAATTGCTCCAACAGTTTGTTCGACAACAGCTCCAGCTTCCGCATAAGCAACTTGTCCACGAGTAGACATCTTCGATATTAGGAGAGATACAGATCCACCTGCCAGTACAATAGCAGGTAGACTAGTTGCTAAAACGAGGGCTAATTTCCACCCTTTGGAAATGGCGATGATATACCCTCCGAAAAACGTGGACATAAATTGGATGAACTTTCCAACCTGATACAGAGAACAAACAAATATACATTGTGTTATTAATGAATATTCGATTAATTGGGACTAGTGAAGGTATCTTAAATTACCTTTTCGCCCATGGCGTCTTGAATGAGGATTGTATCCCCCGACATTCTACCGATTATTTCCCCTGTTTCTGCTTGAGTATCGAAGAACTCGATATCTTGCCGCAACAAGGTTTTCAAGTACAGCCCCCTTATTCGAGCCGCCTGCCTTTCTCCGGTCACCATCCAACACGCCATCTCTGTAATTTGTGAAATTCACACCACCAAAAAAAATTAAATTACAATGTCCATCTTTTGAAGGTTATTGAACTCAAGATGAAAAGAAAAAGAAGTACGACTTACGTAGAAGTGAGGCGATCCCCGTACCAATCGCCAAGTAGACGAGTTTGATAGCTATCTGAAAGTTTTGCAACGTAAAAGATGAGCACAGGGTGTTAGCTATCGTTCATCAGGCTCAAATCCAACATTAAAAAAAATACATACAAACAGGTTTATACATAGCACCAACATGCATGGCTGACTAAAGTACCAAATTGAATATACAGGCTGAGATGAATGCAATTAATTAATTATAAATCTGATTAATCTGACAAATAAGGCATTAATAAGGCAATTTGGGCTATTCGTGATTCTGTATTGCTATTAAATTACATCCAAAATTACTATCTGATATTTAATTTCAGAATATTTTAAATTGTACCTTTGAAATTTGATGGACGACATGTGTTTGAGCGGCTCCGCCGAAAGAATTGATGAGCTGGCCGAAAATAAGAGTCATGAGCGGCTGAGAAACCCCATTCGCGATGGCGCCAATGGTTCCGGCCAACATTAGGGCTACATCAACTCTGTCTGCAAAACAAAACAGTTTAAAGTAGCCCAATTTCTCTTCAGATTTCTTCTCCTTTGTCTCTCCTTCTTCGGCCATAGCCAATTTTCTCTTCTTCTGATCAGATTTCTTCCCTTGGCTCTCTATGTCAATTCGGTTCCCCATTGCCTCTCCTTCTTCAGCCATTCCTTTTTTTTTTCCCTAATGTATGCAGAAATTCGACGGGAGATTGAAGGAAAAAAAATTGTTTGTTGAATGATTCTTCCCACACATACGATACATATATATATATATATATACACACACGTGTTTGTGTGTGTGTGTGTGTGTGTGTGTGTTGCAGTCGGAAATAGATTGTTGCGGTATAATGGGAGAGCGATTTGAATCCTTCTAGAAGAAGGTAATCTTATTTGTGTTTAAATCACGAGATCTCCTATGTAAATTTCAGGTCTTTATAATTCACCCAAACACCTTATAATTCTCGTGTTTTTCTCTACTCCTTCTAGAAACAAATATAATATATTCATATATATTATATTAATAAGATTAATTGTTGTTTATAATTTAATAATCTGGCTATGGAAATAAAAGACTGAATATTTTTTGAAAAATAGGTTAATCATATACAGATTCCCTTATATAGTGTAATTAAAGGGTATTTGATTATTTTCCTCTTCCAGTTCGTAGCTACCGTTGTATATATATATATATATATATATATATATATATATATATATATATATATATATATAGAGAGAGAGAGAGAGAGAGAGAGAGAGAGAGATTATAAATAGGTTAGGTCACATAGATTCAGCTAGACATTGTAAAATTAAAAAAAGTTCCAACCATTAATTTTGTGTACCTGTAATATGAGTTTAAGAGGTATAAGCCATTTGGCGGGAAAAAAAGTTAATTGTTGTTGAATGAAATGAGAATAAAATTAAAATATATTTAATTAATTATTTAATGGGCTATTGATTTTATCTTGTGTTTTATGAAGTGGACCAAATTGGTGGTTATTGGGCTATTTTTGTGGACTGGACTTTTAACAGACACTTGCGTCTTCAATTAAATATAAAACATACATCACTTCATACAAAATACGGCAAATTACGGGAAATATCGACCAACCCCTTAAGATAAGGTCAAATTACGAAAACGCCCTCATGTTTTGGTAATTATTATCTCGACTATGTATTGTATTACACGTTCATCTTTACGGTGTCAAATATATCTACTGAATGAAGGGTTTTTTTTCTAAAAAAATACATAATTGAGGAAGGTAGTTGTAATTATGCAAACGAAAAGGGTTTTTTTTCGTAAACTTGTCAGTTGGAATTCCCAGTAACAGAAACTAGAGTGGCATAAACACCAAAAGGAATCCCCATGAGCAAATCATGTGTACCTTCCTCAACAACCAAACCATCTTTCACCACAGCAATCACATCTGCACACTTAACCGTGGTTAACCGATGAGCCACAATCACGCTAGTCTTCCTAACCCTAACCCTCTCCAACGCACGCATCACAAAATGCTCCGACTCGGCATCCAATGCACTAGTTGCCTCGTCGAGCAGCAGAATCTTCGGATCTTTCAAAACCACCCTCGCAATTGCTATGCGTTGCTTTTGCCCCCCCGATAACCGAGCCCCATTTTCTCCAACACATGTATCGTACCCCTCGGGCAATGCTGATATGAACTCGTGCGCATGTGCAGCTTTCGCTGCACTAACAATCTCTTCTTCGGTTGCGTTTTTCGAATAACCGTAAGAGATGTTTTCTCGGATCGTCTCGTTGAAAAGTATCGGCTCCTGGCCCACAAGCCCCATTTGTTGCCTTAGCCATCTTAGATTGAGTTTTCGAATTTCGACACCATCCAAATATATGTGACCACTGTCTGGATCATAAAACCTCTGTAGTAGACTTATTACAGTTGACTTACCACTTCCACTTTCTCCGACAAGAGCACATGTCTGACAAAAAAAAATTATCCGAATATAGTAAAGCTCGAGCATCATCGATATATGCTATGTTCGTAAGTTAAAGGAGCAAGAATCGAAGAATACCTTTCCAGATGATATGTGCAAGCTCAGATTCTTGAAGATTTGAATATCGGGCCGTGTGGGGTATTTGAAGCTAACGTGTTGGAATTTTATATCACCTTTTAAATTGTCGAGTTTTAGACCGTCAGAACCACGTGAGTCGATCAGTGATTTCCGGTCGAGGATTTCGAATACGGATGCAGCCGAGTTCTTGAACTTGTTGAAATCTGATAGGAGTGTGCTGCTCTGTGCAATGCCTAGAGATGACACTTGTAATGCAAAGAAAACCTGCAATATAAGACTTTACTATTTGCATTCACTAGTTTATAAACTTTAAGGTTGTCTCTCTTTTGTTTTCTTTACCTTAAAGACTTCACCGAACGTTGCTTGTCCACGGTTTGTGAGGACAGCTCCAACGTAGAAACAGAATGCGTATATAGAGAACAATACGAAATTAGCGAAGCCTAAACTGGCCCCACCCGCAACCCCATACCAAACTCCTTGCCGTTTTGGAGCTTTACATTTTCTTCGGTACATCTCCATCACTTTATCCTCGGCAGAGAAGGATGCAACAGTTCTAATGCCTCTAATCGCATCGCTTGCAACTTGACTTGCTTCTTCAAATATCACCTTCGTATATTAACAAAAAAAAAATTATTTATTTGTATTGCCCTTGTGCTGGATTTTCAAGAAACGCGCCTCGGAACAGAAAAGTACAACCTACCTTGTTAGTACCTTCCTTAACGAGTTTCATTCTGAAGTATCCTTCTACGAGCATAAGCGGTACAACTATTACGACAGTGAGTGCTAGCTTCCAGTTTGTCATGAAAGCTATCGAGAGACCTACTATCGTGGTTGCTACATTTTGTACAGCTAACGCCAGCGTGTCGCCCGCAAGGCTTTTCACAGTCGACGCATCGCTAGACAGCCTTGCTCCCACTGCGCCACTGAACATCAAACCAGAATATTTCACACGGGAAAAACAAAAAAAAAAAGAAAAACTAACTAGAGTTAATTTTAATCAAACGTTATGTACCTCGAGTTAGCAGGGTCGTCGAACCAAGCGATTTCTTGGTGAAGTACCTTTTCGAATAGCGAGGATCGGATTCTCTGCACCAGCTTACCACCTGAAACTCCAAACATATAGTTCTGAACAGGAGCAGCAACGAAAACTACTGCACCGACGGCTATGAAAATTAAAGCCCAAAATCGAGAGTCCTTGTTTAGTTCATCCCGCGTTTCGAAGAATATTCCAAATGCTGTTGCTATTAAGAGTCCGAATACAGGGAAAGCTGCACCGTGTACAGCTGCAGCTAAGGATCCAATGAGAAGAGCTGGTAACTCGGGTGTATTTAAATAGGCCAAGCGTTTAATTGATACGTTCTTTTCGTTTTTCACATCCGTTTCGTATATTTCAACTGCCTCGTCTGTAGTTTTAGTGTCGTGTCCGAAGCTAAAGCACCGGTTACTCAACGATCCTATGCTTGATGAAAACCTTTTCGATAATTTCTTGCCCGAAGACATAATCGAGGGATCTGTTTTATTTGATATTGGATCCAATTTTGCTACATTGGTAATATGTCCACTCTTGTTTCCCTCTTGCATGTAAAGAAGCTGGTGATATGCTCCGTCGGGGATTTGAATCAAGTCGTCATGAGTTCCTATATTGAGTTAAAGATAATATAAGTAACTTCAATTTGTAGCTAAAATGATAAAGGTTCATTTTTATGCGCTAATTTCCTAAAATCAAGCTACATTTATCGAGTTGCTTAATACTTGTGCAAATGGGAAAAGAGACGATTATTAAGGAATGGTGCGAGTAATAAGTAATACTTTTACCTTGCTCAACAAGTTTCCCTGCATGTAACACAGCTATAAGATGAGCATTTATAACAGTGGATAAGCGGTGAGCAACAACCACAGTCGTTCGATCGGGCATAACTTTCTCGAGAGCATACTGTACTCTGCGTTCAGACGCTGCATCCAGAGCACTCGTTGCTTCGTCCAGAAGAAGAATTCTCGGGTTTTTCAAAATAGCTCTGGCAATAGCAATTCTTTGCTTTTGCCCTCCAGATAGCTGCGTCCCGTTTTCGCTCACCATTGTATCAATCCCCTGTAGTAAAAACAGAACCTCTCTAGTCATTAATCGAAACCAAACAACTAATTATATACGTTCAAAAAGGAAAAAGAGGCAAGATTACGTTAGGTAGCTTGTCGATAAATTTCGCGCAATTGGCAAGCTCTACTGCAGATGCAATCTCTTCATCGGTAGCACAAGGTTTGCCGTATAGTATATTTTCCTTCACAGTGGTCGAAAACAAAACGGGCTCTTGGCTAACGAGCCCCATTTTCTCTCTTATCCATCTTAGCTGATACTTGTTCAAATCAATACCATCTATTAGAATCTTTCCGAAATCGGGATCATAAAACCTCTCAAGCAAACTGATAATGGTCGATTTCCCACTCCCACTCTGCCCCACCAAAGCTAACGTTTTCCCTTTACGAACACTTAACGAGAGCCCGGCAAAAACCTGCACGTCCGGCCTCGATGGATAGCTGAAATGAACATCTTTGAATTCGATTTCGCCTTCAAGATTTTCCAATACGACTCCACTTTTGTCGCATGGATCGATTAGAGGTTTACGGTTTATAACCTCGAACATCGTACATGCTGCAGCCTGCCCTGCTGAAAATGCACCGACGCATGGAGAAGTCTGGGCCAGTGACCTGATTAATTATATATTTCAAGAAACATTTTTTTTCATATAAAATCCTTTTCAAGACATACGAAAAAACAGTTTTTTTTTAAGACATGGTTGAATAACTTACGATCCAGCAACCATGATTGCGAGAATTACGTTAACGACATCTCCACCGTTATACCCTTTGTCTATGATCAGCCTTGATCCATACCATACAGCAAACGCGTAGCTCGTAAAGGTAATTAATAGCATCGAACCAAGTCCGATCCCTGAAACCAGCCCTTGCTTGGCACTAGCTTTATAAGCGATTTCCAGTTTTTTGTTGTACTTGGCAATAGCTCGTGTCTCTCCGCAGAACGATGCAACCTATAACACGAAACGTATACTGTGGAATTAGAAGATGAAAAAATGTTAATATTTGACGGTTTTTTTTATTTTATTACATACTGTTCTAATAGCTCCAAGTGTTTGATCCACTACATTTCCAGCTTCTGCATAAGCTGCTTGTCCATTTGCAGACATGTTTGAAGTTAACAAGGCAAGGGATCCTCCGGTCAGGACGATTGCCGGAACACATGACAGTAAAACTACCGACAAAAGCCACCCTCGTGCGAACGCAATAATGAACCCCGAAATGAAGGTTGATGCAAATTCTATGAACTTTCCAACCTGCCATCAAATAAATTCATTATTTTTTTATTTTTTTTTAAAGTAAAATCGGATGTCGGAAAAAGCAAGCAAGAGTTGTGTGATGATTGATGAAAGATTTACCTTTTCGCCCATGGCGTCTTGAATGAGAATGTTATGCCCGGAAATAGTGTTCATCACTTCTCCGGTTGAGGTTTCGGTGTCGAAGAATGAGGTTTCTTGCCTTAGTAGTGCTTTCAAGTACAGAGCTCTTATTCGACTCGATTGCCTCTCACCAGACACCATCCAACAGCTTACCTCTGCATTGATTATTTATAAAATATTACGAAACGTTTATTCATAATAATAATGTTTTCAATCGGTTTGAAGTAATTAACATCGTACATCTTGATTCTTGAATTAGTTAATTACACATGCATGCCGGTGTTTAAATGAACTTACGTAGAAATCCGGCAATCCCTCCACCAATAGCTATGAATAAAATCTTAAGAGCAACCTGCAAATAATTAAAATTATACCACATTTAGTAATTAGTATGGTCACAAGCTATTAGTACTCCACAATTTCACACACGAGCGCGCGTGCGCGCACCTTAGAAACTTGATGGAGGAGTTGGGTATGATTTGGCTGGGCCAAAGAATTAACAAGTTGGGAAAATGTAAGTGTACTAATAGGCTGCGAAGCGCCATTTGCAACGGCTCCGATGCTCCCGATAATCATCAAAATAACATCAAATTTATCAGCATAACGAAAAAGCTTATAGAATCCAACTTTTGCTGTTTTTTCTCTACTCAAATCCATTATATTTCTCTGCAAATTAAATGGCTACCTTACCTTATATCTCTATTTATATGTATTTATTATCCATGCATGTAAAAAATAATGAAATAGCAAAAAATCCAAGTAGTCCTCTACATTATTGGGGGGCTCTAATTGTTATAAATGAATTACAACGTGTTAAAAATGTGATAAACATCCGTCTCACTTATTGTCATAAATGCCAGTTGGCACTAAAAATGTGGTAAATGTCTAAATCAAATAAATACTCATAATGTTCGGATTCCGATTTAGAAAAGTCCTCTATTATCTGGTTGGACGACGACTTTTAGTTTCTATTTACGGATCAACCTCTAGTAAAAAAATTGGTTTTTTTTTTTACTACAAATCGTTTTGCTACGTTAAAAATCCGTTATTTGCAATGGCATTTGCTGCGGAGAAAATTCCTAGTAAAATCGTACCAAAAAGCCTTTTACTACGATTTGACATCTTACACCTTACACTACCGTGTGGTAGTAAAAACTAGGCCAAATCCCATTGTTAGTCCCTCATCTTTAGATTTCATCCCACTATAGTCCCTCATCTCTCAAATCCATCTCATTCTCATCCTCACTTTCACATTCCTATTAACTACTGTCAACTATTAATAGAAAGTCAGCCAAATCAATTAAGAATAAGGATATTATGGACATTTTACTTTTCTAATTTCTTAAAAAAAAAAAACGTACTTCATTGCAACTCTAAAAGTAAAAGAAAATGAGGTTTGTATTGTAAACAATTCATAGAACTACAACACAGAATTAAAAAAACAGAACAATCAATTTTTTTTTTCCAAATATATTATAATATATTTTCTTAGTAACAAACCATGCTAATGAAATCAAGACTATCAGACATCCTATTTTACAAACAAAATTCCAAACTATGCTGATGAAATCATACCTATCAGATATCCTATTTTACAAACAAAATTCCAGCATCAAAACATAGCTAGTGAAATAAAAAATACTCCATAGTCCATATTTATCCTCAAAACAAAAAGATAATTAAAAGTACAAGTTATTTCGTAAGTGTACTCATTCTCCTCGCTTCTGATTTTCCACTTTCTTCTTTGCAAGCTCTGATTTCGCAACACCCTGCAATGATTTCAAGGTGACACATCTTTTGCCATGCTTAATAAAATTTGTCTTGATTGAAACTCCCCCAATATTGGTAGTAGTTTGACTTGAATTTGCCCCTGTAACTGTAATAATACTTTCTACATTTTGAACCACTTATATCCAGAACAATAAAAAGTGAATGAATAAGTACTTAAAGTAAACTATTACTTTGCTCAAAAAAAAAAAAAAAACAAGTAAACTATTACTAAATACATGTACTGACTGACACAAAGAAAAATAATTTACTCACATTTTCTTGTGCTAATAATACATGTAACTCTGATTCTTCTTGTGGCATGTACTGGTGGTTAGGAGCATAAAAATCAAGATTTCTCCAATTTTTTGTTGCTGGAGTATCGCATTTATTTATTCTATGACCCTCTTTGAAACATACACTGCACTTGATCTTCCTCTTCTTATGTGGTTCTTTTGCTTGACCAAGAATTGCATCAACACTCAATGAAACCATACTATTACTAGTATAATTTATTGCAGACACATGAGTAGTTGATGAAGTACTTTTATTTTCCCTTATTTGCTTCTTTTTAGAAGAACATGTTAGTATGTTGTGCCCATCTTTACCACATACATTGCAAGATAGAGTTTTTTGACCTATTTTTTTCAGCTTTTGTGGTCCTTTGGTAGAATGACCATGCTCGTCAGCTTCTTTTTTCTTGCATTTTTAGGCCTACCAGGTAATCTAATTGTTCCAGGTGCACTGACAATTGCTTTTCCGGTTTGTGGCCAATATTGTGGACCTTTGACTGGATATATAATGTGCTTATATGCTCTTACATGCATTTCTTTCGAGTAATACTCATGAACATATTCCTCTGGAATTCTCCCAGACCATGCAATAGCACATACCCCATGTGTACAAGGAATACCTGTCAAGTCGCATTTTCTGCAAGAGCATGTCTTGTTATCAATATCTACAGCAAATCTGGAACCATAAATATCCCTCACTTCAAATTTTCCATCCCCTGCATGCGTAGCAATACATACTATGCATTCATCCTTCACTTGTTCTAACTGATATTTAACAACATACAAAAAAACAAATAATGATATTTAACAACATACAAAAAAAAAAAAACCTTTTGTCTATCTGATATAATGGTCAATTTTTCTTGATCATAGATGGCTAGATCTTCTATCAATAATTCGAAAAACCAAGTCCATGAACTTTTGTGTTCGCCCTCTGCCACACAATAGCAAATAGGAAATATACAGTTACTAGGATACATACCAACAACTGTCAATAGAACTCCTTTATGTGTCCCTCTCAAATGGAAGCCATCAACTCCCACAATTGGTCTGCACCCCTGTTTAAATCCCTGCTTACATGCTTCAAAGCATATGTACAATCTCCGAAAGCTTTCTTCACCTGTTGCATTATTTTCCACAGTCTTTAAGACAATAGTTGAGCCTGGATTTGTCAATCTAAGCTCTTCACAATAATCATATAATCTGGTATATTGGTCTTTGTATTGACCATATAACATCTTCCAAACTCTTTCTTTGGTCCTATAATATTGGTTTCTGCTTATATCAACATTCATATACTTGTGAACTTTTTTCTGAAAGTCTCCTACCTTCCACTCGGTGTTTATCCTCCAATCATCTAAGTATTTATTACTTAATACTTTAGATGTCATATATTTATTTCTTGTCAACAGTCTTGCACATTTATGAGTTGTTTCCATTGTTCTTATCTAAAAATATGTATATTTTCTTTGCTTAGAAGCAAGAACAACCCAATTACAATTTTTCTCTTGGCATTTTGCTCTGACCTGACTTTGTCATTCTTCACAATTTTTATATTTCTCTACCATTTGATTGCATGCGATCTTATTGCGTCTTTGAACTCATTTGCATCAGTAAACACCATCCCGATCCTAAATTGTGGATCTTCCATATCTTTTGCACGATTGAATCTTGGAAATTGAGGCAACTTTACTCGATTCTCATCATCATCAATGCATAAACTATGCAAATCATCTGACAAGTAATCATCTGATGAGTCATTAACCTCAAGTTCTTTGTCAACATATGATGATTCAACTCTTATATTATTTTTCTCATATTTTTCTGTTCCTGGCATCGAAGTATCCCATTCAGCTTCATGGTCTATGTTTTTCACATAGATCATGTCATCTTCTCCACTCATTTCATAGTCACTGTCACACAAGCTTTCTTGATCACTTGACTCCGATTCATCTTCAACTTGAACCTTCTCGTTCAATATATTATCAAAATCCTTTTCGGCAGCAAATTCTTCTGGCAAAAGGTTAGAGTATGATTGGCATATAAAAACTTCTACTTCCCTGTAATATTTTTCATACTCTGCCAATTGAAATGCATCCTCATCCGTTAGCATAAAAATTAATTCTTTATCATCTTCGTAGCCTGGTATTCTGTAATAGAAGCCTATAAGATTTTGAAACCCTAACAATTTTCCAACTTCATCAATTGTTGACAAAGACATTTTATTAAATTCCATGTAATCTATATAATCAACTTCTCCTCCGAAATAAATTTTATTTGGAATCTCCAAAAATTCTCCACCATGGTAAATGTTACAGGGGTTAATTTATCACCGAAATTTTCCCACCGTACGGCCTGATTTGCCCACCAAACCAGTCAGCCTTCCTCACGATTCGCTTCGTACAAAACGTACAAACACCGAGTCTTTTCAAACCACGTAAACGAGAACAAGAGTATGCAGCGGAAAACAAACACACAAGCACGTTTACGGGCAATGCCCAACCTTTATATTAATTCCCACAACGAATACAAAGGAGACTAAGGTGCACACACAAAATCCTCACTCAGAATTGCCCAACAATTGCAATCTGAACTCTCATATGCTAGATGATACTAGATGCCTCGGATTTGTGCACTCATAGCCAAATAAATACAAGGAAAAGGTAGTTTTCACACAAACTACCTAAGGACACATGGCAACATACAAACATGACACTTGGCCAACTATTACAAGTATAAAGGGGCAGTTTTCATGCATTTTCAGGCCTCAACCGCTCCATAACTTCCTCAAATCCGCCCACAAGGCTGATTTCCGAAGCCCAACTTGATCGAGCCCGCGAACGCGCGCCAAACGGCCCAAACAGCCCGGCCGGTTGCTAGGCAGCCCATCTGCCTTGCCTTTTCCGCACTTTAGCTTCCCTTTACCGATTACTTGCCAGTTCTTTGCCCACACGGTCATCGGCACGCCCGCTCATCGGGCTGGCTTGTTTGCCTTGCCAATTTTGCCCACACTTGTCAAGTCGTGGTCGATTTCCCTCGAACATTCGTTTGCCCACGTTATCGGCCACATGCCGATTATTGCACACGCTTTGTCCGTCTTTGCTACCGAGCAACGCCCGTGCCAGCCACAAGTAATATCGATCACCGTTCCCACTTGAATCAAGCCGATCCTTGCTTTCTCGGTCAAACACCCCGAATGCTTGCCGATCATTCGACCACTCATTGGCCGATTGTGTGGCTGCCTTGTGCCAATCCCCACTTGGCACCATTTATCGGTCATGGCTCGGCCACACTCGAGCCATTACCGATATCACCGATTAAGGGGGTAACAGACCTCCCCCACCAACGGTGTTCGACGCCCTCGTCGAACCGACACCATCGGCTTCAGCTTTCCACTTGTCTTGCCACCGTCTTCGACTGTGCTTGAGCACCAGCACCTCATCGAAACCCAAAATATCCCAAGTCTGATCCCACGAATTTCCCACAAATTCTTTCAGCCCTCGGAAAAACGAACGTCGGTCACGTTCAAACGGCAGCACCCAACCACAAGTGAAAATACTAGTTTTTGGCACAACTAGTATTTTATCTCGATTGCCACACCGATCGAGAAAGGAGACTTCCAGCCCATAGAAATCACCCGAGCAAGGCTTCCATTTCATCCACAACAGAAACCAGCCCAAAAACAATCCAACAACATGCACACGAAATTCAGAAGATACCACATTTCGAACCCACGAGTTGTGCCACACACGGCAGCAACTTGGAACAAAAGTAAGGCCACAACGCCCATTCATAATCCCAAATGAATACCTTAACTTGCCTTCTGCCCTCGACTCATTTCTCGGCAACGCACGTACAAGCAAACCAGCCCGAGAATTCACCGTCTTGGTTCCAACGGCTGCAATTAGGCTCGATGACTCCTCGTCGTTCGATTCTGCCTCCAATTGCACCGCAGCCAACCTCGCCACCGGTTTCTTTCCCGCCTTTGCTTTCGGTACGTACGAGCATTCAACGAAGCATGGACGCTCTTCGTCCATAATCATCAACCCTCCGAGAAACGGTATCACCGCAGCCTTGGCAGCAAGTAGGAACTCTTGCCCCAATATCACATCGAAATCATCAAGTGGTACGGCAGTCAATCCGCACTGCCCTTTCCAAGAACCGATCACTAGATCGACATCGGTTCTGCCTTTCACCGGCCCCGCCTCTGAATTTACAGCCTTCATTTGACTTGCATGTTTCGAGAGAGTCAAGCCCAACTTCTTAACTTCTCTCTCGGCAACGAAGTTGTGTGTTGCTCCCGAGTCAACCATCGCCTTCACTTCTTTGCCGTTGATCAGCACCGAGGCATACATCAAGCCCTTGGTGCCGTTGGGTGCCTTGTCCACGACCAAAGCACTCAACAACTGAATCGGATTCGCACTCCTCGTCTCGTCCGACTCCTCACTATCGGACTCCCGCATCAAAGCATTCAACTTGCTCCTCTTAGGGCAGTCACTCATTCGGTGGTTGCCATCACATAGAAAGCACCCACGGTTCTGTTTGTTGACGACGGGCTGTCCACCGGTCTTGGCATGCACCGTGGATCCCTCGCCATCACCGCTTTCTTTTTGCTTCCAATTTCGACCACCCTTGCCACCGAACTTCTTCCCCTTGGACTTCTCCCTCTTCGAGCCTTCCTTATCGGAATCATCGGCCCCCATCACCTTGTAATCGACAAGTCGGTCCGCTGCCGAGATAGCACTTGGCAGATCCTTCACACCTTGTCTCCGCAACTCGGTTTGGGCCCATGGCTGCAATCCAGCCATGAAGTTGAACAGCTTATCTTCATCGGACATGTCACGTATGTCAAGGAGCAGAGAACTGAAATCCTTGACATACTCCCTCACGGTTCCCTTGTGCTTCAATTGCCGAAGGGATTCCCTTGCAATCCAGCCCACGTTGCAAGGTAGGAATTGCTCTTTCAACTCCCGTTTCAGCACCTCCCAAGTCTCGATCTTGACTCGGTTAGCACTTGCATCGTCTGACAAACGAGCACGCCACCACAACTTTGCATCACCCACAAGATACATACTTGTAATGGTCACCTTCTCGCGATCCGGAACCTTCGCTGCCTCGAAGTAATTCTCCATATCCCACACGAAGTTTTCGACTTCTTTGGCGCTGCGTACACCATCAAACGCAGTCGGTTCCGGCACACGAACCTTGGATCCCGATGTTCTGCCCTCAAAACTCGAGCCTTCATTACGAACAGCCCTCTTAAGCACCGCAAGATCAGTAAGCATCCCATCAAGCTTCGTCTCAACGGCATCAATGAGGAGTCCCATCTCCTCAGCAACGGACGTGAATCTGCCCTCCACAAATTCGGGCAGATCGTCCAACGATCTTGACAAACGATCGATATCTCGCTTCCCATCAGCAAGTCTTTGTAAGATCGGTGGATCCGTTGGATCTAGGGGCGGCCCAACCAAGGCTTCAAGACGTTGCAGCCTTGATTCCATCTCTAGCATCATCACACGAGTCGGATTTGGATTTGTCGAAGATCCAGAATCGTCAGCCATGCCGAACAGCAACACGTTCAGAACTCTTGAACCTGGCTCTGATACCAACTGTTACAGGGGTTAATTTATCACCGAAATTTTCCCACCGTACGGCCTGATTTGCCCACCAAACCAGTCAGCCTTCCTCACGATTCGCTTCGTACAAAACGTACAAACACCGAGTCTTTTCAAACCACGTAAACGAGAACAAGAGTATGCAGCGGAAAACAAACACACAAGCACGTTTACAGGCAATGCCCAACCTTTATATTAATTCCCACAACGAATACAAAGGAGACTAAGGTGCACACACAAAATCCTCACTCAGAATTGCCCAACAATTGCAATCTGAACTCTCATATGCTAGATGATACTAGATGCCTCGGATTTGTGCACTCATAGCCAAATAAATACAAGGAAAAGGTAGTTTTCACACAAAACTACCTAAGGACACATGGCAGCATACAAACATGACACTTGGCCAACTATTACAAGTATAAAGGGGCAGTTTTCATGCATTTTCAGGCTTCAACCGCTCCATAACTTCCTCAAATCCGCCCACAAGGCTGATTTCCGAAGCCCAACTTGATCGAGCCCGCGAACGCGCGCCAAACGGCCCAAACAGCCCGGCCGGTTGCTAGGCAGCCCATCTGCCTTGCCTTTTCCGCACTTTAGCTTCCCTTTACCGATTACTTGCCAGTTCTTTGCCCACACGGTCATCGGCACGCCCGCTCATCGGGCTGGCTTGTTTGCCTTGCCAATTTTGCCCACACTTGTCAAGTCGTGGTCGATTTCCCTCGAACGTTCGTTTGCCCACGTTATCGGCCACATGCCGATTATTGCACACGCTTTGTCCGTCTTTGCTACCGAGCAACGCCCGTGCCAGCCACAAGTAATATCGATCACCGTTCCCACTTGAATCAAGCCGATCCATGCTTTCTCGGTCAAACACCCCGAATGCTTGCCGATCATTCGACCACTCATTGGCCGATTGTGTGGCTGCCTTGTGCCAATCCCCACTTGGCACCATTTATCGGTCATGGCTCGGCCACACTCGAGCCATTACCGATATCACCGATTAAGGGGGTAACAGTAAACCTTAATTGTAAAATATACACTATCTGGCCCTGCATATGATACAAAATTTATTGAGTTGTCTATTCATCGTTATCATATAGCATATTCAATAGACATTAATTCTACCAAAGAAAGTCACTTGAGAAATCAAAACAAACAAGAAGGTAAAAAGAAAGTTGTGGAAAAACTTATTGTAACCAGGTGAAGAAGAATCCCCTCTTTTACGAAGCAACATTAAGCTTTCAAATCTTTGAAAACCCCCAATTCTCTCTCAATTCTCGTTCTTCTACTGAAAATATGTCGTTCTCTCTTTCCCTCTTAATTCTCAATTGCTTTCTCTTTCCCTCCAAATTTCTCAATTATTCTCCCTTTCCCTCCCAATTTCTCAATCGTTCTCTACAATTCCCTCTCAATGAGCTGAGTACTAGGTTATACAAGTATTTTACCAGTTTTGCCCTTATGTAGTGGAATGTGTCTTAATTTTTTGATTGATTTGCCGTCAATTTTGACGGACCCGTGAAATGAAGGATGAGAATGAGATGGATTTGAGAGATGAGGGCCTATAATGGTGCATTTAAGAGATGAGGGACTATAGTGGGATGAAATTTAAAGATGAGGGACTAACAATGGGATTTGGCCTAAAAACTATTATTCTACCATATTTTTGTGGTAGTGTACTAATATTTAACATTTGGTTTATATAAGATTTTGAATACATATTTCTGCTTTCCAACAGCAAAAGACTGGGCCGTGAACCGTCGATTTACATGTCCAAACTTACAATTCACGGTTGGAGTAAAGGTCCAGTTAGACATGTCCACAGTATATTCCGATTCTCGGCCCTTCACTGGCCCTTGAAACACACGATAATTATATCCGTTCACTGGTCGAAATTCTTTGTATTTTATTATCATTATCATTATCACTATCAATCGTTATCGTTTTCGTCCATCGTCCATCGTTCATCGTTCATCTATGCTCTATCATCCATCATCCATCATCTATCATCTATCATCTATCATCTATCATCATCATCATCTATCATCTATCATATATGATCTATCATCATCATCATCATCATCATTATTATCTATCATCTATCATCATTATAATAATAAAATTATTATTATTATTATTAATATTACTATTACTAATATTGTTCAAAAAAATAGGAACCTGGCGGTTACGGGTCAGAAAAATATGGACCCTTGACCGACCCTTAAAGTACAGACACAGTTACGCTTCCAGTAATGGGATGTGTTCAGTGGCGAGGCCAGAAAGTTTAGTGAGGGGGGGCTTAAACACACGGGGGTTCGGGGGCAGCGCCCCCGAAAAAAATTTTGCTACGAAAGAAATTTGAGATGAAAATTCGATATGAATTTTTTTTCCTTCACTTTCAGAAGATAATACCAAAACCGCGAAAGCTAAATTGCTATGAAAATTTAAGAAACATGAATATCAAGTCGATTATCAAATTGACACAGAGAAGTTGTCAAATGCTAAAATGATCGTCGGTGGATGGCAATTTAACCGCTATTAGTGTGACTGTGAGAGAGAACAAAGTTTTTTTTTTTCAAGAAACGTAATGAACTTGAGAAATAGAAGATGAGAGCAAGTCATACATGAGGTGATGGAGGGTTTTGAGTAAGTGGTCTAAAAATAAGTGGGCTTAAATAATATAATTAAATAGACTAAAAATTAAATAGAGTATATATGTATATATATATAAAATATAATTGAACAGACTAAAAGAAAAATAGGATATATATATATATATATATATATAGGATTAATTAAATAGACTAAAAAAATAAATAGAATATACATGGGGGGCTTTGAATAAGTGGACTAAAAATAAGTGGGCTTAAATAATATAAGGGTAAATTACAAACACCCCCCTGAGGTATGGTCAAATTACAAAAATCCCCTTCTTGTTTGGATAATTACATCTACCCCCTCAACTATGATTTTTTTCTTACACCTCCACCCTTATGGTGCCAAATTCAACATAATCATCTAGGTTCCGTAAAATGTGCTCTAGTTTGTACTCGTTTTGTGTAAAAATACAGTTTCCGATACACCACAAACTGATATATACAAGCTAAAAATCACATATTATGATCATCTTGCTTCAAAATGTAGAGTTCGAATGGGATAAAACGAGTACAAAAGTGATAATATTCCATATAATCTCGAAGATTCCACTAAATTTGAGGAGTTGAGGGGTTGGTTGTAATTATCCAAACAAGAGGGGTGTTTTTGTAATTTGACCATACCTCAGGGGGGTGTTTGTAATTTACCCATAATATAATTGAATTGACTAAAAAATTAAATAGAATATATATATATATATATATATATATATATATATATATATATATATATATATATATATATATATATATATATATATATATATATATATATATATATATATAATAGTAAAAATTTGGGAAGTGAGGGGGGGCTTGAGTCCACCCTAGCCCTTGGGTGGACTCGCCCCTGGATGTGTTGACTACGGATTGGGTCAGGGTCAACACGGAACAGTTGACATGTCTAGGTCTAGTTAGGATTTGGAACCACCGATTCTAATTCGATTTGGCGGTTACACATATATAAGAATGCAAAATGAATCAAATTGAGGAAAACACATCGTTGTTCAAGCTTGTTCGATCATTTATCAAGCTTTTAAGGTTGTGTTTGAGTTTGCTCTGATAAGCATTCGAGTGGAGCTAGACGAGCTTTAATCGAGCTGACCATGACTATAGCTTGAGTAGCTTGATTTTTTATACATATTTTATCATTTATTTTTAATCGAGCTCGTATTCAAAAGAGCTTTTAATGAGCGATCTCGAACCAAATATCGAGTAGTTTGATCTGAGTTCGGCACCTAAACACACATAGATGGTTCACCCCGTCGGTTCGGTCAAAGCTTGACTGTTGACTAACGGTTTACTAATCTTATACGTTGATCTTCAACGGTCAAATTATCAGGATCTTCAACAGTCAAACTCGTACATAGATGAGCCATTAACAAGCTGACCCTATTAACTACCATGGGCCAATTCCGGTCTAGGTCCGTGTAGTGGTGATGTCTATTACCATATGCTAACATATGCATCAGGCCAAACACGCAATAAACGACATGCTATGACACAATGTTAAAAGAGAGCATAACAAGATAAAGAGGAAGGTATGCTACCTTTCGCACAACAACGAAATTCCCCCACTGCCAAGCTTATTAGTTCCTTCTCCGATGCATCATCAAAAGCATGCAACGCCTGCAAAAAGAGAAAAAAAATGGCAAGAATCAGCCCATCAGGTAAAGAATGTAATAGACTAGTATATAGTAAACCTCTGAGTTCATGCATTCTAGTTTCCGCTGTATGCAACTTTGCCACGGTTTTCAGGAATAGTAGATTCCCTCACACGTGCTTGTCTTCTAGAAACTTCTGTCGCCTGCATATAATTCGCTTCGAGTAAGTTGAATCATATAAATCACCACCACCATAGGATTTCAAAACCTGCATTTTGGAACATTCTGGTATATAATAAACTCGTGCATTTTCTGATTACCTGTGCCTCGGCTTCCTGTCTCATTTTACTATATCGTTGAGCAAGATGACGAGCATCTTCGACAGGAGTGCCGATAATCATCGCTCTCAAGGGCTCTAAGACCTAAAAGTAAAAAGAAACATCATCTATGGAAATAAGAGACTGAATTCTTTTGAAAAATAGGTTAATCATATACAGATTCCCTAAGATAGTGTAATTAAAGAGTATTTGATTATTTTCCTCTTCCAATTCCTAGTTACCGTTGTGTATATATATATATATATATATATATATATATATATATATATATATATATTATAAATAGGTTAGGTCACATAGATGCACATTGTAAAATTAAAAAAATTCAACCATTAATTTTGTGTACCTGTAATATGAGTTTAAGAGGTATAAGCCATTTGGCGGGAAAAAAGTTAATTGTTGTTGTATGAAATGAGAATAAAATGAAAATATATTTAATTAATTCTTTAATGGGCTATTGATTTTATCTTGTTTCTATGAAGTGGGTCAAATTAGTGGTTATGTGCTATTTTTTGTGGACTGGACTTTTAACCAAGGTTGTAAAAATCGGTAATCGGGTCCGAATTGGTCAGGCACCGACTCACGATTAATCGGTGCGGCGGTGATTAATCGGTGATAAATCGGAAATAAATCGGTTTTTAAAATTTAATATAATATATTTGTAGATATTATTTATAAATACTCAAAACATAGATAAAAAATATTTAAACATAGTTATATTTCGATCATGTATATATTCTAATAACATAATAAAAGTTTAATAATAATAAGATCATAATACATAAATATCCTTATAAAATATAAATAAAAAGACATTTTTTTTTGAATTTACATACATTCTTGGCATACATCATTAGTTCTTTAACAATAATAATTAACATAAACAAAATAAAGCATAAACTCATTTTTTTTTATTAAAATCCCAACTTTTATTTTGATTTATAAATAAATAAATAAAACCGATTTTTGACCGATTTTTTGCCGATTTTTGCCACCGAAGTTTGACCCACCTTAAAGGTTTGACCGCCTCGGACCGCCTCAAACCGCCTCACAGGCAAAAAACTGAATTTTCAAACCTTTACACTAAAATCGTAAAGGTTTTGGACCGCCTCCGCCTCGGCGACCGATTAATCGGCCGCCTCGGCCGATTTTTAGAACACTGCTTTTAACAGACACTTACGTCTTCAATTAAATATAAAACATACATCACTTCATACAAAATACGGCAAATTACGACCAACCCCTTAAGATAAGGTCAAATTACGAAAACTCCCTCATGTTTTGGTAATTATTATCTCGACTATGTATTGTATTACACGTTCATCTTTACGGTGTCAAATATATCTACTGAATGAAGGGTTTTTTAAAAAAAAAAATACATAATTGAGGAAGGTAGTTGTAATTATGCAAACGAAAAGGGTTTTTTTTCGTAAACTTGTCAGTTGGAATTCCCAGTAACAGAAACTAAAGTGGCATAAACACCAAAAGGAATCCCCATGAGCAAATCATGTGTACCTTCCTCAACAACCAAACCATCTTTCACCACAGCAATCACATCTGCACACTTAACCGTGGTTAACCGATGAGCCACAACCACGCTAGTTTTCCTAACCCTAACCCTCTCCAACGCACGCATCACAAAATGCTCCGACTCGGCATCCAAAGCACTAGTTGCCTCGTCGAGCAACAGAATCTTCGGATCTTTCAAAACCACCCTCGCAATTGCTATGCGTTGCTTTTGGCCCCCCGATAACCGAGCCCCATTTTCTCCAACACATGTATCGTACCCCTCGGGCAATGCTGATATGAACTCGTGTGCATGTGCAGCTTTTGCTGCACTAACAATCTCTTCTTCGGTTGGCGTTTTCGAGTAACCGTAAGAGATATTTTCTCGGATCGTCTCGTTGAAAAGTATCGGCTCCTGGCCCACAAGCCCCATTTGTTGCCTTAGCCATTTTAGATTGAGTTTTCGAATTTCGACGCCATCCAAATATATGTGACCACTGTCTGGATCATAAAACCTCTGTAGTAGACTTATTACAGTTGACTTACCACTTCCACTTTCTCCTACAAGAGCACATGTCTGACAAAATATTTTAAAAAAAAAAAAATCAATATACTAATGCTCGAGCATCATCGATATATGCTATGTTCGTAAGTTAAGGAGCAAGAATCGAACAATACCTTTCCAGATGATATGTGCAAGCTCAGATTCTTGAAGATTTGAATATCGGGCCGTGTGGGGTATTTGAAGCTAACGTGTTGGAATTTTATATCACCTTTTAAATTGTCGAGTTTTAGACCGTCGCAACCACGCGAGTCGATCAGTGATTTCCGGTCGAGGATTTCGAATACGGATGCAGCCGAGTTCTTGAACTTGTTGAAATCTGCTAGGAGTGTGCTGCTCTGTGCAATGCCTAGAGATGACACTTGTAATGCAAAAAAAACCTGCAATATTTATTATCCATAAGTTTTGTAAACTTTAAGGTTGTCTTTTTTTGTTTGGTTTTTTTTTACCTTAAAGACTTCACCGAACGTTGCTTGTCCACGGTTTGTGAGGACAGCTCCGACGTAGAAACAGAATGCGTATATAGAGAACAATACGAAATTAGCGAAGCCTAAACTGGCCCCACCCGCAACCCCGTACCAAACTCCTTGCCGTTTTGGAGCTTTACATTTTCTTCGGTACATCTCCATCACTTTATCCTCGGCAGAGAAGGATGCAACAGTTCTAATGCCTCTAATCGCATCGCTTGCAACTTGACTTGCTTCTTCAAATATCACCTTCATATATTAACAAAAAAAAAAATTATATTTATTTGTATTGCACTTGTGCTGGATTTTCAAGAAACGCGCCTCGGAACAAAAAAGTACAACCTACCTTGTTAGTACCTTCCTTCACGAGTTTCATTCGGAAGTATCCTTCTACGAGCATAAGCGGTACAACTATTACGACAGTGAGTGCTAGCTTCCAGTTTGTCATGAAAGCTATCGAGAGACCTACTATCGTGGTTGCTACATTTTGTACAGCTAACGCCAGCGTGTCGCCCGCAAGGCTTTTCACAGTTGACGCATCGCTAGACAGCCTTGCTCCCACTGCGCCACTGAGCATCAAACAAAAATATTTCACACGGGAAAAACGAAAAAAAGAAAAACTAACTGGAGTTAATTTTAATCAAACGTGTGTACCTCGAGTTAGCAAGGTCGTCGAACCAACTAATTTCTTGGTGAAGTACCTTCTCGAATAGCAAGGATCGGATTCTCTGTACCAGTTTACCACCTGAAACTCCAAACATATAGTTCTGAACAGGAGCTGCAACGAAAACTACTGCCCCGACGGCTATGAAAATTAAAGCCCAAAATCGAGAGTCCTTATTTAGTTCCTCTGGCGTTTCGAAGAATATTCCAAATGCTGTTGCTATTAAGAGTCCGAATACAGGGAAAGCTGCACCGTGTACAGCTGCAGCTAAGGATCCAATGAGCAGAGCTGGTAACTCGGGTGTATTTAAATAGGCCAAGCGTTTAATTGATACGTTCTTTTCGTTTTTCACATCCGTTTCGTATATTTCAACTGCCTCGTCTGTAGTTTTAGTGTCGTGTCCGAAGCTAAAGCACCGGTTACTCAACGATCCTATGCTTGATGAAAACCTTTTCGATAATTTCTTGCCCGAAGACATAATCGAGGAATCTGTTTTATTTGATATTGGATCCAATTTTGCTACATTGGTAATATGTCCACTCTTGTTTCCCTCTTGCATGTAAAGAAGCTGGTGATATGCCCCGTCGGGGATTTGAATCAAGTCGTCATGAGTTCCTATATTGAGTTAAAGATAATATAAGTAACTTCACTTTGTAGCTAAAATGATAAAGGTTCATTTTTATGCGCTAATTTCCTAAAATCAAGCTACATTTATCGAGTTGCTTAGTACTTGTGCAAATGTGAAAAGAGACGATTATTAAGGAATGGTGCGAGTAATAAGTAATACTTTTACCTTGCTCAACAAGTTTCCCAGCATGTAACACAGCTATAAGATGAGCATTTTTAACAGTGGATAAGCGGTGAGCAACAACCACAGTCGTTCGATCGGGCATAACTTTCTCGAGAGCATACTGTACTCTGCGTTCAGACGCTGCATCCAGAGCACTCGTTGCTTCGTCCAGAAGAAGAATTCTCGGGTTTTTCAAAATAGCTCTGGCAATAGCAATTCTTTGCTTTTGCCCTCCAGATAGCTGCGTCCCGTTTTCGCTCATCATTGTATCAATCCCCTGTAGTAAAAACAGAACCTCTCTAGTCATTAATCGAAACCAAACAACTAATTATATACGTTCAAAAAGGAAAAAGAAGCAAGATTACGTTAGGTAGCTTGTCGATAAATTTCGCGCAATTAGCAAGCTCTACTGCAGATGTAATCTCTTCGTCAGTAGCACAAGGTTTGCCGTATAGTATATTTTCCTTCACAGTGGTCGAAAACAAAACGGGCTCTTGGCTAACGAGCCCCATTTTCTCTCTTATCCATCTTAGCTGATACTTGTTCAAATCAATACCATCTATTAGAATCTTTCCGAAATCGGGATCATAAAACCTCTCAAGCAAACTGATAATGGTCGATTTCCCACTCCCACTCTGCCCCACCAAAGCTAACGTTTTCCCTTTACGAACACTTAACGAGAGCCCGGAAAAAACCTGCACGTCCGGCCTCGATGGATAGCTGAAATGAACATCTTTGAATTCGATTTCGCCTTCAAGATTTTCCAATACAATTCCACTTTTGTCGCATGTATCGATTAGAGGTTTACGGTTTATAACCTCGAACATCTTGCATGCTGCAGCCTGCCCTGCTGAAAATGCACCGAGGCATGGAGAAGTCTGGGCCAGTGACCTGATTAATTATATATTTCAAGAAACATTTTTTCATATAAAATCCTTTTCAAGACATTCGAAAAATCTTTTTTTTTTTTTATAAGACATGATTGAATAACTTACGATCCAGCAACCATGATTGCGAGAATTACGTTAACGACATCTCCACCGTTATACCCTTTGTCTATGATCAGCCTTGATCCATACCATACAGCAAACGCGTAGCTCGTAAAGGTAATTAATAGCATCGAACCGAGTCCAATCCCTGAAACCAGCCCTTGTTTGGCACTAGCTTGATAAGCGATTTCCAGCTTTTTGTTGTACTTGGCAATTGCTTGCGTCTCTCCGCAGAATGATGCAACCTATAACACGAAAATGTATACCGTGGAATTAGAAGATGAAAAAATTTTAATTTTTGACGGTTTTTTTTTTTCTTTTTTTTTAATTTTTTTTTTATTACATACTGTTCTAATAGCTCCAAGTGTTTGATCCACTACATTTCCAGCTTCTGCATAAGCTGCTTGTCCATTTGCTGACATGTTTGAAGTTAACAAGGCAAGGGATCCTCCGATCAGGACGATTGCCGGAACACATGACAGTAAAACTACCGACAAAAGCCACCCTCGTGCGAACGCAATAATGAACCCCGAAATGAAGGTTGATGCAAATTCTATGAACTTTCCAACCTGCCATCAAATAAATTCATTATTTTTTTCTTTTTTTTTAAAGTAAAATCGGATGTCGGAAAAAGCAAGCAAGAGTTGTGATGATTGATGAAAGATTTACCTTTTCTCCCATGGCGTCTTGAATGAGAATGTTATGTCCGGAAATAGTGTTCATCACTTCTCCGGTTGAGGTTTCGGTGTCGAAGAATGAGGTTTCTTGCCTTAGTAATGCTTTCAAGTACAGAGCTCTTATTCGACTCGATTGCCTCTCACCAGACACCATCCAACAGCTTACCTCTGCATTGATTATTTATAAAATATTACGAAACGTTTATTCATAATAATAATGTTTTCAATCGGTTTGAAGTAATTAACATCGTACATCTTGATTCTTGAATTAGTTAATTACACATGCATGCCGGTGTTTAAATGAACTTACGTAGAAATCCGGCAATCCCTCCACCAATAGCTATGAATAAAATCTTAAGAGACACCTGCAAATAATTAAAAATAAACCACATTTAGTAATTAGTATGGCCACAAGCTATTACTCTACAATTTCACACACACACATACGCGCACGCGCGCGCACACGCACGCACGCACACCTTAGAAACTTGATGGAGGAGTTGGGTATGATTTGGCTGGGCCAAAGAATTAACAAGTTGGGAAAATGTAAGTGTACTAATAGGCTGCGAAGCGCCATTTGCAATGGCTCCTACGCTCCCGATAATCATCAAAATAATATCAAATTTATCTGCATAACGGAAAAGCTTATAGAACCCGACTTTTGCTGATTTTTCTCTACTCAAATCCATTATATTTCTCTGCAAATGGCTACCTTATATCTATCTCTATTTATATGTATTTATCTTCCATGCATGTAATAATTATTTAAATAGCAGAAAAATCCAACTAGTCCTCTACCTTATTGGGGGGCTCTAATGGAAGAACTATTTTAAATGAAACAACTTGTTAAAGAATACGATAAACATACGTTGCGTGCATTACCAGATTCAGTGTGTCCTGTCTCGATTGTTATAAATGCCCGTTGGCGCTGTTTTAAAGATTTGAGTTTGGTGCCGAATAGTAGATTACTATATGTTACACATATGTTCAGTACATGTCTAAATCAAACAAATACACAATGTTCAAATTCCCGTTTAGACAATCCTCGTTGTAGTTTCTATTTACAGAAACTAGTGTACTAATATCTAAGATGTGGTTTGTATAACATTTTTAATACCTTTTACTGCTTTCCACCAGTAAAAAGGATCAATTAACCGAAAAGACTGGAGCAATGACTTGACGAAAGATGGATTATAACCTACATTGCGAGATCGAAATTGTACAATTTGACGGAAATCAACTAGAACCGAACAGGAATCGAGTATATAATTTATGAACTTCAAAAGTTTATACTTGCATTTCTGCTTTATTAAACTCGGTTTTGAACACGAAGAAAAAAGTCGATAACAAACGACGTTTTAAAAATGCTAAATCATCAATTTGCCCGAATTTAATTCATTCTTGTTTTTGGAATGACAGCTAGCTATACTTGCTTTAAGTCAATCTTGTCTGCAACTGCAAGTGAGAAAAACTGAAACACGTAGGTGTGTATGAATACAGCTTTCCTTTGCTCCACGCAAATCTTCTACTTAAATGATTTTCCTTCATAATTGGACCAATTGACTACTTGATCTTCAATTATATGAAGTTTGAGAGATGGTGCTATCAAACTTCATTGGTGCAAATGCATGCATCATCAGTAACACCAAGAAATAAATAACACAACCCAACCATTACACAAATAAATTAATAAATAAATAAAAGGTATTAATTAGTGCAAGTCAACACACACACACACACACACACACACAGAGTTATGGAGGGAGAGATGAACCGCCAACCACTTTGAAAGAAACTTTGTGAAGTGATAAGATTGTCTTAATAAACTTGAGCCGCGGTATAGTTTGTCGGTAGTCTTTGGCGTTTCTCCACGTAACCGGTTGGGAACCATCCAGCTCTGCCTCGGCATTCTCCTTCTGACCACCCAGATGGATTCACCTGAAACAAGAACGAGTCAGACTATGCTATATTACCATCTAGATATGACCATGGGTCGTGAACCGTCGGTTTACATGTCGAAATTTACAGTTCACCATAAGAGTAAGGATCCGGTTGGACATGTCCGCGGTATATTCCTATTCTCGACCCTTCACCGGCCTTTAAAACACACGATAACGAGCAGTTTCAATATGTCCGTTCACGGGTCGAAATTCTTTGTTTATTATTATTATTATTCAAAATAAATAGGAACCCGGCGGTTCACGGGTCAGACATATATGGACCCTTGACCGACCCTTAAAATACAGTTATGCTTCCGGTTATGGGATGTATTGACCATGGGTTGGGTCTGGGTCAACACGGAACTGTGGACATGTCTCGGCCTAGTTGGGATTTGGACACCGGTTCCAATCCGGTTTAGCGGTTACACATATATAAGAATGCAAAATGAATTGAGTCGAGCAAAATACATTGTTGTTCAAGCTTGTTCGTACAATTATCAAGATTTTTAAGGTTGTCTTTGAGTTTGCTCTGATAAGCATTCGAGTCGAGCTCGAACGGCCTTCAATCGAGCTGACCATGACTCTAGCTTGAATAGCTTGATTTTTTATACATATTTTATCATTTATTTTTTATCAAGCTCGAATTCAGACGAGCTTTTAATGAACGATCTCGAACCGAATATCGAGTAGTTTGGTTTGAGTTCGACACCTAGACACGCATAGATAATTTTAAAAAAATTAGGCGGGAAACCCTCAGGGTAGGCGGTTCAACAAACTGGTTTAGATGGTTCGCCCCGTCGGTTCGGTCAAAGCTTGACTGTTGACTAACGGTTTACTAATCTTAAACGTTGATCTTCAACGGTCAAACTATCAGGATCTTCAACGGTCAAACTCGTACATACACGAGCCATTAACTAGTTGACCCTATTAACTGCCATGTTTACCACGGGCCAATTCCGGTCTAGGTCCGTGTAGTGGTCATGTCTATTACCATATACTAACATATGCATCAGGCCGAACACGCAATCAGAGACATGATATGACACAATGTTACAAAGAGAGCATAACAAGATAGAGAGGAAGGTATGCTACCTTTCGCACAACAACAAAATCCCCCACTGCCAAGCTTAGTTCTTTCTCCGATGCAGCATCAAAAGCATGCAATGCCTGCAAAAAAAATAAAAATGGCAAGGATCAGCCCATCAGGTAAAGAATGTAATAGACTAGTATATAGTACACCTTTAAAAAAAATATAGGACAGAATTATGGTACATATCATTTCTTAGGTGAAAAACAGAGCTGTTGACAAAAATATTCTGAGATTTTAACTTTCAGAAGAATAAAACGAGAATGATAAGAAAATTTTCGGAAGTCGCTTTATCATAGTCCTTTGTGCTCTGTGGAAATTTTAATCAAATCCCATGTCGTAATACAAATATTCAACATTACCTAAACTTTGACAATTCAGTAAAGGCATTCTTTTATAATGAAAAGTTCATCTTTAACATACCTCAGCTAAAAAGTACTTTGTTTTCTCTGAAGTGTAATTGAGAGGAGCAACTGGAGGAGCAGCCTCTTTCCTCTGTTTCTCCGAGACCATCTATACCAAATTACGGACTCTGACATCAGCACAGTTGTAAAAACATACTTAACAGGAATCTGAGAAGGCAAACACACACCTCTGTTTCAATGTTACCAAGAATTGTTGCAACCCTCTCATGATATGTCCTTTCACCTTCAACCTGCAATTAGAAACTTCCTTGAAGCAAACGGTCCTTGCGTAATCATTGTAATTCTAATTTTCTTTCACAAAATTATCCCATATAGTATTAATACCATTGCTACAAGTCTCTGAAAAGTAAGTCTCTGCTGCTGCGATTCTACAGCAGCCAATGCCGCTGCTGCTTCTTTACCTAGTACTGCCATGTTTGCTCTGAGTTCATGCATTCTAGTTTCCGCTGCATGCAACTTTGCCACGTTTTCAGGAATAGGAGATTCCCTCACACGTGCTTGTCTTCTAGAAACTTCTGTCGCCTGCATATATTTGCTTCGAGTAAGTTGAATCATAAATCACCACCACCATAGGATTTCAAAACCTGCATTTTGGAACATTCTGGTATATAATAAACTCATGCATCTTCTGATTACCTGTGCTTCGGCTTCCTGTCTCATTTTACTATATCGTTGAGCAAGATGACGAGCATCTTCGAGAGGAGTGCCAATAATCATTGCTCTCAAGGGCTCTAAGACCTAAAAATAAAAAGAAACATCATCCATGATTGTGCATAAACAAACTGGGATTTGTTAGGTCATATTGGCCAGAATTACAGAAGTCCAGCATATTAAACAAGTGACGATACAATCCTCACCCAGCCACTCAAACAACCAAAAAAAATGTTTATTTTCTGTGATACCGATGGTATGGTAATGCATATGATTGGACACCCCCACATCAGTATCTCATGTGGTTGTAAAATATTCAAGAATGGCGTAAATATATACATCACCAGTTTACTGCTTGGAGATCTTAGCAATCTACTAAAACCATTTCTTAATATAACAAAAATCATTTTTTCTATACAAAATAAATAGTAACAAGAAAAGACAAAATTATTCACTTAACATTAGCCTGCTAGATACCACAAATCTCAACTTAGTCGGCTAGTTGTCCACTTAAGATTCCAATACTTCAGTCTGCATTATATATGTCAACCTCTTTCCCACCTCTGAGACATTAAAACCACGTGCATTAATAATTTCCTACGTGATACTTAGATATCTCATGTAGATTTTAGCTCCTCAACCTAGAATAAAGAGGGTTAAAATCATATCGGAACAGAATTTAAAAACATGCAGAAATTGTTTGTTATCCCCAGACCAATGTTCCATTGTAGCAAAAGAAAAGACTACCCCAGAGTTCCCATCATTCACCTTCTAAAGATGCAAATTAAATTGTAACTTAAAACATTAGAATCTCCCTTCATTTCACACTTCGGGATCCCCTCTCCTCTCCCACCTACAAGACCTTATAAAGTATTACAAAATGAATCCAATGATTGCCCTTAAAATTAATTTACCATTGAAATAGTTAATCGTACATACAAATCCCAATGAACAAAATCATAGGAGGTGATTAATGTTATAGGATGAAGCATCCAACCGACCTGTGTAAACAACAATCTATTGAAGTCATCTTGCTCCTTCTCCACGTGTTTACGAGCATCCCCATATATAGATGCAGTCTTGGCAAGAATCTCATCACCATCATTCTCTACACCAAATTTGGAACAATCTTCTGACAACTTGGTTCCTGACTACCATAAGACATAACACTAACTTGAGTACATTGTATATCCCTTGCTCATAGATTGCATCATTTGTATGAGTAAATATTAACAAACTAATTTATTGGCAACTATTTAAAGGCACACAAAATGAATAGCAGAATGAATAAACATTCACCAGCTTCTATATGTTTATATCCCACAGCACTGAATGCTTCAGCTGCTTTGACTATTTCTTTCTGAAAATCCTACAAAAGAGAAAACATGCATAGCTGAAACCAAGAGAGACTGTGATACAAAACAAAACAAAAAAATCAAAGAATTATCGCTGATCCAGTCTGGATTGACCTCGAAACTAAATTACAGTACCAATCTTTCGTTGCATGAAGCTTATCTTGCCCACAGCTCAGGATTAATGAAAATATAAAAAAATGGAAATAGAAATAATGTCGTAAATGTTCCTAAATCCAGTGGCTCTTAATTCGATAAAGAACAAAATGCATACATACTTGAAGGATATACTAGGTGGAATTTACTCAGGTAATCGGGGGGAAAAAAGTAAAACTATGAAATTCAGATGAGGAAATACTACATTAAACCTTGAAATTCAGATCACTTCCTTTTGCATCGATATCTAAAATGGTAGTTTTTGTTCATAAATAAAAATCAAAATATCAGGCATGAACTTTTCCGTCGTTGAGCTCCATAAATGAAAACTTAAAACAAGATCTAAGTGCGGCTGAGTTGAAATTACTTCTAATAATTATTCCTTATCATAATGTCCTAAATCCAGTGGCTCTTAATTCACATGGATACACTATCCACAGATCCTCAATCAAAGCAGTGCGGAAGAATAACAGAACAACCTTCGTGCACGAATTGCCATCGAATTTATCTGTAGACCAGACTTTACTTAAATTACACGAATGTTTTCACTACTAAACGAACATGATAACCCTAGTACAGATGATATCCACAACGACGAGATAATATAATTACCCTTCCAGAACGAGTGGATCGGTACAATTTCTCCAATTGTTGGTGCCTCTGCAGCTCAACCTCATCAATAACCATCATTTCAGAACTCTCATACCCACTCGCGCTGAACTGCTTTATCACAGCCTACAAAATCAAGCCGGAAAATTCCACTATATGATTATAGATTCATGATAGATTATATTTTCTTCCGTAAAACAGATTGCGGAAAAAGTAAACGGGCGGCGGAACCTGTTGTTGTTTGGCTACTTGATCTCTGAGTTTACTCGCTTGCTTCCTCAAAGCATCCATCGCTGCTGCCTTCTCAGTTTCTCAATGTGCGTTGTGCTTGTAATTCTTCAAGCGGATCTGGTTTTTTTTTTTTTTTTTTTTTTTTTTTTTTTTTTTTTTGACCGTTGTGCCACAACGTAGCAGCTGTTCCGATCCAGACGAAGAAGGTGTTTGTCAAATCTTTATTTCGATGGAAATTAAATTACTCGAGGTCAGTACGAATTGGAAGGAACTGGACCATGTGGAACGGGAGAGATTCCATGTCGGCGACCACACTTTCCTTAATTTCTCATTTCCCCAATTAATAATGGCATTAATGTAATTTCACAAAATAGTCTTCTTCGCGCACATGAATTTTAAGGTAATTAATTAATGTCGTTAAATTAGGGCCCATAAAAGCCCAAATACTTATTATAGCCCCCTAAAATTACTTAGTGGACTGGCCCAACAATATTTTGTATTTATCCCGATGAGGATTAAATAATAAATCACGTTGAAAATTGGACTGGCCGGCTCGACAAAAGCTCGATTCCATCCTTAATTTTTTATAAGTTCATGAGCCGGCTCGTGAGCTTTTTTAGATTTATATATCCTTTTAATAAAAATATAATATTATATAACAATAAAACATGTAATATTCATAATATAATAGTAAATACATTTTTAAAAATTAAAAAAAAAAAATATCAGTTTTACTTTTTATACTATAATTTTTTAGTATCATATAAGTTTTTAATAAAAAATTAATATTAATGTAAAAATGAATAAATAAAATGAGTTGAGCTCGAGCTCATAAACTGAAGCTCGATGAGCTCGAGGCCGAGCTCGAAAAAATTGGTGAGCTCGGCTCATTTACATCACCTAAGCCGAGCTATGTTTTAATTCTGAAATCAGAAGAGCTCCTATTTATTACAGCATGATAAAAAAACATAGGTATATGAAATGAATATGCAACTCAATTACTCCATATATTAATGAATAATAATGAATTGTTACTAGGATCATGCTGAAGGCCGGAATCCCTTCATTTTTCCATGTCCATTTCACGTGGTGGGATAATAATAATAAAGTAAGGCTGCGGCTATATGCAAGACTAATTCCACTTGTGCAAGACCAAATTAAAATTTTCAATGTATAAATACTATAATACCCTTATTTATTAAAAAAATAAAAAAATTCAAATATGCAAGACCAAAAATTCAAAAACACAAAAAACCTTATCACAAGACCACAAAACCACAAGACCAACTATCATCTTCTCCATCTTCCAAAACTCACAAGACCTTTCTCATTCCTCCTCCATTAACCCACAAAACCTAGAAATTCAAAATTATCAAAACTCAACAAATCTTACAAAGATGGCAAGTATGGAGTCAGAAGACATCAAAATAGAAGATTCTACGATGAAAGAACCCAAGAATGTATGCATTTATGGGTTTTGTTTTAGCTAGAATATCGATTTTCCAAAAAAAATCCCGCGCAAACGAATTCGACATGTACAGGTCGAATTTTACAGGTAAAAATCGACATTTAGATGTCGAATTTGAGGTATAAAATTCGACATTTAGATGTCGATTTTTAGGTATAAAATTCGACATTTGAATTTGTGCTACAAATTCGACATGTCAATGTCGATTTTTATCTATGAAATTCGACGCTTAAGTGTCGATTTGTAGCATAGTTTTTCGACACCTTGGTGTCGATTTTTTTTTTCTCATTATTTGTATTTGGTCTTACATGAGAAAAAAAAGTCAATTTAATTTATGGGCATACTTGTCATTCCATCTTAATAAAATAGAATCTTTTGGAATCTTTCTTTAATTTGGTCTTGCACAAGTGAATTGAGTATTGCATATAGCCGCAGCCATAAAGTAATTATAGTATCAATAATAATTAGTACTCCAAATTCTATAAATTAGTACTTAATAATACTCAATAATAATTAGACAAGAGATGAAACTATGGAATTTCAAAAGAATGCATACATGGATTGAAACCGTAATAAACCTTTTAAATTCATATTTAACATCATTACTACCTGAACATTAACTTCTTAATTTAGACCTTTTTATTAAAATTGGAATTTTATAAATAATATTTAATGATTTAAAAGATACTAAGTTCTAATCTTTTTTTTACATGCAAAAAGAGAGTTTCTGATCCTAATTTGTTAGTAAATAAATAAAATTCAATGAGGCCGATTCTTTTGGTAAAATGGAAATTAATTTTTAAATTAGAGATAAATAAGGAAGATATTTTTATTAACCTTAAAATTTCAAATGAGTAATAATAATAATAATCCATTTAAATTTGAATCTCCAATCCAAGAAGAAACAAAAAGGAAAGAATCAAATAAATAAATAAATCCTCACCAATCGCCACCAATCGCCACCATCCTTTTGAAATCCACACACACACACACACACACACACACACAATTTCGCTTTAACCCAAACAACAGACAAAATCATCAAATCTAGAGAGAGAAACTATAGTGGTGGTGAGACTTTAGAGAGAGAGAGAGAGAGAGAGAGAGAGAGACTCGTAGCCGAAATTCAGCATACAAAATCTACCAAGTTGTTGTGTGGGAGTGAAACTCAGTGAGTCACACAGCATGCCCTCAGGTCCGAAGAAGCGAAAAGCTGCGAAGAAGAAGAAGGGAAATCAGCCCAACAACCAATCCAATCCATCATCCTCTGTTTCCACTCGCTCTCATGGTACATAATTTTCGTTTTAATTCAAACGAATGTTGAATGTATTATTTAAATGTTTTTTTTTTTTTTTTAACTCTGCTGTTAGTGTTGAAATGATTTGGATTCGTCGGCCTGATTCATTTGTCATTCGTTGGTTTTTTTTTTTTTAATTGATAAAGATACTCTATTGGATTCTTTTGGCATCATTTTCGCTTGCTTCGTCTGTCTTTGTGAATTTGTTCTGAAAGTGGGATTTTAAGCGTATTTGTTAGGGTTACTTGTGTAATTGAGATACTTAATAGTAGTATCTCTTTAGTTATAATTCCATGTTGTTTCGGGTGAAGGCCGTGGATTAATTAATATGCGTAGATGTAAACTAGAATACATATTGCTTTTTTTTGTTGCAATGTACGAGCTCTTCATACTCTGCGGATTTGAAAATTAAGCGGCTAATTTATTTGCATTTTTTTTTTTGAATTGAACTGTTGTTAAACGATTCGAAATATCGTAGAGAAAAAGAATGTGAATCATCAAGGTAAAGAGGATCTTGAAAGACAAATCAAGACTGGGCACGATGAGGCGATGGTGAAATCTAGTGATGGAGGTTCGTCTGGGAGCTCTAGCAATAGCAACAGCGGTTCGGATAGTGATATTGCTGCTGTTATTAATCCTGCGAAGATAGCCAATTCTTTAGCGGAAAGTTCAGCTGCTAAGGCTATCGATCATGTACCTGTCAAAGAGGCTAATGAAGATAAAGTCGTGTCATCGGCGACTTTGGCGAATGCAGCATTAGAGAAGAAGGAACCAGTAGTGAAATCTGTTGACAGCACTGCTGCAATTTTAGATCCCAAAAAATGTGTAACGCAAGAAAATGGCGATAGACTGACATTGCTACCCAATGCACCTAGAACTAATGATGATAATGAGGCAGAAAACGAGAAAGGTGTCACTGAGGTATGGTATTGTGTTATATTATCTATCCTTTCTGATTACTTATTATCGTGTCAATTCTTGAGATGCAACATTATTTTGCACTAAACTATCTCTTTTTCGGGTTTTTTTTTTGTGTGAACTTTTCTGCAGCCTTTGCTAGTTCCTTCTCCATTGCCAGTGCAAAAAACATCCTGGAAGAGTTGTTGTGGTCTGTTTGAAGTGTTTTCTGGGTCTGGTTCATAATTCGAGGTTACTTTCCTTCTGAAGCTCTATTTATCTTTACATTTGTTACTTATGATAATATTAACAAATTGATTTTCATCATTCATGGAAGTATCTGCTAGGCTCCATGATTTCTTTATGGTAGATGGTACTTGAAACATCTTGTTAGCTATCATTCTGTCCGATGCATCTGTTACAGAGTGACATTAATCTTGAAGGCAATAAGAGCCCTGATTGGTAATATATATCTTGATACCACGAGTCCGAACTCGGGTCGAACTTTAGGAAGAACTATAAGTATATATTCAATATTTGTAACCGAAGAGAAAAATTGACGTATAATTGGTGTTCATACAGAAACAAACAAGATTTGTTAAAGCCAATTGGACGGTAATAGAAACCATTTGTATTATCTCATTGAGCAAACCCTTTCGGAGACGAGTTCTATGCAAGCCCATTTATCACCCCCTCAAGAATTCGTTATTATTCACAGATTGCACTGCTCACTTAATCTTCTTGCATCTCTTATTCTCTTTTACTAGAATGCTAAATCCTGGTACCTTATTGGTGCAGAAGCAGATACGAATGGGCTTCAAAGGATTGTGGATGAGGAATACGAGGAAGGAGCTCCAAAGAGATGCCTTGTGATAATTCTTTTTCTTCGTCTCAAAAAATAATAATGGTGAAAAAATTTAACAGGGCAGAGTCGGTTGATGAACTAAAGTTTCGATAGTAGTACGAGTCTTGTGTTGGGAAGCATCTATCTGATAGTTAGTTACCATGAATATGATATGATGTCTTTTGATTTTGCAAGTGGATATATAGACTTGGAATGTTCTTTTGGAGTATTATTTTAATGGTTTGTTCCTACTTTTACTTTGTTCTTCTGTTGGTTGTGTGGAGGCAACTTTTTGTTGGGATTTTGAAGTATCATAAACAAGTTTAATATAAATTATTAGCTAGTTCTCAATCATAGCACTTGCTGGTTCAGTGATCATTTTAAACGGTCAATCGTGCCCAAACACGATGACAAGTACCTTTCGTCGAGTTATTTTGGCGAAACAAAATTGCATCCAACTTCGACAAATATTTTCATACCTGCATTTGACAAATATTCTCTTATTTGTTTATACAACATCGTAATTTAGGTGAATGCTTCACTCTCAGTCATCTGCCTAGGAATAGGAGCTAATCTTAGTTACTTGCGCGCACATCAGTTTAAAAAACCCGAACAATTTGCTCTCTTTTTGCTTTCGAACAGAACACTTGTTAAAAAACAGGGAATTCAACCTGTTCGACCAGTCCTTACAATCTAGTATGTCAATCCATCATTTACATTCAACACCAGCTTCGGATATTTGATGACAAACTAAATTCAAGAACAAGTACTAGGAACAACTCGAACTCTTAACAACGTCACAGTTTGCTTTTTCCGACTCCAAATGAACCAAACTTTGTTATCTCAACTTAATTTTTTATCAGTCACAGTTACGAAATTCATCATTGACTTGCTATTACGTACACCAACTAAATTTTGACAGGCAAATTCAAGAAAATACTGAATTAAAATATCAAATATAAGTTCAAAACAACTGAAAAGTGTATGCAACAAATTCATGGTCAAATTCCCAAAACATAGATAATATTGCATTACAGAAACTAAAAATACTCTCAGGAAGCAAAATTTCCCAAAGTCCTAGAGAAGAAAGCTCATTCATCCTCTTGACTACGGAGACGGGCAAGCTTGTTGGTCACAACAACATCAAGCTGCGCAGCACGCTCCACAATCTCCTTCCTCTTCCTTGTCGAGATATTGTGAGCAATTTCAGCACAGTAAGTCCTGTTTCAAGAATTGCACAAATCAGAAACTATTAACCACACGGGATGATTTATTTTCTCGAATTTATCAATATTTCAGAGTCCCGTAAAAATTACCTGTTGTGCATCATGAGAACCTCGAGCTCCTTGACATTGTGCACGAGAAACTTCTTGAAACCGTTGGGCAGGTAGTGACGGGTCTTCTTGTCAGAGCCATATCCAATGTTGGGCATCAACACGGATCCTTTGAACTTTCGCCTGACACGGGAATCAATACCCTTGGGTCTACGCCAGTTTTCCTGTCATTGATGAATTGCACAGTAAATAGTTAGTTATCGTACTCTAATTCAACAATCAAAAGAAACAATATCAATCGAACATATAAATATGGAATTAAAACAAGACTCTGTTTTTATGTAGGCAGGAATATAGTAACAGAAAGCTTATTGGTAATGAAGCTATTCGTGTCGCAGGCCTGTTCCCAAATTCATTTACGCCCAACAAAACGAAATCACCAGAAACAAAATATAATTCTGGAAATTAGATACCATGGGCAAATACATTTTACACTGACTTCTAATACCACCAACTACAAATAAAAGCAAAAAAAATCATATCGACAACAGTCTCAGCCGAAAGATGGTGAATATATTTATGATAATCACTGGAAAAATCAGCTAGTTTTTTAATAAATTCATCACAGACTGCTTGACCAGATCTCAAAATTTGAAATAATACAGATAAATATATACACACACATACAAATAAGCAAGAGAGATCAGATGGTAGTGCATGGTTGTATAATCATCATTCAATTACAGATAGGTGTATGGTTTGGGTATCATCACGCCTCTTCTTGCAAAATCTCAACATACAAAAAACATAACAAAGAAAGAAAAAGGGGCAACATATACACACAGAATAAACGAAGAACATTTTTCCGAGGAATCAGATAAAAACGTCAATCACCACATTACATCTACAAGTAGATGCAGATTAAGACTGGGGCGACAAAATTACTATCATCATATTCCGCTAAGAACCCTAATTTTGGAGATTGATAAATTGAAATGAAAATACCTTGACGGAGACGAATCGATCGCTCTGGGTCCTCTTGAACTTCTTGACCCTCTTCTTGATGATCTTCTTACTGAGAAGTGGGACCGCCATTGCTACTCACCTTCTGCAACAACAAAAAATCGTAAACAATAAGACGCTAAAAGGAGCAGATCTGTGTATATGATATGAAGAGTAGAGATGAGAAGAGAAGGCGGAGAATTTGCTTCGGCGGCTTACTGGGAGAAATTAGGGTTTGGGTTTTCTCGTCCGCCGCTCCGGTTTGCAGTAGGGTTTACTGCCAAAGGTTCAATGGTTGGTTTATATAGGGGAAATGAGGGTGCAGTTTAAGTTCTCTGTAGGTTAATGCACACTACCAAAACTTATCCCCTTTATTTTTTCTTTTCTTTTCTTTCCTTCAGGTTATAAATAATTGCATATAAACCCCGTTATATTTGAAACATTTACTCAAACCTAATTAAATTTGAAACATAAACTTATCTTGAGATTTCTTACTAATTTCTCAAATTTGATGGGGTTTAAGTGTAATTATATAACTTTTGAGGGATATGTGTAGTATAATTTTATTTTGTACTCTGACTTAATTTTTTTATTATTTATTTGCACACATAAGTGTTATTGAAATTTATTTTATTAATTTCTTATAATTAAAAATAATTATTACTTTGTTTTGGTTAAATATTATTTATTGCAACTTCAGAAAAAAAATATTAAAAAAAATGTGTTTATAGCAATTGTTTCTTAGTCCAATATATTTTGGTTTGGCCCACTTTAGCCCCTAAAGCCACAGGCCCATTTCCAAACTGGACCAGCTATATATACATATAAGAAGTTAATCTCTGTCTAATGTAATAAAATGCATTTCTAAACACTTCAGTCTAAGCATTAATCTGTAGCATCCAATACACAAACCTTGTTGACAGGAGTAGCATCCAAACACCAATAAATCGAAGAACAAAACTCGTAACAATTGGGAGATGTGGGGACCACATCAACCCAATCCTTCTCGACCAACTCAACGTACGAACTACAACTAAGAACAGCTCGGAACTGAAGCTTGTTCGTCTGTTTCACTAACTTCCTCAAGAAACTCATTGAGAACACCACTTCAAAATCTTCTTCCGATGACATATCTTTAAACAAACGAATTCCCATATTCGATTTGCAAGATTCAACAAGCCCAACAAGGCTGTACTCATCTTCCCGACTTTTATTGATTTTCGAAATCTGCAAATTTAAATATTATTTATTGAAACAATGTTGTTAAAAACAATGTGAAGAGGCCAAGTAATTCGGTAGCAGCATATATCGTACCTCAATGTACTCGACGCCCGTTTCACTTAATTGATCTAATAATGACTCGTGTGACGAAAGTAAGGTAATAACCCCTCCGGATCCGATTGGTCTTCGGAGGAATTCCCATGGCGACTTCATTAGTATTTTATGCTTGCCTTGTACGTCAAGCAAGCTACTAACAAGAGGAAGCTTCTCTTCTTCCAAAAACCAGACCTGTTATTTTACGTGATGAAAAGGCTGCTTTAATTAACTTTGCATCTAAACTCCTCTAATTATACGACAAAAAACCAGTGTACATGAAGCAAGTACTCAAACCTTTTCGGGATCAAATCCTAGGTAGTCGTGCTCCAAGAACAAGTTTTGCAGAGAACTGACAGCACCAGCAGAACTAACCAAAATCAGAGGCACAATTGAGCGATCTTCGATCTGCAATAATCAAGCAATTGATTTAGATAATATAGCAAATATCAGTTGCTTCAAAAGGCATACTCTTTTGAAAATATCTATAATGTGTGTAAATATCAATGCCGACAAAATTTTGATGATTAATACCTTTCTAAAGTTAAGACTATAAGAGAGGGAAACGAAAGCATGTCTCGACATTACCTTAGCAGAACTCCGATGATTATCTAGTAATGCTTTTACAAGCAGATATGCATTCTCATTTTCCTCCGAAGTCTTTTCAATCTCAATGTCATCCAGTACTAAAACTAACGCGACTTTGCCTTTACAAGTCAAAAGGCAGCCTTCTTTTTGCACTTTAAGAGATGAATCAGACACTTTCCCGGTTCCAGTAGAGCTTGTACTATTGGATACTCTTAAAGTATTCGATCTCGGCACATCGTTCAAAATGTCGAGCAAATTTGGCCTAAATCACAGATGGAGAGATTAAACATATCATAATATTGACCAAAGTTTGGTAAAGTTAATGAGCACAGCCTCACTGTTGAATTCTCGACAGAAGTTCTAAAGCAAATTTATACCTTGTAGATGGGATCGCAATATTTTGCATAGCATGTTGAAGCAGCTTGGAATTTAGAGTAACTATTTGATCTGCAAGCAAGCTCCTTTGGTCTTTCTCTCCATACCTTAACCCATGAAACACGTGTTGCTGTTCCATTTCAACTAGTTTCTTTTTGGCTGCTATCAATCGTCTTTGCAACTTCTTTCTTTCTTTCCATTCCTGGTGCACACAACGCAAAACACATGATCAGGACTTGGCAAATGAAAGATTAGGAAAATCAGATTGAGTCGAAAAAATTATTTTACGGCTATCAGTTAAGAAGTTAAAATGACACAGCGTATATAATGCAAACTTCAGGAACTAAGATAGGCAAATAAATAGCACAACAAATAGGAGCACAACTCACAAGCTCGCGTCTCTCCTTTTTGGTCCTGTCGTCAGAGCGGATATTTAACTCCAAGAGCCCCTTTGGAGGTGTAATCAACATTTCTCTCTTTTCAAGATCAACTGTTGGAACAATTGCTTCAACAAATGGAACCCATATTAGTGGACCCGAATCCCCTGACCCGGTTTCCGATTTTCCAATCTGTTCAGTAGTGCTTCTCGATGAGTTAAGCTTGACTCGCAGAAGATCATTTGCTCCACTATTGAAAACATTGACAACAGTTCCTACTGGTTCCCCCGATTCCTAGTGAAAAATACAATGGATCAAGAACTGAAACTTAATCACAAGAAATAAATTATATAAAGTCGCGATTAACTAATGATGGCCTAAATGATAATTGAACTAATAATATTACATACACAACTTTCTTCCGAAACCACAAACCTTAAGAATAAGTTTCATTCCAATAAGGTCCTGAGTATAGAATTCGCCTTCCTCTAGGATAGGTCTATCTTCATCGGTCACCAATATAGTTGACCCCACAAGTTTTTGTGCCTGAACAAAAACGGGATGAATTAAAGCCTCATCGTATTGTGACTGCATTTATTATTGTCATACTCGAAGAACAGTTAGACTTTCCACACCTGTTCCGACGTATCGATGTTATTAAACCTCACAATCCAACTTTGTCCAGGGTGGCCTCTGCCCTCCACCAGTTCAATTTCTTGAAGAGTCTCGGTTCCCGAAACTTGCTGCTTCAACCATCTTGTTCCTGGCTAGAGAGGATAACGGCCCTCATTTAGAAAACATTTATTGGAAAATCACTATCATTATCAAATACAATGAAATTATGCTTAGTTGTTTTTCTTTTCTGCTAATCTTACCTTGGAAAATCGCAGATCGGGAAAATCGGTGCTCGTTTTCACTCGAACCTCTCCATGGAAGCCATGAACACCAAAAATGTACCCGGTCTCGATAAGAGTTGAAGCAGACGAAGTAGCCTCCACAAGCTCTTCAGCAGCGGAAACTGAAACAACGAAGATGCACATAAACGAAAACAGTTTTCGACAGGTTAAATTATACAAGTAAACATTCCAGCACACACATATAGAATCTGTAGTCTAATATTAACCAATTACTGTTGGCAAAATCTCGTCTCCACCATTAGCAACAGAACCAAAGAATAGGATAATGTAATTCAAAGAGAAAATAACAACAAAATTGATAGTATCTGTTCAAAGATTCATGCCTTCTTACCCAGCTACAAACAATAAATACAGTTTCCCAAAAATCCAAGCACAACAAACATCAACCACTAACTAAACCCCACGAATTCGTTACACACGAGTGAGTAACTCACACGGCGAGTGGGTAACTCGGCATAAATGTTAATAAGTAGTAATTTCAACAATCCCAAGTAATGTAGAAGTGTTACCAGTAGACTGAATCGCGAAACGAGATATTGGGCGCGTAGGGAGAGAAGAGAAGAATGGTAATTTGCTTGAATGCGAGAAATTGGGGGCGGAATTGGTCGGTTTTCCTGTAACAAGTGCAGATGGCGGAGAAATTGGGAAATGAAACGAGAGAGAAAGGGAATTTGAAGAACAACAGAGAATCGAAGGGCTCTGCATAATGTTTGCTGCTGGTAAAAACTGAGGGAGATGCTTCGGTGCAATTGAGTTGATGATAAAATCAGCAACCCACACTTGATGCACGGAGTACAACTCTGTATGCAATAGATTATAAACGGGAAAATTACAGTTCTAACCCCTCCAGTTTGCACTATTTACATATTTGGTCCTTCATGTTCACAAAAAAAAACCATTTGGTCCCTTATATCTCAAAACTTCAACAACTTTAGTTGTTTCCGTCAATTTTTCGTTAAAACTAACGGAATCGAGCATGTGCTCATCACTGTCTTATCTAACGGACTAATGGTAAATTGGCGGAAATGACCAAATGTGTTATATTATTAGAACACTAGGGACCAAATGTTTTTGTGAAGATGGAGGACAAAATGTTAAATCGGTTCAAACTTAAGGGATGAAAACTGTAATTTTTTCGATTATACACTAATGTAATTTTCGTGAGGCCTTCCAAAATCGGATTGAATTTTTGCATTCCGATTTTTTGAAACAAAAATTGAAATACATTGTTTACTTTCGAAAAAATAAAAATAAAAATCCAGAAAAACCATTTTCGATCCATTTCATGCAATTTCCAAACCTATTCTTATACTTTAGTCTAAATTTGCTGTCGAGATTCAAACTTTGATAATACTAATATAAATAAAGGCGACGTATATATGCAAGCCCATTTTTTTATTAGTTCAAAACTTCATATATAAAAATATTAATTTATCCTTAATGAAATTTAAAATCAAATAAAAAACATAAATCATAAAATAAAATAAAAAAATCGGCGTTACAACGCCGATTTTGACTTGTAAAGTCAGCATTGTGTCGCCCATCATGTACAAAATCGATCTGGATAAACCGATTTGGGAAACCAACGAAAGCACACACAAAAATCAATTTCAATCTCAATTTTTTTTCCAAAATCGGCTAAAGTATTGCAACCCAACAAGAAGTAAGCACAAATTAATGTTCATCCACGCATATTTATCAAGAATCGATGCTCGATTAATGTTTTTGAATTGACAAACAAAAGTTTAGTAAAAAGAATTTGTTGGTGGTGGTGGAGGTGGTACGGTGGGTGGGTCGCTCGTCGTCGCCGGCGCAGTGGAAGTCTCGCTGGTCGGTGTCTTGGCAGTCTAATGGTCGGCAATTGTGAGTTTTTTCTATTTTTTTTCTATCTATTTTTTTATTTCTATTTTTTTTTTGCTTTTTTTTTTTTTTTTGGTCTTGAACAAATTAAAAATAGAGTTTATTTGTATTTGGGTATTATTTATGGGGCAATATGCCAAACACCCTTCATTGGGAATTTAATTCTTGATAAATCCTTTTTTTATAAATGATATTTGAGATAAATCCAATGGGTCTGAAAAACCATATATGCCCCCACTAACTATTAATTAGTATAATAATTTAATTTAAAAAAAATTACACCCATAATCTACACCCAAATCTTCTCCTAAAATTATTCCCCTCATCACGTTAATTCAGTTTTTTTTTTTCCCTTTTCTTTTTTATTTTGTTTAATGGTTTTCTTTATTTCCATTTAAAATAAAATTTTGTAATTATATTATTATTTTTTTTTTTCGGTTGTTTAGTTTAAATTATTTTTTTTCTTATTTATATTTTTCATGTTTTTTATTTTAATTTAAAAAATGGTTTTATTTTTATTTTTCGTTTTTTCATTTTTTTTTTATTTCAAAATTTTTTAAAAATCAGTTTTTTTATTTTCTTTTCAGTTTTTTTAAATAAAAACTACTCTATATAAACTTGAAAACCACTCTATAAACATGAAAACCACTCTGTATAACAACTATGTAAACTTGAAAACCACTCTTTATAATAACTATGTCAACTTAAAAACCACTCTGTATATACAGTTAAATAAAAATTTGTACAAAAATTATTGAAAACCACTATAAAATTGTTGAAAACCACTATAAATTTATCAAAAACAAAGCCTGACATTATGAAAACTACTCCGTATAAACAACTATATAAACCTGAAAACCACTTGATATAAAACAATTATATAAACATGAAAACCACATTATATACACAACTATATAAACATCGAAAATCACTATGAATTCTAACAAGAAAACATCAAAAATTCTGCGAAAAAGAAGCTATAAAACCACTATAAAGGACACCATCTTCTCTCGAATGAACCCTAGAGCATAGTCTGTGTAATCATCTTCTTCTCGTTATTTGAAACGTAAACCACTATTTGAAAAAATCATCATCTTCTTCCGCCCATCAGCAATTTCGTCAAAAAAAATATCATCAAGAACAAAAACTTACCAAATTTAAAAGAACAAAAAATCAACCTTATATCATCACTTTCTCTTATCGCTTTACCGATCTCCATTTTCTGGCTTATAACAATATCAATTTTCCTGAATGAGAATTCAAAACAATAACAACAATAATGACGATCAATCACCGGATAATTAAACTCGACAAGCTAGCAAAAGCGTGTCGTAACAAAAGTCTGAAAATTTTCAATTAAAGGAGTATTTAAATTCAAGCAAATCAAAATTACTAGACCAAACATAAGATAGATGCGAATTCTGCCATTACTTGCAAATACATATAATTATATTATCAATATATATAATTATATATATTGAGTAATTAATAATTATATAATTACCGTTCCTGCACCACATGATCCAAATACATATAATTATATTATCAATATAATTAGTTTAATTAAATTGAGTAATTAATAATAATTACTGTAAGCAACAAAGAGTACGGTGTCGGCATCCCAATGATTAGGCACGATGAAATTCACCGCGGATGTGGCGGCCGGCAGCGGCGGGGAGGAGGAGCGGCGGACGGAGATGTTGAGGAGGATCGGCTGCGGAGATATTTCCGTTGCGATGAGGATTTCTTGACGAATGATTGCAGGGTTCGTAATTAATTGCCATATAATAGGAAAAGATATTACAAATCTTTTTTAATTTTTTTTATTTCCAATCATAAAATAGACGTTACCTTTAGGTTAGGGGTAAAATAGTGATAATTTATTATTTTTTATTATTTAATGCTGAAATGGATTTATCTCAAATAGTTCTAAAAAAATTGGATCTATTGTAATTAGCCTTGTGTAATGGGGGGCTTTTGACAAATAATCCCATTATTTATTGATAAGGTATATCCGTACTGTTTCATCTTGATGTAATAAAATTAAATTAATTTACGGGCTTCATAAACTCATTTATATGGATTTGAACTAATAAAAAAATGGACTTGCATATACGCACCGACATGAATAAATTCTCGCATTAAATCCAACATGAAATTGAAGCACTTGAAAATCCAAACGTCGTCGTTTCATCATCGCCGCCCCTATTTTCCTCCACACATCAAATCAAATCAAACTCTATAATCTTTATTGGGCAGGACAGAACCGCTAAAAATAATTATTAATTTTTCCTCTTAAAGAAATAGTTTTTTTTTTTCATGTCAGTGGGCAAAATTCTAAACTTTATCCAATTATCCCATGTGAAACATTTCATAATCCTCGTATTTATCCCAAGTTTGATTTTTTTTGTTCCTAGTTCATGTCCAGTCACCACCTCAACTACCCCATGCCAGAAACAAAAAAATAAAAATCCAATCTTGAAATTTGATTATTTCAGGAGAGGAAATTAAACCCTGTTTAGATGGATTTCTTTCCCCTTTTCTGCCAATTGAATTTTCACGTGGATGCCAAATCAACAATTAAATCGAATTAAAAAAAAAATCACCCCTCCCCCACTCTTTTATTAACTTCCCTCTCTTCTTACCTTCTTTCATTTCGGTCGTCAAATCATTCCCTGCTGTTTTCACTGCCTTCTTCGGCTCTTCCACCCCACCCCTCCCCACCCCCACCCCCACCCCCACCCCCATAGGTGTATTTAATTTGTTGTATGTACATGTGTAAGTATTAATTGAGAGGACAAAAGGGGAGAAAAATTTAATAAAAAAAGAAGAGTGGAGGGTTCTTTCTATATACGTCTCTGTTGCCCTGCATTTCGTGTTTATCCTTGTTCTCCTTTCTGGGTCAAAATTTGGTGCCGTTTGGGTTTTCTTGAATAAGCTTTCGAGGTACATTTGTGCTTTTTAACTTTCTTGATTATATGTGTTTTGTGCATTCTCTGTTTTTTTCTCGCTTGAAAATGATGAGTGTGTAAAGTTCTTCGGTTGTTCGTTTGAAAAATATTGAGTTTTTTTTTTTTTTTTTTTTTTTTTATGTATGACTTTGTTTGATAGTACTTTTCATTTGGAGGTCCAATAGGGTTTTACTTCATTGTTAGGTTGATTGGGTAACATGGTCTTGAAATTCTTGCATATCCAAAATCAATTAGAATCATCGACAAGTTCTTGAATTTTTTGGTACTGGGTTTTTTGCTAACTACTGAAGTCTGTCATTTTACTTTGTGATTTTGTGTTCACATCCAAGTTTCGAGCTTTTCGCTGCATCTGTCTGTTTTTTCGCTTAAAATCGGTCTGCATGTTGATCGTGAGTGTTGCATTGATTAATTACCGTGTTTCGATTATTGTCTTAATAGGAGTAGAGTGTTGTGTCGATGAACAAGAATGGATATAAATTTCATACATTGTGTTTATGTTTGGTATGTGTACTGATTCTTCTTTACTAAGAGTTATGTACTTTGACCTGCAAAAAGTTCTTATCAATTTTATGGTGAAGATCTTTTATCAATTTTCAAAAAAAATTCAACAAGTTTTCTTTTTTCATGTGTATCGGGAAATCGGATAGCACAATGATTGTAATGTGTAGTAGATTTTTCTTAGTTCCTTAACTCTTGCATTTAAGTTTGGTTTTTGAAAACTCCGAATCCGTTTTTTCTTCTTTTCGACTTGTAGTGCTTGTGATATAAGAAAAACACGTGGAAAGATGGAGGCGACATTAATGATGAGCTGTGTCTCCATGATACGTGATATATATGAAGTGTAAACTAACTTGCTTACGTGTCACTGCACTGGATTTGACTCACTGCTCGAATCGCCCACGTGGAATCTAACCACGATCCCATTTATTGCTTTTCTCGTTCATGTTGTGATTCTTATTTTTTGCTGAAAGTTAAATCCCATGCAATAGTAACCCTAAGTATTCAATTTTAATGACCTGTGCAGAAAAAAATACTTAGCCGACAAACTGAATCCGTGGTTGTTGCTTTGAACGACTTCGACAAATCTATCCATGCAAATGGGAACTAGCACGTGGGAATTGTTTCCCCAATCGGACTCTCTTTTCTCAACTTCATTGCCTGTTCTTTCCCATAATAAGTGTACTTTACAATTCTAAGCTTAAGTACCTTAATTACCCCTTAAGCACGGTCATTTACTTGAAAAAAAAATTGTTTTGGTCTGTTACAGTTGGCCTCAATGAACTAAAGCACGATTTCCAATCTGTGGATGACGCCTCTATGAAGAAAAATCTTGAAAATGGTGATAATAATGAAGTGGGAAACTTACTCCCCGATGACGAAAACGAACTCCTAGCTGGCATGATGGACGATTATGATATTGGTTGGTTGCCAAGTCTTGTAGATGAATCCGAAGAATACGATCTTTTTGGCAGTGGGGGCGGTTTGGAATTGGAACTGGAATCCGATTCTCAAGAAAAATCGAGAATTGGCTTATCTAATCTTTCGATATCTGATGACAGTGCTGCAAGTGGATTGGCTTCTTCCAATCTCACTAACGGTGTTAATGGAGAACACCCTCTTGGCGAGCATCCTTCTAGAACGTTATTCGTTCGCAATATCAACAGTAATGTTGAGGATGCAGAGCTTAAAACTCTCTTTGAGGCAAGTCTCAGTGTCTTTTTTTTTTCTGACTTGTGAAATGGAATAACTAATTATTAATTTGTGTGCTGTTCTGTTAATTTTTTCAGCAATTTGGTGATATCAGAACACTGTACACTGCGTGTAAACATAGGGGTTTCGTGATGATTTCGTACTACGATATTCGTGCTGCTCGATCTGCTATGAGGTCGCTGCAAAATAAGCCGCTTCGAAGGAGAAAGCTCGATATTCATTTCTCGATACCCAAAGAGAATCCATCCGACAAGGACATTAATCAAGGGACTTTGGTCGTGTTTAATTTGGATCCGTCGGTTTCCAACGACGATCTTCGGCAAATCTTTGGGGCTTATGGCGAGGTGAAAGAGGTAACCTATTTTTTCTTTATTAATTTTTTTTTTGTCAATGGTATTTTATACGCATGCCTTTTTTAAAAGCTAGCATCTTCATTTTGAAACAGATAAGGGAAACACCGCACAAGAGGCATCACAAATTTATTGAATTTTACGATGTTCGAGCTGCGGAATCTGCACTTAAATGCTTGAATCGAAGAGATATTGCTGGGAAGCGTATAAAGCTAGAACCTAGTCGCCCTGGTGGGGCCCGCCGAAGGTTTATATCTTACCCTTTTAATTAATATATTAAGTAAACAAAGCAGACATTTTTATGCTTCTTTCGCCTCTTTAGTTGCCATTTTATTATCATTAAAGGACGTTTTTCGTGCATTTTAATTTTTTTGTTTCCTCTTCAGTTTGCTGCAGAATATAAACCACGATCTTGAACAAGACGAAAGGAATTTGCACCAAGTGGGTTCGCATGGAAACTCTCCCTCTGGTACGTCGCCTCACGCGAATTCAGTTATTGCTACAATCGACGTGCATTTTCCTCTTTTTTTTCTAGATAGGTTTATATGTTATGCACTCGTTTCGACAGGTAACTGGCCACAGTTTGGCAGCCCTATGGATCGAAATTCTATGCACAGCTTCGGTAAGTCACCCGTTTTCAGCTCTCTTAGTCCTCCATTAGGCAGCAGTTTACCTGGATTAGCTTCAGTTCTGCAACCTCAAGATTGCTCTCGTTTGGAACACGTATTTTCGAACGGATATTCGAACTCTCGAGAAATCTTCGAACAATCTCATTCTTTCCCAGAGAAGATGCTGCTAAGTCAGTTTACTGGATCTTCTACCCAACCATTCTCTTGGGGAACTCAAACTACGAGACAAAACCCTTTTATACCCTTTGACAACCGAGTCGGTTATTTTCACGAGTCCCCCAAAATTTCATTTATGAGTCACAGTTTTGGTAATATGGGTTCTCGTGGAGCTTTAAATTCCGCCGTTGTTTCAAGAAAATCGATGGAAAACGATTCTCCTGTTTTTAGTGTGATGTCTTCTCCAAGAGAAAGTCCTATGTTTTTGGGTAACGGTCATTTTTCTGGAAATTTTGAGGGTTTGGCTGAATTTGGAAGGCCCCGACGAGTTGAAAGCACCGGAGTTTACATAGATAACAAGAAATTGTTTCAAATTGATCTCGACAAGATTCGAAGTGGTGAAGACACTCGAACGACTCTCATGATTAAAAATATTCCCAACAAGTAAAACATCTTTTCGAGTTACGTCTTTTAATGACAGATTTTGTCTGTAATATCGAAATTCACATAACTTGTGTCGTCCTGTCTTTTCCAAGGTACACTTCGAAGATGTTGCTCGCCACCATTGACGAATATCATAGAGGAACTTACGATTTTCTTTATTTGCCCATTGATTTCAAGGTCGGTTTCTGTACTATATTACTTTTTTTGCAATTCTTTTGATTTGTTTAGTTTTAAATAATGAATCTGACACGTCACTTCGTTTCTTGCCAGAATAAATGCAACGTGGGCTACGCGTTTATCAACATGCTGTCTCCATCAACCATTATCCCCTTTTACGAGGTTTTTTGCTTCTTTATATTGATATATTTTGTCTCGAAATATTTGTTAATGGTATAACAGAACTTAAATTTTTTGCTCGACTAACGACAGGCTTTCAATGGGAGGAAGTGGGAGAAATTCAATAGCGAGAAAGTTGCTTATTTGGCCTTCGCTCGTATTCAGGGGAAAACGGCCCTCGTTTCACATTTCCAGAATTCGAGTCTGATGAATGAAGATAAGCGATGTAGGCCAATACTCTTTACTTCAGAACGCCCTGAGTTGAACAACCGTAGGTAAAAAACGTGTAGAAATGCTAAGATATTTAATATTTTAATAATGCTGCTTTTATCGACTTGGCATCTTTTTAGTTACACGGGTTAATATGGTTGCTGCAGATGATGATCCAAGAAAATAGCCATGCGATCGAGCAAAGAAGAGATAGCGATCGTGCATTATTACATCAGCTTTTTTATTTATTGAATTATTATATATATAACTTCTCCGTTGATGGAAAATTTTTGGGACGAGAAGCATTTCTATGTTTATGTTTTGTCGATTTTTTTTGTAATGGTGAACCGTGCGTGTAAATATTGGTCGTCGTCTTAGGGTTTTTGTTTTAAGGTAAAAATGTTGAAGGATATTCAACCTTGAATTTTGTAGCAGTTTTTTTGGTAAATTAGAGTTATGGAGGTTTATTGTTTTGTGGATCAAGAATTGTAAGGATGACGTGTCTTTGAATTTTGATGACGACATCATTATGGAATATTTCAATTTTGAGTGGAAATATATTTTTGAAGTATACTCGCCGGTGCTCTGTCGGCGGCAGTCGCGTCGCCGCCCTCTCGTGTATGTATCTTCTTCCATTTTCTTTCACCTGTTACGCAGTTCCGGCGAAGAAGATTGACGGGATTAAGTAGTTAAACACACGTGATTAAGTATGCCAATTTGATGAATAATTTAGTTATAACTTATAAAGCCAAACTGAACACACTAATCTGAAGATTAGAGTGATGAGAAATTGTAAATTGAATAATGTTCAAAATTGCATGTCCAGGAGCGTGTGACGCACGCTCCATAGATGGCTAGTAACGCAGTCATTTTTCACACGACTCTCTCTCTTTCCGCAAAACAGAACGTGTCATTACGTCACTGTTGTGGGTCCAAATATCCACGCGGCAGCCTCTCACAGGCTTAGCCGCACTTCCCAACTCTTACATCAGAATTCAGAAACATCACTTGAGAACGGGTAAGAATCAGGTAAAACGCACCTTATAAACCCATGCTTCCCAGCTGTTGTACATTTAAGACGGAGCCTGCCCTTCTATTTGTTATTATTTCCTTGTAATTACTTGGTCCTCGGATTCTTTAGGTAATTTATCAATACCCCCAAATTATGGTTAAATATCAAAAAAGCCCTCAAATATTCATAATGATCAAAAAGCCCGTTTGACTAATAATTTATCAATTTTTTATCAAAAATATGTTAGGTTTATGGTGCCTTTGAGTTAAATAAAAAGAAAAAAAGGTAAATCACCGAAATGCTTAGATATCCATAATCCAGAACTTTTACAATTTCTATTCGTATATTCTCTTCATGTGAAAATAATTATTTCTTTTGGAGATTATCTTTGAAGGTTTGAAGAATCAGACGATCATCTGCAAGAAGATTAGTGAAATTCTGACGACTTTTTGTTCATATTTATAATATCACTATTGTTATGTGTTCTATAGGATAGGTGAAGTACAAAGAAAATTAGAATTTCCAAATTTCGTCCGTTTCAAGCCAAAAAAACAGAATAATATTTTTATTTTCATTCCATCTTTTTATTTTCATTTTTTAAATGAAATTAGAATTAGTTATGCACTTTCGAAAATATTATATTTTTCAAAAGGGGACAACTATTTTAAATCCCAACTTTTGCTTACTTGAATACTACCAAGTTTAAAACCAAAATTGAGTACATATTTATCAGTTTTTTCTTACTTTAATACCAAAATAAAAAGAAAAGTACAAAAACACCCTTTCATACAAAATATCAATTATATCAAATTTTTTTAGAAATTACCTATTCAAAAACCAAATAAAAAAAAAAGAAAAAAAACCCTTTGTTGTAGAAAAAAAAAACCTCCACCATTTATTCTCCTCTCCAACCCTCACCTCCGCCGCCGCCGCCGACGCCGCCGCCGAACGCCACCGTACGTGCTCGTAACTGCCGCGACAACCCAATTAAACCCTATCTTTTTCATCTTCTTAAATCCTCCAAAACATCTCCAAATTCAAAAAATCAAAACCTCACAAAACTTATAAAATGGAGTTATAAGACAATAATATGGTAGTATATGTGGAAAGAGAAGCCATTAAGGTAAGTATCGATGTGTTTTTTGAGCTTCGAAGTCGATTTTGAAGTTTTTTTTTTTGAAACCCGTCGGCAATTTTCGACACATACAGGTCGATTTTTTGGTCAATTTTCGACACCAACGTGTCGAAAAAAAAAAAAAACAAAATTCGACACATACCTGTTGAAAATTCTCCAAATTTCGACAGGTATATGTCGAAAAACACTATTGGTAAAATTTTTTCGACACATACCTGTCGAAATTTGGAGAATTTTCGACAGGTATGTGTCGAATTTTGTTTTGTTTTGTTTTTTTTTTTTTTTTTTTTTTTTTTTTTTTTGTTGGTGTCGAAAATTGACCAAAAAATCGACCTGTATGTGTCGAAAATTGCCGGCGGGTTTCAAAAAAAAAAAACTTCAAAATCGACTTCGAAGCTCAAAAAAGACATCGATACTTACCTTAATGTGTTCTCCTTTCATATATACTACCATATTATTGTCTTATAACTCAATTTTATACGTTTTGTGAGGTTTTAATTTCTTTAGTTTTGAGATTTTTTAGAAGGGTTTGTTGTGAGATTTTTTAGAAGGGTTTTTAGGGAGGGAGAAGAAGGAGGTGAAGGAGGTGAGCGGTTTGTGAGTAAGGAGGGAAATGGTTTTTTTGAGTTTTTGATTATTTGGTATTTAAGAAAGAAAAATAGTAGTAATATTTTTTTGGTTTTAATTTCATTAAGGGTATTAAAGTAATTTACAATTATTTATTTATTTTTTATTTTTTTGGTATTCAAGTAAGCAAAAGTTGAGATTTGAAATAGTGATTCCCTTTTCAAAATGCTAATATCACGCGTGATTTTAACCTAGTGATTTAAATACACGCCTAATTAATTTTAACCTAGTAATTTGATAAGAGCTACAAATGAAAGCAATATAAACAAAGAAATAATGATCGAGGGACGATATATGGCATCAAAAAAAAAATATCATCTTATATTTATACTAATTTATAAACACTCAACAGATCACAAACAAAAAAGTCAAAACTAACCGCAAGGGAAGACGGTGTTAGATGGCAAAAACCCCAAGATTTGTTTTGGTAATTATAAGTAGCTGATGGTTTTTTCGGTAATTCCGCCTTAGTTGAGGGTGCTAATAGTTATTTCTTTTTTCCTTTTTAATAACAACGAAAAGAAAAGAAATTTATGGGAGTACACCTGATATCCTATTGGCAATTGCAAGAAAGCTATAGAAGCTCGGTTGTAGGAGATCCGGACCGAAGCCAACTTCATATCACGCCCCACCCACTGACTATAAATATACCCACAGAGTAACGAAATATAAGGGAGTGCGCGTCCGTTTAGAGAGAGAAAGTTAGGAGAGAGAGAGAGAGAGGACTTGGACTTGGACTTCCACAGGTACACACAAACCAGCGTATATTGTTTCGATACATCGTATCAGTTCTAATCCGTGTAGAATTATATTTCTTAATCATTAAGTTTGCAATTCAGTTGTATGTATGAGAAAATTGGATGTCTGTTTGTGCGTTTGTTTGTCATAATTGAGCTTACTAGCGATTGTTTGATTCTGAAATTTTGTTCCAACTTCTAGGGTTTTGGATTGTGAAATTTCTCGATAAATTTGTTCTCTCTGATGTTATGTTAGTTTAATTCCGAACTTCATTTGTTGTGAACGAAGTGGTTGAGTTGGGTTGACTTTATTTCTATTGGGGTTTTTTGTTTGTATAATTTGGGGGTTTTTCGTGGAAATAAGTGGGAAAGGATTTATGTTCATGGCCCAGATTTTCCTACTGTGTGGCGAAGATTTCCCTCTTCTTTTTATTTAAATTTGCTTTTGATTTTAGGAAATTAGTACTTTTATGCATGCCCTTTTAATCATGCTCAGACTTCTTAGTGAGAGATTTTCGGCTATTCCTTTTCATGTTATGTTTGTATATTCAATTATGTTTTCACGCACGCTCGATCTATTTGATGGGTTGCTTTTGTCACGAATGAACTTGCATAAAACAATTATGTTGGATTTTCCAGCTTTATTGCTAAAATAATATCTGAGTACGAAATTAATTTGAAAGAAAAGAATGATAGACGTGTTTATATCTTTATCCATTTGAGATTTCTTCTGCACAGTTTCATTTAGTATAAATTCTGTCTATATCATGTTATACTCATGATAATCTATTACTTGCATTACATACTTGAATGAATGTTAAGCAGAAGCAATCCACGACATGATAGAGAATCTTTTCTCTTTGACATCATAGAAGAGAAAGATGATTGGTTTTTATATGAAATCTTCTTATTGAATATTTACTATTGCAGTCTCCTGTGGCTGATCTGATATTCTAAAGGGGTTTTCTTCCCCACTGATGCTTTCCATAGAATATTGTGATCAACATCCCTTATACAGAGCAAATGCCATCATTGAGTATGAAAACCAAGTCAACCACAGGCTGTTTGAAAGGAAAAAATGGTCTCGGTGTATGCGAAAAGTCAAGCATGATATCCAAGAGTCCTCTCTCTCTTGCCAGAGTTTCTCAAAATGCGGAAGAAATATATATCTCTACTCAGAGCAATCAGGATGGTAAGTTTGGGCCTGTCCTGAATTCCATATTTGACTGTTTGTTTTTCTCCCTTGAAGGTCTGAGGCTGTTGTTAATATGAAAATCTGATTTTCCCCTAAATGTGCATTCTCCACTGTTGTCCAAAAGCTCGATTTTGTTGATAGATTCAGTACCATAGTTTTTCCAAGCCTTTTATGTTATGAACTACTTGTAGGAATAATCTCATATCTTTCCTAATAGATGTACTTAAGGTTGAGTCCACAAAAGTCAAAACTAACTTTGTATGATGTCATCTAATCCAATTTAGTAGCATGGACGATCATTTACAATGGTGGATTTGAAATGGGAAAAAAAAGGGGGAAAAAAAGAGAAAAATAGATCCACTACTGGATATATAATCCTCCATCTGGAGGCACACTCTCATAAAATACATGGCAAATAGATTATATTTTTGGTACAACCCTTGAATGTGTGGTACTTAAGAAGGTAATTTTGCTTAGCAGAGAGACAGAGAGTTGCCATTTTTTTTCTTTATTGAGCCATATATAATGTCTCCTTAAATTTATTCTTTATTAAGCTGCTGCTTCTACTTCATGTTTATACGCATTAAGTTAGTATTATTTCCTTTTATTACTTCCAACTTAAATGTTCTAAAAAAATTCAATCATCTTGTAGCTTCAGTTTACGATAAAGTATATGACGAGGCCAGCCATGATGAGTTGTCCAATGAAGAAAAACATTCCAAGAAGCAGCCATCTTCTGTAACTGATTCTGCTACTGACAGTATGGTAAGAACATGTCATTGTTATAACAACTTATAAGATGAAGACTTACTGTAGTCATTTCCCTCATGGTACTTTTGTTGGTTTTGTAATATAATGGTTATTTAGCACCATTCAGCTGAAAGCATGTATGAGCTAGGCATCTTCATTTTGCTTGTTTGGCACCATAAATTATTTTATTACCTTTCTCAACCAAAATGTCCCCACACACGAATCTGGAGAAACTAACAATAGTTCAATTGTGTGTGTGCTTACTAATGTTGTGTTAAATGATTCTAGGAACCTATATTATCCACCTGCACATCAAACATAGAGACAATTTTTTCCCCCATTCTGGAGTCCATTGATTTCTACGATGACGAAGGTACACTTCTTTAATTTTGTATTTAATTTGTGGAGTTATCATATTCAGTTACGTTATGTCCCTTAGTGTTGTATAGTTACTCGAGTCTATGAAGTTAACCTATAAAGGGAAATGGACTTATTTATTGATCTGATGTTTATGTGGAGTTTTAAGCACCTGAAGTTTCTATCTTGCGTTATTATTAACTCCTGCCTTTCCCTGTAGGAAGTGACAATCTTTATGTGCCGCAGTTGGATAGTGAAGACAGTGATGATAGCAGCAGAGGTTCATGTAAATATCAACCAGACACATCAGACTTCTACATCTCTGACATGATTTTTTCTGGACCACCCACTGAAAGCAATTCTGACAACAGAAAAGAAACTGCATTCCTATCTGATTATAAATGCGAAGAGGCTAGTTTACTTTGTGATTGGACTGAGGAATACATGATGTTGCCATTTTTGGAGGATACATTAGATACTGGACATGACCATGATGGTAAACCATCAGAAGAATCCATACAAAATCCTGACAATTCCAGCTTGTACATGGCAATCCATCAATTGAGATCTTACGACGAGGATACTAACTTACATACCTACCCCGAACAAGACTATGAATACTTTGATCCACAAATGTATATCAGAAATCTTCCAGACCAGTCGGACATGGACTCATTTTTGTTGCCAACTTCGGTGCCAAATGATAAGCAAAATACCAAAAAAATCACCCTAGTGCTCGACTTAGATGGTAAGTTTCATCATCCTCCAGGTCTTTGTTGGGTGATATTTTTGTTGTATCATATACAATTATTTCACAGGTGTGTATTGTTCCAGAAATTAGATAACGTCCATTGTTGTCCTCAGTTTTGAGTGAATATATCATGGGATATCACGATTCACGACTATACCATTCATTGAGGAATTATAGATTTTTTACTGGATTCATGATCTTCTCATTACTCGTAATTGTTGTTTGATTTACTTTGAAAAGCATCAAATAAATCAGTTCTATGCATCTTGGTTTCCTTCTGCAGAAACACTTGTACACTCTACATTGGATCCCTGTGGTGATGCAGACTTCACATTTCCAGTGTTCTTTGACATGAAAGAACATACTGTGTATGTGAAAAAACGGCCTCACCTCCAGAAGTTTCTCAAAAGTGTGGCAGAAATGTTTGAAATTGTAGTGTTCACTGCTAGTCAAAGCATCTACGCCAAAGAACTCCTGGATATTCTGGATCCAGATGGAAAAGTTATATCAAGACGAGCTTATCGTGAATCATGCATCTTTTCAGAGGGATGTTACATAAAAGACCTAACAGTATTAGGTGTTGATCTTGCAAAAGTTGTCATAATTGATAATTCACCTCAGGTTTGGAATCTTTTATGACTTTGCTATCTTAGTTTCTTGTTGCAGAGATTGTTTGATCCTTATACTTTTAGGTTTGACCAACAGTAGTTGCATGTAAAGTAGTGCATGATAGTGGTTTAATTTCACTAGTGATATGTGGAACTTATTTATAGCAATGTAACACTCGACATGCTTACATAATATTACTCTCAATTCTCTCTCAAATTAGTCCCGAATATTCTGTTTCACCTTTCTAAATATTCCTGTGGGACTGGGAGGGTATCCTTGGACAAGTAGGTTAGTAGGTTGCTAGGTTGGCCTAGTTTCGATGATTTTAATCCCAACAAGTGAATTTCAGGATCACCAAGTCTTTGATATTTTTTTCCAAAAGTTGATGTTAAAGCATTTACTGGGAAATACCCCCCCTTCTAGATCACAGTTCAAGAATCATTTGAAAGGAGCTAAATAATTATTATTACATTCCCTGGATTAACTGATTCCTTGTTTTGAATTTTTTCTTTTGATGATTTCAGGTTTTCAGGTTGCAAATAAATAATGGAATTCCTATTAAGAGTTGGTTTGATGACCCGTCAGACTGTGCGCTAATTTCACTGCTACCATTTTTAGAGACATTGGTTAATGCTGATGATGTACGACCAATCATTGCTAGGAAGTTCGGTAACAAGGACTAAGAGATCCTTTGTCTATCATTAGTACTTCTTCGATTTCTCCCATGTCCCCGTCATATGTTTTTTTTTTTTTGGTTTTTGCTTTCTTAAAATGAAGTCCTTTTTGTTTTTAGATGCTTGTTATCCTCCTCCCCTTTGAGCCTTTATATAACTATAACCATTTAAAGATTTCCTTGTTGAGTCAGCTTATCACCATTCCTTCCAGTATCCGACCCTTTTGAGAACCTTGTTAGTTGTTTAGGTAATATATAGCAGAGTCTTTAGGATTTATTTTTTTGGTTTGCTCTGTACAAATTTAGATGCTTGCGTCTTTACAAGTGTGTGTATATGAATTGATTTATGAAGTAAATTGTGATTCTAGTTTGGACTTATTTGTATCTGTATTAGCATACTCTAGTATTAGTTTGACTTGTATTACTTGCGGACGTCAACTACTAAACATCTGTGCTTATAGCTCAGTGATGAACAATAGTTGAAAAATGAAAATGAGTGCGGGTATTGGAAACTAATGTTGGTGCTACGCATTGACAAAACGCGGATTGAGCTTAATAAACTATTAGATTTTGATCAAGTGACAAGCTTAATTTTTTTTTTCTTTCTGTGTGACGTTATTTCCAAAGGCACATTGTCTGTCTAATAATTCGACGAGAAAGCTTTTGTTGTAGGAAATCCACAACTGTTCTGCTCCCAAAAGCCTTCTTGAAGGAATAAGGTAAACAAATTCTTATGACATGTAGTTTGCTCATCATTCACTTGAAGCAGCAGGTAACTTGGTGCAGTGTTGAACCCTAGAAATGATTTATATGATTATGTGTTATTACTTCACAAATTATAGTATGGAAGTAACGAGCGCGTAATTAGATGTGATGTTCGCTGGTATTATAAAAATGTTAGCACTCTTTTCAGGATCAAAACATTTGGTAGAGTTCTGCTTATTGCTAGTTAATACATAGATTATGCTGATATGTTTTTGCTAATGAATTGAATTTTTGTTGTTTATCTCGATCAACGTATTTCTTTCTTACTTTTGGGAGCATCTGCGACAAATTTCTAACAAGTGATGGTATAATTTTTTCTGTTCATTTTTAGTTTGTTTTAACTAGTACTGAATTCTTGCATCAGGTTCCTCGGCTTGGTTTATTTCTGTCATGTGATCTAGGTATGTATGTATGCAGTATTTGTTTCAAAGAGTAACATCTAGCAGATGAAAATGTATTATAGAATATTGGCAATTCTGTAAATTTAGCTCTGGTCATCTGATTGTTGTAATGTTGAACAATTTCTGCATTATGAATAGTTTCTATTGCCTTAGGCGATGCAAGGTAATGAAACTTCATGAAGTAGCATTTGTCGTAAAATCTGGTGACATGTGTTTCACACGTTGGATCACGATGACTAATTACTGTCGATTTTATCTGCGGGTATTTTTTTTATGGTTGCAACTTTTGAGTAGTGTTGAAGGAAAGAGCATGTGCATGAGTAAACATTAAAGTATTTTCTTGATTATTCCTAGAATAGTGACTAGAGTGCAATTCGGATCAAATGATTTGAATTTACTCCAAACAAATATAGATTTGTTATTGTCAATTTGAAATTCCTCTTTCAAACCTTCCATCGTAATGAACTGCAACTTCACTCTTACTATTTAATAATGAGGGTAAATTACGGATACCCCCGAGACGAAGAAATAGCTCAAAGGGTAATTGTAATTATCAATAGACACGGCAACGGGCCGGGTTGGACCCGACCCAGATTTGGACCCGCCCGCCCCGGAACTGACCCGGACCGGCTTTACATGGGTCGGTTTCGGGTCTTGATTTATTGAACCCGAGACCTGATGGGTCTACCCGAATAAAAAAATGTTTTTTTTTTTTTAATTTTGAAAATGCAACGGCTATAAGCTGGACATGACCCGGACCCGGTCCGTAAATTCAAAAATTTTCAATTTTTTATTTATTTTCAATGGCTAGAAACTCGTGTCCATCAGGAACCGACCCGGTTTGACTGATTGTCAAGATTCCAAAAAAATATATATCCAAAAGACGGGTTTTGGACCCGGACCCGCCTCCACACGGGTCGGTTTCGGGTCCCCAAAAAGTAGGACCGGGCGGGTTCGATCCGGCCCGTAGCCGCGTCTAATTATCAATACAGCCCCACCCGCCCAACCCCTTATTTGTCATCTTCAGTGAGTGGCACAATAAGTTTCAATTATTAGTCCATCAGTCACAACATTTATAATTAAACTCTACACAGACGACAATGGCGTTGAAACTGACGTTGACCACACCAAACTAGGTACACTTGATTAAATAGCCAGCCAGTCACACTAATTAGAGAAAATTTACTTTGGTCCTTAATTAATCAAGAAATACACGACACGTGGCAGAACAGAACTCGGTCTTCCTGCAAAATCTGCCACATTCCTCCGAGTTACCTCCACCCCCATCTACCATTCTCGCTCGTTTATTTGCACACGAAAACACCAACAGACAAACCCTGAATCTTTAGCCGGCCAAAAATCGCCTGCAGTTCAGTAATCAACCGACAAGTTTTAAAAGCAGGAAAATGCTGACACTTTCTCTCTCTTGTTGTTCCTCTCTCTACAACAACAACCGAGTCCTCTCCACCAAGAGTCCCAACTCTCATCAAACCAGAGCCTTTTGCCCACCACAGCTTAAACAACTACGTACCAAGCACCAGTTCAGCTCCCTCAACTATAACCCACTTCGGTTAGTACATTCTTGAATCCGCAATTAATGGAAAGAGCAGACCGCAATTTGAATTTTTTTTTGTTTGTTTTGGTTGTGGGTTTTCTTGAATCTCGATATTAATCAATTTTGCTGTGATCATGCATGTATGTATCGAAGAGGGTTGGTAATGGACAAGAAAATCCGTGGTTTTGGTGCGGTTTGCTATTCTGCGCCGCTCACACCTCAGAATCTTCAGTGGGTCTCCACTGTATCTACTGCGTATGCCCTCACCTATGCTTATTTTTCGATTTGGTTTTTGCTTCATTAATGATTCTTGTTTGGATCCGAATCTATGTTAACCTAGTACTCGAATTTCGAAATCATCTATGTGCTTTAATAAGTTATTTACTGATTCTGTTTCTCAGAATCCTATTGTTGGCAAAGGGGACAGCTATCCAAAAGTCCTTTCTTGTTCCTCTATTTGCTCTACAAGCACCGCCAGCCATCGTCTCGTGGATGAAGTATGCTAGTCTTCCGTATTAGTACCTCTTATTTGTTTTCGTTTTCGTTTTGCATTAGCTGATTTTATCGATCTTCTACGTCTATGGTCTAATACGAATGAGTTTTCAGAGGCGAGTATGGCATTTGGACTGCTTTCTTGGCCCTTCTTGTGCGTCTCTTCTTCTATATTCCCGGTAGGTTTTCTTTCTCCAAAATAAATATACACACACGCAATCAAATGAAGACTCACCGAACCTTTTTGCAGGGGAGTTGGAGTTGCCATTTATAGCTTTGCTGTTGGTGATTTTGTCTCCCTACCAAATTACGAGGCTGAGGTCGGTAAATTCATTACAAATAGTGTCCACCACGATGTTTATTTTTCTTTTAACTAATTTTGTGTCTCGATTTATTACTCGTGGCAGAGGAACGCAGGAAGGTGTGATTGTTTCGTTGGCAATAGCGGCTTATCTGGCTTTCCAGCATTTCACGAGACTTGGCAGCTTGGGAAAAGCTTTCGATCAAGGTTCAATCCTTGCCACCTTAGCCACCGTTTGTGTTGTTCTTGTGCCGTGCTTGCTTCTGATCTAAATTTCGACTTGTACGAATGATCACGTTTAATCATTTCTCTCTCCTTATAATAAAGATACCTCGTTACTACTTTATTGGAGAAGAGTTTGTAGTTCTGTGAATAAATTTCGAATCTTTTATATACGAGCATTTGTAGATATCGCTTCTTTTCATGCGTTCTTGATAATATGCATATCGGAAAATCGGCAAATAGGTAAAACATATCTAACTAGGAACGTAATTTATTAATCTTGTGGTCACTTGTCGTCCTGAGTATATTACACATCTGTTCACTAAAACTGTCCTAAAGCAGGTATATGTGTGGTATAAATATTTATTAAACTTAAAGAAACGTAGCTGTAATTATCTAGAACATTTGTGATACGACCTTCCCCCTACTTCCTTGCTTCCTACTCTTGTCTGAAAGCATCGAACCGAACCAATAACCATACGGTTAAGGCCTTGAGATTTGTATCTCTCTGCCTCAAAATTTTTGCATAGCTTGGAAGCTGCCAAGTATTAAATTTATCTCATTCTTGGGAGATAAATAACCAAATCCCGTCTCTGCTTGTTTAGAAACGGTTGCCTAAAGCAACTGAAAATACGAGACAATTCATTGTAATGAGCAGAATTAGGTTGAGTGACATCATTGTGCCAGCTGTATTAGGTGTGCTCGCTGGTTCCGAACCATAGTCATAGCCTCCTGCTGGTTCCGAACCGTAACCGCCGTTTCCTCCTGGTGGATAAGGATTCACCGGCGTACTTGTGCTGCAATGAAATATATCGTTAGTTTTTTGTCCCATGTTAATTAAGTTGATTATATTTTTCATTTTTTTTTCGTAGAGTGTAGTTGATAACTTTACCTTGGTGGCGAAATTGGAAGTGTTGGCGTTGAGTATGTAGGGGTCGTAATTGGTGTTGTTATTGGAGTGCTGTTGGGTGATGCAAATCGGCAGTTCCCATGGCCTGAACCAATCGACAAAATTCCCAACTTTTAGTTACAAAAAAGGAAGTTGCTAAAAAATCCTCGTATTATAAATATTAGCAAAAAAACCCATAAATGCGGTTTTTTTTAGCACACAACCCTCTAAATAGTGCGGTTTTAGGGGGTAGTTTGCTACTAAAATTGAATCATGGGGGGGGGGGGGGGGGGGGGGGGGGATTTCGCTAATATGTATATAACACGAGGAGTTTTTTGACAGTTAGAGTAAACACAAGGTGTTAAATGCAATAAACCCTGTTATAGTTTATTTCCCCAAAAAGGGATTCTTTTATGGTTTGTCTACCGAAATAAAACATAATGGTTTAGTATCTTACTTGGGTCAGCGTAAGAAATCTGAGCGGTTCCTCCGAAAACGCAGCTAGTGGGAACGGGGTTTTTCTGGTAGTAGTCGTTGAAAGCATAAGAGGCATGATCACGAATTGTACTAGGTTCAAAGCAAGCTCCATTTGGTTGAATTGCCGAACAATCTGCTCCGCCATAGCCACATGCGTAGTCCAGAGCTACCTGCAAAGCAGTCTCTGAAGCAGTAGGGTTGGAAGTGCACCACGAACCACCACCTGATGGTGTAGGAGTGGTTGTGGCTGGCGGTCCGATGATGGTGGTGGGCGGTCCGATGATGGTGGTGGGCGGTCCGGTGATGGTAGTTGGTGGTCCGGTGATTGTGGTTGGCGGTCCGGTGATGGTGGTTGGTGGTCCGATGATGGTGGTTGGTGGTGGTGGGCTGGTAATTGGATTTACGATAGGAGTTGTACCTGGTATCGTTGGATTGATAATAGGAATGTTTCCTAGGGTGGTGTCTCGTTGGGTAGTTTCTTGGTGAGGTGAAAAGCGCATTCGGTTTTCTTGATAGTCTAATCTTCGGCTTTCTTGGATCGCTTCTTTGGGATTATGTGCAACACCTCTATCTGAAAGGCAAAACAAAGGTTTGTGATTATTTACAATTATATCATATATATTTTTTTAAATAACGAGATAGTCTTATTTATTGATGTAGGAACGACACGACAGCAGAGTAAAACCCCTTAAATCTAAAAAAAACGAAAAAGTTTGCGAATCTTAACTTAAATGACAAAAACAGCAATTCCATAATCTTAGGGGAAGTGCAAAATCACCTGAGATGACAAAAACGCAGAGGAGAAAGAACACGGCATTCTGAAGTATCCCGGCTCCCATCCTTGGTAAATGCTAAAAATCCTCGAATCGAGACAAACGAAACTCGGGTTTTTTTATTATTTGAAACGGGAAACGGTGTCTGAATGAAGAAACAATCTTCATCGTATGCGTTGAGTTTATATATATATAAAGTGTGAAGAATCATAGGTTTCTTGCATTGAAGAAGGAATAGAATGTAAGAGATCTCTGTGTCTGCTGTGGGGGAATATTAAGAAACTTGAGAAAGGAGGCATTGGTTTGTTTGGAGCTACAAGCAATAAGAAAAAGTTGCATGAAAAAGAAAACAAAGGGTAAGAAAAAGGGATCTGTTTGGGGATTTTATGTCTTTTGTATAATGGCAAAAAAGTAAATAAATATGAAATGTGTCTACTTCTTCTCTTTCCACTGTTACATAGTACTAACTCAAAAAAAGAAAGAAGCTAATAAAGCCTTTGGGATTAGATGCTGTTTGTCTTAGCTGGGTAACTTAAGTTGTGGGTTTATGCTTAATTGTCCCTTCAAATTATTCAACTTCATGTGACATTATCTCTTTAATTAGCAGACAATATTCGTTGATTAACTGAAGATAGATTGAGATTTAAATATTTAATCGATTTTTAAGATTAAATTTTCTGCAAACAAGTTTAGCAGTAACGAAAATCTTTAAAAAAAATATCCAGAAATATTTTGGAATCGATGAGGAGCAATAAAGCCAGCAGATGATATTACGATTATACACAGAAATCATTAGGTTTCTTTAGCTGTAAGAGAAAATGTTTTTACTATGCAGCTCTTAGCATGATATATATAGAAAATGAAATCCATTCATCCGTTTTGTGGCGGCTTGTGGCATGTGGACAGATACTTGGTGATTTCATTCCAGGCTGCAGTTCAATTCAACCGTTAGTAAATATGTATAGCATCACTGATTAACTATTCATTAGAGCAGAAACGAAGAAAATGTCTTACCTGGAAGATTACGAAAATCGGGATCAACTCCATTGCCGTTAATGTCCATATGATTTGGTGTGACGTATTTCCCAATCGTGACCACCACACCAGACCCGTCATTAAGCTCGAAGACTGATTGAATCAATCCCTGTAAAAGTGATTGTGTAGTAGGATAATGAGTTTGAAAATAGGGATACGAGCTGACAAAATCCGAACATTTTGTTTGGTTAGCTTAAGCACACATAGGAATTGTAATTAATCAACCAATTAATTATGTTTAGCTAGTTCTTAGAAACTTCCCATAATTTTAAACGTTTACAAGAGTCAATCATCAACCATATTAATTGAACAAAGAAAAAGGATAATTGGATTCAGACCTTTCCGTATGTCCTTTCACCCACAAGAACAGCTCTACAGTTGTCATGAAGTGCAGTAGCAACCTGTAAGAATAACCATGCTGTTGTAAGAATAGCCGTTATAACACACTAGTGCTGCATATTAAACTAATATTATAACATTAACTCCTCACAATTTCGCTTGCACTAGCAGTATTATTGTTCACCAAAACCTGCATTTAAAAGATATTTTCAGAAAGTTATAACAAATACTCTCAGAAACCCAAAGGAAATAAACCATAAATGTCATATTAACAATATATGCATCAAGGTTCAAAATGAATCTTCGTCAATTCAGAATTTTTTATTTTAAGCCAAGGCACAGGATTTGATTTGCAACACCAATCTGAATACATATCTCACATCAAAATCATAAACGACCTTTACGTACGACTATCTACTTGTGAATTATCGTACTGAAATTATCTGAAGGTTTCGATGTTAAGGCCTTTACGATTGACAAATAGTGTATTTCCAACAAATATGTGAACTTCACGGCACTCTTGAATTTACTGAGTTCACTTAAGTCTCTGTTCAAGAAACGACAGCCATTGATAAAATTTCAAAATAAGAGCTGCTCTAAGTGAAAGCAAAGTACCATGGGGTCACGAAAGGCTTCAATTCAGAGTCACGTGTCATGAGGCAGTTACGGTGTGAAATTTAGTGGGTTGTGGGAGTAGGTGTTTAAATTAATAAAATTTGTTATGCGAATTTTTTTACTTACAATAACAGGAGCACTGAATAAAGGTGAAGATTCAGCAACAATATTCTTCACGGACAGTGGATCCCTACCAACCGTGTAAGTTACCTGTCCATCAACAGTAAAACAACTTGTTTAAGTATAATAGTTAGAAGTGATGACAATGCGATCGCTTAAAGTATGATAACTGGTCAGAGACATGTAATATCACATATTACACACAAATTCTCTTAATTGAAGACGGTACACTTTTTAGAACACAAAAAAAAAAAAAAAAAAAAAAAAAAAAAAAAAAAGAGATAAGCACACCATAATTCTCTATAAGGCTAATAAATGAAGAAGGCAACTGCTGATTCACAAGATAGAAGAATGTTTAGATAGACATACTGTTTCCCCCTTGTCGAGGAAGAGTTTAGCAATTTCAATGCCAGCCTGCAATTGCCACCATATACAGCAAGGATTAGAAAATCTACATACGTCAAAATGCAATAATTTGTAGTCTTAAACTGAATAGCACTATCGTGGTCTTTAAGGAATTTCATTCTTTCTTGTAGCTAACTTTACAAGTCTATCTTCTAGTTATAGCAACTTAGTTTGCACAAAGATAAGCCATCCACAAAAGGATAACTATTATTCTACTCAAATATAAGGTATAATTCATATTTCTTACAGACATACCTGCACCAGTCCACCAAGATTGTCTCTAAGATCGAGGACAAAATAAGAGGCACCCATGTCTTGAAGTCTTCTCATTGCTGCCAAAAAAAAAAGAATAAGAACGAAAGAAAAAGAAAAAGAAAAGAAGAAAGGGTAGAAGTAGATCAAGAAATTTACTCGAAATGAACGAATAGAAAACAATTTTGAAGTAGCACAAAGGACAAACTTTTGGGTCATCTTTAATTAAGATGCCAAAACTTGGGTAGAATGATATATAACACCATCCACATTCTTATACTCGAAAAGAGTAAATACATGGGAAGGTAATTACAGAGTGTGCATATGATGCATTTACGTGAAGTACCTGTAACCAAATCTTTTCTGGCCAAAGCATTGAACTCTTTCAGACGCACATAGCCAACAGAACTTGGACTATTCTTAACCGGTTCCAAGCGGTAAAAAACTGGGGACTTGGCAATAGACTGCCGCTGAATCCTTATGGATTGTACAGGTCCACAGTTCCCATGCTTGACCTAACAATGATAGTTAACTGAAGATAGTTAGTAGGCAGAAACATCAAGAAATAATGATGTATCAACAAGGCTGCACTTGGCTGACCATGATGTTGACAAACGTTTCATTGGGTCCTTGTAGCAATGATGATGCTTCAAACGCTGATTTTCCTTTCACATCCACCCCATTAATAGACAGTAGTTCGTCACCCTAAGATAAGTTTGGATACAAAATGAGAAACATATATGGATCCATAAACCAGTTAAACTAACTATAATCCTCGTATATCCATATTGCTTTGATCAGCATAAATACCCGTGTAAAAAATGGGAAGGAGAAAGGGACACTTAGTGAGTGTCGAAGCTTTTGAGTAGAACTATTTTTAACTTGGAACCGAATTCATATTACATGCCACCTCATTGATAGTGGTGAAGTAACATATACTTTAAAGCTTTTCAGAATGTAAAATGTTAAATATAGTTATAATCTAACATTTACTCAACATATGAGGTCATTATTGAATATAAAACAAAGATTTCGGAAAGAATTGTGGCAAAAGATGAACTATTTACCTGTCTGACACCAGCAGTCTGGGCGGGACCATCCAATATAAGTCCTAAAACCTTCAATTTTGTCACCCCATTATCATCTGGAATTTCCCTTAGGTTTATACCGATGCCGGTCATATCATACCTTGCCATCTTGGAGAACTTTTGTTCATGACGGAACCAACACCATGGAATGAGAAAACTGAAGAGTTTTGTAAGTAAAACAATATTGATATGAGTATAGAAGGACTGGGTTCATATTTTTTTCTTTTCTGAGAGAAAAGCAAAGTAAGTGTAGTTTGAGTGGCTCAAGCAAATTAATAAGAATATAATTTGGAACCATGAAGGAAAAAAAAAAAAAAAAACCAAAACGATACAATAAAGAAAATGTGGCATGTAAATGCAATCTAGCTCCGAAACCTAGATTCGGATGATCACATGAATGTGGGCCCTTTAAGTTTGAAATTAAGTATTGATTCTTTTATATCAATAGAATTCCAATCCAGCAAGTACTAACTTCAATACATAAATGCTACGAACAACTCAATAAACATACTATCCATTACAGAGAGAAATCAAAATTGAAGAACTGATTACCTCGGTCGGAGAGAGAAAACGAGTGTAAGGATCTCCTAAGCTCGCCAACATTCGCCTAATGATATCGTGTGCTCTTGATCGCGACTGAATCGAGGCGCCTAGCACGTCTTCCTTCTTTTTCTGAAAACAATCAACAGTTAAAAACCAACCAAACCGCATTTCGCATGGTGAAATTTAACAACGAGTTATTAATTACAAAAGATACATAAGATACATACAAGCCACGAATCAGAAGACCAGCGGTGCCGACCGGCGTCGAGAAAGCCGTCATTCACAATTTGCCAAGCCTCCCCCACAATCTCCTCATTCGTCACAACCGGTGCCGTCAAACTACCATCCACGTAATCGTCTTCTTCCCGACAATTCAATTCCTCCTGGGGAGTAACTAATTCAGTCGAGACTGCATCTGGAGGAGATGCGTAGAAAATCCCCAAGGAGAGTGCTACAGATACTAGGGTTGAACTTAGGGCTTGCGCAATAGACGGAATTTCGTGCGAGCGCCTTGTTTTGAGGGAAACTGCGAGGTTTTTTAATGGACGCCTGAATAAATTTGATTTCTGCACCAGCGGAGAATACGGCGACGGCGAATACGGCGGCGGCGTCGACGGCGGGGAGATTGATGGTGAAGAGTTGCAGAGAAGAAGCCTCACCATCTTTCACTCCTCTGTTTCATGCCGTTGGTTTTTATCACCGTTGGGGAGGAATGGAGAGATGTATTATCCTGGATTCTTCTGCTGTTACATTTTCTACAATTTTTTCCAATTTCAATGAAAGTATTTTTGGCAATACAACTAAAGTCGCTCTTTGTTTTTTTGTTTTTTTAATAGAAAAAAAACAGCTAAAGTCGCTATTGTTGCAATAAATAAAGCTAAAAGAGAAGTAATATTGGGCCTCTGCGGTCATAAATTTCTATGGGCTCACCGTTTCAAATTGTAACTATTGGGCCTAACCCACTTTGAAATGGGCTATGATTCATTTTATACTACCTTTTTCTGATCTATATAATATATCAACTAGTATTTTACCCATGCGATACATGTATAAAAATCGATTGCATTTGGTAAATTTACTTAAATTTAATTCAAATGTAAAATAAAGAAAAATAAATGTTTGATAAATCTAAATTATTATATTATCTATCAAACTATATCCTTATTTGCATCCATCACTTTCTTATATTATCCATTGAAAAAGTCAAAACCTCTATTAGTACAAGAAAACAAAATCACCATTTAATAAATGGGCCGGGCCAGATTCAAGGCCCATTTTAGCCCAGCTCTAGTCCATTGTAGATAAGCTCCAGTAGGTCATCACGGTATGGAAATTGGAAACTGAAATAAATTCTTATATTAATTAATTAATTAATTAATAATATAATAAAAGGAAAGAAGTGCAGTAAAAGCAATTAAATAAGGAAATTGAATATAAACACGCACTGATTATTAATCTAATTATGGTTATATCTATGATTAAAGACCCATAATTATATACAACGTTAATCTAAGAGAAGAAAAAAAAGAAAAAAAGGAAATAAAAGGACGAAACTTGACACTTCGACACAGCAGAGAGAGAGAGAGAGAGAGAGAGAGATACTTCAAATTTTAGAGAGAGAAAGTAAGAAGGGTTTTGGAAACTGCAAAGAGGAGAACAAATCTTTCTATTCGCTGCGGATTTTTGGAAAGATCTTTCTGCTTCCATCATCTGCTGCTTTGTTGTATTATCAATTATTACTATATATATATATATATTGAAGTGTAAGTAACAACACTTCCCTGTGTGGCTTTCTGCGTGTTTCCATATATATATATAATTATACATACACGAGAAGGAGAGGTTTGTGCTGAGGAGAGAATAAGGCAAAGCGTTGGCTTTGCGATATAATTGTTGCGTTAGATCTGTTTAAGGCAAGGATGAGTACCGGCAGGGGAAGCGGCGCCGGCAATGGCGGCGGTGTGCAACTCATTCCGGCGGGGTCGCGGAAGATGGTGCAGAGCTTGAAGGAGATAGTTGGCTGTTCCGAAGCGGAGATCTATGCCGCTCTTAAGGACTGCAATATGGACCCAAACGAGGCGGTTAATCGTCTCCTCTGTCAAGGTTTTTTTCTTTTTGAAACCCTAATGATTTCATTGTTAATTTTTTGGTGGGATTGTTGTTTTCCTTTAGGGTTTTTCTGTGAATTATATGCATTACTTGCGTCTTAGTTGCTAAGGGAACCAATGAACACGAATTAATAACTAGGACATTCTGTTTTCGATTTTATAACCCTGTAATTTTTATTTTCCTTGCTCCCATCTTCGAGAACTTTTCATGAATCTCGATATAAAAGGAAACTTTTAACAACGTGTTCCATCTTTCCGTTTTTGGGTTGGGAATTTAGAAGCAGTGGAACTGGTATTTTTTCGTATTTTCACGCACATCTGACTTCATAAAGAAAAAAACGTTACCTGAACATTGAGGTCCGTTCCCCGAGATAAGTAGGTTCAATTCTTGCAACAATGGGGTAGTTTTTAGCTTTGTCGGGAGATGGTGCAGTGAAATATCTTTCTTGCTTTCCAAAGCTTTGGTTTTTAAACGGATCTTGCTGGAGTGCAAGATTTAGTTTTGCACACTGTGATGGAATCACGCAACAGTCATGTTTCTGTATGCCTTGATTGCATAATTGCTTGACATCTCTCGACTTTTATCTTCGACAATGCAGATAGTGCCCAACTTTGATTTTTTAAGTTTTTGACGATAGCTGATTTCCCTGATATCACTGCTTTCGTGGCTGGATATGTTTTGGTTGTTTGCACTTTCAGCAGATGTACTTTATGGACCTTCTAACCACTGTTTGGAGCTTCTTCTGCTATTCCATCAAATAATTCAACTTGTGTATTAAAATTTACGTTTTAAACTAATGGATGTAGCTGCCGTTGGATTGTTTTAAAGTTGAAATTGCTTTGTAGTTTTAAACAATTAAACTTATTATCTGATTTCTTTACTATTGTTCAGATCCTTTCCATGAGGTGAAGAGTAAACGGGAAAAGAAGAAAGAGGTGCGTGATTTTCGTCAATACATAAGCTTGCTATGGTATTGTTTGATAACTGGCTCTTTCCCTGTAGTTTGCAATCATAATAATATTACATGAAAAAAAAAATTGTTAGCCATTCTATGCGGTGAATCAAAAAAGGGATTTTTATTTTATTTTGTTTGCTCCTCCCGTTAAAGATAGAATTATCAATCTTTTCGTGAGGAGACAGACCTAGCTTCCTTTTGTTTATCTGGGACATTAACTGAAAAACTTGGGGTATCCGTGTAAATTTGTTTTAGACAACAACTTGTTTGTAATATAAACTTATTTCTATTTTCGCAGGGTAAAGATACCACTGAGTCTAGGTCTCGTGGTGCTAGTAATAACTCAAGTCGAGGCGGCAAGAGTGGTGCTGATAGATACCATGGCCGTGGTGCTCCAACATCATATACGTCTTCTGGTACTGTTAGCTTCAGTATTTTAATGAATTCCTCAACGTATAAGTTAGCTGCAAGACATTGATAGGATATATAACATACTGTTTCGTTTTTCAGAGTATTCTGGAAGGCCGTCATCTAAGAAAGAAAATGGATCAACTCCTTATGCAAGTTCTTCGTCTTCAGTGCCTGTTACGGCAGCAAATAATAGAAGCAGAGGACCTATAGGCGTAAGGTCTGTCCTTTTTGAACTCATACACTTGATTTGCAAGATTGTGCGACTATCATGATGAATATAATGATTATTGTTTGTCTCTTTTTCAGTTTCAATGAGCCTATGTTGTCTGAGCTACTGTTTATATGATATCTCTGTCCCAAGTTCTATATTTTAGGTGTAATGACAGTTAACAACTTTCAGTATAAACAATGAGTTTTTGAATTTCCTTCTAGTTGGTTTTTTTCTGTCACTAACAATTTAAGGCTCATTCTTTTACCTGTACGGTATGTTTGCAGTGATGGTGGCGTTGCTGAAAATAAAGGCACCGCTGATGCTATCCCAGCTGTCGTACCGCCTGCTGCTGGATATCAACCTGCCTGGGTGCTTGCTCCTGGTCAGGTGTCCATGGTTGACATTGTGAAGAAGGGCATACCACGTAATAATGCACCCAATGCATCTCACCACAATGTTAGGGGTTCTTCAGCAAGTGCGTCGCATCATAGTTCAAGAGTATCTTCAGATCCTCAGCCAGTCAAGGAGGAGTGGCCTTCCATAGAGAAGTCCGTTCCTACAAAAGTGACTGCTGTTCCAGAGTATTCTGTGGACTCAGAGCAGCATTTAGAGAAACCTGGTCTACCTTCTGACAGCATTAATCGATATTCTGAGGAAGAAGAGGTTCATGAAACAGAAGAAGACATCATCGAAACTGGAGCTAATGACGTGGGATCTGATTCTACCTCTAGTAGGAAGATTCAAGAGGATGATTCAAGGGCCCCATCTATGTTTGAGAATGATTTGTATGAAAACATAGGTTCTTACCATCGTCAGGCTCATGATTTCCATGAAGGTGACTTTTTTATCCACCCTATTGCAAATTCAACTTCAACTTCAACTTCAACTTCAACTTCAACTTCAACTTCAACTTCAACTTCAACTTTTATGCCAAAATATTTACAAAGGACACCTAACAGATGAAAAATTGGTGCTATCTAAATCACAGTGGCTATTTGATTAGCAGTAGTTTGTTGACTTATACTCTTATTTGCTTAACCCGAGAAAGAAACTATGAATATCATGCGGGCTGGGATTACATATTTCTTTACTAGCGTCAATTTTTAACATTATGTTTTCATTTATTGAAACTTTAGTTGCTAAATCCTGTTAAGATGTTGCAGTTGAAGAAGTTGGTTCTCCAGTTTCTTCGGTCACCAGAAACTTGCAACAACTAAGTGTAGAGAATGAAGAAAGAGGATTGCCCTCTGACGGATACACGCCTTGTGTAGTAATTCCGGATCACTTGCAAGTTCAAAATGCAGATTGCTCACACTTGAGCTTCGGTAGTTTTGGATCGGGCATGAGTGCTGCATATTCCGGTACTACAACATCTGCGCCTGTAGAAACTATCTTGGAAGAGCCGCTTAACGAGGCAGATATTTCATCAGCTGGGCATCTGGACACTAGGTATTTTAGGATTTTTTATTTTTAATTTTTTAATTTTTTTTGTTTCTTTCACTATCCTTCCGTTTAACTTAAAAAAACGTATAAAATCCTCTTATTATTTTCCTGTCTGCAGAAGTTCTGAATATTACGTTGATGATTCTCTTAGAAACACTGCTGATGGTGGTTTGTTCCATAGAACTGGTGCTAGTTCAGGGAGTTATGATCCATCTTCTGGTTCACAGCCAGAAGAGTTGAAGCCCGAGAACGCTGAGGTGGTGCACGGGAATCAGTATTCTTTTCCTTCTGCCAACGCTGGTTACAACTTTGATGATGCCCAACGCTTAAATGCTGCTTTGAGCCAAACAAACCCCCAGATGCAAAATCTAGCTCCATTTTCAAATGTTATGGTACAAACTTTCTGCCGTTTGTTTTTCGTTTAAGCAATATATTTTGTTTATGAGGTTTCCAATATATGAGATGAGGTATCCACAAAGACCGGACTTCCTAAGTTGGAAGTTCAATGTCCTTTCCTGCTTAGGGATTCAATATGTAACGATAAATTCTTATTTTGATGTCTGGATATTAGACATTGATAAATGACTTCTTTTGGGTATGAAATTATACATGTGGTATATACTGTCTCTAGTTGTTCTGTTTATTAAGTATTTCCGTTTTTAATTGAAATTGCGTGAAATTAATGAATTTGAAGTTCTTTCTTGGATTTCTCAGTAGCTGATGGTTTTTTGTTAACAGCAGTCGTATACAAATTCCTTACCAAGCACCTTACCGTCTGCGAATAGTCACCCTAGTAGAGAATCAGATCTTCGATATTCTCAATTTCCAGTGGAGCAATCAGTGTCTGCTAAATACGGAAGCTCAGCAATTTCTATGTCTGAGGTACCCATTTAAACTTAAATGATGGAACTGAATTGAATATAATCATTTATTTCTGCAATTAATTTGTTCCGAAATAATGTGTTAATTGTAACTATTTTCAGGCTTTGAAAACTGCTGGTTACTCATCGACACAGCCAGCACCACAGACACTTTCTGGAGCTAGTGTTGCAACTGGACCACCTCTTCCTCAACACCTCGCTGTGCACCCATATTCGCAGCACACACTTCCTTTGGGCCCGTTCACAAACATGATTGGCTACCCTTTCTTGCCACAAAGCTACACATACGTGCCTTCCGCTTTTCAACAAACATTCGCCGGTAACAGCACATACCATCAATCCCTAGCAGCTTTGCTACCTCAGTACAAGAACAGCATCTCCGCCGGTAGTTTGCCTCAGTCCGCTGCTATACCTTCTGGTTACGGTGCTTTCGGAAACACCACAACAGTTCCCGGAAACTTCCAGATGAACCCACCTGCCGCCCCCACCGGTGCAACTCTGAGCTACGACGATGTTTTGAGTTCTCAGTACAAGGACAATAGCCACTTGGTCTCACTTCAGCAGGTACCAATTATACTTGTCTGAATTTTGTTTTAATTTTGGTTATGCGATCAGTGGACTTATGTATATTGCGTTTCTTGTTTCTTTCAGAACGAGAATTCGGCAATGTGGCTTCATGGGCCAAATTCAAGAACGATGTCGGCGGTGCCAGCTAGCACGTATTACAATTATCAGGGGCAAAGCCAGCAAGGCGGTGGATTCAGACAAGGTCAGCAGCCATCTCAGAACTATGGGGCATTAGGGTACCCGAATTTCTACCATTCTCAAACCGGTATGTCACTCGATCAGCAACAGCAGCAGCAGCAGCAACAGCAGCAGAATGCAAGAGATGGTTCACTTGGAGGCGCCCAAGGGCAGCCTAAGCAATCCCAAATCTGGCAGAATAACTACTAATCTTGTCACCTCCTGGCTTTTTTCAGGGTATGTAATGAGTATGAAGAAAGTGGCGCGCTCTTTTTTTTTTTTTTTTTTTTTTTTCGTTTTCCTTTTTTTTTCACGAATGGGTTCGACTAGCCACTACCCTGTGCCGTGCCTCGAGAGGTTGTATTTTACGTATTTATTTTTTTCGTCAGTTGATGTAACTTAGGAACACAGGTTCTAATTTTGTGTTACTAGAGACGAAAAATTCATATTTCTTTTACCACTTTGGACTTTTGAATTTATTCCACAACTTTTAGATAAGCTTGTTCTGTCAGCTTAATTTAAGTAGATTGTTAGGTGTTTGTTTGTCCTTTACTTGGAATCTTTCTTTTATCATCTTAATTATCAGTTGAAATTTGGAATATTATCTTATCAGCTAGTAGCTGTTGATGTAGTAGATTGTGCACAAATTGCAGGTTCTTGATATGGATTACTGGTTTTCAGTTGCAGCTTTGTTTATGTATCTGTTACTTGTCTTAATTCAAAGAAGACAGTCTGAAAGAATGCATTTTTTTTTTTTTGAGTAATTCAAGTCATTACAAGGGGAAGTAGGGGAGGGGGGACTCGAATCCTAGACTTTTTACCCTATTGGTAAGGCTAGGTACCAACTCTCCTAATGAGGGTTGGTGAAAGAATGCATTCAAATTATGTGTTTATATTAAAAGTACAAGGGGCTATATGTGTACAAAGTTCAAACTATAGGGGGTCATGCGGTGATATTGAAATTACAAGAGGGTCGTGTGTAGGGTGGGAACGAGCCGAGCTCGGCTCTTTTGGCCAGCTCGAGCTCGAGCTCGAGTCCATGTTCCCGAGCTCGAGCTCGAGCTCGAGCTCATCGAGCCAGTTTTTTTTGGCTCGAGCTCGAGCTCGAGCTCAGGCTTAATTTTTTTTTTTTTTTTTTTTTTTAATTATTATTTAATTTTTTTATTAAAATCATTTTATTTTTTATTAAAAATTATTCATAGAAAAATAAAAAAAAATTATAAAATAAATAATGAACTCTAGTTATATATATTTTTTATTTTTTCTATTATTATTATTATAATATTTTATATTATTATGAATTATTTAAGTAGTATAGATTTGTTTCTATTTAAATACTAGATATATTTATTATTAAAGACTATTTACTATTTAGTTAATAATAATAATAATAATAATAATAATAATAATAATAATAATAATAATAATAATAATAATAATAATAATAATAAGAATAATATATATATATATATAATATATATATATAATATATATATATATATATATATTATATATATATATATATATATATATGTAAAAAAAAAAAAAAAAATAGAAGGCAGCTCGCGAGCCGGCTCGCGAGCTGACGAACAACTAATTTTGAGCTCGAGCTCGAGCTCGAGCTCGAAAAACCCGAACTCGAGTTCGAGCTTTTTTCGAGCCGGCTCGTCGAGTTCGCGAGCCGGCTCGGCTCGTTTACCACCCCTAGTCGTGTGAACAAAACTCAAACTACAGGGGTTAAAGTTGTATTTGCCCAATGATAAATAAATATTATTTTAACAATTTTTCTTTTTGAGTTGATAATTTTAATTATAATTTACTATTTTATCTTAAAAAAATTATAATAAGTCACTAAAAGTGATTATATGAAACTTTTGAATAATCTATGCTCTACAGTGCCACTGCCGCTGTGCTTTAGCGGTGACGACTCTCCGCAATTTCCATCTCTCCCTTTGCGAACAGAACGACGAAAAAGCTCTGATAATTACGGTAATTCTCTGAGGTTTCAATTTGTTTTTCACGATTTTCATTTTGCTAAAAAATGCGAAAAATTTGAGGAAGATGGATGACGTTTGCAAAACGAAAGGAGGAAGAGAAAATTAGGCATGCAATTTCAATCACCCACTGAGGTTGTTTCTCGAGATTCCATAATTGTTGCGTTTGGAAATTTAATTCTTCGATTTAGCTAATTTCAAGTTGATATAGCTTTATTCTGTTCATGCCTTTCGTATTATTGAAGTTATTTGAGTATATTGTGGGTGGTTACTTTAAGCATATTGATTGAAGTTTCGCATCTAGTGTTAATGGTCATTTATCTCAGATCTGGAATACTGGCTTTTGGAGAGGCGTTTGAATTTTGAAGAAAGTACTCATTTCTTTTGAAACTTTTGCATTGTTTTATGTGTTATGAAACGAAGTAAAAATGGAGGCAGATAGATTCATTAGGGCACATAAGGTAGTTCAAATAATTTGGAAGAAATTTATGATCATCGTTATATTGAAAATATGGTTTGTAGAATTTTAGGTTTTGGTTCTCGGGGTTGATGTTGTTCACCAAGTTACGTAGCACCTTAATGAAGTTTAGACTCTTAAAGGGATCAGAAGAAGTGAACGATTGGTATCGTAAGTCCCAAAATTGTCTTGGCATTTTCCATATTAAGCTTAATTATTTTCGACATTTTGATTGTTCAATTTCTTAGTTGCTGTTTTCTGATAAATGTTCCTTGTAGGAATTGGATTCATAGGAGGTAAATCTTTTGGTTCAGTTTCTAAATTCTGTATTTTTTTAACTGTTTAATTCTTTAATAGTCGGCAGGAACTTGGACTTGATGACATACGAAGCTAAGCCTCAAAAGATTTTTGCTGGAGGAACGGCCTTGATATAGATGTTCGAGAGGAACATAGCGAAGCACATTCATGCAATTTGACAAACATGTTTATGCCAAATGCTTCCCTCATCTTTTTTTCCCCTGAAGTGTCACCATCAGTCGGAATCATTTTGCATCCTGTGAAAGTTGCAGTTTGAACCACATGAAGGACAACATGACTGGCGTAATTGAGGAATCTTTATCTCAAAACAACAGACCAAAGAATCTTGACAACCATAGAGGTTTCTGCAACAAGGATATCATTCCAGGGAGTCAATTATGGACGGATGGACTTATTTGCGCATTTGAATTCATCCGAGTGCATAAAAAGTTAGCTGCATCAAAATCTTCTTCAAATATCCGGTCATCTCATCAAGTCGATGGTGTTAATGTAAAAAATCAAAACTCCGATGGAGGTACACATCCAACTTCTCAAAAATTAAACCGGAACACACTTCTGGAATCTGCACCCCTTATTGAATTGGAGAATCAACACGCTGCCTATTTGAACATGGATGGCCAGACCTCTCAATCAGACAACTTCCATCACATTGAAAGATGTGGAGGGAGTCATTGGGCTCCAATTGGATGGGATAGGATTTCAGAACTTGTCCGAACGGTGCAAGTTGATGAAGGATGGGCCACTCAACACTTTGAATTTATGAATGATGAGGATGACCTCACTGTTGCTGATGTAGCTGCTCCATACTGGGAAAGGCCAGCTGGGCCTACATGGTGGTGCCATCTTGCTGCAGGTCATCCTGCTGTGGAGACATGGCTCAGTTCTGCCCAGTGGTTGCATCCTGCCATCAGAATGGCTCTGCGAGATGAAAGCAGATTGATAAGCGATCGGATGAAACATCTCTTATATGAGGTAGAGTTTGTGTCTAATGTATCCAGTTTTCTTGCTTAAGCGATTGTCGAGGAAACGACTTGATGAACCTAATATATTTCCATCAATATATTGCATGCCTGTGATAAAAAAATCACTTAATTTATGATAGCTTGAGCAAAAGGGTTAAAATGGAACTCTACTGTTACAGCGTGTCAAGTTATACTTGTGTGCTATTTCTTTTTCCCTTCCCTCACTCTGCATGACGTAGAAGAAATCACGAGCTCTTAGAAAAGATATTTGCGCTTAGCGTTCTGCACCTTTTTCCATGCTTTATCTGTGTCCAGGTCCCTGTGAGGGTCGCCGGAGGTTTACTGTTTGAGCTTCTGGGACAGTCTGCTGGCGATCCTTATGTTGAAGAAGATGACATCCCTGTTGTTCTTCGTTCATGGCAAGCTCAGAACTTTCTTTTAACTGTTCTGCATGTGAAGGGATCTGCCTCAACGATCAATGTGTTGGGCATTACGGAAGTCCAGGTTTTCTATATCCTAATAGATCATTTTCAGTGGCTAACATGCTTTTTGCAAAACTAAGTTGTGGTTGGTTCTGCATATGTTTTGTTGACATCAATTACACTTCACCGTCTAGGAATTTCTTCTAGGTGGTGGTTACAATACCCCAAGGACAGTACAAGAAATCATAGCAAATTTAGCTTGCCGCCTGGCCCGTTGGGATGACAGGTGAGATATGTACAACTCAAGAAAGGAATTGTGGTAATTTAATCATATCTTGTTCATTTTGAAGCTTGAGCAATATTAAGCAAGTACCAGGTGGATCCATAATCCACTCCTAAATGATGTTTCAGTGAAAATATTTATGCAATTGGCTTTAATTCAATGTTTCAATTACTATAAGGTTATTTCGGAAATCCATTTTTGGGGCAGCAGATGAAGTGGAATTGAAGTTCGTGAACAGGTATTAAATGCATTAGTCATCTTTTGATTTTGTGATGTTCTCTTTCTCTCTTCATGTTTTCATAACTCTCAACAGGAGGAACCATGAAGACTTAAATCTTCTTGGTGTCATTCTCAACCAAGAAATCAGAAGGTTATCAAGACAGGTATGCTTCTGCTATGGAGGTTCTTTAAGTTTAAGTTTTGGAATCACTTATAAGTTATATCATGTTAAGTGCTCATTTTAATCTGGTCAATTGATTCCTTGACAAACTATAGGTTATTAGAGTAAAATGGTCTCTCCATGCGAGGGAAGAGATAGTTTTTGAACTTCTCCAGCATTTGAGGGGAAATCTAACAAAAAGTCTGCTGGAAGGAATACGAAAGAGTACTAGAGAAATGATTGAAGAGCAAGAAGCAGTTCGTGGCCGCCTATTTACCATTCAAGATGTCATGCAAAGCACAACCCGCGCATGGTTGCAGGTTACATCTAATTGTTTTCTGATGACTCTGACTCGATCATGTCAACTATCGAATATATGATTTTCTCTTCATAACAATTTACTCTGTAAATTAAACAATTCGTAAAGCTTCCCAGTGTTTTGAAGAGTGAATCACATCATTCTAAGATTGGATTTTCTGATCAACATTTGAATTTACGTATATTTTGCTGTGTTTTTCTTCATCTGATGGAAATAACAACACAATTTACAGGATAGAAGCCTTACAGTGACTCATAATTTAGCTGTGTTTGGAGGATGCGGCCTCGTTCTTTCCATTATCACTGGGCTGTTTGGAATAAACGTGGATGGAATACCTGGCTCAGAAAGCACGCCATATGCATTCGCCCTATTTGCAGGACTCCTCTTTTTCTTAGGTATAGTGCTAATTGCAGTAGGGTTGATATACCTCGGGTTGAAAAAGCCCGTGAAGGAAGAGCAAGTCGAAGTGAGGAAGTTGGAACTGAACGAGTTGGTCAAGATGTTCCAGCACGAGGCGGAAACTCATGCCCAGGTTCATAAGCACGTCGCTCGGAATAATTTGCCCCCGACAGCTGGCGATAGGTTCTCGGAAGATGCTGCAGACTATGTTCTTATTCGTTGATGTTACGGTAGTGATATAATGCAGTCTGTGCTTGATAACTTAGTTGTTTGTTTTCCGTCTATATTGCCAGATATTGTTAAATTTCACAGCGAGATTAGTAAAAATGAGACTCGGAACAGTCTATGAGATGCTACATCTGACGGAATACACCGATGATTTTGCACCATATATAAATCTACATAAATAACTACCAATTAAGCGCACACTTACATGTAGATTAATGGTCCGTCCAAAATTACACGGTGTACGACACAGGGTGTAGCATCTATGAAACCGAATTAGTACCGAAACCAGATTTCGATGCAAGAATCAAGGGATTGTACTTAAAAAACACATTCGAAGAAAATCAGTTATTTTTAGAAGTAAAATATCGATTTCGATTCTGAAAATTTTACAAATCTTATCCCGATTTAAAAAATAAGGGGGAAGAAAGAGAAAAAAAAAAGCACCGGCCCATATCAGGCCCAAATAATAGGTCAGCGATTGAAGTATTGGATTAACGCAAACCCTCGTTACATTGAACCGGATTAATCTCTCCTTGAGAATTAGAGGATTTTTTGGATTCTGAAAAAAAGAAAAAAAAAAAAAAAAAAAGAAAAAATGGCTTATGATGATGGGGAGGTGATTCAAGAAAAACCACCGTCAAACACCTGCTGCACTGCGGTAATTTTATCATTAGACTGTATTGTTGAATTAACGGGGAGTAACGGTATTTTATATGGGATGAAGTAACGGCGTTTAATTTTTTTGGATTGTTGCAGTTAAAGAAGAAGAACGCTAAGCTTTTGCACAAGATCTCAAGGCTGGAAGAAATTAAAAGCCAGTTTCGTGAATTCACAGCATTGCTAAAGAAAAAAAACCAATTCCTTCAGCGAGAAAATCAGAGTCTCAAAGAAGGTAGAATTGCTGCCGTTCGATACTGTTTCGGAATCGTCGTAATAAATAAATAATAGTATATTAAAAATGATTTTACTGATGAGAAAAAAATGATTTTGATCTCTCCAGGAGTGGAGGAACAACTGCAAGTACAGGCCGACGAGATTAAGCAGCTGAAGGAGCTTCTGAACGAGCGGCGGATTCGACGAAAGTGAATGCCGAGTTCGAACACAAGTAAATCAAGTATTTTATTTTTCGAAACAAACTATTAAAAGTTGTTTTTTTTTTATGAATCCTACGAAATAATCTATGCTTGATATTTGTTTTCAGTTGGTGCAATATTCGTTATGTGAGTCATCGCCTCGTAGCATTTTGCCAAAACAAATTTAAACAAGCTGTTGAAAACAAACACGATACTATATTTGCTTGCAATAAAGTTATATCTGGGAATCAACAACACAAGCTTCTATAACGTTTTGTTACATCGACGAATCTTGCACGGAGCCTCTCTTTCACTATCAACTTTTAAAAAATACTAGAGTTTGGTTTTGCTTGCGTTTAAATAGGTTTTCTAGATTTTCCTAAAAACCGAAACGAGAAAACTTGCTTTTTTCTACTTAGTATAACGATCCAACAACTTACCTCGTCCTGAAGATATATGATGCTGCCTCTTTTCCACGTAGAAATCGCCCAGGAAAAGTAAATACATGTTTGTTCGATTTGTTTGCGCAAATCACAGTGTGAAAGTTTTCAACCCTGCACCCATTTTACGGGGGCACATACCTGCAAAGCAAGTGAATATGATCTCATAATCAGGAAGTGGTGAAAGGAAAATTTCGGAAAAAAAGGAAGAGGTTATGCAAATTGGAGATAAAAAGTTGAGTTAAGCTGAAAACGGAGCAATCCCACGTGTGTTTGTTTCCATATGTTTTTAGGTGTTGTGTCTGTAAATAACCACGAGATCCTTGTTTGTTTCGATTCCTCACTAAACCTTCCTAGTTTGTAAATTAGAATATCAAGAACTTGTATACACGATTTCTATATTCTATATCCTCATACTAGATTCTATTAAAAAGGGGATTTCTTGCAAATCCCTTATGTCGAAGAGATGAATCGGAACTTCGCAAGTGAAACCTCATCACTGCAGATTCTAAATTTTCAAGAATCTAATCATTCGACTCATCAAAGAAATCAACACACAAGGCAAAAATCTTCAGCATGGTAACATTATTTTCGCCATTTTAGATGCATAAATTCGTCACACTCTACAAACGAACTCCTATATTTCCAACACTACCCTTAGCTCGATCCATCAAGTACTAATGCCCTATGTTCAGTTTATTACCAAATCCTAAACTCAGAACTCATGTAATAAGACAAGTGAATTATGCTCACATTACACCAAAAAAACTACCGAACACCTCGATTTTCTGATGCATCGGAAATTACCTCAATTTAGAGTCTTATTTAGTCAACGGCTTCTGCAAAAGGGCGGTCAAATAAACCTCGCCATTCTTCACCCCACTCGAATCAGTCTTATTCGCCACAGCCCATTTCACCTTCTTGTACCCAAGCTTCCCAATCAAGGGAGTAAACACTTTTTCAAGATCCATTTTTTTACTGAAAAAATGGTCCAACAGCAAGTAACCGCCACCTCTCAGCACTCTATCGACATCAAACAGCAAGAACTCCATCGCAACAACCGGTATCCACCTGTTAACCGCGTGCCCGCACCGCACGAGATCCACCACCCCGTCGAACACAGGCAGCCTCTGCTGCAGCGGGGCGTGGAGGGGCACCAATCCCCTGATCGCCACCGCTTCGTTATACGGCGCACCGAGATTCATCGTGGTGGTGACAACGGTCACATTGTGCAGCTTCATATGCGCCGCGAAAGTGCCGGTCCCACCTCCGATGTCGAGAGCAAGCCTGATTACGCTCTTGGCCTGTTTAGCCAGCTGCATAAGCTGCGAAATCGGGAGATCCAGATCCGATTTGTAGGTTAAAAATCGGGTCTTTTCGATTCTCATGTCGAATCCCATTTCGGGTTTCAAACCGGCGAAGCAGGAGAAAGTCTTGCAGCTGAAATGGGTTAGCAGAGCGGTTTTTTCGGGGAGGGGTGAAAAAGGGTCGGTGGGTAGTGAGGTGGGGGTGGTGGAGGGGGTTCTTGAAAAGCAGCGGCGACGGGGGAGGGGGTGGCAGCCCCTGAGGATGAGATCTTCAGCTAAGGGGGAGTCGTTGGGGCAGAGGGAGAAGGGGGTGTAGTTCATGTACTTGTGGAGGAGGAGTGGGTTGTCTTTGCAGGATGAGGCTATGGGGGAGATGTGGGTGTAGATGAGGAGATCGGAGGGGGGAGTGGTGGCGGCGGCGGCGGAGGAGGAGGAGGAGGGTGGGGTGTTGGTGGATGATTGGAGGGAGGTGAGGTGGGTGATGGTGGCGCGTATGGTGGAGAGCTGGTGGATGAGGTGGTCGGGGATGGGAGGAGGGGAGGAGGGTTTGGATTGGATGGTGGTGGAGAGGTGGTAGAGAGAGAGAATGTTGGTGGCCACCATGGCCATCAGGAGGAGAAGGTTTAGTCCCATGGTGAAACCCATTCTTGATTTTCTTGATCTAAATTCTTTCTGCTGCTGCTGCTGCTGTTATTAATTAAGGAGGAGAGTGGTAGTGTAGTTTGATGGTAGTGAAGTACAACTATGAAATAATGAATGATGTGAACATAATTATTGTGATGTCTGAATCTTTAGTGTTAAATGTTAATAATTATAATAATAATTAATACTATAATTAATAATATAGTATTATTGTATAGGGTGTCTGTAAGGTTGACTGCTGAGAGTGGTACATGTTCTTGTTTTCTGGAATCTAGATTTACAAGTTGCTGTAGTTAAATAAAAATAAAAATAAAAATAAAATATGTTTTATTTTTTTGGTACTTTGTAAATGGTCAATTTCTTTTTCTGTTCAGGGTGAGTTAATTGAAGAGGTTGTTTAGACTTTAGAGTTGAGAAAGTTGAATTAAATTGAAAGGGATTAAGTACTGTCCAATTTATTTCTACATTTGTGTATTTATTATTAATTATGAAAGATGTTTTTTTTTTTGATGAATAAGAGAATTATGAAAGATGTTTGCTTTCCATCTTTTAATCACTTTTATAGTGATTTTTATCTATATTTACTAATGATCATTTAATATCTAAATTAAAACCAATTAGTATTTTTTCTTTTATTGATTTTCAGGGGAAACTAAAAAATAAAATCAAATGCGAACCAAAGAATAAAAATATTCAATTTGTGCATTTTCTTTTTTGGGTCAATTACCGACACCGTTGAGGTAATGTCGAATTACGAAAAAAAAATTCCTTCATGTTTGACCAATTACAACCACCCATCAACTATGAATCTTCTTATATATCCAATATCGTGTCAAATTCAAGATAATCTTCTACATTTCGTGGAATGTTCACTAGTTTGTACTCGTTTTGTACAAAAATACGGTATCGATGCACCACAATTTGATAGTTACAAGCCAAAAGAGACACATCTTATAATCATCTTGTTTCAAAATATGGAGCTCGAATGAGATAAAACGCGTATAAACTGGAGAATATCTCACCATAATCTAAAATATTCCACTAAATTTGACACCACAAGGATGGTCATGTAAGAAAATTCTTAGTTGATGGGGTTAGTTGTAATAACTCAAATATGAGGGATTTTGTTCGTAATTTAACCTTACATCAAGGGTTTTTTTTAATAATTTTCCCCTTTTTCTTTTAGGCCGGTATTCGGTAGACATTGATTTTGATTGGGCCGATCCATACAAACTTAGGCCAGAAAAGGGCCCAATATAATTTGCTAACCGACTTATTTTCCCTCCAGCTCATAAATCGCGTTTTGATTTGGTAAGTCGTTAAAAGCATCTTGTATGTAGAAAGCGCTATTGGAATTTTGAAAATTCCTCGCTTCATTTCTAGGGTTCTCGTTCATTGGGGGTTTGGAAGCCAAGGGTTTTAAATTATATTCGAACTGGCAAAACAAAATCGTTTCTAGTTCTTTGCCAAGTGTGTAGGTTACATCTATCATTCCTCCGATGTTTAATCATCATGTACTCGGACGATTTTCACCGCATTGACTGTTTTTGTTTCAAAGATTCAGAAATCGAGGGTTTTGTTGATTCTGAAAAATGGCGGAGGATGTGGAGGCGGTTCAAGAAAAGCCCCCAAACACCTGCTGCGCTGCGGTAACTTTATCTCGGAGCTGTTCTTTTTTTTTTTTAATTAATATAGTTGTGTAATGCGATGGTTTTTAGTTTTTTTTTATGGGATTTAAGTAACGGTGTTACTTTGTGATTTCTTGCAGCTGAAGAAGCAGCACTCTAAGCTTTTGGAGAAGCATTCAAAGGTTGTAGAAATAAGAAACCAGTTGCGCGATGCTGTGCGATTGGTCAATAAAAATTACGATGTCAGCGAGAAAGAAAATGAGGGTCTCAGAAAAGGTAGATGGTGGCATTTTATTGCATTTGTTTCTGATATCTTTGATTTATAATAAGTTTTATGGATAATGATGTTAGAAATAGATTATTGAAGTGTAATGCTAGAGTGTCGCGGAAAAAAGAAAAATCATAACGATAATAATAATCGAAGGAACAGGCATGTTGATTTCTTATTTAATGTTATTACTGATGAAAAAAAAATGTTTTTTTCCCTCCAGCATTGGAGGAACTCAAAGTGCAGGCCAATGTATGGAAGGATGAGAAGCAAAGAGAATGTGGTCGCTGTGCGGATCTTGAGGACGAGGTATCTGCCCTAAATGACGAGGTTCGGTTGTTGAAGCAAAATGGCAACACTGCTTCTCAAGCAGCAGATAACCAAATACAAGAACATCTGAATGCAGCACAGAAAGAGATTAAGCAGCTGAAGGAGCTCCTTGGTAAAGAGAGGGGACAAACAGCTTTGGAGAAAAAGAATGCTGAGTTGCAGAAGAAGAGAGCTGATGAGGCTTTGAAGAAGGTAGAGATGGAGAAAAAGAACGCTGAGTTGGAGAAGAAGAAAGCCGATGAGGCTTTAAAGAAGCTAGAGATGGAAAAAAAGAATGCTGAGTTGGAGAAGAAGAAAGCCGATGAGGCTTTAAAGAAGGTAGAGATGGTAAAAAAGCATGCTGAGCTGGAGAAGAAAAAAGCCAATGAGGGTTTGAAGAAGGTCGAGATGGAGAAAAAGAATGTCAGTGAAGCACAAAAAGTTGCTAATGTTGAAAGAAAAAAGGCAGAGGAGAAGTGGGAAAAATTAAAATTGGAATTTGATTCGTTAAAGTCAAATTTGGCTTCGGATAAATCGAAATGTGAAGATGCGGAAAAGAAACTGGAGGTCGAGAAACAGAAAGTCAGTAGAGAAAGAAAAAGGGCAGATCTGGCTGTGACCAAATTTGAAGAGCAGCGGAGACTTGCAGAAACAAATTTGAGTAAGGCCATGATAGAGAAGGAACGAGCTGATGATCTGAGTCGAAAGTTGGAAGAGGCTAGGAATAGGATGAAAAAATTAGAAGGGTCGCATGAGAGTTCATGCAATGAAAAACTGGAAAAGATGCTCTTTGAGAAAGAGGCTGATATTATTAGGGAGAGAAAACGTGCAGATTCAAAGAAAAAGAAAGCAAAAGAACAGAAGAAAGTTGCAGAAGCACACCAAAAAGCAGCCGCAGAACAGAAACATCGAGCTGATCAAATATCTAGAGAGTTGGAAAGTTACAAGCTGAGGTTAGAAGAATTACAGAAGAAGCAGGAATTTGTTTCATACAGAACATATGCCGACAATGCATCCCTAAGCAATAATGATGTTATTTCTGAAATTGGTACAGTTAAACTACTAAAGAAACAATTGAAGCTAGAAAAGATGGTTGTGAAGCATGCCCAGAAAGCATCAAAGGTGGAGGCTGTTCGTAACAAAATGCTACATCAGGAAATATTTAACCTAAAACAGGAGTGTCTTTCATTCCAACAGCGTCTAGATATGCTAGATAAGAGTTTCTTGCACGACAGTGAAGGTATACATAAGTTGGGAAAGGTTAGTTTCCTCTTCCTTTTTGATCTGCCTGAATGAGAAAATGTTGCTTATATGGTTATGTTTAGAAAGTTTTCATGCAATAGCTTCTGTATCTTATTTTATTTCTTATGCTCTTGTGCTGCCAGTTGTTTTATGTCTGGAATAGCCAAGGTGGCTGGTTGCGGTAGTTCTACCATGCATTTACAGATCCCGTTTCTGCATAATAACTATTCTTTTAAAGTTATAATTATCTTTCAAACTAATTATCTTTCAAACTGTTATTGATGTTTCCTTGTTTCTTCTGGCTAGCACCATACATAAATGCAAAGCAGTTGTCTTAGATGATTAACAATTTTTTCGGCCTATGGCATAAATTTTGTAGGTTGTAAGCTTGCAAAGACTCGAAACTTGATTGTTATGTATTTCGGAGACTTCAGTTGTATTAGAAAGTGTTGCATGAGTTACATGTCGATCAAGTAAAATAACGGTGCAGATGATAATATGGCAACTAAGCTGCCCTGGTAGAATTCAGTTACAGGGGAGGCGTGACATCTGAACATATTGGTCTTGAGAGTTCCCCATATTTAGTATGTATACCAAGAATAGAGCTAAGGAAATACAAGAATGATAATGTGAAATAATGGTGTGGCGAACCTGCAGAGATAGATAATTTTGGTTTCTTCCTGTTCAGTTGTTTAAGCATATCACTTGAAGTAGAACCTCTATCGACTGAAATCATAGGCTTTTCCTATTTTCAGTCTGTTAAACTTCCGTAAGTAATTTAAGAATTGCAGATATCATTTTAAGTGTCTTATTAATAAGGATCCTTTAGTCTTTCATAATTCAGAGAAACATGTGTGTGATCCACGGTTATAGATGATATATATAGATCGACAGATAGATGTAAATATAGTTTTTTGTTCATTATTGGACACTCGATCTTATATAAATTGATAATTATTGACTGGATAACGTTTCTTGGCAGATTGACAGTCGGATCTCCACAAGAGAAACTTTATTCTCAGATGGATATAACAGTCAAGTTATATCAGGTATCCATTCTAGACTGGGTCCTCCATACAGAGGTTCCAGCCAAAACATGTTACAGAATTCTGCAATATATTCCAGTTCAGCATCTTTTTCTGATCGACCCTTGGCGGGATCACAGGAAAGAGGTACTTTCTCTATCACAACATCAGCTGAGCTTGGGGAAGATGTATCAAACCTCGAACCAACTATACCAAGGTTGTCTGACAAGATGAAGACAAGGAGAAATGAGCATGATGCTGTAGCTAAAGCTGATAACAACAAGAGAAGTCCGATTAAAATCAATTCTGATGAAAGGAGAGTTGGCTACAGTGGGAGGAAAAGGATTCTTGATGCAGTTGAGTCCATTGAAAATCTGTATTCGAAGGGTGAGAAGTTACATCAAAGAGTATCAGAGGAACTTTCCGTGCTGAATAGTTTATTCAGTAGCCAAGAGGATGAACCTGTGAATCAGAATCTGAAAGATACTTCTTGCAGAAAGCTTGCTAGACCTTCCAAGAAGAGAAAGACATCCTCAGAGCAAATAATAACTGGTCATTATTTGCAAGATTCGCAGGAGCCAAAAAGCATTCTTGATCCAAAAATTGATCACTCTGATGCCTGTATGCGTGCTTCTCCTTCAAGATACGATGCACGGAAATCTGATTGGTGTTTTAAGGATGGTAAAACTCATTTATTTGGAAGCAACCAGTGCATTCCTCAGGATTTTGACTATATGAAGTTGCTAGATCTTGATAATGCTGATGATGAGAGCGCATTTCGTAGAGCTATTGATATGCCTCTGTCTCCGTTGCTGCCGGAGTTTGAATTTCATTGGGATAAGACACTTGAAGTAGATAATCATGCGATGCTGGTAGACCAAAGTTTCCAAGAAGAATTGCCGAATGTAAGTGATAATCTGGCTTCAGTATCTAGATTTCTTATTATTAATATGGAAAAGTATCCCACTAATTTAGTATTTAATTACCATGTTTCTTCAATATTGCAGACTAAGGAGAAGTTGGGAACGTCAGATGTGTCTGATTCTGGAAACAGGGAAAGCAATGTACCATGTCGAAGAGGAATTGTTTCTACACATGGTGTTTTTGTGAAGTATCTCGTTATACCTTCAGATAACAGAGACAATTCTAGCATTTTGAGGATCCTTCAGACAGTTGATAGTTGCACGCCACTATGTTTCTTCCTTCATCCAGCAGAAATATTCCTTCCAAATATTCTACACACTCTTCTGAAAGCTGAAGATCTTTCAATGAAGTAAGTTATTAGATAACAGTTCTTACTGCTTTTCTTATTTAAACATATATTTGTAATATCTGGCACTGTTATTCTTTTGTGTCATTGGAAAAGTAATCTGGACATTACCTTATGTGTCGGCTCCTATGTCGTGTGCTTTTTACACTCTCTATAGGAATATTGCACTTTGTAGAAATACATTTTATTCACCCAAGATTTTGGCCCCTTTAATTATTGGATATTCTTATATTTGCACTCACACATTCTCTTTTTAAGAAAAATTGTTAAACGTGCATGCAAATGGAACTACTGATGTTCTACATGACTACGTCTCAGTTCTTCTAGTTCATGCATGGCACTTTGTCAAGTTGAATGGTGCAGTATTTTGTGCAGTCATGTGTTCAGAATTCCATAAAGAAAAAAACTAATCGTATTTTTCTTTTTGTGGACTGTTCTGTAGGGAGAAGGTCTCCGTGTTTCTCTCTCTAATATTGCACGGAATTTCTGAGTTTGGAATGAAAAACTTGGCAAGTGTGTCAAGTGATAATTTTACCCATTCTCTGGATGCAGTGACTCTGCACATTCGCTCAGGTACGTAAATAATATTGTCTTCTTAAACTTCATCAGCTGTTATCGGCTCTATTTTTGTTCTATATGTTCATTAAGCAACCTTTTTTTTCTTCTTTTTGTGCAGCACTCTCTGATCCATATTTGAGGAAAATATTTATGGAGTCGTGTGAATTTGTCGAACTATTCGCTGTCATTGAAGATTTTTTTCTGCAGAAAAAGCTATTGGTCCGCGGTGATGTATATGCCGAGAGAGAAGCCCCTCTTGGTTCCAAAATAAACCTTGTTCTAAATGGTGATTCCATTACACTATCTGAAGTGTTGGCTTCGCCTGACCTATTGGTTGCTGGAGGAAGTCTTTTAGCTTCGTTATGTTCTGCGGTTGACCATATTGGTTTTGTTTGTGAGATATCGTGCAACATTATCTCGATCCAGAAACTCGATCCTGCAGTAATGTTAGCTGTTCTCCATGTTTTTGCCCACATATGTGGCCCTAAGTATTTTGCTCTTGAGCAGTATTCCTTAGCAATGACTGTAGTAAAGTCTGTGGTTATGTTTCTTGAGAAGCAGACTTTGCCGATCGATTCAACATCTTTTTCTCCATTGTCCAAAATTCGGTTGTGTAGCAGTAGCACCATTTGTCCGTTCTTAGAGGGTGCGGTTTCTGTGGAGGATGTCGCATTGCTTCTGCTAGAGAACCTCCATAAGTGCGAACAATCTCATGGGGAGAGAGCTGAAGAAGGTTCATATGATGAGAACTTTTGCGACTCGATCGATATTCTTTCGTTGGTTGAGATTCTTGCTTCATTCATGGTATGGCTTTCACTCTTATTAACTACGAAAATGTTTTTTCTGTTCCCAGTTTTTACGGTTTCTTGGCTTTGTTGAAATGACGTGTGAATGAAGTATAACGATCGATGAGTTAGATATCCATGATGAAATAGACCATTTAGATGTCCCAATGCACGACCAGTTCTTAGCTATCTATGTATGTGCTTAAGAGATTTTCTATTTCTCATTACCATTTTTTTTCTTTTGATCTTCTTACATGCAGGGATGGGGTTGGACATTTGACCACATGATAGGGCAAATTTGTGAATATTTGGAATCACATCTTATGGAGGGTTTCTCGGCAGCTATTTTCGTACTTCTTGGTCAACTTGGGAGGTAAATTTCCCCCACAATCATCCTCGTGCATATAAAAATGAAATGATAATGAATTCTTGGTGATATATTATTTATGATATCATTGCATTTAGATCCCAAGATCATAAAGCTCTATCCGAAAAAAGGAAAAGAAATTTAGGATAAATTATACTAATACATAGTTGTTGTTTGTGATTGCAGGCTCGGTGTTGGGGCTAGTGGATATGAGGATCCTGGAGTTACGAATCTAAGAGGACGCTTATCTACATTTGTATTGGAGACCACGTTTTCGAAACTGAACTTCTCCGTTCAATTTGCAATCATAACTTGTTTGCTTGGCCTCACTGCTATCAAATTTGAAGACATTATTGAAGGTAAAGTTGAAACTGCTTCCGTAACAAGTCAATCAATTCCTGCTAGTTTGGTAAGGGAGTGGTTTTCTCACTTGGGTCGTGAGCAACAATCGCAATTACTGCTTCATCAGGTAGCAAATGATTGCAGTTTTTCCGATTAGATCGATGCGCTCCCTAGTTCAACTTGAGCCAAAAAAAAAAAAAAAAAAAAAGAAAATTTTTGTAGAGCATTTTTGGGGACATGTAGGACTAATTTAAAACAATTGAGGCCACTGCAACTAAGTGCTAGGCTTTCTTTTCTGTAAATGTTTCTCTCTTTTTAAAGCTGAATGAGAGGCGTTTGGCTTCGTCGTTTAAAATGATTTTTGCTCGATAAGACATTTTGTTCAACGGGGTAAAACTGTGTTTCGGTGAAGGTTACTCGATTTTTGGCTTGAAATTGATCAGTTCTTGGCAGATAATCAAGATTAGTCAACTGTTATTTGGTATGTTTTATTTACTTTTTTTATTGGTCACTCAATTTATTCAGTATGTGTGCATATCATATGACGTAGCTGAATGTCTCTATCTGCCATAATTGACTCGACCATGCACATTATTTATTAATTAATTAAAACAAAATTGGCCTCATTTATTATTGTGTGCCAGTTGCAAGTTGCTGTAGTGTTACTGAAATTGAAATTGACGGCAAGAGCCCAAAGTAGAAAACATTAAATAAGATTTTTGTAGTATTATATTTGGATTCGTTCGTAGGTATATTTTAGTATACTTTTTTCTTAAATGAATAAAATATTATGCATTTGATCATTTAAAAAAAACATATTAAAGTTTGAATTAATTTTTTAGTCAATTTAATAATATATGTGACACATGAATACAAAGATTTTGCTTGACTTGGGTCCCTTTCGAGGTGTCCTACTGAGTAATAAAATAACTTTTTTGCCTATTTTTATATTTTCATTTGAAAAAAGTAAACTCAAATTTAATATTAATGCAACACAATTATTATTAAAGAAAAATGTGCTGAAAATTGCACAAAACGCCCCGGCGAAATTTCTCCCCCCAGGGCCCCTATTCCTTGGTCCGACGAGAATTGATGGAGGAATGTAAATTATGGTAACTCAACAGCCCGTTAAGGTAGCGGACCTGGTGTCCAGAAGGAACCGATGACACATTGCAATTATAATAGTGGTGAAGTGTAATTTATCCGAATATAGTTGGGTTCGAAAGTAATAAATACAATTTATGATGCCAATATTAAATATTTGTATAGGTATATATCAAAGTAATAAATATAATTTATTATAGAATTTGGAATATATACATTTAATGGAGTAATATTTTCCGGAAGAAAAGAATGGAAACCATTTTTGTGTGATATGATATAGCCAAACAAGCCCTAACACATTCACTTGGTTCCTCGGTCCATCTTCAATTTCCCATCAACGCTTCCGTTCACTCCGTTTCTCCATAAAGTCTCTAAACTATCGCTACTCTCTATAATTACAATTAAACCACCGGAGATTCTTCTAATATTCCGGCCGCCGCACGACAAAAAGGAGAAGAAAAAACCACCGGAGAATTTTGAAATATTCCGACGACTCCGCCGCCGGGAGCCCCTAGCTTTCCGTATGGAGAAAGAACCACTCCTATCTTACATTAGCACCAGGAGAACGCAACCTACAACACCGCCGCCGCCGCCGCCGCCGTCGTTACTCTGCCCTCTACCGGAAGACGATGAAATCACCATTCCGCCGTTGCCCCTCACTCCTACGTCCAGAGAATTCAAAGACATGCTTATCTTCGGCTCCCCTTCAGCTTCATCTTCCCATCTCAAAGATTCCTCCTCTACCCTTCTCGATGCCCTAACCCTATCTCTTTCCTCCCCCAAATTTTCCGCACCCCATTTTGAAAACGAAAGGTTCAATTTCGATCAGCAAACTTCGAATTTCGATCCAGAAAACCAACAGTCATCATGGCTGATTGATCCCAATTACCCAGCCTGGAGGAGCAACCTTCACAGGTCCAAAACCGCACCCGCCATGGCTACGATAAACGAAATCGACCACTTCTCGGACCCGAAACCGCCCCAATTCGGTAAATCCGCAATTGTGAGGCAGGGTGTTATTCTCTTGATCATTTACTTGACTCTTGGCGTGGTTATATATTCTTTTAACAGGGATGATTTCAGAGCAACCCAAACGCACCCTGTGGTTGATGCTTTGTACTTTTGCATTGTGACTATGTGTACGATCGGGTACGGCGATATAACCCCCGATAGTACTGTAACGAAGTTGTTTTCGATCACATTTGTGCTTGTGGGGTTTGGTTTTGTGGATATCTTGTTAAGTGGGATGGTTAGTTATATGCTTGATTTGCAAGAATCGTATCTTTTGAAGACTATTAAGGGCAAGAGTGCTCATGACCCTGGATCGTATATAATTGATGTGAAGAAGGGTCGAATGAGGATTCGAATGAAAGTAGCATTGGCTTTGGGTGTAGTGGTTCTTTGTATTGGGGTTGGAGTTGCTGTTATGCATTTTGTGGAGAGGCTCGATTGGTTGGATTCGTTTTATCTGTCGGTTATGTCTGTTACAACTGTTGGATATGGTGACAGGGCGTTTAATTCTATGACCGGTCGGATTTTTGCGTCGATTTGGTTGCTTGTGTCGACACTTGCTGTGGCTAGAGCCTTCCTTTACTTGGCGGAGGCGAGAGTGGACAAGCGGCATAGGAGGATGGTAAAGTGGGTGCTCGGCCAAGATATGACTGTGGCTCAGTTTCTAGCGGCGGATATTGACAACAATGGTTTTGTGACGTAAGCTCTCTTTATCTTTGCTCGTTTTAATCCGGTTATTGTTCCAGGTTAATGTTTTTTTTTTCTAATAGTTACTTGTCAAGGTTTCTGATTCTTCTAATAGTTGTTGTACAAGATAGCTTACTGGGGCAAAATTCTGCAGTTCTATCCTAATATCTTTGTTTGTGATTAAAAAAAATAAAAAATAATAATTCTTCAAAAAAGAGGTCTGCATGTCGGAATATTGGAATGTAACTTAAGACTAGGTAGCAGATAGTAAATAATGATAATTTTTGCATTGGCTTTAATTCTCGGGAATTCTAAATGAGGCAATTCCAAAAAAAGGCTAGATTGGATTTCTTGTTTTAGTATAGGACTGGTAGCATAACTATGCGTGACTATCAATATTATGATTTCATCTGTCGAAGAACATTAGTTGCCAAACTATCTGTTGAAGAACGCTAGTTTTATGTTTTTCGATATGAGATATTGAAAGTTGGTAGCCTTACTTCATAAACTTAGGTCTTGGTAATGCCATGAAGTTCTTGATAACATATATTTATATTGGAGAAGATCTTTCTGTTTTCAAATTCAACTGAACTGTACTTAAAAATGTTGTCTGAAAGCTATATGCATTTAAGGACGGGTTAAGTAAATTGTTGACTGCACTTGGCAGGTTGTCATTACGTTTTTCCATGCAACTTGATACATCCATGTAAAATCCTGGTGTTCCGTAAAATGTTTCTGCTGCACAGGTTGTCAGGATAGTCAAGACTCTCCAAGCCCTCTACTCTTACCGAACTGTTATTTAAACAAACACCAAACAAATTCATCGAACGACAATAAAATCATCTGGTTTTACCGAATCTATAATATCTACCCCTGCAGAACGAGTGTTCGAAAGAACTACAATACTTAAGACAGCGAAATATCTTTGGTAAACAGTCAGAATCACCCTAAGATAGATTTCATAACCGACAGAGGAAAAGTTCATAAACAAAGTATTGGAGAAGTAGACACAGCTTATGTTTCTTCTTAGTATTTCTTCGACATTTTTTTCCTTTTTTTTTTTTTTTTTTGTGCTTTTCTGAATTTATGTTGATATATTGCAGTAAATCAGAATATGTAGTATACAAGCTAAAGGAGATGGGCAAAGTATCAGAGACAGATATCTTGCAGATATGTAAACAGTTTGAACGGTTGGATGCTGGCAACTGTGGCAAGATCTCTCTCACCGATCTTATGGAAAATCATCATTGATTTCATACAATCGGTTTTTCATTACTAAAATTGCCTCTTTGTAAGTACACGATAAGGGGCACGAGGTGTTATAATAGACAGTTGAAAAATCGAGCCAAGAACGATGCATTGCATCTTGTACAATCTCGGAACAAAGCTTTATAGCTCATCTTTGTGACCGTTGAGGCTGTCGTAATAGTTTCTAACCAGGTGAGTTTTTTTTGATTGGTCAGATATTTCATATCAGCATGGAGGTTTTATTTAGTTAAAGGCCTTTCTTTTTTTTTTTTCTTTTGTTGACAAAATTGTATATTGTTTTTAATTGATTTAAAATTTTGTCATAAGATTGTAAATTAATTAAAGATCTTGTCATACATATATGGATGTGTGCACTATGTATCATACATATTGATGAGGTGAAAGGATCTTTCAATGACCTTGACTTGTGAACAAAAGAGCAAAATATTGACTAGGAAAAATGGGATTAATTAATTAAAACTATTTTATTTGATTAATTTAATTAATAAGAAATTATGAGAGAAAATTGCGGCACGACCCTGTCAACCCCTCCAACTTGCATCAATTATTTCATGGAGTGTAGTATCTACAAAATCGTTTTTATCTTATTAACAAGGGACTATTAGTGAGAACCCCCTCTAACATTATTTTAATAAGGATGGAGCCAACTCCTTTTTTTTTTATTAGAGCAACTTCAATGGAGGCACTAAATGAGGTATCAAATTAAAAAACTACCATTTTGATGCTCTAAAATTAAAAAAACCTTCTCCAATGGAGGCATTAAATGGAGGTGCAAAAATACTCCCTGGAAAATGAGGTATCAAAAATATAACCACTCTATTAACCTATCACAATTTGACACGTGGCATTTAAAAAAATAATTATTCATATATTTAAAATTTGATAATCTATTTGATACTCGTGGTTGGAGTGAATTTTTTTTCAAGAAGTATCAAAGTATTATATCAAGTATCAAATGAATATTTAATGCTCCATTTTGATATCTCCCATTGGAGTTGCTCTTAGTGAGAAACCCATTTTTTTTTATTCTCAAATTTACCCTCCCACTATTCACTACCCATTATCCACTAGTTTGATATTTTTTTTATTTTTTATATTTTAATTTTAATTTTCGTTTTTTTATTTATTTCTTCTTTAAAAAATAATATTTTAAAAAAAAAACTTTATTTTTTTTATTTTTTTTTAATATTTTTCTTTAAATATTCTTAGTCTATATTATTTTAGTTTTCAGTTAAAACAACTATATGCCGATAAAACGACTATTATTAAAACGACTATTATTAAAACAATGATACATCAGTTTCACAATTTATTAAATTAATTATATATTATGTTATTTCCATTGTAAGATTAACTAATTATTTAATCATAACATCTCCAAAACAACTATTTGTTAAAACAACTATTTAGTCAAACCAACTAAAAAGTAATGAAAACAGTATATTGTTGTGCAAAAACAACTATATTGCTATACGAAAATAACTATATTGAATCAACTACAAATTATTGAAATCCACAAAAGCAAAAGCAAAAAAAAACACCAAAAATACCAACAAAAACGACTATTATTGAAACCAACTACAACCGTAACGAAAACAACTATATCTTTTTGAGTAACACGAACACAATTTCAACAAACCAGCCTCCCAAACAATACCTACTCCTCGAGGTCAATCTATTCCATTACAACGGTGGTGGAGGCGGTCTTCCGACGAAGATTCCAGGAATGCTTCCAAAAATCGAAAGAACAAAAAAAAATAAAAAAAAATACCAGCAGATCTGCTCATCCCTCGGAAAGGAAGGGGGGGAAACCGGAAGGCCGCCGTCCGTCCTAAATTCGGCGGCGGCGCCTTGTCGTTGTCGAGATCTGGAGCCGGCTTCGTCCTCTCCTTGCCCCACATCTGTCGGATTCCCAATTCGAGAAAGAAGAGAAAGGGGTCTTCCTTGTCGTTGTTGAGATGTAGCGCTGCCTTCGTCATGAATTCACCGCCGCCGCCATCGAGCCGAGTGAGTTTCGATTCCAGAAAAGAAGAGAAGAGATGATGGGAATTTGAGAACGGCAATTTGAAAAATTAAGGATAATATAGGTATACCACTTAATAATTATATTAATATTAATTTAATTAAATAATTAAGGGGGTTCTCAATGATAATGAAAATGAGGGTATATCCACATTGATATAAGTAAATGAATTGGGGTTTTTTTACTAATTATCCCTATTAACAATAACTGAAATGTTAAATGTCGTTTCAATTTTACTAATACCGTTTTGACTTTGAGTCATATTTTGAATTTTAATACCTCAATACATCAAAGTTGTGGGCAATATCCATTGATTCATGTATATCTTTCTCGTTCGACATCCAATTTTTGTGATTCAAGTTGGATTAGAAAAGTTGAAAACTAACTCAGAATACTACAATTTCATTTTTCGGGTTTTGCAAAATTTGGAATTAAAAATGATCAAAATCACGTTTGAAGTCGAAACGGTATTATTAAAGCTAGAACGCACATTTATCACTTTTATGTATGGTCCATAAAATACTCTATTATTATTATTATTATTATTATTATTATTATTATTATTATTATTAAAATTAAAATTGTTATTATTATTAAAGTACCAAATTGTTTATTTAGTTGAATCCAAAGTAGTCTTGAGCTAAGTCAACATGGAGAAAAATCAGAGGTTGGTCAAGAATGTTGGGACTCGTGATGGAATCAAAACTACAATACCTTTTCACATTGCAAGAACCTCAATTCAGTATTTAATAGAAAATTACAAAGAATAAATATTTGTCCAATTATTTTATTTATGCGATAGGTGTAAAATAAATTAAGAAAGAAAAAGGGTTTAAAAGTAAAATTGGGAATTTTGACTGATTCAAAACATTCCAAGTGGAGTAGATAGATGGCAAATAATAATTTTGGGACTGTTGGCCTAAGAGGCTTTCTAGGTCAATGAAAACCAAATCAAATTACAGGTCAACGTCGGTAAAATAATACTATTGATACTAGTAAAATATTACATTATCGAGCTAAGAATTTACTCATTTAGTATATTACATAGAGTCGATACAAAAGAAATTATTATTTAAGCGAGATTATTAATTTATCAAATATTAATTTATCAAGTTTCTACTGTATTATTATTATTATTATTATTATTATTATTATTATTATTATTATTATTATTATTATTATTATTATTATTATTATTATTATTATTATTATTATTATTATTATTATTATTATTATTATTTGAGATTTGTTTAATTATTTTTTTAGGATGAACGTTTAGTCTCCCTAATTCGTTCCATTTATTTAATTTACTTTTGAATTATCATCATAATAAATTTGAACAATTTCGTGTATATTTCGGCATTGTTTTTTCTTCAAGAAAAATGTAAATAGATCATAAAATAATTGTTTTGATTTGGTCAACAATATTTTAGAAAAAAATTAAACAAATCGTTATCACCTGCAAATTGGAGCATTTGGATTGATCATGAACCTGACATGTTGTATCTTTTTTCGCAAATTAATTGGTTTCGCGTTTGCACTTATTTTTCGTTTGCTACGAAGTTCGGCTTGAACTCGAGTCTGATTAAAAAAGAAACGGTAAAACATACATAAAAGAATCAAGATACTCAATCTCGATTAGTGTTGTCTTGATTATAAAGCTCGTTTGGATTCGATTCAGTTGTTTATCAAACAAAGCTCAAATACGTACGTCTTTTAAAAGTTCGAATTAAACAATAAAATCAAATCGTCTCTTCTCCAATAATTATGTCCCATTACAAAATGGACAAAAGCATGTTTGGTAAGAAAGAAAGTTAGCTAAATTTGGTAGTTGCCAATCACTTTACATCAAACGACGGATCCGAACGTCTATATTTTTATTTTATTTTCGTTATTATAATTTGGTCGAATAAAATATGAACATCTATAAATAATATATATATATAAACAAAATACAAAGGGACAAAGTCAAAATCAAAATTTCAGCGTAAATAAATTTACTAAAAAGACGTTGCCTAACCTTAGCCACATGCAAAAAAAGACCCTTTGGCTCAGACGGGCAAGAAGGCAGCTAGTCAACCAAGTAGCATATGCCACGTGGCTGTCAATGTCGACTACGGTCAAATGGCGGTGCACCAGTGGGGACACGTGTCCACCCCGAACCATGATTACTGGCCGCTCTATTATATATAGCGAATTTGATGACTGTTAACTAATGTTGGAACCGGACCGGTTCGACTGCGACCTGGAAATAAAGCAGCCCGGTCTGACATTTAGAACCGGAAAAATCGGAAATTGGGATCAAATGACAAAATTCGGTTCAACAGGGTAAAATCTGAGAAGCGACGAGTCAGTCAAGGAACCCGATTTTTGAGCAAAACATCTCGAATCACCGCTGAGTTGGTTATTTGTTGCTAGATTTGAGCGAACCTCACAAACTTAGTAGTGGGTGGCCGGATCTAGTCATGAGTGGTCGAAGAATTGTCGGATACGATCATGAGTGATCAAATAGGGGTGGCCGATTGCCGGATTAGAAAAATAAAAGATGGAAAAAATATAGAGTATAAGCAATAAAATATAGTAAAAAGTGAGGTGGAGTAGATAAAAGTGAAAATAATAAGTGAGAGATTAAAAATATAAAGAAAATAATATTTTTAAAACATTCAAATTAATAAAATAATAGCATATTAAAAACAAATTAAAAACCGAGTTAAACCGTTTAAACCTTATAAACACATGACCCAAATAGTTGTCCGGATTTTATAGCCGATCCGTTTTTGAAAACATTGTTGTTAACCCACAAAAGAAATAAAAACACAATCGTTGACTTTTTTCTCTCTCAAAATACAGTTCAATTGTTATATTTATCAATATATGATATTAGGATAAAACATGCACGAAAGAATGCATCAAATACAGGAAGCATGTCTAATCCCCCTATTATATTTTAAATAATAAAAATGAAAAAAATAAAAAAAAAGAAATAATTATTATTCAAAAAGGGGCCCACTAAAAAGGTAATATTATTCTGGTCAAATCTTAAATAAAAGACAGCAGCACCGCACAACAAACTTGTCAAACTAGCTCAATTTTCTTCTCCTTTCTCCACTGTGTATGTATAACCACTTCTCTTTTCATCTCTCTTCTTTCTCTTTGCTCACCACATAATTTTTCATGTCTGAAGATTACACACAGTATTACTACCACCAACCATTTCACGGTGGCAACACCACCGCCACCACCTTTCACGATGATGATGATTCCACCAACTACTTCTCGTCGTCGGCTGATCATAATCGTCTTCAGCCTCCGCCGCCGCAGATGTTTGATCCTTCTTCGTCGTACCAAATGAGCTTTCCCGGGTTTTTTAACGGATCCAATTCTTCCGCCGATCAGAACTCATTTTCCGGTGCCTTCGCCGCGTCTTCCGATGCGGCGGTGGCGGCGGCGGGAGGTGGTGGTGATCAAACCCCAGCAACTCCCAACTCTCCTATTTCCTCATCGTCAACAGAGGCGGCCGCCGCCACCGCCGCAGGTGAAGAAGATTCAAACAAGGGTAAGAAAGAAGATGCAGAAGACGCCACCTCCAAGAAAGAGTAATTTACAATTTTCTCCTTCTTTTTTCCAGTACTATACATATAAAATTATAATCATGACTGATATGTATGTATATATATGTATATATATATATATAAAGTGGTAAAGAAGAGAAGAAGAAGAAGAAGCAAAGAGAGGAGAGATTTGCGTTCATGACAAAGAGTGAGGTTGATCATCTCGAAGACGGTTACAGATGGAGAAAGTACGGACAGAAGGCTGTCAAGAACAGCTCTTTTCCCAGGTCTCTAAAATCTATGCTAGTTTAATTAATTAATGCTGATTATACAAATTAATTAAAGTAATAATTAATATAAATAAATGTTGCAGAAGCTACTACAGGTGCACAACCCAGAAATGCGGGGTGAAGAAACACGTGGAGCGATCCTTCCAAGACCCTTCGATCGTCATCACCACCTACGAAGGCCAGCACAACCACCATCTGCCGGTAACTCTCCGTGGAAACATGTCCGCCGGAATATTCTCACCTCCGGCAGAAGCTGCAGGACCAATCAGTAATTATAATACCTTCATCCCTAATAATCAACGTCAACCCTTAGATCATCATCATCAGATCTACGGCTATGGTTCGAGCAATGACGTCACTCTTCAACAACAACAAACATTTGTAAGCACACAAATTCAGCAGTTCCAACAGTTTGATGACTATGGGGCACTCTTGCAGGATATAATTCCTAAACATGAGCCCTGAAACCCTAGGGTTTCTTTTTATTTTTATTTTTAGTATTTCATTTTTTTTTATATATATAACCCTATATTTTATATATACAATAATTTCTGAGTTGTTATTATCTAATTTCCAGCGTTTATAAATTAATTATAATAATAATATGTTCAGATTAGTACTCATGAACGGTAATTTAACGATAATTAATTAGGGCATGATTCACATTGTGATCAAGGGAAAGCCCAATTAGGCCCTCTTATAAAGAAAAGCCCAATCGGGCCCAACTATCCCTAGTTAGTATTACAGAAGAAGACTTTGTCAAAGATGTGAACTCTCATACCTAGGGCCATTTTTTTTTCTACAACATGTGGCCCAGTGTTTTTCAAAATTAGAATACATTTCCAAGCTATTTCACAAAAACAATAATGCGTCATTTATAATGACGCGTTTTAAAAAGCTGACACGTGTCCTGGTGAGATGTGGGCCAGATTGTATTTTTCAAATAAAAAATTGAAGTTAAAAATTTTAAATTTGTGGGCCCCGTGAGATAAAACCCTTCAGATGGCCTGTGGGTTTGTGGTGGGTGGGGTTTTGTGGGAAGGGTTTGGTGGGTCCCAGCCACTTTTTTAGATATTAATAATAATAATAATAATAATAATAATAATAATAATAATAATAATAATAATAATAATAATAATAATAATAATAATAATAATAATAATAATAATAAGTAGAAAAAAATATCTTTAAAATTTTGAAAACTTCTTGTATTTTGTAAAAAATCGAAAATAATATATTGTTTCGGATTTTTTAAATTATTTTGTAATTTCAGAAATTCGAATATGGGTTTAAATTTTAAAGAATATATTATTATTTTGTTTTTCAAAATTGAAAAGTTTTCAAAATGTTTTGGAATTTTAGAATCGATGATCAAATTCTGAATTAGGGCTTAAAAAACAAAATAAATTGTAATTACGTATTCAAAATTACTAAACACAAAAAATAAATATTTGTTTATTTAATTATTTTTTTCTTAGTTATTTAAATAAAATTAAAAATGAAAAAAAAAAAGGGAAAAGCAACCTACAGAAATATATATATTAATATAGAAATGTGGCTGGGGCCCACCAACCCCTTCCATAAAACACACCCATGACCCACCCACAAAATCATCCGAATTGTTTTAACAGCGGGGCCCACAAATTTAAAACTTTTTATATGAAAAATACAATCCGGACCACATCTTAACTTGACACATGTCAATTTTTTAAAACGCGTCATTATAAATGACGCATTATTGTATTTGTGAAATAGCTTGAAAATGTGTCCTAATTTTGAAAAACATTGGGCCACATGTTGTAGAAAAAAAAATGGCCCCTCATACCTATTCTTTAGCATATTAGTTGTATATAAATCTCCTATATGTGAGGATTATTAGTAGCTAGTTTGTTTAGAGTTTGTTCATCTATTGTGTGTATAAATATGAGAACATAATGAAATAAAATCAGCTTTTCCTTAATACTAAATCTCCTATCATCTTTAGTTAGTTGATACTAGAGAGGCCCAATTTCAACTACCCATTTTTATATGTTTATACTCGACCAAGGTTATATTGGTGAATTTTTAATTTTACTCTACACACGTCAATGTGGATGTGTGTGTATATGAATGGAAAAGGTCTATCATTTGTACTTCACTCGGTGTAACATCGTTTTCTTTGCAGTCTAATATTAAACTGAGTTTCGAAAAGAAAAAAAAAATATTATAAATTGTACGAATGTGAATGTAGAAGCTTCTGGAGATGAGATCAGCCATATATAGCTAGCTTAGCCTGTGTGATTTCTTTGCTCTAAAAGTTGACTAACACTTCAAAGTGAACCACTTGCATGTCATATTTAATATATTTGAAAGTCAACTCTACCTAAATATATATGATATAATATCCCATCGACATACAATTATGTTTTGGTAAATTAATCAAGTGTGACCATCGTAGTTAATTTGATATTGACAAAGCACCCCTTGACAACGTAAGCAATGACATCATACATAATAGGGTAAATTAAAAAAACAAAAAAAAAAAACTCCCTGAACCGATGCTAAATTACGAAAATACCCTCGCATATCCGTAATTACCAAAATTGCCCCGACGGTTGTTTCCAATTTATACCGACCCTCTTATGGTGTAGTTTTTCACGGAATCTTTTTATTGCATTTAATATTTCCCTAAGAATATCAATTCTACCTCTGCAACTGTGGCATTTCTTAATGCTACTTTCTAAAGACAAAATTACCTTCAGATGAGTAATGGTATACTAAAAAGTTGCTACGGTGTTACTTTAGAACAAGTAAAGATTGTTGTAAACGCTCACGAAGGGTAATTTTTTCCTTTAAAAAATAGTATAAAGAAATGCCACGTCCGTATGGGTAAAATCGACATTTTAAGAAAAAATTACTTGGAATATACAGCATGTCTCTTCGTTTGTAGGCTGTAGCCTTCCAAAAAATAATGCTGCTTCATTTATACTCAAACAACCTAACAGAAAATCGGTTGAGTTAGGCAGAATAAAGAAAAAAATGTTGATATTAAATAGATTTGGTAAGAGAGTTGTTTACTTGTTGCGATCACTTTAAATTAAATGCCTAATCATGACTATACATATACTACATATATACATATATACATTTATATATCACAACAATCATATGTTTTTTTTTATGATTCAAGTTTAAATCGAACCACTATTGGACATTTTTCAACAATACACACACATGTTTATTTAATAATATCATAACGTTTCAATAATTTCTTTAATTGAAAATAATTTAAAATTTATTATGTTCCCTAATTTAGAAAAAAACCATATTAATTATCAGATTCTTAATTTGGTGTTATACTAGTATATATTCTAGAAAAATAAAATAAAATATTAATTATAAGTAGAAAAAGAGGAAAAAGGAAAGAATAGATACAGAGGAAACCGAAACGGCAACTACCATTGACGGTTGGTTGGTCTGAAAAATAAAATTGACATCTGGACGGAAGTCTGTCTATTATCATTTCTTCAAGCAAACGACGACGTGACACACGCTTCACTCGCTGCTCCCCACTCTCCCCCCTCTTCAATTTGTTGCTTCAGATCTCTTTTCCCTATTTCAATTTAGGGTTCCTAATTTCATATAAATCCCCTGCTTGTTCGTGCTCTTTCCGAAACACAGTGCATATATACGCTACATCGTCGCGCATTTCACTCGATCGATGAGAATTTTGTAGATTTGCGTATTCGATCACTTGATTTTTTTTTTTTTGATTTGTTTTAAATTTTTTCACATTGGGCGAAGGGAATGGCGGTGGATTCTGGACCTGTGACAGCTGGACAGGTGCGTTTTCGATGCGGTTGTGTTGTTTATGTACTGTTTGGCTTACTTCTTCACTGGCGGTGTTTGTGGGGATTTTTTTATGTGTGATTGGTGGAGTGAAATTTCGATGTAGATCTTCGCACTATGTGAAATTATTGATATACTGTTATGATTTGTAGTTCGAATGAATTATTTGCCATTTAATTTATTGTTAAAAATTGATAGTGGTTACTTTCTCGAAACTATTTCAATTACTTGGTGCTTGGCTTTGGTGGAACTAGGTAAATGTGATGTGTTGTTAAATTGGTATCAGTAGTACGAAGAGATCTACAATTTCAAGTAGAAGAGTAAAATATTTTACTGATGGTGTTTGATAGTGTGATTTTCTCTTAGTGGTTCTGTAAGTTTACCATTATGCACTGGTACATTAACATTTTAGTAGAAGTAGCGTTACGCTAGAAAACTTGCGTTGTTGAGGATATTTTTTTTCTTAGGGAACAGCTGGATTTGATGATCTTATTAATCATTTACTTATATTGTTAACCATGTTTAGAACGATACTGTAAACTTTCTCACTCTTTGATCTTATTACTCTTTGTAAGCTGTGACTGGAAAATCATTAGTGTACATTGTACAAAGTGAATAACTACACGGACAAGCATCTTTATAACTAATTTAGTCACATTTCTTGATTATAGAGCGGATAATATCTTGTCTTATGGCTTTCTATTTGTCTAGAAAGTGTCCTTACTTGAAGTGAACTAGCAAATATTGAGTAGTGAAATGATAGACATAAAATTCTACCACAGTTGTTTTCCAAAACTAATAAGCATGCCATCTGTTTTCAGAACGTGTCTTGCATATGAGGATCTTGGTAGATAGTTGTAGAATTAGATCATTGGATTGTCAGCATTGTCACTTGGAATTGACATCCCTACGTAGTTGTAGATTCAGTGTTTCAATTTGATTTTTAAGATGTATCCGTTTCAAAATTTAAGCATTGCAAAAATAAGGTTGAGTTTGTTCGACAATTGGTCACACTTTTACTGATGATCTATCTGATGTCTTATCTAATTTTTCGTTCAATCATTGAGCAACATGCCAGTGGTGTCATCAGCATTTATGGGTTTGCTGTTTGATTATTGTTTATTGCCATTCTTCCTCGTATCTACTGATTGATATGGTTATTGCCTCCTTAAATCAATCAATTCCCAGGTGTCATTTTTGCTTGGAGTCATTCCAGTCATTGTGGCGTGGATATATTCTGAGTGGTTGGAATATAAAAAGTCATCATCCCATTCCAAAGTGTGAGCACTTTTTTGCTTCTCATATCATATCCTTATTCACATGTACACCAGATAACGAAGTTTTACGGACATTTGCAAAATTCTGTTTCTGCTTGCTAAAATCACTTGACATGCACTAAATTAAAATAGAGAAGATTATTATTTTGTCTCGGTTATCTTCTTACGCAATACAATTTGCTTCCATGGTAACAGTCATTCAGATAACAATTTGGTTGAATTAGAAAGTGAAACAATCAAAGAAGATGAACGAACTGTGTTGATGGAAGGAGGCCTTACAAAATCTTTGTCTGGAAAGTCGCACAGTCCATCCATTAAGACAAACTTAATCAGGTCAGTCTGTTGTAATATAATGTAATGGTATCTTTCTCGGGGTGCTTTTTGATTAATTTTACAGAATATTTTACCATTTTTTTGGCACCATTGTCTAGGTTTGTGATGATGGATGACTCATTTTTGATGGAAAATCGACAACTTTTAAGGGCCATGTGAGTTCTTTGATCATATTGATTGCATCATTTAAGTTGTCGACATTTTTTCCATGATATTTCAATCTTATGCAGGGCTGAATTTGGGGGAATTTTGTTCTATTTCTACTTATGTGACCGCACAAATTTTTTCGCAGATTCAACCAAGGTGCTCTTTCTTTATCAGTTGTTTCAACTGTCTGAGTTTTGTGATATTTTTTTATTATGTAGACAAACCTTGCAAACTGCTTTTGAACAAAACTCTGTATCTTAACTTTGAGAATTAATGTTTATTTATTCATTTTATCAACATAGATTGCTCTCATTTATAACCATATTTTTTAAATGTACTCTGTCAAACAAGTTCCGCCGGAGATTAACATGACTCTATATCATCCATACAAGAATCTCTAAAAGAAAAGCATTATTTCCTGTAGCATATATATATCTCTCGCTGCTAGTTCTGTCGTTCTGTCTAAAGTTTGTACACATTTATTTTGTTTAATCTCATTAATTTAATTCTAGTGATGCTTCCGGTCTACGCAGAGACACTAGACCAAGTTATTTTTTTTATCAACTTCCATTTTTTCACTTTGTAAGTAACAACAAGTGTAGTTCAAATCAAATAGGTCCAATAATACCTTCTCACATACAGTAACTACTATCTTTTCATTTCACCATTTACTCTGTCTGCATATACCTAACTAATTTCCTGCTTTTTTTTCTTTTTCTTGTCGGACAGAGCTACAACCGTGATCTGTTCCTTTTTCTGTATGCTCTCCTTATCATAACATCAGCAATGACTTCGTTCAAGAAACATAACGACAAGTCTGGATTTTCTGGGAAATCCATACTTTATCTTAACCGTCATCAGACTGAAGAGTGGAAAGGGTATATGCAGGCAAGCAATTTCATAAACCATGTCTTGATTTTTCCATGCAACTTTGAACGCTTGAATGGGCTGGGTATTTCATCTCCAACATCTGGGTTTGATTCAATTCCAAAATGAACGAGGGGAAAACTAGTCTTATTTGGCGATCAGGATTTTTTTCTACATCTCTCTCTCTTTTTCCCAGAAGTTTCTGATAGTACCCTTTTTCTTCCATGTTTCCAATAGGTCCTGTTTCTGATGTATCATTACTTTGCTGCAACGGAGATGTACAACGCGATTCGTGTTTTCATCGCTGCATATGTTTGGATGACTGGTTTTGGAAACTTCTCTTATTATTACATCAGGAAAGATTTTAGTGTTGCTCGATTTGCTCAGGTGACAATGTAGAACATACATCTTCCATTTCCTTTTTGTCGCTGAAGCAAGCGGTGCTTTGTTTTCCACTTTTTGGTTTCATAATGGAAATTTTAAGTTATATGTTACTCTCTATGCAGATGATGTGGAGGCTAAACTTTTTCGTTGCATTCTGTTGTATTGTTCTTAACAACGACTACATGCTATACTATATCTGCCCCATGCATACCCTCTTTACACTTATGGTGTATGGAGCCCTTGGTATAGGCCACACCTACAATGAGAAAAGATCAGTGATGGCTCTGAAAATATTTATGTGTTTTTTTGTGGTTATCTTGATATGGGAAATTCCTGGAGTATTCGAAATTTTATGGAGTCCTCTCACCTTTTTGTTAGGTTAGTGGCATCAATAACTTCTGGTTTCAATGAAGCTTATTAATCTGATTAAATAAATTAATTTTCATGTTTGAACCTTAAAGATCTGATAATCGTTTGTCATAATGACAGGATACAGTGATCCTGCAAAGCCGGATCTTCCACGGTTACATGAGTGGCATTTTAGATCTGGGCTTGATCGATATATCTGGATTATTGGGATGATTTTTGCCTATTTTCACCCCAATGTAATGTCTAGAATTAACCTTTATGCCTCTAGCCATGAACTTACAATTATCATCTGTTTTGGATTAAAAAAATTAAAACATTATCATATGGTTTTGTGACTGCAGGTTGAGAAGTGGCTGGAGAAACTGGAGGAGGCTGAGAGCAAGAGGAGACGCGCGATCAAAACATTTATCGTCACACTCTCTGTAATTGTGAGTCACGTAATTTGGTTGCGATTTTTCGTTTTGATGATTCATGATTTTGTGCTGAGATGATTCTTTTGATGGAAACTTTTGTCTGTTTTTAGGCTGGCTATTTATGGTATGAATATATATACACACTGGACAAAGTTTCGTATAACAAGCTTCATCCTTACACTTCGTGGATTCCCATAACGTGTGTACTGATTTTTTTATTGATTTCCTTTCCATTTTCATTTGGTTTAATGAAAGTATTGTCTTTTTTTGGCAAGACTGCCATTCTATCTTGTGCCCTTAATGATTTTTTTTTTCAAGAGGTCCTCTAATTTGCTTCTCTTTTATCTGTTATCTTTTTCAGTGTCTATATTTGCTTGCGAAATTTCAGTCAGCAGCTTCGGAATTTTTCTTTGACCCTTTTTGCGTAAGTTTTATACCTTTCCTTCTTACATGTTCTCACAGTTGAAATTTTTGGCTTTTCTGCTAGACTTATTTGTAAGTAATCCTGGTAGTTAGATCATATAAGTGCTCTTTGTGACCAGGTGGCTTGGCAAAATTACGTTGGAGACTTACATTTCCCAGTTTCATATATGGCTGAGGTATGTAAGCTAACCTTTGAAATTTTTATCGTCACTTTTCACTATTGTTGATTCACTGCATACAAGTGGCACGCTTTATACAGTAATTAAATTTTCTACAAAAAAATAAAAATAAAAATTTGTGGGCAACTCCTTTAATTCCATTTTCTGTTAATATACGCGCAGATCAAATGTGCCCAACGGACAGCCTAAGTGGCTGCTCTGTTTTATTCCGGATTATCCTATGCTCAACTTCATGCTCACAACTGCCGTTTACGTCTTGGTGAGTGAATCTTTGTTTCGCATGTGACATTTGACTTTTGTAAGACACTTTAATTGATGAACAATTGTTAAATGTTTGACCACCGCAGATATCATATCGGCTTTTTGAGCTGACCAACATACTCAAGTCGGCTTTTATTCCGACAAGAGATGACAGGAAGCTATTTTACAATTTCGTTGCCGGAGCTGCAATCTCAGTGTGTTTATATTTTACATCATTCATTCTTCTTCAGGTCCTTCAATAATGAGTAAGCTCTTTATCCAATCATCTTTTCACTTCAGGCTATATAGATAACTGTTAAAAAGTGCTGAAAACTTTTTAGGCATGGTGGTTATTGAATTTCGAACCTCATAATTACGAGGTTAATTGTTTAGTCCAATGACAACAGATCAATAAACAATTGGTTGGATGGATGTAATAAATGTACAGGGTGGTGAATTTGGATGCTGTTAGTCAAAAGTATACGGAGAAAAAAGAACGTACTTGGACATTCTAGAACTGGAAGTGGAAGCAGAGCATTTCAGACAATGCATCTTCAATTGCTGTTACTTGAATGTATAAATACCCAGTTTTGCCCCTCGAGCTATACTAAATGAAAAAAAGAAAAACTGCAAGTATTTTGTAAGAAAGTCGATTCCACGGTTTTATACCTTTTTCTTTTAACTTTTATATATATATATATATATATATATATATATATATATATATATATATATATTACATCCTCCCTTCTTTCACGGGGGGATTACGGTGTTTTTAGGTGACACTATCTTCTGATTAAATGGTTGAGCAATTTCGATGGAGAAAATTTTCATTGGACTGATACAATCACTGCATCTGGTATACTGGTATACTATATACGTGTGTACATTACACGCACCGTTTAGATCTTTTCCGTTCATTTACATACCAACATGGGTGTGAATAAACGGTGAAGAGTTACCCTGTGTAGCAGGTGTGAATATTATGATCAATTTTTCAATGATAAATCTGATTGGAAATCAGCTTCCATCTCTGTTATGTCATCTCTTGGATTTGACTTTAGGCCAAGGTGGTTCAAACTTGAAACATCCAATAATTGAAGGAAGGTAAAGTATCAAGTTGATATCTTTGACCAGCTACTTCACTGAGTCGTATCTTACTATATAGATGTATCTATATTTATAAAATAAAATTATAAATTCTGAAAACGTTAAAAACAAATTTCAACAATTTATATAATCAAAATTGTAAAGGATAAGAAGGTATTCAAAATGTTAGGCGGTATTAATAAATGTATTCAAAGCTCATATACTCCATTTCAACCCACATAATCTTGTCTTATTTGAATTTATTTCTTGTGTTGAGACTTATCGTTTTTGCCTTCTTTCATATTATGTTTCAATTCGTGATGTTGACTGATATCTAGTGTGGTTATGCTGTATTTGTTTTTCTTTTTCCTGACAAAAGAATTATTAGTAACTATAATACACGTATACATAAACTCTTATAATAACTCGTATATATGTGTACTAGGTAAACCATCATTTTTGTATGATAAATTGCCAACTATACGAGAAAGGTAACATTAGTGATTCTAACGGCAATGCCGATTCCAAATACCAACAAACCAGCCGCTATAAAACTTGGACTATGAAAAAAGATGAGCTATATATTTCAACTTTTAACGCATTATTAAAAATAAAATAAAAAAAACCTGGAAAGTAACAAAATCCAATTACCGGGGACTGAGGATTAGGTTCCTTTATAAAGCCTGATTTTGACATCTGCCATTTTCAGTCAAGTTGTCCACTATAAAGATATACATACATAAACAAATACAAATACAGCCTCCTCTCTCAATAAATGCTGGAATTTACTTCTTCTAACCAACTCTACAGTCATCTGTATTTTCCTGATTCAACTTTTTAAATTCATTTTATTGATCCGCCATGGGAGAAGCTCAACATCTGCCGTCAGAAATCAACAACGGTAATAGTATACTACATGTGTTCTCTGTTTCATTGATTTGTTTATAAATCATGATTAATAACAATTCAAATAATAATAATAACAATTAACCAGGTCCAAAAACAGAAGCGGCAAAATCCCCAAACAACAACACGACGTCGTCTTCTTCCTCGCCGAGTTTCATACAGTACAAATGGTGGATTCAAATGCTAATCTACGCCTTCTTCGTAATCGCCGGACAAACAGCCGGCACACTCCTCGGCAGATTATACTTCGACAAAGGCGGAAGCAGCAAATGGCTGGCCACGTTAGTACAAGTCGTCGGCTTCCCAGTTCTTCTCCCCTTTCAACTCCTGAATAAAAACAACCGCATCACCACCGGATCAAGCACCACGCCGCCGCCGCCGGCTAAAAAACCTTTCCCTTACGCTCTCGTCGGATTCTACATAACCATCGGCGTTTTTCTCGCCGCGGATTGCATGTTGTACTCAATCGGACTCCAGTATCTCCCGGTGACCACTTATACCCTAATTTGCGCCACCCAATTAGGGTTCAACGCGGTCTTCTCTTTCTTCCTCAACAAACAGAAATTCACTCCGTACATAGTCAATTCCCTCGTTCTCCTCACCATTTCCTCTGTTCTATTAGTGTTCCAAACCGACTCGGGAGATTCGAACAAAGCGTCGAAAAGCAAGTTCACGATAGGCTTCCTGTGCACCCTCGCCGCGTCCGCAGGGTACGCTCTGATGCTCTCCCTAACGCAGCTCGCGTTTCAGAGGATCATAAAGAAGGAGACGCTTCGCGCCGTCGTCGATCTGACGGTGTACCAGAGCTTGGTCGCCACGTGTGCGATTCTGATTGGGCTGTTCGCGAGTGGGGATTGGGGGAAGCTGAGTGCAGAGATGGAGGGTTATAAATCAGGGCGATTGTCCTACGTGATGAACTTGTTCTGGACGGCGGTTTCATGGCAGGTTTTCATCGTCGGCTGCACTGGTTTGATATTCCAGGTCTCGTCGCTGTTTTCGAATGTGATTAGTATTTTAGGTTTGCCGGTGGCGCCGGTTTTGGCGGTGGTTTTGCTCCGGGATAAGATGAGCGGAGTGAAGGCGATGGCGATGCTGCTGGCGATTTGGGGGTTTGTTTCTTATATGTATCAGCATTACATTGATGATTTGAAGATCAAGGAAGAAAATAAGAGATTTTGTGATGATGATGAACACGTTTCTGAAATTGGTCTTGTAAACTGAAAGATGATAGCTAATATTGATTATGCTAAATTACAATTACCTCCCTAAGGCGAAAAGTAATTACAAAACAATCCTTATATTGTTTTAGAAATGATATTCAGCCCCTTGTAGTTTGTAAACTTCTTACATCCATCCTCATACAAATGGTTGATGTAATAAATCTATAAATCTATAAGAGGTTCTTTCATATTTTTATTTTTATTTATAATATTTTATATAATTACAAGTCGGTTTCGGCTCGGATTGTGAGTAAAGGATTTGTTGCCCTAATTTTAGTAGGGGTAAATTTCACTTTAACCCCTTGTACTTTGGTTGGATGTCACTTTACCTCCTTTACTCTTAATTGTATTGATTTGTCTCCTTGTACTTTGGTTCGATATCACTTTAACCCCTTCTACTCTCAATTCATCGATTTTCTTGTATTTTGGCTCGATATCACTTTATCCCCTTCTACTCTCAATTGTATCGATTTTCCCCAATGTACTTGAAAAATTATCTCAATGTGGCTCTCGCCGTTAGTTTTTAGACCTTTAACCTTAACACCGTTTGATCTATGTTTGAAAATTACAAAACAGGCACCTCTCCCAGTTTAAATAATTAGGGTAAATTACACCCACACCCCTGAGGTATGCTTAAATAACTTTAAGGTCCCTGTGGTATCAATAATTACACTCACCCCCTTGAAACATAGTTATAAACTCTAATGGGATAGTGCATTGGATGCGTTATTACGATAGAATTCTAAGGGACTATTGGTTTCAGGAAGTGGTGGAGACAACAAAGAGTTATGAGTGATTTAAGACATATTGGGGGAGCCATATCACCACATAACTCTATGTTATCTCCACCACTAGCTAAAAGTAATAGTCCATTAGAGCCCTATCGGGATAATTTATCCAATGCATTATCCCGTTAGAGTTTCTAACTACATTTCAGGGGGTGAGTGTAATTATCGATACCATAGGGACCTTAAAATTATTTAAGCATATCACAGGGGTGTGAGTGTATTTTACCCAAATAATTATTAATAAAATAAAAAAATAAAAAAAAATTCGTGGCTGGCGTCGTGGACTATGTTTTCTCGCTGTCTTAAATTTTTTATTATTTTATTTTTTGTTGTTTTTTATATTTTTTATTTTTTAATAATTATTTAAACTGGAGGGGTGATATTTTAGTAATTTTCATACTGAAATCAAACGGTGTTAAAGTCAATGGTTTGAAAACTAACGGCGAATGCCACATTGAGACAATTTTTCAAGGGAGGGGGGCAAATCGATGCAATTGAGAATAGAAGGGGGTAAAGTGATATCCAGCCAAAGTACAAGGGGGTAAAGGGGAATTTACCCTTTTAGTAGTGCCCCGAAGCGACGCCGTTTGGTTATTGAAATATAAAACCTAGATTACTTTGTTTCTCTCTCATTTGGACGGCTACTTCATTCCATAATCAGAAGAACAGCAAAGAAGAGAAGAGGTCGGAAGAATTTTTCGGCACAGAAGAAACATAATCCAAATCTAATTCGCTGGTTATATTCTTTCGCTTCTTTTTTTACTTTTTCTAGTATCAAATCTTCAAACCTTGTTTGTGAAGATTTTCCCTTTTATACTGTTTCTCAATAATTTTATTCTCGATTTGTAGAAAACCTAATGAACAACCGAATTAAACTTTTAATCTTGGGGAACTATGTATGTATTTGTATTACTGTTTATTGATTATTTTATTTTTTCCCTTTCATGAACAGAAACTGGTGTGTGTGTGTGTGTGTGTGACTGACCTCTTTAATAATATCTGTGTTTTATTTTAGCTGATTATACTATCCATTTGCTGAATGAATGTTTGCTGTATATTCCTTTATTCAGTATCAATGGAACACGGATCATTCAACGATCCTTCACAAGGGACGTTCTCGATGACGGATGAAGACCACACGCTAGCAAATTCAATAAGATTTACTCTTAATCAAGAGTGAGTTCTTCAAACCATCTTCGTATGTATTTATATTATTATATATACTGAATAAAAGTTGAATACGAGCAAGGGTAATGTCATTGATCTGCGCTTTGTTATATCCATAATTTTAGTTAATTTACAAAAATAAAATAAACTCATTAAACATATTTCAGAACATATTTTTCATTCATCTTTTCCATTTAAGGTCTTTCATATTTAGGTATACGGAAAGTTCAATTTTGTTTGTTTGTCTCTGTTTTTTCGTCTATTTGGGGATATGTGATGCTGGTATTTGTGTCCATATGAAGGTGAGCACAGTGTTTTTGCGTGGCAATACGTAGGTTGTCAAAAAGAGTATTTAAAATAGAATTTAGTGTTTGTTAATGTAGATCTGCCTTTCATGAATATCTAGTTTCGTAATAGACTTTTTGTGTTAAATTGATTATGTTTTTGGGGATCTGTTGGTTCATGAAGTTACTAATGAGGGAATATGAAATTTGTCTTGCAGTCCAAGAGTAACATTTTGTGGTTACAGCATACCACATCCTTCTGATGCTCGGGTCAACATAAGAATACAGACGACTGGTAAAATTTATTAATCCTTTTTTATTTTGGGTAAAAAGGAAAAGAAAAAAAAACCCGATTCTTATTTCGTATTTGCATCTAATTAATGCTATCCTTTTCAAATTGTTTCAAAATCAATAAATCTTCTGGGAATGATTCTAAGAGAAGAAGTGAGACATGTTCTCAATTGGGCTTGTAAAATTAGGTGTCTTCTAATTTGCTTCATTTGTTTAAAAAAATGATTTGTGTTGTATTATGCTGGTTGTAGGTGACCCAGCACGTGAGGTATTGAAAGATTCTTGCCAGGATCAAATGCTTGTATGCCAGCATGTTAGAAGCACCTTTGATCAAGCTGTAATGGAGTTCAAGAGCAAGCAAACAATGAAATCCTTGGAATCCATGGACATTAAATCATAACAGACTTTTTTTTTTCTTTTTTGTTTTTGATGAGAGAGCTGATTTTTTCGGGTGCTATGAGACAGTTTTATCAGTTAGTCAGTTATGCTATTAGAAAAACATTTTACAGTGTCAGATTAAAGTTTGGCACATGAATTAGTAAAAACACTTGTGTCATACATCTGAATTCATCAACACTTTAATTAGACAGTTATACTATGAGAATGTGGCAGGTCATGAGCAATAATCATAAATTTTCATCTTCAGAACTTCCAAGTTTTTCTATGGTGATTTTGCCCCGAGCATATGTAATGAACTTTGTTCTAAAAGAAAAAAAGAAAGAAAAAGAAGACGAAGCTTTGTGTAGTCAGGTCTGTATAGTCAGCTCTGCGAAGTGATGGCGAGTTAGCAAACTGTGTCCTCGTTAAAAAACCATTGCAATAAAAAGTGCACCACCTGAAAGAATGCCGCAAAAATGATAAGAATTAGAAGTCTAGACACCATTTGCAAACGAGTTGTCATATGCAATGTCATATACAACTGTTAATGAAATGAGTTATTCGAACCACACATACATCTTTAAATTTGATCACAAATAAAAGTACCTTCCCAAGTTAAGGAGTGGCAGCATTACTTGCAAAATTTTGATATTTATTGCAAAGGCAATGAAGGTAGACTAAAATGCATAAACAGGACACTAGGAAGTACCTCACTGGAGGTCATTACATAAGACGACCAACGTAATTAGCTCGAGGATATTTGCTCTTCAGCTGTGGCCATTGCACAAATAATTGATCAACCATCCGTAGTTTGTATAGGAGCAATCCGCTCAATGATAGCCTCCTAACTCTAGCAATGCTCTCAACATAGAAGATGGATGACCACCTGATTCCAAATACCTGAAAGTTGCGTTATAACTTGATCAGTAATTCCAATTTCCTGCTCTCAAAAAAAATAAAAAAGTAATCGAAGTTTCCTTATTGAAACTCATGCACCAAGTAATGCCTCCTAAGGATAATAAGGCTTAACTGTCTAACAGGGTAATACAGACCTTGAAAAAGAATGCAATTACACAAAGCGGGATACAAGTTCCAGGCCCGTTGCACAAAATCTGCAAAGAAAAATACTAAATCAAGCAAACAAAACAACTAAAAACTTAAAAAGGAGTATCAGCTTAGTGAAGTGAGTGTGAGAAATATCAATACCACTTGAGGTCTGATCTTGATCATTAGCCACAAGGCGTGGGTGAGAGCAACTAAAGTTGTGCCGACTGAAGTTACGTACGACTGTCCCACCTCACGACTACGGTAAATTTGCATGAACTGGGAAGTTCCTCCCAACTCAACCTGTGCCTAACAAAAAAATCCATTTACAAATCATCAGCAAATATAACGAGACATTTCAAGGATCTTCAGAATGTCCTAGCAGCCTAATTTTTTTCTTTTTTTTCCTTTTCTGATTTCCTATCAATTGCCACATGTGGACACTTTTCAAGTTCATAGCAAACCTTCTATTGTATCACTGACACAAACCTTCACATTTCACACCCGAACTATACGTATTAAAAAAAAAAGGAATATTTTCAAGACTTCCAGTCTGACAATCTGACTCGTGTTTCACTAGAAAACTGGTATGCCTGAGTCGGACGCAAAACGAACCATACACTTCCACAGCATTAAGAGTTAAGCTATTTAGCTACAGGTATTTCACCTTGTCCATCAAAGAATCCTCCAGCACACGAGCCTTCTGAAGGCTCATATTATCAGTTGCAGCAGCAATGTAGTATCTCGGCTTAAACCTATCCATCTGCATAACAGCCAGTAGGTTTATCATTTCTGCAGTGTGACCACCTGGATTAGGATCAAACGACAAATTAATATGAAGTAAACTTCACAGTTGGAACACAAAAATAAAATTCATTCCAATGTGAGAACACTCATCAATCATCACGAATTCAATTTTCAGGCCCCGAAATATCGGATAAGAACAAGCCATGAATCGAAGAATTAGCTCACCTGAACCCAAAACTATCAGGGTACTGAGAGGTCCTGGTGGTTTATTATACAGGGGTTTGCTGCTCCGGTGGATAACATAGAAAATCCGGGCAATAATCAAGGTGGAAATACCAATTGTGAGCAGGATTGCAGCATTTAGGAATCCTACATCCATCAGAAAAACCTTGTTCCAGTGATTAAGCGACTCCTACATTTCAAATTATACAACTCAATTCAAATTGTTCACAAAAAAAGTAGAGAGAGAGAGAGATCCGTGGATTGAAGAAATAAAACTTACAGATTATGGAATTATGTGCACAACTTGAAGCATTCAACTTGAAGGATGGAATACAAAATTTATTTTTCGTGAGGGTTTTTGTGAAACATCTGAAAGCCAGATCTAATTGGCACAGACGGCAGGGCTTTGGGTACGCGGCTAGGGCTGGGTCGCCGTCGTGGAATTGCGGCGGAGATGAGATGAAACAGACGATCGGAGAAGGAGAGGGGAAACAGGGTTTCTGGTTATTTTTTACGTTTTATTATTATTATTATTATTATTATTATTATTATTATTATTATTATTATTATTATTATTATTATTATTATTATTTTAATGCCTAAATATTAATTTTTTAATGACTGTGTAACACGGTTACTTTTACCGATTAAATTGACCACGCCTATTTAGTATTTACAGTCGGTAAAATTCCCCTTCCATAAAGAGCAGAGGAGAGAGAAAGAAGAGAGAGAGAGAGAGAGAGAGAGAGAGGGAGGGGATTCGATGCCTCCCGAAACAAACAAGATAAATAAATAAATCGTCTCTTTTTGTAACCCTCTGCCTAATAAGAGTAAGCAGTTGTTGGTTCTAAGCAACCGTTTTGTCCTTTTCACAATTCACGCACACACTGAGGGTGTCACTGTGTGGAAATTGGATGGAGGCGACGCCGTCGACGTGGTTGCGCGGCCGTGGTTTGGTCGTAGGAGGCCTCAAATTTGGCCAAGTTGTTGTACGGTTCTACCCTTCCCCTTCCCAGCGTTTGCACCCAGCTTCATGTAGAATACGACACCGTAACTTCAGGTTCTTATTACGATTTTATCTCTCTCATTTTTATTTTCTGTATCTTTGATTGGTTTATCATTTGCATTGGTTAAAATTGGATTCGGTGGTGACGCTAGTCGGAATGAATCACGTTCGGTTGGAATGCTGAAATCTCTTTGAGCTGAGAAATGTATCTTGTGTCTGTTTATGGTGGAAAATTAAATTGTTCGAGAATCAAGTTTCTTAAACTTTAAGATAGCATGCTTCATATTTTCGCTTCATTTTTATAGAGAATGCCATCACAGCATGATTGCAGCTTCCTGGGAAATAAGTTCTTTTCGAATTATTTTATTTTTCTCAAGATTTGAATTCGATAATTTATTGATAAGGAATGGCATTGTTTTTAAAGAGAAATTGGAATTTGATGTCGAAACTTATTCAAAGATGTACTGACAACCGAGATTAATGGCTTATGAGATGCTCACAAAGAGATAATATAAACATTAATTCATCTGTAAACGGGCTAGAAGTCTGCTGGTCATCTTTCTGAATGTGATACCAATTCTGTAGGAAAAAAACAACTCCTGCACAATTTTGTAGTATTTTTTCCCCCTTCTCTTTAATCCCTTTCCTACTGTTGCATCATGATGTATTTGAAACCTAAATATTTGCAGTTTGAACGCTAAGAGACAACCTGCAAAGAAAATCAATCTTGAGCGTACAACAAATAGAAAGTTCCAGTCAAGTGGTGATAACGACTCTGATCCAAGCAAGTTGTCCAAAGATAGTACTATAGACACAATTCAAGAGACAGCTTCCAATGAGCAGGACCCCATCGTAATAGAAGCAGGACATGCAAACGGAAAGGATTACAACAATTCTTCTCCACCAAATGAAGTCATATCATTGGACGATGACACTATTGAGTCTGCCAGGGAATCATCGTACTCAGATGAAAATGTGAGCATTATTTTCCATCAAATTATATTTCACAATGCTCCAAAACTTTGTTCCTCTCGGACTAACTCAGAGGATTAATCGAATCTTATACCAGAAATTATAGTCAAGTGTTACTATGTATGGTGTTCATTAACCAGTTACATAGTTAAGCTTTTCATATATGTTCTCATCAAATTTCAGCTTTATACACCTACATGAATTGAGTGGACAATGATATTTGATTTTTGTTGCATAAGTGTTTTTGAAAAAATGTGGGTTATAGTTCTTATGTTGAATGCCTTCTTTGCGTGTAGCACCTTCAGCATGGTGTTTCACATAATTGGATGTTGTGAATCCATATAAGCAATATATGTTCTGCAGAAGGTTACTTTAGAAACGTGAGACATGTTAATCTTATGATTTTGCTGTTCAAGCATAATCAAGTTAATGCCAATTGTTTTACCAGTCATCAAGAAATAATAAAATCTTTATTGCCATCTTAATTTTTTTGTTGTTTTTTGTGGGTCTCTCCTCGGTGACCTTTTATTCTTCGTTATGTACTGTCATTAAAAGATGTAATTACCTGAGAACATGATTATCTATTCTTTTAAATAGTCCAGTGATATAGATGGAGGAGAGCAACTTTCAGGCATTCACCTTGAAGATTTAGTTGGGATGATAAGACATGCAGAAAAGAGTAAGTTGTGTTTCATCTTGAGGAATCTGGGCATAAACTCTTCTTTTAATTGAAAACTGAGAATGTGAATTTATCTTCTGCCACCTGAACGTTTCTTATCTTATATCTCTTGCTAATTGGATTACAGATATCCATCTTCTCAATCAAGCTCGTATACGTGCTCTTGAAGATCTTGAAAAAATTCTCAGCGAAAAAGAGGAGTTGCAGGGACAAATCAACACTTTGGAGATGAAACTGGCTGAAACTGATGAACGGCTCAAAGTGGTTGCACAAGAGAAGATACACGTGGAACTCCTGGAAGACCAGTTGGAAAAGCTGCGAAATGAATTGTCGAGTAGGGGTAGCAATGAGGAAAACACGCAAGACAAGAATAGTTCTGTTTCTTCTTCACAAATTGATCTTATCGATTCTTTTAGCCAAGAATTGGATTTGTTAAGGGCAGAGAATATGTCCCTGAAGGATGAGCTACAGGTTTTGAAGGCACAGCTTGGTAATATGAGGGAAAATGATCAACGCATTCAAATGCTGGAGGAAGAGCGGTTAACTATGGAATCTTCTTTAAAAGAATTAGAGTTTAAACTTGCTGCTTCTCATGAAGATATTTCAAAAATTTCTAGTTTGAAATCTGAATGCAAAAATTTATATGAGAAAGTAGAAGATTTGCAGAAGCTCCTAGATAAGGCAACAAAACAGGCCGATCATGCTAGTCTGGTGCTGCAGGAAAACCAAGAACTCCAAAAGAAGGTTGACTGGCTTGAGGAATCTCTAAAAGAGGCCGATGTCTATAGATTGTCAACAGAGAAAATGCAACAGTATAATGAACTAATGCAACAGAAGATAAAACTTTTGGATGAGCGCCTGCAAAGATCTGATGAAGAGATACATTCATATGTTCAGTTATATCAAGACTCTATGAAGGAATTCCAAGACACAGTTGATAATCTAAAAGAAGAAAGCAAGAAAAAGGAACAAGATACATCTGTTAATGATAAGCCTTGGGGATTTTGGAGTAACTTATTGCTTATTGTGGATGGTTGGGTTCTTGAAAAGAAGATTTCGGTGGATCAAGCTAAGCTGTTAAGAGAGATGATATGGAACAGGGATGAAGCTATATGCGATGCATATATATCGTCTAAAGAAAAGAACGAGCGTGAAATCATTACGGCATTTCTCAAATTGACATCCTCGACGACAGGGTAAGCGTAGCGTAAGATGCAATGACTCTTCACTTCATACGTAATAGACCCAGAATTTTGATTAGTACTTGCTCTCATTGTTTAGTGAAAGGTTACATGTGATACATATCGCTGCAGAGATGGCACCTGTTGCAAAGGTATGTACATACTATAAATTTAGAGTTTACCTGCGTTTGCTATAAATTTGGAGTTACTGGCAAATGTCTGTATATACTATAGATTTAGAGTTTAATGCTTCCATATTATTGAACTTAGGTAAATCCTAGTTATCTTGTGAATTGTGAGGTAAGGATTCAAGGATGAGAGGTCTGTCTTGTTCATCCAGTCCCCGCATAGACGTAAGCCTTTTAAATTTGTTAGTTTTTTCGATACTGGGCAAGAGCAATGTGGTTTTCTGGTGCTCTGGGACTTCAGGGGAATCTATCGGATATGAGTTAGGGTACCATTTGTCTAAATGCAATGTTTCATTCCCAAAGAAAGGAAGAAAATACTTTAGAGTTAGGTAGTTCATTTTTATTTCATAAGCAACTTGTTCATTTGTTGTATGCATTGCCTCCATTAACGAATAAAAAATATTTCATTTGGCTTTTTCTAGATAAAAAACTGAGAAGGTAATAGTTTCATGTTTAATCAAGAGAAGATAATGTATTTTACCTGCATAGATTATCTTGTTTACCACACATTGTTGGGAATGTAATATCTCAATATTTTAGTTTTTAATATACCCCCTCCTGATGGTGAAATTTGTGTTCCATATTACAGTGCCTTGGCATGTTTGAGTGTGTTTCTTCATATATTTCTGTATATATGATGCTTAAATCTTGGGATTGTGCAACAAAATTTGTTCATTTTACCAAATAATCACATTTGCCAATACGTTTTAATGATGCTAATTTATGACTGAAGGATTTCTTTTATTTCAATTATGTTAGGTCGGTGGGTTGGGAGATGTGGTGACTGGTCTCAGTAAAGCACTTCAGAAGAAAGGGCACCTTGTGGAGATTATTCTACCGAAATATGACTGCATGCGTCATGAACTCGTTCGGGACTTAAAGGTATTTGCCATTTGATGGATGTGCTTTACAGCCTTTACTGTTTTGCTGTAGTTTTCTTTGACACGGTCTTTCATTCTCTGCAGCTTTTGGATGTGCCTGTTGAGTCATACTTTGATGGCCATTTGTTCAAAAACAAAATCTGGGTTGGCACTGTTGAAGGTTTTCAATTATTATATTTCCAACACCTATAAATATATTCTGCTTCTTTTATTGTGACTTCAATTCTAATAATTCGTTGGCTGCAAATTTTACCATTTAGGACTTCCTGTTTACTTCATTGAGCCTCAACATCCCAGTAGATTCTTCTCGAGGGGTCAATTTTATGGAGAGCGTGATGATTTTAAGCGGTTCTCATTCTTCAGCAGGGCAGCTCTTGAGTTACTTCTTCAAGCTGGCAAGAGACCAGACATAATTCATTGTCATGATTGGCAGACTGCCTTTGTTGTATGACTACTAGAATTCTTATCAATTTCCTTTCTCTTTACTACGGTATCTTCATCTCATTTTCTTACTTCTGCTTTCCTTTTTTCTTTTCTTGTTTTGGTAGGCACCACTTTATTGGGATCTGTATGTAGCAAAAGGACTGAATTCAGCCAGAATATGTTTTACGTGTCACAATTTTGAGTATCAAGGAGCTGCACGGGCTTCTGACCTAGAATCTTGTGGTCTTGATGTTTACCAGCTCAATAGACCGGATAGGATGCAGGACAACTCAGCAAAAGACAGGGTCAACCCGGTTAAGGTAAAAAAGTTCATCTAGTACTACGCCCTATGTTGAGCTAATTTCAATCACCTCATTTTCATTTCTTCTCTTCAGGGTGCAATAGTGTTCTCTAATATCGTGACAACAGTTTCACCTTCCTACGCCCAAGAAGTCCGGACTGCTCAGGTACAAATGTTAACAGTTATTTAGATTTTTCAGTGTTGCTTCTTTGTGTAGACTTGTCTTCTAGGGTTTTCTGTTTTAATTCTTCGACTTACTACTACACTCAAGTCTGAGGCAGTTAGTTTATTTGGTGCACATCTATGTTTTGAATTGGTATAAAATCTAAAATGGGTCTCCCATTTTGTCCATTGAAATTGATATACATTCAGCAGTGTATTTCTGAAGTTCTAAGATACAATTCATGAATTATCTGCTATGTTCTTTTTGACAAAGCTAAAATATAATCAAATGCTATCATTCATGTGTGACTCTCTGCAACGAATCTACCAAATTGGAGAATCACTTATGCTGCAAATTTGTAGGTCAAATATGTAGTTTCCATTACAGAGAGCCGCATGAATATAACAATATAAAGTGACCAAGGATATTTTGAGAGTCAAAGAACCTGTAGGACTTGTTTTACCAAATTGTTTTAAATGTATTTAATTGTTGTTTTATCCTGACTAAGAAGTTTGAGTTTAGTGGGAAAACACACATATAATTAGTTGATCGTAACCAGAATAATTTATTTAATGTTTTACTTATGATATACAGGGAGGACAAGGCCTGCACGGAACACTTAATTCACATTCAAAGAAGTTTGTTGGGATTTTAAATGGAATTGATACTGATGCATGGAATCCAGCAACTGATCCACTTTTGGAAGTCCAGTATAATTCCAGTGACATTGAAGGCAAGGCAGAGAATAAAGAAGCTTTAAGAAGACAACTAGGGATTTCTTCAGCTGATCTCCGGCAACCATTGGTAAGTATAGTTTGAATTTGATGATTATCTTATTTCATCCATCTTAATTTAACTTTGTAGGTCATAAAATATATTCCACTGACTTGACGGTAACTTTTTTTATTTGTATCATGATTTACTCTCTTCGCTTGATTTCACGAAATGGAATTCTAATTACCACAAATCAGTACTATGTGGTGAATTTTTTGCATTTCATCTGTGAATGGTCAACAGTTAGCCATGCTGATATTCCATTTCTTTAAAGAATTCATCAGCAAGAACTACTGCAATCCACATTTCCAGTTAATGTATTGGCTTGACCAAGATTCTTGGCAGATAACTAGTTCCTTAATATGTGAAACAGAGTATAACCGATGAATGGTGAAAGAGCATTTCTATGTTATTATAGTTACAACGCAATTTTTGAAACAATACTTGTATTCAACTTTCAGTTTATTGTGTGCAGGTTGCTTGCATAACTAGACTGGTACCTCAAAAAGGTGTACATCTTATAAGGCATGCAATATATCGGACATTGGAGCTCGGTGGCCAGTTTGTCCTTCTTGGTTCAAGTCCAGTGCCACAAATTCAGGAAAGTTGTGTTTTCTCAATTTCGGCCTTTTTTTCCTTGCCATGGCTGGTCTGTTGGCTACATGTGTAGCTTGATAAAGTTCGCCTTAATATATAGCGGTATTTTTTAAATGTAATTGTTCCAAGGATTACTGAAGAATTATAGGTACAGTCTACAGAGTATATCTATGATTTGGTGTTTTTGTAAGTACACAATTATAAAATCGAAGTTAACAATCCGATTCAAGATCAACAGCCCCACTTCTGGGATTTGAATTGCCAACCTTTTTATTGAACAAATCATATCTTTTGACAATGAAAGTTTTCTTTTTGCAGAGGGAGTTTGAAGATATTGAGAACCATTTTAGAACTCATGAGCATGCTCGATTACTACTGAAATACGACGAGTCTCTTGCCCACTTAATATATGCTGCCTCTGACATGTTTATCATCCCATCCATCTTTGAGCCTTGTGGCCTTACACAGGTACAGTTCAGTTAGTTCCCTGTAACCTGGCAGTATGACTTGGCTGAAATTTAATTCATGTCATATTGTAATGTATGCAGATGATTGCTATGAGATATGGTGCAATCCCAATAGTTAGGAAGACAGGTGGACTAAATGACAGGTTGAACTGCAGTCGGATGAATTTAAAATTTACACTGCATATATTATTTTGCTAGTACCTGCTTAATAATTAAGTTTGTAAATCCTCTTGCAGTGTTTTCGATGTAGACGATGATACTATACCTGTCCATTTCAGAAATGGATTTACATTTTTGACAGCCGACGAGCAGGTAACTAATCTGTATTAAATTATTCTTTCGCATTTGATATTTTAGACTAAAAAGGTGTACTTTCTAACAATTTTGAGGTTACATCCCTGACTTTTCATGAATATACAGAGCTTCAATAATGCATTAGAACGTGCATTTCACCATTATAAGCACGATGCTGATGGTTGGAAACAGCTTGTACAAAAAGACATGAGGATAGATTTTAGTTGGGACACTTCATCAGTTCTGTATGAAGAACTTTATGCAAAGTCGGTTGCCAGAGCAAGGGCTGCAAATCGTACCTGAGCACAGTTCCGTTATAAAATGAAGAGAAACTAACCATCAGTCGTGATATTTGGGCGGCTGCTAAGGCTTTCATGATCTCCAATTCTTTTTTGTTACAGTCGATCAATTTTCCTTGTAAATACAATATATGGATGGGCAGGCATGAACTTTAATCTGTACATGGTGTAAATTGTGTACATGCCTTGTTCAAAATACACTGTACAAAAACATTCCTAAGAGATATACAAGCTATCATAAGTAGCGTGTTACTGAGACATAAACAAGAGATATATGCTATCATTTCTCATGATTCTGATTCCTCTTGGAAACCAAAATACGTTTGGCAGTTTGTCGAAGGCAAACATAATGACTATGGCGAGCTCGATCAAATTGTTAAGAGGTGAATCAGAAACTTGGAAAACCCCCGAGAGATTCGAGATTTCCTAGCAGCAAAAAATGAGTATACGAAAAGGTTTGTTTTTTGCTACTTATTTTCCTTTAAATAGTTATTTATATCCTTGTATCAGTCTTAATATCTGCATCTTCAATCTTCCTCATTTATCTTAATTTGTGGGGAATTCTTGACTTCGCACTATTCTTGTTTCTGATATTTGACATAAATTACTGAAGTTGACATGAGTTAGCAACAGAAAAAAATGTTCAGAATAACATTATATTCAAACAATTAAAACTTTACATCATCATTCAACAATCCGAATTTTAGTACAGACTTCACTTTCCGGGTACAAAGTTAGTGGCAAAGGCCCACGCATTGTTGTTAACGGGGTCGGCAAGGTGGTCAGCAAGGTTCTCCAACGGTCCCTTTCCGGTAACAATGGCCTGAACAAAGAATCCGAACATGGAGAACATTGCAAGCCTCCCGTTCTTTAGCTCCTTAACCTTGAGCTCGGCAAAAGCTTCCGGGTCCTCAGCAAGACCCAATGGGTCGAAGCTACCACCAGGGTAGAGTGGGTCGACAACCTCGCCGAGGGGCCCACCAGCAATTCTGTAGCCCTCGATAGCTCCCATCAATACAACCTGGACACCCCAGATGGCCAAGATGCTCTGTGCATGGACCAAGCTAGGGTTGCCCAAGTAGTCGAGCCCGCCCTCGCTGAAGATCTGAGATCCGGCCTTGAACCAAACAGCCTCACCGAATTTCACACCGTTGCGCGCCAAAAGCTCGGGGAAGACACATCCAAGAGCTCCAAGCATGGCCCACCTTGAGTGGATCACTTCAAGTTCACGGTTCTTGGCGAATGTCTCGGGGTCAGCGGAAAGTCCGGCGGTGTCCCAGCCGTAGTCACCGGGGAACTCACCGGTCAAGTAGCTAGGTGCCTCGCCGGAGAATGGGCCCAAGTACTTGACACGGTCAGGGCCGTACCATGGGCTGCTGGATGCGGCGGGCTTGGGCTTGGCGGCGGTTTTCCTCATTGAGATCCTGCCGGAGCTGGTGAACTCGGGGGTGGACTTGACTGCCTGGCCGGCGAAGGATGGGGAAGATAGAGCCATTGAAGAGGCAGCCATTGTTGCAATTTCTCAAATGAAAGACTATATATATGTATTTGCAAGGTTGTTTGTTGAATTGATGATTTTTCCAGGGCAGACATACTAAGGTATTTATATGAAGTGGCCGTTATCTGTTGATATCATTATCTGTATTCCTATTGGTAGGTGACATTTGGCAATCTTGACGTGGCATGTCCATTTGGCAACGGCTATCAGCCTATCGCTATGGAGATATGGGTATTTCATATTGGCCTATAAGGTTTTGCCAAGTGTGCGGTTGGAGAGTACTGCATGGATATTTCGCACGTGAGAAGCCAATGTGTTTGTTCTTCTCAAGGCAGGGATCATATAGAAGAAATGTTATGAAAAGGTGATTAAATATAATTACTATAGTGTAAATAATAAATTAAATTTAGTGTAAATTTTGAATATTTTGAAGTGCTAATTTTCACTAGAAGACTCACAAGTCTGCTTTCTTATAAACACAACTTGTTTCTTTTCACCGCCAGAAGGTATATATGAAGGAATACACTACACAATTACAAACTTCCGTTACATGTAATATATCTAACTTGACTGTCGGAGTCTTAAGGACGCGGAATTACCAAAACCTACTAAATCGACCATATGTTCTTCTTGCAATAAAATTCCGAAAAAAAAAATTAAATAAACCTACCTACAGAGGGAAGGCATGGTAAAAAGCTTGAAAAATGTGGAGGTAGAAAGAAAACTAGAATGCCATCGAAAATAATGATGATTTTTTATTTTCCGATTTTTTTTTGGAACAAGATTAGTATATATACGTTAGTTTCGGAAAATAATACCAATTTCTTTTCCCCGAAAATTACACTTACAATTACAATATCAATATTATTATGTATTTTATATTATAAGTGCATAAAAAATAGAATCTCTAATTTCCCCCGATATCGATAAACAATATCCGATTACTAATTTTTTATTTCAATGTATGAAATTCCGGTTCCAGATTTTCCAATTTATTTTATATATATATATATATATATATTATTTTTGTTTTGTTTTGAGAACACAGAAGAATTATGCCAGCCCTTTAATTGAACTGAAATGCTAATTGTAGCGGGACTTTTACTGAAATTGGCTTATTTGCAGCGGTACTTTTCATTTCAACTTTTTCAACTTTCTGAAAAAGTCAAAACGCTCTCAACCAAAAAAAGTCGAGAATTCAGATTTTCGACTTTTTTTGATAAATCGACTGCCCGACGACAACAAACAACCCTATGGCCGATTCTGATGACTTTTACGAGGTAAATCGAAGATTTTAGTGGAAGTTGAATTTTTTCGTCGGGACCTTCGTGTTGTGACGGGAATCCCGTTTTTTTGGAGTTCCCGTGCTGCTAAAAACGGGAAAAAAAAAAAAAAAAAAAAAAAAAAAAAAAAAAAAAAAAGGAATCGTGTTGTTGAACACGGGAAAACCATCTTCCCGTGTCCGGGAGGACGGACCTTTGTGGTTCCCGTGCCCGGGAGGACGGGAACCATGAACAATCGTCCTCCGTGGCACGGGAACCCTGTTTATTTATTATTATTTTTTTTTATATATTTTTATTTTTATATCGTTATTATATACTAATTATTATTTGTTTTATCTTAATAGGCTAGTGAGGGTGATTTTAACGATGAGTGTAGAACCGAATATGACAAAGAGTACAACGAGTACGAGGATCCCAACATGTGTTTCGATGTTCATTAAGAAACATCAACAACTACTGAGGATCATGGTCAATATTTCAATGTGGGTGTTGAGTTTGAAACTGCGAATGAATTAGTGGAGTGGGCAAAAAAATTGGCTGCTACTCTTGGTCATCGATTGATAGTAACTTCAAGCCTGGAAAACGTGTATGTAGTAATTAGATGTCATCTGTCTGGGAAGGGACGTGAAAAACGAACCGAAGGTGTGAAGCAACGGAATGTGGGAACAAAGAAATGTGGATGTCCGTTTCGTATTTACTGTAGCAAAAATCGAAACGATGGATTATGGCGAATGAATTTAAAAAATGGCAACCACACTCACCCGACGCTACCGTATCTTACCGGACAAGGACCCGATAGTCGTTTGACACCAGAAGAATACGAGGTAGTGAAGTTACTTAGAAGGAGCCACGTGAAGCCGGCATTAATCATGGATCGATTGAGAAAGGATAATCCACAGACATCAACGAGTGTGAAACATGTCTACAACCAACTTAAGAAGATGAAAAAAGAGAATATGGCGGGGAAGACTGTGATACAACACGTGATGTCGAACCTTCAAGAATCTGGATATGAATATTGGTATCGAAGTAATGAAGCTGATGATACACTTACTGATTTGATGTTCGCTGCTCCTATTTCATTGAAACTTTTGCGGTTATTCTATCACGTTATATTGATGGACTGCACTTACAAAACCAATAGGTATGTTGTTAATTAGTATTTAGTATTGTGTTATTTTACATTGATTGCATTTGATATTTATGTATTTACGTAGGTATGTGATGCCACTTTTGGAAATAATTGGAATCACTCATGTTGGTTGCAATTTTACAATTGTTGTTGCTTTCATGTCACATGAAGATGCAAACACATATGAATGGGCTTTGCGTTGTTTGAAATGTGCATTGGGGGGGGGGGGGGGGGGGGGGTACCTAATGTGATATTGACGGATCGTGAATTGGGACTCATCAAAGCAATGCCCCTAATATTTCCAGATTCCGCTCATTTCTTGTGTTTGTTTCACATCAATAGAAACGTGGAAAAAAATGCATCGAGATTTATTGGTAGTACTAAACACGGCCTTATATTTCGGCGCATACATTGGGCAAAATTAGTGGAATCAAAAACAGAAGAAGATTACTATGAAAATTACGAGGAAATGGTTAGACGCTATGGTTGTTACCCCAAATTGATATCATACCTTAACGATACTTGGCTAATATACAAGCACAAATTCGTCAAAGCATGGACTAATAACATTTTGCATTTTGGGAACACGTCGACATCTAGGTATTTTTTGTTTCATTATCGTCTTGTATTTTATATTATATTGTGGGCGTTTTTAATTATTAGTTGTTATTTTAATGACTATTAACAGGGTGGAAAGTGCTCATAAATCGTCGAAGGGTTGGATTAATGCTTCTACCGGTGCTGTGAACACCATTCATTATCAGCTCGACTCCGGGGTTGAGTATCAACTAACCAAGATCAAGGGTGAGTTTTCAAAATGCAGTTTAATCCGGTTGCACTCATCATCATCGTATCCGGTATTTCAGGGTTTGATATGCAAAGTCACACATAAAGCATTAAATTTGCTTGATGATGAGCTCGAAAAACCGGGGTTTCAAGACCCATCTCTTTGTGATCACGTTTTGTGGGATACTCATGCACTTCCTTGTGCATGCCGAATTGCGTTGAAAATCCAGCAACGTGATACATTTATATGTATGGATCTACATCCATTTTGGAGTACCATGCACGTTGAAGAACCAGAAATACCTGAAGCACAGATGGATCGTGAAACAAATATGAGAGGCCGAATAATCAGACTAGCCACGGAAGTGTTAGAAAAAGATTATATGACTCAAAAGATGACTGCTGATTACATGAATAGCACTATTCATCCAGACACCATCCACTTGGCAGAGCCTGCATATGTTATACCGAAAGGAAGGCCAAAGGATAAACCGAAGAGAGATAAATCCGGTTGGGAGTACCCACCATTCCCGCAGAAGTCGTCTACTGATGAAGAAAATGGTAAATCGTTTGCCGGTTCTAAGGGTCGAAAAAGTACTTCTACCAGAAGCCCACCATCGAAAGTAACCGATCCCGGTTCTGGTCGTGGACGAGGGCGGGTCGAGGGAGTGGTAGATCAAGTGATGAATCTACTGCCAAACAGTAACGTGCAACCCTGTAACCCCTTCACGTGGGCCCTACTAGCCAAGCCCAACTGTCGGTATAAATGAGCCAAGACAGCTGCACACCAAGCATACTCGCCGACGTGATGGAGATCGGAAGAATATCTCATCCACGTTGGCTTGAACCTGTCTACACTCCGGTCCGGGAACAAAGCCATACCGATCAAAAACGTCAAATATCCTACCACCTTCTGCCGACAAGTTCGGGACCGACTGCGCACACGCTCCACAAACTCCGACCATTTTATCCCACTATTGCCGAGCTTGGCATGCGCCTCGACCATGTCCAAATCAAGAACCTCAGCTAGCAACAACTCACACATAGGCATCTCCTCAACAGAATCACCGTGCACCGCTAGACCGTCAACACGCAACCCCAAAATCAAATGGACATCATGTAGGGTGATCGTCATCTCACCCCAAGGCATGTGGAAACTGTTGGTTTCCGGCTGCCACATCTCTATAAATGCCCCCATGAATCCCTTGTCTACATTTTTTATGTAGAAGTACTCGAGTGAGTCTAGGCCAGACTCCTCCAGTAGCTCTAACTCATCATGTCCGTAAGGAGCCATGAGTTGCTTCAACTCATGTTTCTTAAAAGCATTAAGCGTAGTAATCCTTGACTCACATCGCCCCACGCTGCGCTCCTGTAGAATTTCTAATTTAATTAGAAAAAGTATATTAAAATAAATATATTTAAAATATATAAAAATAAATATATTTAAACTTACATGTCCTGCCCAAATGTAGTAGGCAATATGACTCTTGAAACTAGGAATCATCCTCCAATCAGTCGGTCCTCCTGGAGCCGGACCATGTAACTCAAGTGGGCCACTAAAAGTGTCAAACTCGTATCGAGACTTCCGTACGCGTGCGGCCGGGACGGGAACATCATCAAAATCGCTCCCAACATGGTCATGCTCCTCCTCGTGTCCCTCGTAGGGGATACGAGAATCTGCCCCTACAGATCGAATGCTACCCGCCATAGATCTAGAACTATGATCTATGTGGGGAATCTCGTCCACGACGGGTAAATCAGTGTCGCACTCCATAACTCTCCTACGACGGTGAGATGCAGTCATACGAATGCGCTCCGCTTCCGCCATACCGAAATTTAATCTTCGGAAATTTATCCGAGCTCGAAGAAGAACCCATAAGCCCCTTCCCTTGTCCTGACGTGCCATCTGTAAAAGATAAAAAAAACTAATTGAATAAAATAATTAAAAAAAAAAAAGAAAAAAAAATTTAATTTGAATTTCCCATTCTGCTGAACACGGGAATTTGAAGAATCTTCAAGTTCCCGTGTTCTGCAGAACGGGAAACTCAAAATGTTTGAAGTACCCGTCTCCCAGAACACGGGAAACTCAAACATCTTCAAGTTCCCGTGTTCTTCAAGACGGGAACCTTAAATAATTTTTTTTTTTTTTATTTCGGAAAATTGAAATTTAAAAAATAGTTTGGATCGCCGGTTTTATAGAGAACGAAAATTTAAACGTCCCGTGTTCTGGGGCACGGGAACTCGAAGAACATTCAAGTTCCCGTGCTCTGCAGAACGGAGAATTCAAGAATTTTGAACCCTCCGTTCTGCAGAGCACGGGAACTTGAATGTTCTTCGAGTTCCCGTGCCCCAGAACACGGGTGCCGTAAATTTTTTTTTTTTCCGAGATTTTGCTAGATCTATTCCTAAACATGTGTTTTTACCTAAATTGGAAATAAAAATAATTAAAAGTAGTAGGAAATCGAAAACTTACCGGAATCGAGCCTCGTTTGTACGGTTTGAATGTCGAAAATTTTTACGAAATTTCAATTTCTAAAGAGTGTTTGGGAATAGGAGAGAGAAATTGAAAGTTGAAAAAATTAAAATGAAAAAGCTACCGCTGCAAATAAGTCAATTTCATTAAAAGCCCCGCTGCAAATAGCAAAACCCTTAATTGAATTGACTAAACTGTTAAACATCAAGTAAAGATATTTTGACTCTCAAAAAGAAAAAAAAAAGATATTTTTGGTAGCATTAAAATATAAAATATAAGGTTATGAAAATCTCAACCACGGAAATGTAGACTCACCTACCTACAAAACTTTGTTTCATTTGGAAAAAAAAAATCTAGAGAAGTGGACTACAAATTGCCAACTGGATTAGTGGGTACTATGTAATCTTGAAAACCAATGAAATAAGAGACATAGATATCACAAGATGAGACTGATTGCAGTTAGGGATGGCAGCGGGGCGGATACCCTCGAAAAAGTGCAATACCAGAACCATTACCATTTAATATAGCTCAAACCATGACCATACCAAACCCTTTTAAAAAGTTTATGGAAATACCAGAACCATTACCACAAATATCCGGGTACCACGGGTACCCATTTACCATTTAAATTATGGTAATAAAACAAAAGTAACTTTAGGTCTCGATAACGTTTAAGTAACTCTCAGAAAAGAGGAAGAAAAAAGAAAAGAAAAAAAAATTATACAAATATATCCTCCCTAAATTATTTAATACTTTATTTAAAATTTCGTAAAATTAATTTTTTTATTCATATTGTTGAATTATATATATATATATATATATATATATATATATTAAATGGTCGGGTACCCATGACCGTAAAGGTAAAACCATAACCATACCAGAACCATGACGGTTTTCTTTTCTTTTACCAAAACCACTACCAAACCCTAATGGTTTCGGTAACGGGTTTTAAACGGAGCGGATACCCGCGGATAGCTAGCGGTTCGGGTTTTTTTGCCATCCCTAATTGCAGTTCCTCTTCCCGCCTATTTATAACTACCAACTACCAATCTCTACTTTCATCATCACCCCCACTTCCTCTTTGATCAACTGATAATTAACCCCAAAAAGAAAAGGAAAAAAAAAATGGCTGCTTCTTCAATGGCTCTATCTTCTCCGTCTTTTGCTGGACAGGCTGTCAAGCTCTCTCCCGAAGTCACCGGCAATTACAGCAGGATCTCCATGAGGAAGACCTCCGCCAAGCCCAAGCCCGCTTCTTCCGGCAGCCCATGGTACGGCCCAGACCGTGTCAAGTACTTGGGCCCATTCTCCGGTGAGGCACCTAGCTATTTGACCGGCGAGTTCCCCGGCGACTACGGCTGGGACACCGCCGGACTTTCCGCTGACCCCGAAACATTCGCCAAGAACCGTGAGCTTGAGGTGATCCACTCCAGGTGGGCCATGCTTGGTGCTCTTGGATGCGTTTTCCCTGAGCTTTTGGCTCGCAACGGTGTCAAGTTCGGTGAGGCAGTCTGGTTCAAGGCCGGATCACAAATCTTCAGCGAGGGTGGGCTCGACTATTTGGGCAACCCAAGTTTGGTCCATGCTCAGAGCATATTGGCCATCTGGGGTGTGCAAGTGGTATTGATGGGAGCTATTGAGGGCTACAGAATTGCCGGTGGGCCCCTCGGTGAAGTTGTGGACCCACTTTACCCGGGTGGTAGCTTCGACCCGTTGGGTCTTGCTGAGGATCCGGAAGCTTTTGCCGAGCTAAAGGTAAAGGAGCTAAAGAACGGGAGACTAGCAATGTTCTCAATGTTCGGATTCTTTGTTCAGGCTATTGTTACCGGAAAGGGTCCGTTGGAGAATCTCGCTGACCATCTTGCTGACCCGGTCAACAACAACGCATGGGCCTTCGCCACAAACTTCGTACCCGGAAAGTGAGCTTAGGAGCACAAATTGTTGTTTGTATTGGTGTAAATGAGTGATTAGTTTTCAGCATCAAGGCTTCTGGTGTAAATTGGTTTTTATTTAATGGAAAATTGTGTTTTAACCAGTTGGCATATTTTTTTTTACTTTCCTGACGAACTGCAGTTTACATTTGGCATTTGAATTAACTGTCAAAGTGGAATCTAAATTGAGGAACAATAAATAATTTATTTAATCCAATATTTCAAATTGGGACCAATTCTTTTTTAATCACCGGCCCAATTCTACTTTAATTACTGGCCTAATTAGTTTTTAATTATCGGTCCAATTCTTTTTTAATTATTGGCCCAATTTCTTCTGACCAAGCTTCACTCTTCAGTCCGTATTTCAGCCCTTCACTCTTTTAAAACGCTGTCGTTTTTATCGTCCAAAAATCGAAATGTTAAATCACCTTTCTCGCAGTTGCATCCAACGTTTCTGCTTCGCCCAACCGTCTGTCTTCGATCCGCGGTCGTTGCTACCACCGTCGCCGTGGATACCACCGCAGTTTTCGCCGTCGTCATTCATGAAATAATCAAGGTAAGCTTTATAATCCACGTATCATCAATCTGTTTACATGATTTCACTTCCTGCAACTCACCTGCCATTGTTCATGGATAATGGATTTAGGTTATGTGCATATATACATCGGGAACTGAAGAATCAGTGATGCTTGTTGTCTAAGCTGGAATATCTTTTGTTTTCAATTGCAGAAAAATCATTTAGATTGAATTGAAATCCATCACTAGATATTCACTTGTTACCAAGCCTTCAACATTATGAATCGACTAACGAAATCGGAGAATCAAAGAATTGACATTCACACACATAATTAGTAGATACTAAGTAACCAGAATCTATTGTTTCAGCTAATGTTCGACTCGACAATTGTTTATGGCACAATTTATGAGGGGTATGGCCGAGGGAGGTCCGATTCTGTAAGTTCAGTCCCTTTAAAAATGAAGAAAAACTAACCATCAGTTGCAATATTTGGTGATTCCTATGTCGGAATCTGATCAACTGATCTAAAAATATAGTGTATAGTCTGTTTATGGCCAGACATCAACTGTACTCCGATTTTATGCATGTCTTGTTTAAATGCACTGTGTAAAAATCCCGAATTAGTCCATTGGAGATATTATATTTCAATTATATTGTTGTTCTTTCTTAAGGATTTCTATCCATTTATGCCTCTGTCTTATCTTCAATATTGAATCTTTTTTCATTTATATCTCGGTGTGTAGATAGTTTGATAGCTCTTCTAGTTTTTGCAGCTTAGTTGGTACGTGATACTCATCGGATTTGTTACTATGAATCGAGCACCGGAAAAGCAGATTCACATTCGTTGATTCCCATATAAATAGCATTATATAAAATATATCAATAATTCACAATAACTTTACATCAGCCATAATTTACACTCTTCTATGTCAACTTCACTTTCCAGGTACGAAGTTTGTGGCGAATGCCCAGGCGTTATTGTTTACTGGGTCGGCAAGATGGTCAGCAAGGTTCTCCAAAGGCCCTTTTCCGGTGACGATAGCTTGAACAAAGAATCCGAACATGGAGAACATTGCAAGTCTCCCATTCTTCAGCTCCTTTACCTTTAGCTCAGCGAAAGCTTCCGGATCCTCGGCAAGGCCCAATGGGTCGAAGCTACCACCGGGGTAGAGTGGGTCAACAACCTCACCAAGGGGCCCACCAGCAATTCTGTAGCCCTCAATAGCTCCCATCAAAACAACTTGGACACCCCAGATGGCCAATATGCTTTGAGCATGGACCAAGCTTGGGTTGCCCAAGTAGTCGAGCCCACCTTCGCTAAAGATTTGAGATCCTGCCTTGAACCAAACTGCTTCACCAAACTTGACACCGTTACGGGCCAATAGCTCGGGGAAGACGCAGCCAAGAGCACCAAGCATGGCCCACCTTGAGTGGATCACTTCAAGCTCACGGTTCTTGGAGAATGTTTCGGGGTCAGCCGAAAGCCCAGCTGTGTCCCAGCCGTAGTCACCGGGGAACTCGCCGGTCAAGTAGCTAGGGGCTTCGCCGGAGAATGGGCCCAAGTATTTGATACGGTCAGGGCCGTACCATGGGCTGCTGGATGCGGCGGGCTTGGGCTTGGCGGAGGTCTTCCTCATTGAGAACCTGCCGGAGCTGGTGAATTCGGGGGTGGACTTGACTGCCTGGCCGGCGAAAGATGGAGAAGACAAGGCCATTGAAGAGGCAGCCATTGATGGGAGGGAAGTACTGTTTGCTTGCTTGAGTGTTTAATGAGTAGAAAGAGGAAGGATGTGTTGGTGATAATGGAAGGGAAGAAAGTAGTTATTTATAGTTAGGCGCGGGAGGAGGAATGGTGGTTGATCTTATCTTGTGATATCTAGCCTATCTCTTCTTTCATTGGGTTTTCGAGATCCCATTGTATCTAAGATTTTTTTTGAAGATTTTTTGTGTGGGGGTGGACAGAGTTCTGCAAATAATATCTAGGCTGAGATTTCAATTTCGGACTTACATATTATTATAGATAATGAGCAAACACAAAAGAAAAGTCTACATTACTCCTAATAAATCACTACAAGTACATAGCAATTACAAAATCATCTTTTTATTTGAAATAAATAAATTTACCCCTAAAAACTAATTATGTGTAACAAACACTAATAGAGATTATGAAATATCTTATTTGCCCCTGAACAGCAGAAAATTGTTAAACTATCTCAACATTGAAATGGATGTTATGCCCTTGTATTATTATTATTTTTAATAATTTCACCAATCTGGTTGTTTGTATTTTAACATTGAAATTTTCATCTTTTGGTTGAGGTATTAGTTGTTTACTACTCTCTCTTTGAACATTATTTACAGTACAGTAAGAAACGCTTTAAAACATAAACTAAGTAAATAAATACTCTGTGATTGGATTGATAAAGTCCCAGTACACTTGATGTTGTGGCAATGCTTCAATATCAGGATCTCCAGATATCCACACCAGAGCTCCGGTCCCTCATCCAAGCATCTCTATTTTAATACATTAATTTCCAGCCGCACACTTGGCAGAACCTCATTGGTCAAGAGAACACACTTACTCCTCACATGAGATTCTTCCAAATTCCCAAGAGGATTAGTGGTGATAGCCGTTGCCAACTGTACATATATGCCACGTCAAGATTACCGAATATCGCCTAGCAATAGCAACCTAGATAAGGATATTCATAGATAAGCCCGATTCATATAAATACATTCCCTCGTCTGCCTTAGAAATGAACCTATCAACAAACAGCCTTTGCAAATAAATACACATTCTTTCATTTGATAATATATATACATCAATGGCTGCCTCTTCAATGGCCTTGTCTTCCCCCACTTTCGCCGGACAGGCAGTCAAATCCACCCCTGAATTCACCGGCAACGGTAGGATCTCAATGAGAAAGACCGCCGCCAAGCCCAAGCCCGCATCGTCGGGTAGCCCATGGTACGGCCCAGACCGTGTCAAATATTTGGGCCCATTCTCCGGTGAGGCCCCTAGCTATTTGACCGGCGAATTCCCCGGTGACTACGGTTGGGACACCGCTGGGCTTTCGGCTGACCCCGAAACATTCGCCAAGAATCGTGAGCTTGAAGTGATCCACTCCAGGTGGGCCATGCTTGGTGCTCTTGGCTGCGTCTTCCCCGAGCTTTTGGCACGCAACGGTGTCAAGTTCGGTGAGGCGGTCTGGTTCAAGGCCGGATCACAAATCTTCAGCGAGGGTGGGCTCGATTATTTGGGCAACCCAAGCTTGGTCCATGCTCAGAGCATATTGGCCATCTGGGGTGTGCAAGTTGTATTGATGGGAGCTATTGAGGGCTACAGAATTGCCGGTGGGCCCCTCGGTGAGGTTGTTGACCCACTTTACCCCGGTGGTAGCTTCGACCCGTTGGGCCTTGCTGAGGATCCGGAAGCTTTTGCGGAACTCAAGGTAAAGGAGCTAAAGAATGGAAGACTAGCAATGTTCTCAATGTTCGGATTCTTTGTTCAGGCTATTGTTACCGGAAAGGGTCCGTTGGAGAACCTTGCTGACCACCTTGCCGACCCCGTTAACAACAACGCATGGGCCTTCGCCACAAACTTCGTACCCGGAAAGTGAAATTAACATAGTCGAGTACTGTAAGGATCAATTCAGATCGATTAAGGATGATGTATGTAAAGTAGTGTGAATTATTGGAATAATATAATGTGGTTTTATGTGCTTCAACGATTTCGATTGTTGTTTTTCCATTCGCTGCATTCATATAAACAAACCCAAATTGAGTTAGATTACATTATATTCACAAGGAAACTATACATGAATTAAAAACAGAGGTGTACTAACATATTGATCCATGTCAGAAAGTGTATAACAAACATCGGAAATGCACTGCAGACTGCAGATTTTATATTCCTTTCTTAGATTTTTATACCAATCCAAAACAATGTTTACCAGTCATGTAATAAAACAGAGACGTGCGTACATTAGCAAGCATGTAGAGAAGCTTAATACCTGTAACCAAGCTAGCGTTACTTCACAATATGTTCATATTATTTGAAGAACTTTTCTCCGTGCGGATAATCTCAATCAGACAAAATCTCTGCTCAACAAATTCTCTGTTCATCTGCTTACTTGTCATGTCCCACGGCGGCGACAGTAGCAACCGGCGGCGACGGAAAAGTACTCTACGCCGACGTTTTGGCTGTGGCTAACCGCTAATGGCCTAATTACATCATCTAATCATACTCGCGCGGTATTTGGGCTGGGAATTTGAAGATCCAGAAGTTATGAGCCCAACGGAAGTGTTCAGAAATCTCTCTCTCTCTCTCTTATTTCTCTGTCTTCTTCTACCTTCTTCGGTTCTTCACTATTTCCTATTTCTTATCACTGTTCTATCTTAATTTCTGAAAATTATATATAAAAAACCTCCCACTTCTGCATGTTGTTCTTTAAACAGTCTCTCTTGAGATCGGATTTGATGAGATTCGGTGTGCACACCATCTGTTTGATGAAATTTCTGTTCTAACGAAATTTGGCATCTTGCAAACTTTTTAGTAACAGAGGTATTAGAAAAACTAAGATCAACCAATAAAATTATTTCTTCCATTAGATCAAACCCATTTACACACAGAGGCATTGCTTTAATGCTCAATACTGATCACTCATTTACACTAGAGAATTAACAACAATTGTGGGCTCACATTATCCCAACTGAAAACACATTTACTTTCCCGGTACGAAGTTTGTGGCGAAAGCCCAGGCATTGTTGTTAACTGGATCCGCTAGGTGGTCGGCAAGGTTTTCCAATGGTCCCTTTCCGGTAACGATGGCTTGAACGAAGAATCCGAACATGGAGAACATTGCGAGTCTCCCATTCTTTAGTTCCTTAACCTTTAGCTCGGCAAAAGCTTCCGGATCCTCAGCAAGTCCTAATGGATCGAAGCTACCGCCAGGATAAAGTGGGTCGACCACCTCGCCGAGGGGCCCACCGGCAATTCTGTAGCCCTCAATAGCTCCCATCAATACAACTTGCACACCCCAGATGGCCAATATGCTCTGGGCATGGACCAAGCTTGGGTTGCCCAAGTAGTCGAGCCCACCTTCGCTGAAGATTTGTGATCCGGCCTTGAACCAAACAGCCTCACCGAATTTCACACCGTTGCGAGCCAAAAGCTCGGGGAAGACACATCCAAGAGCACCAAGCATGGCCCACCTGGAGTGGATCACTTCAAGTTCACGGTTCTTGGCGAATGTCTCGGGGTCGGCGGAAAGTCCGGCGGTGTCCCAGCCGTAGTCGCCGGGGAACTCACCGGTCAAGTAGCTAGGTGCCTCACCGGAGAATGGGCCCAAGTACTTGACACGGTCAGGACCGTACCATGGGCTGCTGGATGCGGCAGGCTTGGGCTTGGCGGAGGTCTTCCTCATTGAGAACCTGCCGGAGCTGGTGAATTCGGGGGTGGACTTGACTGCCTGTCCGGCGAAAGATGGGGAAGATAGAGCCATTGAAGAGGCAGCCATCGAAGGAAAGAGAAGTGTTTTCTTTTACTTGGGTTTGTGTGTTGAAAGAGGAAGTGTTGGTGATGATGAAAAGAAAGATGGTAGTTATATTTATAGGTAGGCCGGAGGAGAAATGGGGATCAAATCTTATCTTTTGAGAGATCTAGCATATCTCTTCTTTCATTGGGTTCTCAAGATCTCTCAAGTTTGATTTCTTCACTGTTTTTATTTCAACAATTAAAATCAGAACTAAAACAAATGCAGCCAACTGCATAATTTACTGAATGATGACTTTCTTTTTATCTAGGGCAAAGTTACTAAATTGAGAATATCGACAATTTTTATTTTTTTACTACTAGTTTGAGGATATCAGTCATGTCATGCAATAGTTTGAAATTGGCTACTCTACATTATCTGAAATAAGATAATTAATCCCCTAATAAATAAACAACCTTACAATTACACCCCTAATAGTTACAGGGGCAAAATTTGAATTATAAGAGAAATATTCTTGTACTTATTGACATCGTATGGAGGAAAATTATAGTGTTTTTTTTTTTTTTGACCTTGATCTTAAGTAATTGTTTTGTAATTTACCCTTGAAATTGTGATCTTTTGGTTCACTTGATGATGGTGACTCATTTCTTGTTCTTCCCTCAAAATCTTATGCATGTGGCAATGCTTCAGTATCAGGATCTCCAGATATCCACATTACTCATTAGAGCTTCACATCCAAGCATCTCTATTTTCACACACATGCAGCATTCTCCAGCCACACACTTGGCAAAACCTCATTGGTCAGAAGCCCATGCTCACAATCACCTCTTCTTCATGTGATTCATACAACCTCATGTATGATGGCTCCAAAAATAATCAAAGAGTATTAGTGGCGATAGCCGTTGCCAAATGGACATACATATATGCCACATCAAGATTTCCAAATGCCACCTGTATATCACTACCAATCTAGATAATGATATTGATCACAGATAAGGGCTCTCATATCATAACCCAATACATATAAATACCTTACCTTACCTGCCTTAGAAATCAACCCAACGAAAACAATTATTTGCAAATACAGTATATTCCATTTTGAATTATACAACAATGGCTGCCTCTTCAATGGCCTTGTCTTCTCCATCTTTCGTCGGACAGGCAGTCAAATCCACCCCCGAATTCACGAGCACCGGCCGGATCTCAATGAGGAAGACCGCCGCCAAGCCCAAGCCAGCCTCTTCCGGCAGCCCATGGTACGGTCCTGACCGTGTCAAATACTTGGGCCCATTCTCCGGCGAGGCACCTAGCTACTTGACCGGCGAGTTCCCCGGCGACTACGGCTGGGACACCGCCGGACTTTCAGCTGACCCTGAAACATTCTCCAAGAACCGTGAACTTGAAGTGATCCACTCCAGATGGGCCATGCTTGGTGCTCTTGGCTGCGTTTTCCCCGAGCTATTGGCTCGCAACGGTGTTAAGTTCGGTGAAGCAGTCTGGTTCAAGGCCGGATCACAAATCTTTAGCGAAGGTGGTCTCGATTATTTGGGCAACCCAAGCTTGGTCCATGCTCAGAGCATATTGGCCATATGGGGTGTCCAGGTTGTATTGATGGGAGCTATTGAGGGCTACAGAATTGCCGGTGGGCCCCTCGGTGAGGTGGTCGACCCACTATACCCCGGTGGTAGCTTCGACCCATTGGGTCTTGCTGAGGATCCGGAAGCCTTCGCTGAGCTAAAGGTAAAGGAGCTAAAGAATGGAAGACTCGCAATGTTCTCAATGTTTGGATTCTTTGTTCAAGCTATCGTCACCGGAAAGGGTCCATTAGAGAACCTTGCCGACCACCTTGCGGACCCGGTCAACAACAACGCATGGGCCTTCGCCACAAACTTCGTACCCGGAAAGTGAAATTTAACATAGAAGAGTAATGAATTTGGATTGATTAAGGATGATGCAAAGTTATTGTGAATTATTGGAATATTATATATATATAATGCTATTTTTATGGGCTTCAACGAATGTGAATGTGCATCTATGGTGCTGCATTTGTATTAGCAGAAACTTGAAGAGTATATAATATAGCTGTCAAAAAATCTCTGCCAAGATAAACGAAAGAGATTGAAAACAAATATATATAGCATAAATGGATATAAATCATTAGTAAAGAAAAAAGAACATGTTTATTTTTTAATATCAAATGTATACCTCATGTGTTTCCATATGCTTCGATATGACACTGTTGAATTAAGCTGAACGATGGTCTGGAATGGGTATCGATCGAAGAAGAAAAAGCAGAATTGGGGAATTAGGGCTCAAGTCGCAGAATTGGGTGTTGCAGAATACGACGACGTTTTGGCGCCCGGTTTTAGGCTGCTGAAGACTCGAACAATTTCAAGTAAAAGACGACTGGGCCTTGTGGGTCAAATTTATTGGGCTAAACTGGAAATAAATAAAGGGGTCTTAAGATATAAGTTTCTGGTGACAAATCTTATTAGAACTAAATGACATGCATAATTAAAATTTGATTTACATTCTTTATCAAAATTCATTCTAAAAATGCCCCTCACTCACAAAATTCGAAATTAAGTCAGATTATAAATATTCTATGATGATCTATGCTATTATTTAACATTTTTAATTTGCATCTAGCATTTTCGTTATTTTTTCTTTACGTAGAATATGTCTATCTTTTTTTTTTCTACATAATATACAAAATTATGAATTTTTATTTTTTTTCTACATAATATTCAAAATTATGATTTTTTTAAAAAAAAAATCCGAGTTATTTGCAGACACCCCTAGAAACCGTAGTAATCCGTAGTCACCCACAGACATCTTGAAACCTGAAATCCTCCTTTGAAACCCTTCTCCTTTGAACCCTAGCCGTCAGCCCGTCAGCCGCCAGACACTCATAGACACTCACAGACATCTATAGACATCAAAATCGAAAAAATTTAGATTCGTCCCACCAAACCCTAGATCCGCCCCACCAACCCTAGATCCGCCCCAACACCGCCGCCGCACAGCCTTTGCGAACCTCCGATCCGCCGCACAACCCCTAACTCGCTGCCTCCACCACGACCCCATCCACCGCCGCACAGCCCATGCCGTCGCGCCTCCACCATCGTTGCTGCTGGTTCCTCTCCTATCAACGCCGGCAACGGCCTTCGATCGTGCTTCTACAGGAGAAAAAAAGAGATATAGTGAGATGAGAGGAAGGGAGATAGAGAGAGAGAGAGAGAGAGAGAGAGAGAGAGAGAGAGAGAGAGAGAGAGAGAGAGAGAGAGAGAGAGAGAGAGAGAGAGAGAGAGAGAGAGAGAGAGAGAGAGAGAGAGAGAGAGAGAGAGAGAGAGAGAGAGAGAGAGAGAGAGAGAGAGAGAGAGAGAGGATGGAGAGGGAGAGAGAACGTGAGAGAAGAAATATAGAGGGGGAGAGAACGTGACAGAAAAAAATAAAAAAGAAGAAAAATAAATGTTAATTGAAGAAACGTGACTGTAAAAATTATAGGATTTAAAGTATAAGGGCAAGATGGGAATAATAAAAAAATTAGGGATGTGGCTCATATATTATTTCACACTAAGGATTTAATTAAAAAATTTGATTTGAATTTGTCATTTAGTTCAAATTAAGTTTCGTTTGAGAGACTCCTGGCATACTACCCCATAAATAAAATACCTAGAGCCCAGTATTAAGCTTCATACCACGTGGCGCTGCCAGCTAAGCTACAGCTTATCTGATTGGATAAGGCTCAATAAGCTGAGTCAGCAATATTAGTTAGTTAGATTAGTTCTATAAATAGCTTGTTGTTAACATATCAGTGTAATTAATGAGAATTAATATTTCCAAATATTATAGTCTTCTTCTTCAATGCGCTCTCTCTCTCTCTCTCACATCCATTAATGGCAGTTACGGTTAGGGTTAGGGTTTGAGCTGAGCTTCAATACCCAGTTATTAGAGTAAAGGAATCTCCCTAATCGTTCTCTTCTGACACCGCAGTCGTGGCATCCACCATCGCCTCCGTCACCGTGTTCATGACATCACATCACCGGCGTTCCCTAAGCGAGCCTCTTTATAAAACAATTCATTGTTAGGGCTTCGATTTTCTGTATGTAATGAAAATAACATATTTTTCCTACAACTTTGCAGCTCATAGAACAAGCTAAACAATATCAGTGATTATTTAAGGGAATTGCTTTTTGCAATTTGAAAATTGCTATTTGCGGTTTATAACAAAACTCCCCAAAAAAACACTTTATTTCACTAAAACCCCAAAACTTTTCAAAAAAATCCAAAAACCCCCCAAACGCGTAAAAGCCCAACTTGGGCGCCCATTCATGCAGTGCAGGGCCAAATTGGGCGTGCAAGCTGCATTTGAGCGCCCGAGTTGGGTGTCCAGTGCAAAATTTTTTTTTTTTTTTTTAAATGTTCGAGCGCCCAAGATGGGCGCCTATCTTGGGCGTTCGACCATTTTTTTGCGAAAAAAAAAGCCTTAGGCTTTTTAACATGAAATTGGTTCCGTAATCGACCTACCCAATGCATATTACACATAAAAAAGTCGAAATTACATCAAAAAATCGAAGCCCAACCCTTCTTCAAGCTTGATTTCGAATTTTTGAATGTTTTTCTTTTTTTTTGCTATTTGCAGTTATGGGGGGCTTTTGAATATTTTTAAAAGTTTTGGGGGATTTTGTTATAAATCGCGAATAGCAATTTTGTGACCGCAAATAGCATTTCATTTATTTAATATGACCATAACTTAAATGCATGAACAATGGTAGGTGATCACTCTGTTATATTTTAGCAGGTCCGCTGATATTCTTGGTCGGAAGCTGATACAGCTATTTGATATTAAAAATTGTGACATGTAATAAAACAAAATCCAACTGATGTTCCGCCTTCTCTCAACCCCGACGTGCAAGCCATCTTTTCGGGATTCTCTAAGGAACAAATTCAGCAATTGACCACTGCCATGGCTTCTATGTCTCAGAGTAAGAGTGATATTTATGCAAATGCAGCAGGTAGTTATCCCTCTATTAATTATGTTTCGTCGAATTGCTGGATTTTAGATAGTGGGGCTACGGATCATATCACCTCAGATTCTTCATTACTCGTTCACAAACACACACCACACACACCTCACGTTAATTTACCCACCGGTTCTACTGCCTCTATTCATTCTACCGGCACAATTTACTTCAATAAAGATATTTCTCTAAAAGATGTTCTCCACGTGCCTTCTTTTCAATTAAATCTGATATCCGCCAGTAAAATCACCAAGACCTTGAATTGTTGTGTAATTCTTTTTCCAAATTATTGTATTTTGCAGGACTTGGCTACGGGGAAGATGATTGGTTGGGGTAAGCAAAGTGGAGGTCTATACTTCATGTCACCAGGTCCCGATGCACCCCTCGTACATCATACCCACACCAACAAGCATACATGGCACGTGCTAGTCGTTGCGTTTTTGTCGGATATCTTACTGGTAAAAAAGGTTACAAATTATTCGATTTATCCACTAATAATTTTTTTACTAGTCGAGACGTCAAATTTTATGAAAATACCTTTCCTTTTCAACCAAAAAATCCACCATTACCTAACCCGAGTCCTCCCCATTTTTATCCTCTAAACACCATCTCATCTACCGCTGAACCTCCTTCCGTTGACGAACCACAATTGGTAACAGACCTTTCAGGCCCAGAACAATCCATATCCATGGATGTTGAGCTACCCGAATATTCCACCATTCCATCAATCCAAACTGAGCCACTTGAACCACCACCTGCACCCATAACCCGCCACTCTGATCGAACGCGCATACGGCCGGCCTGGCATGCAGATTATTCTATGAACTTTGCTCAAACTACTTCCAACCAATTATCATCTCCGTTGTCTGGTCTTCATCGAGGTACAAAACATCCCATCTCTCAATCTTTGTCTTATTCACGCATTTCTCCTTCACATTTTTCTTTTCTTGCAAGCATATCTAGCCACCGTGAGCCCACTAACTATTCTCAGGCAATTCTCGATCCAAAATGGAGAGATGCTATGCAGTCCGAACTTGATGCACTCATTCATAATAATACATGGCAGCTTGTTCCTTTACCTCATGGACATCGGCCGATTGGTTGTAGATGGGTCTACAAAATCAAATACAATTCGGATGGATCAATCGAACGATACAAGGCTCGTCTTGTTGCTAAGGGTTATACACAAATTGAAGGGGTAGACTATTTGGAAACATTTTCCCCTACTGCTAAACTCACTACTATGCGGTGCATCCTAGCTGTTGCTTCTTCTCGAAATTGGTTCCTCCATCAAATGGATGTCCAAAATGCGTTCCTTCACGGCGATCTCGATGAAGAAGTTTATATGGACGTTCCCCTTGGACTTCGCCGACAGGGGGAGAATATTGTATGTCGGCTCCATAAATCCATCTACGGTTTAAAACAGGCTTCACGTAATTGGTTTGCCAAATTCTCTCATGCCATTCAAAAGGCCGGATTTGATCAATCCGAAGCTGATTATTCCTTATTCACAAAATCTGAAGGGAACTCATTTACCGCAGTTCTTATTTACGTGGACGACATCATTGTCACCGGGAATAATGAGCAAGCCATTAAGTCTCTCAAGGAGTTTCTCCATCGACAATTTCGCATCAAAGATCTTGGTGACTTAAAATATTTCCTAGGAATTGAAGTTTCTCGATCTCATAAAGGAATATTCATTTCTCAAAGGAAATACGCATTAGATGTTTTAAAAGATGTTGGTTTACTAGGATCTCGACCTCATTCATTTCCGATGGAGGAACATTTGAAGTTAAACTCGGACGAGGGTGATTTACTACATGATCCTACAAAATACCGTAGGCTTGTAGGAAAATTGATTTATCTTACGGTGACGAGGCCTGATATATTGTATTCCGTACAAATTCTAAGTCAATTTATGCAAAGCCCTCGAAAGCCACATTGGGAAGCTGCCTTAAGGATATTGAGATTTCTTAAAGGGAATCCTGGTCAAGGGCTACTCTTTTCATCATCCAGTGATCTTACATTAAAAGCCTATTGCGATTCGGATTGGGCAGGGTGTACGATGACTCGACGATCTGTTTCGGGGTATTGTATTTTTTTAGGAAACTCTTTAATTTCATGGAAGTCAAAGAAACAGACAAGTGTGGCACGTTCATCCCCAGAAGCAGAATATCGTGCAATGGCGACGACGTGCTTGGAAATTACATGGATACGATATATCTTGCAAGACCTGAAGATCATACAAAATCAGCCAGCTACCTTATTTTGTGACAATCAAGCAGCTCTCCACATCGCCAGAAATCCTGTCTTCCACGAACGAACTAAACATATAGAAATCGATTGTCACATTGTTCGAGAAAAACTACGAACTGGCGTCATCTCTACATCCTATGTACCATCACGTTCTCAACTCGCAGATATCTTTAGTAAGCCTTTAGGAAGCGAGCAATTCCGCTTCTTAAGAGACAAGTTGGGACTTCATGATATTCACTCGCCAACTTGAGGGGGAGTGTTGGAACAAATCCCACGATTTGTGCCGTGATATACATATATTAATTGCTGTATATTTGCCCTGTAATTAACCTTGATTATAGCATAGAATATTGAGGTCAATATCATTCCTAGAATAGATTCTCGTATGTATCTATATATTGATCTTTGTAATCACAAAATACATATACAAAAATCCATTCTTATTATTCTTATCAGTATTTAACATAAGACTTTGGATATATGCATGTTATCCCTTTCAAAAATAAATGTTTGATAATATATAGTTGAAAACCTTAAATGATAATAATTCAAGAAGCCAATGAAGAGAGAGGTATTAAAAACTTAGATCAACCATTAGATCAAACACATTTACACCAGATGCCTATCAGTAATGTTGAAAACTAGTCACTCATTTACACAAGAAAATTAAGAACAATTTGTGGTCTCACACATTATCTCCACTGAGAAATCATTCACTTTCCGGGTACGAAGTTTGTTGCAAAGGCCCATGCGTTGTTGTTAACCGGGTCGGCAAGGTGGTCGGCAAGGTTCTCCAACGGTCCCTTTCCGGTAACAATGGCCTGAACAAAGAATCCGAACATTGAGAACATTGCTAGTCTTCCATTCTTGAGCTCTTTAACCTTTAGCTCGGCGAAGGCTTCCGGATCCTCGGCAAGGCCCAATGGGTCGAAGCTACCACCGGGGTAGAGTGGGTCGACCACCTCACCGAGGGGCCCACCGGCAATTCTGTAGCCCTCAATAGCTCCCATCAATACAACCTGGACACCCCAGATGGCCAAGATGCTCTGGGCATGGACCAAGCTTGGGTTGCCCAAATAATCGAGCCCACCTTCGCTAAAGATTTGTGATCCGGCCTTGAACCAAACTGCTTCACCGAACTTGACACCGTTGCGGGCCAATAGCTCGGGGAAGACGCATCCAAGAGCACCAAGCATGGCCCACCTTGAGTGGATCACTTCAAGCTCCCGGTTCTTGGCGAATGTTTCGGGGTCAGCCGAAAGTCCGGCGGTGTCCCAACCGTAGTCGCCGGCGAACTCACCGGTCAAGTAGCTAGGTGCCTCTCCTGAGAATGGGCCCAAGTACTTGACACGGTCCGGGCCGTACCATGGGCTGCCGGAAGAGGCGGGCTTGGGCTTGGGCTTGGCAGAGGTCTTCCTCATTGAGATCCTGCCGGTGCTCGTAAATTCGGGGGTGGACTTGACTGCCTGTCCGGCGAAAGATGGAGAAGATAGAGCCATCGAAGAGGCAGCCATTGAAACAACAAAAGTGTATTGTTTTGATGGATTATGAATTGAAAGAGGAAGTATTGGTGGTGATGAAAGGGAAGATGGTAGCTGGTAGTTATTTATAGGGGGGGATTTTATCTTGTGATATCTGATATCTCTTCTTCCATTGGGTTTCGAAGATATCGTTTTTTCGTCGAAGTTTGTAAATGTATCCTAAGCCTGCGGTTGAGATTAAAGTTATGCCAACAAAATCGATCCTTCCTAGGTTGAGAGTATTTTTTCTATGCACTTTACCTTTCAATGGTATCAAAACTATACTCACTTGATAATAGTTGCATAACAGTTTAATCAATTCTTAAAAGAAGTGGCATTAATTCTTCAGAGAAGGTAATTATACATTGATCAGAATACAGATACCGAACAAAGAACGACAGAAAAGTTGAGGTCGAACTTGATCGTGAATATTAATAATATTACTAATTTATTTCTCATCAATTTGTTTTAGTGAACTGATGCTGCTCTACTAGTTGTAAAGAGAATATTGAGCAGGAGCAATTAAACCGCAAATTCTTTTACGAACAAACACCAATATAACTCGTTTGTTCTTCGTCTTTACGGTATGGTGAATTTATTTTTATCTAAAAATTAAACCATGTAATTGAAAAATTATGATCTTATGGTTAATGTATTTACTTTAAATACCAACTGGATATCAGATCTCATTCATTGGGACACTATATTCAGTATAGCCAGAAAAACTCCAAACAGATTCATCAATTCTTGATATTAATTTGGTGTTTAATTTATTTTTGTTACATGTTTTTGTCTTTTACCTCAATATCTTATGCATGTGGCAATGCTTCAATTTCAGGATACCTGGTTATCCACAGCAGAACTCCTCTCAACCAAGCATCTCTGATTTTCCAGCTGCACACTTGGCAAAACCTCATTGGTCAAAAATAACATACTCATATGATTCTTGAGTCATCATGTCTAAAAAAATATCCAAACAAGGTTAGTGGTGGTTGTGGTAGCAACTGCCAAATGGATATGCCACGTCACGATTACCAAATGTCACCTACCAATAGGAATCCAGATGATGATATCCATATAGATAAAGACTCTCATCTCCACAATTCATATAAATACCTTACTACGACTACCATGGAAAATCACCCATTCAACAAACAACCTTGCAAAATACAGTATATTTCATTTTGAAAAATACCAACAATGGCTGCCTCTTCAATGGCTCTATCTTCCCCATCTTTCGCCGGACAGGCAGTCAGGCTCTCTCCCGAAATCACCACCACCGGCAGATTCTCAATGAGGAAGACCGCCGCCAAGCCCAAGCCCGCCGCATCCAGCAGCCCATGGTACGGCCCTGACCGTGTCAAGTACTTGGGCCCATTCTCCGGTGAGGCACCTAGCTACTTGACCGGTGAGTTCCCCGGTGACTACGGCTGGGACACCGCCGGACTTTCCGCTGACCCCGAGACATTCGCCAAGAACCGTGAACTTGAAGTGATCCACTCCAGGTGGGCCATGCTTGGTGCTCTTGGATGCGTCTTCCCCGAACTTTTGGCGCGCAACGGTGTTAAATTCGGTGAGGCTGTTTGGTTCAAGGCCGGATCTCAGATCTTCAGCGAGGGTGGACTCGACTACTTGGGCAACCCTAGCTTGGTCCATGCCCAGAGCATCTTGGCCATATGGGGTGTCCAGGTTGTATTGATGGGAGCTATTGAGGGTTACAGAATTGCCGGTGGGCCCCTCGGAGAGGTTGTTGACCCACTTTACCCCGGTGGTAGCTTCGACCCATTGGGTCTTGCTGAGGACCCGGAAGCTTTTGCCGAGCTAAAGGTTAAGGAGCTCAAGAACGGAAGACTAGCAATGTTCTCAATGTTCGGATTCTTTGTTCAGGCTATTGTTACCGGAAAGGGACCCTTGGAGAACCTTGCCGACCACCTTGCAGACCCGGTTAACAACAACGCATGGGCCTTTGCCACAAACTTCGTACCCGGAAAGTAAATGAGTTTTCAGTGGGGATAATGGGATTCCATGTTTGTTCTTGCTTTTTTTTTTTTTTTTTGTGTAAATGTGTGGTTGTTTTTCAAGCACTAATTAATGAGATGCCTCTGGTGTAAAATGGGTTTGATTTAATTGAATGCATTTAAGCTTTTGGTTTCTAATATCAGTACCTCTCTGAATTTGGTTTCTTGAACTTATGATTGAATATGCAGAGTAATAAAAAACGTTAAAACAAGTGAAGTCGCTCTAGCGTGCTGACACGATTCAAAAATAAATCGGCCTCAAATGCCAATATCGAGTCCAATTTCACCCAAATTATTCATCATCAATACCCCCAGGCCCCAATATGTAAAGCCCTAAATTCAATCGGCATAAAAACAAAATCTAAAACCCTAATTTCGTCAATTGACAATTATACTTGACTTGTCTCTCTGCCCCCGGGAAGAATCAATTGCCGAAGTTTCAGAATGCAAAGACCAACTTCCCCACACACCCGATTTTTCACCTCTCTCAAACACCTCGAGAAAAGACTCAAACTTGAAAACCACCCATCGGCAACCTCCACGCTTTCCCCACCACCACCGCCGCCGCTGCTGTCACCTCCCACAGCATCACAAGGAATTGTCAACAGTTCCCAGCAAACAGATTCCCTCGGTACCCCTATATACCTCAACTGCAACCACTCCTGCACCGCCAATACAACAAGCTGCTCAAACCTCCAAGAAAGTGAAGCCCCACAAGAATTTCTGCCAAAATCCCCCAATTTCCCACCAACCCATCACAGTTCACCTCGCGAAAATCAAGCCCAATTCCATGAAAACGTTGATCTAGCCGGAGAAACGTCCGATATTGATGACGATATTGAGATGTTGATGCAGCTATTGAATCCGTCCAATCAAAAGGCGGGGGTTAATTGCGTGGATTGTGATGATGGGTTTTACGGGAAGATCGTAGGGGTGAAGGGGCCGAAGAGTGGGAAGGAAGTGGAGAGATTAGAGGGGTGGATTGAGCATTTCTTGAATGGTGGGAAGAAGAAATTAGAGCCATTTGCTATGGCGCATTTGCTCCTAGGAAAAGCTGCTTTTGTGCAGTCGGATGATGATTGTAATGGTTTTGGAGAGTTTATCTTTCCCTCTACCATCGGTGAGTTCTTGCGGAATGACCCGCCGATTGATTAGGTTTGTTTTCAGTTCGAATTCAGTGTTGTGGAAATAATATCTGGTTGCTGTAACCAGTTTGTACTTTGTTGTACAATTTTCTAGCAGTAGGATTGACCCAGTTGCTCCTGCGTTTCGTCGCATGAATTTGGGAGGTTAAAAAATAAAATTAAAAAGAAAAAAATAAAGAGGGAAATTAAAAATAAAAATAAAGAAAAAATAAAAATAAAAAGAGGGAAATAAAAAATAAAATTAGAAAGAAATAAAAGAGGGAAATTAATACAATGAAAAAGAAGAAAAGAGGGAAATTAAAAAATAAGTTGAAAAGAAAAAAAGAGGGAAATTAAAAAAAAAGTTAAAGAGAAAAAAAGAGGGAAATTAAAAATAAAAAATCGTATGAATTTGGGAGATTGAAAAATAAAAAAAGAGGGAAATTAAAAATAAAATAAAATAAATAAAAAAGAAGAAAAGAGGTAAATTAAAAAATAAAATAAAATAATAAAAAATAAAATAAAACATAAAAGAGAAAGAGAAAGAGAAAGGGGGAATTTAAAATAAAATTAAAAGGAAAAAAGAGGCAAATTAGAAATAAAAAAATCGTATGAATTTGAGGGAAATTTAAAATAAAATAAAAAAGAAATTAAAAAGAAGATAAGATGGAAATTAAAAATAAAATAAAAAAGAAATTAAAAAGAAGAAAAGTGGGAAAGAGGGAAATTAAAAATAAAATAAAAAAGAAATTAAAAATAAGAAAAGAGGGAAATTAAAAATAAAATAAAAAGGAAATTAAAAAGAGAAAAGCGGGAAATTAAAAATAAAAAATCGTATTAATTTGGGAGATTTAAAAGCAAAATTTTTTAAAAAAAAAGAGAGGGAAATTAAAAAAAAATCGTATGAATTTGGGAGATTAAAAAGCAAAAAATATAAATTTGAGGGAAATTTAAAATAAAATAAAAAAGAAATTAAAAAGAAGAAAAGAGGGAAATTAAAAATAAAATAAAATAAAAATTAAAAAGAAGAAAAGAGGGAAAATAAAAATAAAATTAAAAAGAAATTAAAAAGAAGAAAAGAGGGAAATTAAAAATAAAATAAAAAAGAAATTAAAAAGAGAAAAGAGGGAAATTAAAAATAAAATAAAAAGGAAATTAAAAAGAGAAAAGCGGGAAATAAAAAAAAAATCGTATGAATTTGGGAGATTAAAAAGCAAAAATAAAAAAAATATATTAAAAAGAAAACAGAGGGAAATTAAAAAAAAAATCGTATGAATTTGGGAGATTAAAAAGCAAAAAAAAATTCAAAGTTGACAGCTGTGGGATTTGAACCCACGCCCTTTCGGACCAGAGCCTAAATCTGGCGCCTTAGACCACTCGGCCAAACTGTCGTTGTTGTAAATGTTGCTTAGGTATTTAATATGTATGTTCATATTTATTTGTTGCAATTTGTAGTTATATTTATATATATTTAGGGTAAATTCCACTTGCCCCCTTGTACTTTGACTCGATATCGCTTTACCCCCTTCTACTCTCAATTGCATCGATTTGCCGCCTTGTACTTGAAAAAAATTCTCAATGTAGCACTCGCTGTTAGTTTTCAGACCTTTAACATTAACATCGTTTGATCTAAGTCTAAAAATTAAAAAAATAATCCTTCCCAGTTTAAATAATTATTAAAAAAATGAAAAAAATAAATTATGCCAGCCATCGTTGACTATGCTTTCTCGTTATATTGAATTTATTATTATTATTATTATTATTATTATTATTATTATTATTATTATTATTATTATTATTATTATTATTATTATTATTATAATAATTATTATTATTATTATTATTATTGTTATTATTATTATTATTATTATTATTATTATTATTATTATTATTATTATTATTATTATTATTATTATTATTATTATTATTATTATTATTATTATTATTATTATTAATTTGTTTTTTAATAATTATTTAAACTAGGATGGGTGACGGTTTGTAATTTCAGAGCTTAGACTAAACGGTGTTAAGATTAAATATTTGACAACTAACGGCGATGACCACATTGAGATAATTTTTCAAATAAACGGGGGCAAATTGATACAATCAATAGTAAAATGGAGTAAAATGATATCGAGCCAAAGTAAAGGGGAAACTGAAATTTACCTCTATATTTATACCGCTTATTTACTGCTATTTTGTTAACAAAAACTACTCTTATCGTATTTCTTTCTAATACCTATTATTCAAAGTTAATGCTCTACTAGGATGCTTTTTATGCATACATAAAAAACATATAATTAAGGGATCAAACAAAACAAGGTAAAAATTTAAAGTTTTTTTCCCAACTAACACCACAGATTTTGATTAAGCATGATCGTTTAAGGCAGGTTTAACTAACAAGCCTATTTCTTAATTCAAACATCTCCTTAATCACAAGTAGTACTTCAAAAAAAATAGGAAAAATATTACTGCAAATTATATTAATGGAATTTGTGGAAATTCAAGTTACAATAATTGATGGACACCAAATATTAAAAATAATATTTGGAATCCGAAATAAAACTCATGAAAATGAGTGCTCAAACTAAAATCCCCATAACCATAACCAAAAGTAAAAATTCAACGCCTAAAATTAATTTGGAGAGGAAGTGAGAGCACACCATCTCCAATGACAAATTTACCCCCACCGGAGGGCAACAGCCGGTAACCCCTAAAATCAACCAGCCCCAAACTCTTGCAAACATCCAACTCAAACCCAACCTTCACACTCCCACCACCGCCGCCGACAAACACCCGCTCGAAAGCAACCAAATCCACAATCGGAGCCTCCGCGATCCCCTGCGGCGGGGACCAGTACACCATCACCACATCACTCCCATCTCTCTCACCCACATTCTTCACCTCAATCTCCAACTTCACCTTATAGTCACCGCATGAAGATTTCAAATCCTCGATCAGGATCGCAGGGCAAGGCGGCTTGTACGAGCCCTCCGTGTAGTTCAAGTCCCGGCAGTGCTGGAACTTGTTCAACTTTACGTTCACCGTTTTCGTGGATGAAACGAGCTTGTATGTGAAGTTGGTGTAGCTTAGCCCGAACCCGAACGGGTACACCGTGGGCCCGTCGTAGAACTTGTACGTCCTCCCCGGATAATCCAAGCTCTCGATCGGCCTCAGGCGCATCGATGTCAAAGGTAACATGTCGGTGTAGTTTGTGTAGAACCATGTCAAAGGTAATCTCCCACCTATTTATTTTATATCAAATGTCAATTTTTTTTCTCATATATTATAAGGGTTTATTGCAATTAGTACACATATGTTATATTGTTAAAAAACCACTCCATGTTATTTTATTGGCAAAAACCCCCCTGGGGGTTTTGCTAATATATATAATATGGAGGGTTTTTTTAGCATTTTAATATAATTAGAGTTACTAAATGCAATAAAATATATTATACAAACTTAGGTAAATTATAAATCAAGAATGTAAGAATATGATAGGATATGTTAATATATATATGTACCAGGATTGGCTTTTCCAAAGACAACATCTGCAATTGCATGGCCACCTTCTTCTCCTGGATATCCAGCCCAAATGATTGATTGGATATTCGGATCGTCTTTGGCGAATGAAATGTCGACACCACCAGCCGACATTATGACCAGAATCACGGGGCCTTTGGATTGGCTTGATACTTGTTGGATCAGTTGTTGTTGGTAACCTGGCAATAGCAAATCTGTCCTGTCCAAACTCTCCGCCTCGACAGTCAAATCCAATCCGACCACTAATACGGTGGCATCGGCTTTCTTTGCAGCCCGAACAGCCGGAAATATCAACGACTCGTTCTTGCAGAATACTTCTCCGCACCCTGTTTCGTATTTCACTTTCCCGTATTTCGAAAATCCGTCAATCGGAGATGTAAACCGGCACGGAACACCTGAGAAAGAAAAAAAAAAAATTAATATATTCTTTTTATTGCAATATCCGAAACAACCTTAAAACGATGCATCGAATGAACACCTGCGTAGTTTCCGATCATGGCTGAGGTGGCATTAGCGTGTGGGCCCACAACTGCTATGGTCTTGATCTTGTTTGATTTCAGGGGAAGAGTTTGGTTTGCGTTCTTGAGGAGAACGATTCCTTGTCGTGCTGCTTCGGTTGCTAATTCGATATTTTCATGGGAGCAGATATCGGATTTTCCGAGCTTTTCGTATTTAGGGCTACCGTCGAAGAATCCGAGCCTCATGAGCACATTGTAGAGGTTTTTCAAGGCACTATCTAATTCTGCTTCTTTAACTTTGCCCATCCTCACTGAGGTGTTGGCATAGTTAGGATAGTAATACCCACAGTCCAAGTCCAAGCCTGTAATTAATTAATTAATAATACTAATATTAATTAACAATAGTACTAATATTAATTAACACATAAATAAACATATTATTATTAATATGTAAAGTGCAACTAGCCTGCTTTTAGGGTTTGGGCAACGGCATCAACGGGCTCGTCGTTGAGCCACTTTTGAGCGTCGAGCATCACGTCAATCGAATCACAATCCGAAACAATGTATCTGATCCATCATAAATTAATCCACAACGAATTTGATCAGATCAGATCGTCTCTCTCAAGATCAATATATGTTTTTAATGATTAATTAAGGAACTTATTTAATTAGTACTATAATATATTACCCCCGAAGATTCCATTCCCCTCGGATAGTATCTTTCAAAAGCCTAGGATCAGCACATGCTGGAATCCCATTGATTTTGTTGTAAGAGCACATAACACTCGACACATCGCCCTCTTTCACGCACATCTCAAACGGCCTTTGAAACGTCTCCATCATATCTTGCTCCGTCACCTTCAAATCGAAAAATAAGTCAAATTAAGAGAGAGAGAGAGAGAGAGAGAGAGAGAGAGAGAGAGAGAGAGAGAGAGAGAGAGAGTTTAGATTTATATACTATGGCATCAAAATGGTATCGATCGACTCCGAGCCAGTTGTCGACATCGTAAGCAGCGTAGTGCTTGCAACAGGCCGAAACTTTGAGGGGCCTAGAGTCGAGATCCGCGACTTCATCGTCTTCGGTACTTCCTTCAACATCTTGCAAACCTCTAACATAGTTGACGGCATATCGTCCGGCAACGAAAGGATCTTCGCCAGGTGTCTCGAGCGCTCTTCCCCACCTTGGATCTCTCACCACGTTTATATTAGGGCTCCAAAATGTCAACCCTGCATGCCCTAGATTGTACATTGCTCTTGCCTCCGTCGAAACAGCCTTCATAATTTATACATATATGTCAATAATTATTTAATTAAATATATCCATAATAATTAAATGTTATATATATAAATATTTTTTAAAAGTTCATTTTTTTCTTACCTGGCCGATCTTCTTCCATAGGGACTGGTTGAAGGTGGCGCTGGTTAGAATAACGGTCGGAAAGCTGGTGGCGCCAGGGATGACGTCATCGAAGTGGGTGACGTGGTTGCCGGCTTGGCCGACGTCGGAAACGCCGTGTAGGGCCTCCGACCACCACTCGTACTTCGGGAGGCCGATTCGCGGGACACCCAACGCGGTGTCTCCGATTTGGCCGGCTTTCTCGTCGAGGGTCATTCGGTCGATCAAATCCTTAACCCTAACCTCGTACGAGAGAGATTTATCGCAGAACGAGAATTCATCCATGTCCAGCCCGAGGTCGGAGAATCTCTGCGGGTCGCAGACATGGGTGTAGTTTCTGGTGGTGGTGATGTTCGAGTCGTCGATGCCGAAAGTTGACGGCGGCGCGTGTCTTGCAGACGCGGCGGAATTGAGCAGGAATGCTGCTGTAGCTACAGCTAGTACGAGGAAACACAGTTTATTAGAAACCATTGTGTGTATTAATTAATTTGGAGAAGAGATGAGTGAATGATTTTGTGCTTGGTGTACACACATATATATAGTAGTGGCAGCTGAAGAGCATTTACGTACTTATCTTAACGGTTTTCCGAAAATGGATATTTTTATCCCTGAAAATATGAAGATCTCTTTCGGTTACTCAGACAAAATCAAAGTTGGGATAATTTGAGTTCACAATTAAAAAGTTATGGACGATATTGCCCTTCAGATATTCAACAGTCAACACTCTGAGTTAGTGATTAAACAAATTAAATTATTATGATATGATATGTTTTTTTGACTCATAAATTTATATTCTTAAAATGTGAATATTTTTCTGTATTCTTTTATGATTTTCAATTTATTTCTAATTATGGTTTTTTTTTTTTTTTGAATTATAATTATGGTTAATATATATCCATTTCATTATCAGATTTGGTCTTACACTCTTATCCGAAGTTTTAGCACTGATTAAGGCTTAATTCAAAAAAATGACTAAAACAGGTAATTATTAATTCTATTATTAAAAATGTAACTAATCTTTTTATTCTTTTATTACCTGGATGTTGCTAAATTTGGTACAAGAAATCAAATATACGGTAATGAACATTGAGTGCAATAAAGTACACGTGGATATCATTCTTGTCAGAACACATCGTACAATTTTATTACATAAATCCGTTTCATAACATGATTCAAATTTCAATCCGAATAATTAATTTATAAAATAATAATAATTAATTAGATCTAATCTGTTGGACTATTATAATCCAAACCCAATAGTCCCCAACGAGCCCATTAAATACGGGCTTCAAATAATACGGGCTTTTAATTTGGGCTTCAACTAATGCGGGCTTTTAATTTGGGCTTCAAATAAGCGTGGCAACAAAGTAAGAGAGAGAAAACAAGTGAAAATGAATAGAGAGAGAAACAGATTCAGAGAGAGAGAGAGAGAGATGGGAATGGAGAGACTGCGAGAATTGACGCCAATTGTGAAGGAAGCACTGCAGAATACCGCACGAGTAGCGAATTTCTTCTGTCTTCTCCACTTCACCGGCGCATATATGTGCACCGTCGCTAAAGTACGCCATTCTCTCTTCATGTACTAATTGATCGGCGATTTTTTTTTTAAATCCTGTTCCGTATTTGCAGCTTGTGGGTCCCAGTATGCTTCCGACGTTCAACGACGGTAACTTAGTGTTGACGGAAAGGATAACGACCCGTTCGGAGAAAGTCGGGTCGGGCGACGTGGTGCTCGTACGGGCGCCCGATGACCCGAGAAAGGTTGTCGCCAAGAGGGTTAAGGGTGTTGAAGGCGACGTCGTTTCGTATCTGTTGGACCCCAGCAAAACTGATGAACTCAACACTGTTGTCGTAATTGCTCCTCCCAAACTCTTTTCCTTTTTGTCTTCTTTGCAATTGAAAACAAATAAAATTAATAATTATTGCATGATTTTGACTTATCAAGCAGCTGATATTATGTTTTCTCCTACAATGTTGGATGATTGGGGTTTAGGGTTTTGCAGATATTCCTTTAATCTATTTTGATCGATTTGCTCATAACATTATACATTTATACTTGAACAAATTGGAGTAGAAATTATTCGAGATTTTTCGACTTTCAGGTACCAAAGGGGCATATTTGGATCGAAGGGGATAACGCACACAACAGTCACGATTCAAGACAATTTGGTCCGGTCCCGTACGCACTTCTACATTCCCGAGTTTTCTTTGTGGTAAGCTGTTCGACTTTCGTCTATCGCATTCGGACATATTTTTTTGCCTTTGAATAACAAGCCTCACTTGTACTCCACTCGATTTGCATGTCGCATACATCAATCGTTTTAGTACGGATAAACTTAGCCTCGTGGACCATTATCTACAGGTATGGCCACCTGCGGATTTCAGATCAGTTGGCAACAAGGTTCTTCGATTTTAACTTGTAGGTATACACTTGCGGAGCACTTTATACGGCTTAATATGTTTCGTAAAGCATTTCCAAGTTGACCTTTTTTCGTTTAAGCCTTTGACAAAATTGCTTGTTGTGTGGCCGATGAAGATTTTACCGAGCCACCTTTGACACTGGCTTGATGAAAATATGATTAACCGAACAAGCATCTTTTGTTGTTTCCACGCAGTTATGACAGTTCGGCTATCAGCATTTATTTACGCCTGTAGAATTCTTACATATACTCGATTGCTCGAAATTCGGGTGATCTCGATATTTTGTTGCTGTTGCTTCTAAAATTTTGGGATCTTTTTTTTTTTACCTGAAAAATTATTTTCGTTCGGTTGAAATTAAATGTACATGTTTTTGCTAATCGAGCTGAAATATTTTTATCGGTGAGAACGATTTTACTATATATAAATTCGAATTTTGAATAACTATAACAGAGAATAATTTACAACAAATCAACAGCTGCCATATATTGACTAACTTTGGAAATATTTCAAAACAAGTTTCAAGTAATGCTGCTATATGTACAAATAAAGGCAGACAGAGGCAGTCTTGCGGCTGCTCTCTCTCTCTCTCTCTCTCTCTCTCTCTCTCTCTCTCTCATGGAAGATGATATCAGATCAGATGGGGCTTGCTCTTGAAACCTGGGCACAATTTTTGTTTGTCAGCAAGTATGAATCAACTGTGACACTTTTCGAATATGCAATTCTAACAAAATAAAATATTTCAAAAACAAATAAAATCGAGATTAGAGAGACGAAGAAGCAATAGAACCTGATTCTGCACGCTAGTTGCAGCGGTCCATCGCTGCGGATGAGTCGCTACTGGAACATCACTCATGAAGGTTATAGTTCTAGATTCTTCTTGTCTGTTGCTCTTCACAACTGGAGGTGGTAATTCTCTCATCACAAACAATACAAAGGCTGAAGGCACTGACGTACCTGGAACAACAATTCGTCGAAACACATTCGAATCGAAAGACAAATTATTTCCAAGTATTAATGATTAAATAAAATAATTAATAAATTAATAAGAACTACCTATGAAATAATACACAACCAGTAGAAGGGAGGTGTAGACACCATTTATCTGCTGTTCATGCCAGTGATAAAACAACTGCAGTGTGAAGATCGTTATTATCGTTAAAAAAACTTTAAACATTAATAAATAAATAATCGAAGCAATCATGTAATAAAATTAGCAAGCAAGACGAGCTTACGGGTATGTTTGTAGTTATTGCAACCAAAGCACTTGATGTAAAACTAACAACAGAGACAATGGCCAAACCAGCAACCTGTAGTACAATTCATTTTAGTTATTTTACATTGTTTTTTTAATAACTAATTACGTAAAGAGTCGAAGATAAAATTATACCTTTCGCATTTCAGATGAAACCTGCTCCGATCTCACTTTTCTCATTTTCAAGAACAATACGAGTCCTGAATACCAAACATAATAGATGAAAACAAATTAGGATAACAAGTTACAACTAAATTGAGAAGCAAAAATTTAAAGAGGTTTTTCGTAGATGACTCACCATAGCATGCCAAGGCTCCTCCCAGAATAAGAACAACTACGGCTATGAAATCTACGTATACCTGAAAGATAGTTACAAACCACTTAGTTATGTATATATATATATATATATATATATATATATATATATATATATATATATATATAATTTTATAATGGAATAAATAACATGTGCCATTAAAAAGTACATACCTGAGCAACGACTGCAGAATCGAGAGGACTCTTTCTTGTACCAATCCACATCAGCATGGAAGATGCCATCATTATTCCAAATACTAAAATAGAAACCTGGTGAAACATTTAGTTATCCAATTAAGATTAAAAAAAATGAAAATAAGGCACATAATATAATAATTCCGGGATTAAGTAGACTGTCACGCCGGCGAAATAAACGTTACCAGAATCACAATTTTTTGACGGCTGCCTACACTGATTGACCGAAATGTGCAACATCTTCGGCAACTATAGGACTTAGAATCGGTTCTATTCATCTTTTCCAGCAGTGCTTCTTGTGGGCTCCACCCTTCCTCTTCATCATCGTCGTGTGAGTGATGACAAAGGTCAACCCTGCAAAATTAATTATTTATTAATTTATTTAATAAAGCATACACGTAGAAATATAAGTCTTGATTTGTAAAATTAAAAAAAAAAAAAAAAAGTTACCAGAAGGACAAGAGTAGAAGAAATGCTGCAACAAACAGAATTTTGGGGAAGGCTGCATAAGTAGCAAAATATCTCTGTCAAACATATGATCGTGGGCACGGAATATTTTTATGCACACAATAAACATGCAGTAAATTTTACGTACCCATGGCAATAAAACCACAGGAATGTGACCAGCAACTCCAACCCTTACAAGCAGCAACTAGAGTTAACACAAAATAAAGGAAATAACCTGCGGACGGAAATTTCAATTAATTCAATGAGATTATCCAAAGCCGAAACTGAGAAGCTTTTCGACAACGTTATATGGAAGCTAGTAATATGCTCACCCAGATTGGAGGATCCGATCATTAGATGGAAGACCTGAAAGCGAAAGAAAACATTTTTTTATCAGATAACATCCAAATAAAATAAAATAAATACCAGACAATAGAGCCAATACAATATTTTATCGTTTCTAATATCAATTAACTGAAAGGAATCACGTAAAAGCTAGTGTCTGTTTTTAAAGAGGCCTTTATTATCCCACTTAATGCAATAAATTAATTTTTTTGGCCAAAAAAAAAGAGAAAAAAAGCTAGTGTTCGTTTTATTGCATCGATTTTGACCAAACAGTTACATATCAGTCGAGGCAAGGAACAAGTGCGAAAATGTTTACCTTTTGACGCGTCCATCCAAGCTGTGAATTCCTTGAATGAATTCTGATCAACTGGTGAAATGAGAATGAAAGAGGCAGTTAAGGAAAAAAAACACCTAATAAACATTTCTACGTCATTCTACATATCACATCCTATATATTACAGAACATATATACGCATCAAATTTACATACTAATCAAGAACATAAGCAACAACAAAACATATTAAGCAACTGGCCAAAATTACGGAACAAAAATATCAGACTTTGAAGTGTTTCGTAATGATTACACCAGCAACTTCACAAGGAACTAGATACAAGTTTTTGCAACTCAGTCGTAGATGATGGATATACTATTTGAATTAATTTGCAAGTGTAATTGGCGGCGTAAAGTTTCCTTACATAACTCCACATTTTCGCACATAGAAGAATGTATATTTACCAAAATAAAAAAAAAAAAAAAAAATCGGACTGTGGTCAAGAATCACGTGAGAGGCAACACCAAATTAGTAGCCCTGGAAATCACATTTAAGAACAGCCACAGCATTATTTTCGTGGTATTTTGACACCTAATGCCACGTGTGAAAACACCTAATGTACTTTGACAGCTGTAACAACAATCCTTGAGCTATTTTGGCATCTATCTCATTGCAAAACCACCGAAAAAAGATAAGCTTTAGCGAGAATCTTCACCAATAAAACTTATCGGATACAATGGCTTCCAAAACTCATCCATGAAACTTATCATATGTCGCCACACATTTCAATGTTTTACTCTTTGATAGAATTTCAAGGACAGCATAAAACTCAAGAGAACGAAACGGTAGGAAAGAATCAGTAATTAAATTATCTTCAAAAACTGAATTATAGTAAATCCTATTCAAATTTTGGAACATAAGAATATTTATAGTTCCGACACAACCACGAACTTTTTGCAGCAGCCCATTCTTCGTTATTAGGGGGTTGTGATTTGTCATTTGTGAATGAGCCTCGGTTACACTTGCGCATAATGCGATTAGAATTGCTCAATGTTTTCGCCCAATTTGCCATTCATTATGACCAAATTAAGCCCTAAATTCATAATCACAGCATCTAAACATAAAGAAAATACTGAAATTGAGAAATGAAGAAAGAATACCTGATAGAAAGCAAGAAATGCAATCACACAATCAACAAAAGCCAGACTCACATTCACTCCCACCACCGAATCCGGATAGCACCTCTTCCCCTCTCTTACTTCCAACATTTTTTTCTCTCTCTCTCTCTATATCTCTCTCTCTCTCTCTCTATCTCTCTCTCTTTCTTTTACACCATTCAACACACACATACACACACACGGAGTGTGTGTTCGTATCGAATCGGTATTCCCAAGGGTCAATGCAAGACTGGATTTTGTAGAGTGATTCTATGCTTCTATGCGTACAGCTGTATTCCGACTGTGTGTGTGTGTGTTTAATTGCAAACGTAATTGTTTATCCTCGTTGAGAACTAAGTAATTAGGAAAGAAGGAATGGCGATGCCGCAAAAAGTATCTACAAGGATAGCCTCTCTCTCTCTCTCTCTCTCTCTCTCTCTCTCTCTCTCTCTCTCTCTTCTTTCTCTCTCTTGTCAGAACTTTCTATGGTAACTTGATAGTTTCGAAAGTACTCGACAGATCTGCTTGTGGATTCCCCCACACCCTCTCCACCCTTTTCCTTTTATACAGTTTCTCTCTCTCTCTCTCTCAAACATCAAAATCAATTTGCCTCTCGCTCTCTGTATGTGTGTGTAATGTGTATCTATCTACACCTGTTTTTGAGATTGTCAGCCGTAGAATTAATTTTATTTATTTATTGTGTTTACTATTTAGACTTTTTATTTTAATTGTATTTAGAATTGACCAAAACAATGAGTCGTCTCGCAAAATGTTATAATATTTCAGACACGTATCAATGTCGATTTAACATTTTAGGCTTCCTAATATAAAATTTAAAATTTTATTTTACTATTGTAATAAAAATTTGTTGTAATAGTAAATCCACATAACAACATTGTAAATTATAAATGCTATGATGCTAACATAACATGTATTCATAATTGCAATTATACAAATAATTTTAATCTTTTTGAATAGTGAAAAATATATTAATGTATTTTTCTAAATATACTTTTCCACTAAAAATTCTGAAACTCATTTTTTAGTTTTTGAATTCAGTAAAGAAAATGACATGGAAGAGATCCAATGACTCTCTATGTTTTTTTTAAATTAAGAAAATTGTTCGTATATACGGAGATTACACTAAATTTGATACTACAATGGGGAACATGTAAAAATATTCATAATCGATAAAATAGATATAATTACATAACTATGAGGGGATTTTTCTTAATTTGACAATTTATCTAAGTATTTAAGTGCATCAATGATGTATCTCTATATAATCATTTTTTTTCTTTTGTCCAAGCTATTAGTGAAACAGCTGCAATAAAATTGTCTTTTATTCCAATTATTAATAATAATAATAATAATAATAATAATAATAATAATAATAATAATAATAATAATAATAATAATAATAATAATAATAATAATAATAATAATAATAATAATAATAATAATAATAATAATAATAATAATAATAATAATAATAATAATAATAATAATAATAATAATAATAATAATAATAATAATAATAATAATAATAATAATAATAATAATAATAATAATAATAATAATAATAATAATAATAATAATAATAATAATAATAATAATAATAATAATAATAATAATAATAATAATAATAATAATAATAATAATAATAATAATATGCTTTACTTTTTTCTGTATGTGCTACTATTTTATTTTCATCACCCAAACCGCAATACATATAATATTGATACACATATACAGGAGAGAGAGAAAAAATTAATTTTCATGTTTGATCGATCGAGAGAAAAACTGTATAAAAGGAAAGAGTGTGAGAGGGTGCCTGGGAAATCCGCCAAATCTTTAGAGAGAGAAGGAGGTAGAGAGAGAAGATTACCTTGTAGATACTTATAATTAATGCTGCACCACCATTATTTCTTTCCTTCCTTAAATAAAAATAAAAATTAAAACACATGAGATTATTCCTTATATAAAGAAGAAGAAGAAGAATTAGAAGAGAAGAAGAAGAAGAAGAAGAAACAAAAACTATATTAAAAAAAAATAATAATAATTCTCTGCAGGCAGCCATGGTAAACAAAACAGTAGTAGTAAGTAATATCAAGAAAAAGAAAACAATGGGGAGAAGGAAGATTGAGATTAAAAAAATCGAGAAGAAAAGCAGCCTGCAAGTAACATTCACCAAACGCAGGATGGGGCTTTTCCGTAAAGCCAGCGAACTCAGCATTCTCTGCGGTGCCGAAATCGCCATCCTCGTCCAATCTCCTGCTGACAAGATTTTCTCATACGGCCACCCTTCCGTTGAGGCCTTGGTCAACCGCTTGCTCCACCACAACGGCGGCGGCGGCGGCGGCGCGTTTCCCTCACACGAGTTGGTCGCGAGTAGTAGTAGTAGTACTACCAGATCGTACTCGCTCCAGCGTCAGATTGTCCCTTGGCAGGAAGACGGCAGAATTAAGTACGAGGAAGCTTTAAGGAAATTGGAATTCGAAAAGCTATCGATACAGAAGCATGAGATCATGAGTACTAGTATGGATTTCTGGTGGGACAAATCGATTGATCAATTCACGGAACTGCACGAACTTGAGGAATTTGTCCAAGCACTCGAAGCTCTGAAAAATAATGTCTCGTGCAAATTGGAGGAGATGGCCAAACACAAACTGCAGCCCGATTTCGCTTCTTGCTCTAACAACTTCTTCGATCATCATAATTACCATGGTGGTGTATTTCCACTCCCGGCGAATGATCATCAAGATTTTTATGTAAGTAATTTACCATGACTTATATGATTATGTTTTAGGGTTTCAATTTTAGGGTTTCAATTTAAGAGTTTTTTAATTAGGGTTTATGAACAGCTTCAAATTTGTCTGTTTTTTCAATTTTAGGGTTTTTTTAATTAGGGTTTATGAACAACTTCAAAATTTTGACAAGTAATTGAAACTATAATGACATGTTCCATCAATAAATTCAGACATTAACATGAACTGATTCTTTTAATGATATTCATTAAAAGTACAATATTCAATTTATTATCTCTTGCAGCATTAATTCTTGGAAATTAATTTCAATTATATATAATTATTTATAATTGATCTTTTTTTTTTCTACATGATTTCGCAGGGGGGCAAGAGCGAATTCGAAATCTTGAAAGTGAAGGGTAGTGCTGCTGAAGATGTTATTTGTAATAATGCACAGATGGAGAAAGGCAGTATTAATATTATTGGTGGTTCGTGTTTGTCGTCAGATTATAACGTGACCAATAATCGAAGTGATGATGACGATGATGCTATGATAAATTACGATGATTTATTTGCTGATCAAGATCCAACCCTAGACTTTTGATACATCTCTGATCATTCTTGCTTTGATCATTCTTGCTTGTTTCGTGATTTTTAATGAGATATACGAACATGCCGTATAAATTATATAGTATAGGCTAACTATGTTTTTTTTTTTTTTGGTTGTCTTATGAGCCAGTGAAATCATGTGGTCACATGGTATATAATATATATCACATACTTTTTCTGAATATTATTGAGTTCATGCAGCTTGTTCTCCAGTTAATTACTGTTTAATTATATAAACTGAATGTATATATATTGAATTAATTATATATAAAGTTGCAATCCATGTTAATTCTAGTGTTACGTATACATACAGAACAGGTCATTTATGAATTTGGAACAAGATCATTTCTTTGTTCCATGTTCTTTATTAAACTCAGGCCTAAAAAAGTTATACTATACTACCAAAAAAAAAAAAAAAAAAAACAGCAGAAAAATATAGAGGAATATACAAAATTTAAAAAGAATTAGTCCTAATGGATAATTAAGTAGTTGGCCTACCGTACGTGCCATTGTAAATATACTTAAGATGGGTGTAACATTTTAATTTATCTTAAGACATGGAGCTCAGGAGCTGTAGGAGAGACAATAACTAAATGCTTCCTTCTTAATTAATGCTAAAAGCAACACACACACACATATATATATATATATATATATATATATATATATATATATATATATATATATATATATATATATATATATATATATATATATATATATACATACCCGACAATTAATTAATTAATTAAAGTCGTTCCAACTAAGATTTTATTTAAAAAATTGGTATATATTAAGCTGGCTATGATGGTGTAACACACATTGTAGACCAATTAATTAATTAAGTAAATATATTTGAAAGATTAAAGACAGATGGGACTTAAGAAAAAGTTAGTTAAATGGCAAAATGTGTCTTGTGGGGGCATTAATTATTTTTGCTGTCTACCAAATTTTATGAACAATTTCATTTGTTCTAATTGCTGGCATAAATTGTGACATAAAACCAGTGTAATATATATATATATATATATATATATATATATATATATGTGTGTGTGTGTGTGTGTGTGTGATGAATTTCCATGCAAGCATGATTATTCTTGAGTAGGACGTGTGGCTGAATAAGTTATGTACGTTGAGTTCTCCAGCTTTTGTGGAATAATATATTTATTCAAAAGTAACGCGAATTCCTACAATTTTTTTATCTCAATATATATTCATTTGTTACTTTTGAGGCATTTATATATATTCTCTTTGATTTGATTTTATTATCCCCAAAATAAAGCTACAATCTGAAATGAATATTTGAAAGTGCTTTCAGTAGTAAAAGTGATTCTGCCCACCCAGCTATTCAACTTCAACCTTCATTATGTGTTCCAATTTTTATATCTCATGATTGGGTGAGTGAAAGCTTTGGCTTTTAGCCTTTTCCTAAAACAAAAAAAAGTTGAAAAAAAAAAATATATATATATATATATATATATATATATATATATATATATATATATATATATATATATATATATATATATATATATATATATATATATATATATATAATTATATATGAAAATTAAAAAAAAAAAAAAGTTTCTTAGTGGAGATTTAGCTTTCTTTACTTAATTTGTCGATTTTGCTTGGATTCTGTTAACATATTTTTATCCCTAAATCCCATTGTATAGTTATATATTAATAATTGCAAATCTTGTGTTTCCATGAATAGAAGTTCAAAGTAATTAATCGATTTTTGTTTTCCTTTTATTTATATTCAAAGCATATTGATTAGTAGTTATATTAATTGCAAATCTTGTATTTCCATCCGTAGAATTCCAAAGTAATCATATGACTTAATTACTTTAGCTAATTGTTAATTGGTTGGCAGTAGTAAATAAACACCCTGGATATAGCACTATATTTCCTTTTTCCTTTTCCGTTTTTTATTTATTTTTATTTTTATTTTTTATATTCCCCCAACAAAGGCACGACATCAACCCACGAAAACGCGGACCGTTGATTCCACCCCCCACTTATCGGGGGCCCATAAAAACCCTAGTGTGAATTTCCAATTTTACCCCCGTCCACAAACCCTTTTATTCCTCCTCTTTCTATTTATATTTCCCAGATGATTAATACCTTCACAAATCACAACACAGAACACACACAAAAAAGGAAACCGAACTCGAAGAAAAGGGGATCATGGTGGAGAAGAAGGCTTCTAGTTCTAGTTCGAGCTCGAGTTTCTCGTTCTTCTTCCGGCGATTAAACATGAAGGGGAGCGGCTCCGGCGGCGCGTGGCCGTGGAAGTTGAAGAGCACCGCCGGATTGCGGTGGAAGAAGCGGTTCAACTTGCACCTCTGGTTCGTCGACGGTTTCCTCTTCAAGATCGTCTCGATTTTCGAGGCAGTTTTTCTGGTCTCTACGCTCTGTTTCTTCTTCCTCTGCTGCGGATGCCACTTCTGAATTTATTTTTTTTCTCTAGGTGTTGAATTGTGTGTTCCTTTTTCACTTCGGGGGGATTTTTTACTGACAGAAGAAACAGAGTGATTTTCTGCTGCTTTTTTTTTTAAAATTTTTTTTTCTTCTTCCATATATAAAATTAGTTTAATTAGACTTTGATGTCATCGCTGTTTATTTCATCTTGTTCACCAAAATTGTTTTCACTTTTATTTTATTTTTTTAATGTATATTTTTCCTAATTATCTAATGTGATTTTGGACTTGATTATTAATTATGGAGTTTTTAATTTGAATAGATCCAAGTTGAGGACACAGAATAATTTAAGTGAAGAAAATAATAAACCAGGGGAAAGAACGAAATTACCAAGTGGAATGATCTGATTTTAGTAACTGACAACTATTGATTAAGTTAACGCTGTAGTCAATACTGTATTAAAATAAAATAAAGTGTCTTATGTAAAATATATTTAATTATTTACTACTACTTCCTCAAGTAATCTATGGAATTGATGCGTCAATTTTAAATATATTCTTATATTTAAAATTTGATAATATATTTAGTGTTCGTTGTTGGAATAAATGAGTATCAAAATAATAAAATTAAAATCAAATTTTTATTTGTTAGATCCATTTTAATGTTTTTTCACTACTGGAGTTGTTGTTGTTCTAAGGTGGGAATCATGAAAATACTTATTAATATTGGAATTTGGGAATAATTGAGGGAATAATCGATATAAGATGGGTTTTCTAAAAAGTGTATTTACATATAATTGAAACCCAATATAAAGGTTGGCAAATATTTCATGATGAAAACAAGAGGCGTTGTGATGAATGAAATTTGGTGTTCAACGGTCGAATGTTATTTAATTAGTATTAATTGATAGAGCTGTTGGGGTTAACGAATAACAACGTAATAATGGGCCATATATGTGTGGGAAATAGCCAATAGTTTGTATTGTATTTTTCAATTAATTAAGGTTGCCTTCATAACCAAGAGAAAGAAAAATATATGTTACCCGGTCCCCTTTGGACTTTAAATAATGCAATTAAAATATTTGTTGCATTTGGTGCATTAATTGATTACCTGTTCCTTTTGATTTTTGGTGAATTTTCTTCTTCTTTTGTTTTTTCTTTGTGAATAATTGGTGAATTTTATATTATGCCAAAAAAGAAAAAAAAAAACATTGAGCAGATTGTTTTAAAAAAAAAATGCATCAACAAATCTTTTTATAGCATATACTGTTTAACTTGTTTCAGGTAGAGCAGCAAAGCCAAAGCATGCACTGCAACTCAATTGTCATTATCCCACTTCCTGAAACTGCCAAAAGACTCAAACCCTTCACTCTCACTTATCGAAGGCCTCATCACAATCTCATCCGCGTAATTCACCGAGCTCGTAGACCTAATCGACCCCTCCCTCATCTTGTTCGCCTTCGTGTACTGCTGCACTATCAGCACCGAAAACGATGACTCGAACTGTGACGTCACCAAAAGGTCACCGATGGGCCCTAGCTCGGGGCAGTCGCACCAGTCGTCCAATCCCGACGTGAGCGGAGACACCATCCCTCTCCCCCTCCCCACCATGTAAAGATCGTGGTTGTGCTCGTCCATCGATTTTATAGCCTTCACCGCTTCCTCCTCGTCGTTCAGCACCAACTCGTAGTAGCTTATCGACTTACTATTAATCGTCGCTATCTTGAACTTGCTGAGGTAGTCGTCATCCAGAAGCTTCTCTCTCTCTAGATCGATTTGGAGGCACACGTGGTTGCCGTCGTTCTGGTCAACATTGTTGACCTCCACCGCGTCGGAGCTCGGTATGAATCTCATCACGGTCAAGCGGACGTCGCTCGCATCCTCTGCCATCCGCCACGCATACGCCAGTGCCTCCCGGTCGTCGGGCCCACCAAAGAACAGCATGGCGATGTTTCTCGCGTGGTCGTGCGACTCTGCAGACCCTCTGTCGATAAGTATACCTACTGAGCAAGGTGCGTTGGCCAATACGCCCTCGTTCACGCTCCTTATCGAAGGGTTGATATCCTCCATTTCTCCGTCTATGGTTTGTTGCTTGTGGAAGGGGATAATTATGAGTGCCGACCTCTTCTCCTTGGCTACAGTGCATATGTCCTCGTCCATGGTAGTGTAGGCACACCTGGCGGTGAGTGCCTGCGTGTAGACACCTTCCGACCGAAGCTCGTAGTTGTCGAAGGCGGTGATGATCTGGTCAGCCTGGGCCTCGATGTGGCTGGGGTTGCGTGGGCCCGCCTTGCGGGCGTTGTGGACCACCATCATGGTGGAGGCCCGGCCCACGAGCTCGACTAGCTGGAGGGCGAAGACGCTGATGGGGGACCGCTGGCTGGAGTTGGATGTACGGAGGAGGTTGATTATGGTGGGAACGTTTCGGGTGTTGTAGATGCATGCTAGGACTCGGAACTCTTCGTCCGATTTCGCCTTTTGCACCGTTCGGCGCTTGTAGGGGATGGTGTTTTGGATGGGGCGGAACCAGATTGCTGCTGGGGTGACGATCATTGTCATTACGAGGACTGCCACCACCATTATTGAGTATGTTTGTGTGTTGAGTGCCTGTCAATAAATGTGAGTTGCTCATTTATCATATCGGTGTTGGAAAAAATACACAATATCTTGGAATGAATCATCTCCAAAAGAAATGGAGAAATTGGAATGAAAAATTCCGGAACGGGATCGGCAGAATTCGTGACATGACATCATTTTCCGGATACCGCCAATTCCGATTTCGGAACAAGTTTTTTCATCCCAATCATATCTTTTTAATCCGAGAGTGTTGGATCCGATCTGACATACCCGATTTATGTCACACACACACACACACACACACACACACACACACACACACATATATAAAGACATATAGACATGTTCATATTCCTGATATTTGTTTTACCTTTTGTAGCTGGCCAGCTTCTAGAATGATCAACACCATGACACTCTTGGCATTGCTCAACAACCCTACGGGGACCGCCTCAGACACCGTAAGATCCGAGAACAAGGTTACAGCAAGAGCGCTAAGCACCTTAACCGAGCAAGCCAAAACTATAACCAACCCCACAACAACCCAACTAGTGTCGTTCGAGATAACATCAATATTTGTCCTAAGCCCACAAACCACAAAGTAAACAGGCATCAATATCCCTATCACAAAGTCCTCCAGCTTGTCCACCATGGTCGCCTCTAGCACCTCGTTCGGTATCACAAGCCCGAATATGAACGCACCTATCATTGGGTGGGTCCCACACAAATCCGTGACGACCCCACCGAGCGCCATCCCTGTCAGGATCGAGCATATGTAGAACTCGCTGTACCCCTGACCTTCCGGAGTCTTCCGGATGATCCAGCTCAGCGCTGGCCGCACGTAGTACACGCACACGAGTGTGAACGCTATTGTGCAGATTATCGCCCACTGAATGTCCGATTTGGAACTTGTTACTGCGAAAGCGAGCGCCAAGAAACCCCACGCTGACAGGTCGTTAATGAGGGCGGCGGCGACAGCTGTCTTTCCGATCTCGGTGTGGAGGATTTGCTGCTTGTCTAGGATTTTGGTTAGGACCGAAAAGCCTGTGACTGTAAGAGAAGCGCCCCAGAAAAGGAAGCCCAGTTTCTCGTCCTCTTTGGGGCCGAAGATGAAGTATAGGCCAGAGCCTAGAGAGAATGGGATTATGGTTCCTGCTATGGATACTTTCATGGCTTTTGGCCCTGTGCGAAGGATTGATTTTACGTCCATTTTTAGACCGACTAGGAATGCGTAGTATGATATTGACAGATGTGCCATTGGCTCCAACATTTTAAAGGAGTAATTTGGGAATATTAGTTTTCTGTATGATGTAATTCTCCCCAATACAGATGGTCCAAGGAGTATACCACCCTGCAAGAACAAATCAAATATCATCTGAAATCGAATTTCGCCATTTTTTCATTGTTTTTTTTTGTTCTTTTCAAGAAACCTAAAATTATTATGCATGCAATGGAGAAACTTACGATAATTTCTGCAACGAAAGGTGGCTGGTTGAAGGGTTTAAGGGCGAAAACGAGAAGATGAATGACGCTCATGGAGAAAGTAAGCTGGATGAGGAAGAGAGAAATGAGGGGGGTCAAAGGGTCTGGTCCTTCCCAAAGCCCGTTGAACCTGTAAATTGTTTCCGCGTAGCACATTATGGTTTTGTTGAGGTCGGCAATATATTCTGTCGTTGGTAGTACCGCCATTGCTGCCGCCTCATGTACCTCCGCCTCAGTCTTCTCTTCTTCCTCAACCTGCCCAGGGGTGGAAACCTCCCTGGCTTCTTTCGATCAGAGGAAACAAGTTTTCTTTTTCTTTTTTTTTTTCTTTTTCTACTTTTTTTTTGAAGGGGAATGAATAGATGGTGAATATGGGAGAAAATAGGAAAACTGGTTATTCTTTGTGTGACCATGATTTGACCATGTCATTGCTTCTATTTGATGGTTTCCCATTTTATGTGGGGGATATTATAAGTATATGTAAATTCACCACCCCCCACCCCCACCCCACCCCCCAAATTATGTATACGAAAATGGTTTCAAAATTACTAAAAATTAATTAACTACTTGTTTCTGAAATCCCTAACAATAACTTGGAGGGGGGTAATGCACAAGAAATGATACAAATACATAGTTGAAAGAGGTAATGGCATCTACAGCTACACACACACTACACCTAAAACGTTGCAGTTTTACCCATCGAACTCTGAGTCGTCATCAAAGTCTGAATCATCTTCATCGAACTCCCCATTTTCCTGCAAAATTGGTTTATCTCGTGAGAGGGGAAAAAAACGGTATGCCAATAGACTATATTTTCCGTTTTCTCGGCATTCTATTGTTTACCATTATTGAATGTAGAATAACGATACGATGAGAAAAGATACATTTTGCAAGGAAGATTTACCTTTCTTTTAATGAAGTCTGCCATAGCTGTATCAAAGTCTGCTCGTTTTTCTGTGGCGATATCATAGTAATGCACCTTTTCCTAAGATCAGCAACGTACAATATCAGACTATATGAGGAATCAACTACAGTTTCATCATACATGGTATGTATTTCAGAGGAATATTTATAGAAAACCCTAATACTTCTCGTTGTGTCGGGTACGAAAATGTCGGAGTATGGGGAATTGTACTATGTATTTTTGAAGAATAGTCATTATCATAACAAATAAAAAAATAAAGAAAAAGAAAAAAAATCCTTATTCATTTATAGTCACTGCCACCCTGAAATTAGCCAATCGGTAAACTACAAGACAATATCCTGAACAAGAATCCAGTCAGTGTATCTAACCCTAAAATCAAGAGATTTCGTTCATCTCTCCTTTCTTTGCCCCACCTACAACCCATGTTTTTTTATTTTCGGGTATTAATCTAATGTTTTGTTTTCAATGGCCCGAACAGTGTGAGGGATAATAACAGTTGTACGCGAGCATAAGTTTCCGTCAAACGATATTAAATCAGTCATTAATTGCACCATTTGTTACAATCATAAAGCTATCGATCATCCATTGTTTCCAACAAATTTTTGCTTCAGCATTCGAGATGACAACGATAGAAAAGGCAGTATAAATTTCAACAAGATATTCAGCCATGTTTTAGTGCAGAGTGAATTCAAACCTCGTATGTCATTGTCTTCCACTTCTCTCCACATGCTTTGCCAACCTGCAACAACAGATGAACGCTGAATACAGGGATAACCATCCATAATCGGTACTTACGAAAAAAAAGGGAGTGATGTAGGTAGACCATTAATCAGGTTTCCCTGCTACATACATCTCGCATTGACTTAACATCCGGATTCTGCTCTTGATATTCCTTACGAAAATCTTCCCTGCAAAATTTTGAAATCAAAGAGTACAGTTATTCATGTGTATCAACAGTTAACTAGTCCTCTGGAAATTTAAACTTAGCAAAAGCCGAAAAAAGTAATCATTCTGCTCTGACTCACGCCACTTTTACCGTTGAAATTGAAACGCAATCACAATTATCAGGAATTCAAAAAAATAATCAAGGAAAATCATGATGTTTAAATTGGGTGAAAAATCTTAAGTTTAAGTGTTTAACAGTAACTTGCTAAATATTCAACAGGAACTAACAATGTGAATCGAAACGAAAAATTTCGATTAAGAAAAGTAAAATATGAACCGATGAATAAACAAAAGTGAAGAAGAGCAAAAGGCATACAGAAAGTAGAAGAAAGCTGTGGGAGGCTTCTTAGGTTTCAAAGCATCCATTTTCGCTGCGATTTTCTTCGTAGTGGTTTTGACCTTCCTTGCAGACTTTCTCTTTCTACCAGATTGCACTGTCACAGCCAATTTCCTGGAGATTTTTTTACCAAAATAAATTAATGCTCAATTTGAACATTGGGGGCAGCAAAAATAAAATTGAGAGAAGATATTTTTTACCCATCGGTTTTGGTAGGAGTAGCCGCCGAAGAGGAAGTTCCAGACCTGGTGATTCTTCCCGTCGCCATTTTATGACGTCAGCTGCTGCGGCGGCGCTGATTGGTGGCGGAGAGTTTTGCAGTGCCGACCGGCGTTAAAGCCGACTTTAGGAGTTAAGGGAAGAAGTGTAATTTCAATCGTTACTTCTTTCTTAGTGGGATCTGCCTTTTAGCAACTTCAACAAAGTCGTTACTCTAATTTCGCCACTTGTACATTTTTCTTATATCAATTATATAAATAAAATTTAATAAAAAATCCCTTTTTTTTTAAGAAAACACAAATTAATAAATTAATTAAATAATATTTTTGATAATAAAATTCATAAAATCAATTATCCCAATATATTAATTTATTTAACTGCAATGCCCCGGTTTGTTTGCTCCAAAATAAAAATAAATTTATACTCCAAATATTTATTGGGGCGTGCTAAATCCTACACTAAAATTTACTAAATCTCACATATAAATTAAAAACACATTTTCTCTCTACTCAAATTTTCTCTAACTTCTCTCTAAAATGATTTTATTCAATTCATTCAAAATTCATTAATTTTTTTTAAGTTAATAGTCATAAAAAATGAGTTCCGTTTTATTTAATATTTATTCAATTTCATTGAGCGTTTTTAATTATACAAATTCATATGAATTCGATTTTTTTCCTCAAATTCCAACTTTATTTTAGTTTGAACATGTGAATATTTTTGTCAAATTCGAACTTGGAATGCTAATGATGTTTTTAGTGTGTGATCTTGTAAAAAAATTAGGGAAAAAGAAGAAGGATGGGGAAGGAGAAGAAAAGATTTTACAGAGAGGAATATTTTTAGTTATGTGCATGATTTGGTAAAAATTGTGTGGGATTTAGCATTTCATATATTATTATATGTTTCATTTTATTGATATATTTATATGTAAGAGTCTGTAAAATGAATTATAAACACAAGTTGTATTGAATTATGAAAATATATACATACAATCCTAGAGAACTTTCATTATAAATAAATAATTAAAAAAAAAACTAAATTAAATAAATACAAGTAGAGACTAGGGAATGACATATCAACTTTGCTCAAACAAATAATCAGTTGATGAATCTATCCCCAACGTTCGAGAAAATCGTTCCAATCGGATGATTCTCTTTTCCTAGCAAAATCCCGACGTAGCCGTTTCTCTTTGGAAAGTATTGCTGCTAACCAAATAAGCGCCTCCTCGTTTGTTCCTTGATTAATTAGCAGATGGAACATATTTTCCGGTACGCAAATCCAGTCTTGAAGTCGGTTTTTTCAGCAAGTCCTCACCAACTTTGACGAGATTCTTCAAATTCTTCTTTGTTGCAACGTCCACAGACGGCGTTACACCGACTAAAGTCTCGTCCTGAAAAATTATATATATTTATAATTGATTAGAATGAATTAAATCTAAACTTTTGAACTTGATCGATCGGAATTGAAGAATAATTAAATTACCTGAATTCTTAGAAAATTTCCACTAGAGTGAAGCACGCCAACAAAAGTGGAACCGTAGTAATTAGTGATGTGTTGTATAGCTTGAAAAATTACATCCAACAAGGGGTTCGATTTACGATTTTTCAACCATCTCAAAATAATCCACTTTGATGCGTTTTTGGCGTCATACTTATGAACTTGTGCCGAACCAGCTCCTAGAGACAAAACTAGAAATCGACCTTCTTCTTTTGGACTTCGATGAAAAATACTATTATTTTCTTCATCCATCTTCATCCTTATTATTTCAGCTATTGCTATGAAACACTGCATGCAAAGGAAATCCATAAAAAAAAAAAAAAATAATCTATTCTTGAATTTCGGCTTATATTGTCATAGAAATTTAATTTCTATAAAAAAGATATTGATTAGTGTAAGATATTTACCGGATCGTCGTTAGCAGCAATCCGGCCATCAATAAGATTGAATTTTGTTTTCTTACCCTTTGAATCTTTTATCTTAAAATAATGTGCTATAAGTCGGAGCGGCTGAAGTTCCTAAGCAAATATCCGAGAGAGAAGCATTTAAGCTTGGATCGTTTTTTACCTAAATAATTAACAATAAGATATAAAAAACGTGACCTTAATACATGAAATAAGTAGGATAATAAAATCAGTATGAAAAACATACAACATACCTCATAGCTGGAGAAGATAGTGTGGCTCATCTTTTTAATATCAAAAGTTGGAATAACAATATTTGTCAATGTTTCATGCAATTTTGTATCTCCGAGTTTCTTCTTGAGTAGGGCTCGAAGATATTTTCCGTCATATTTCGGCCCGGATAACAAGCACTTGAGGGTTGTCGCTGTGTGACTAACAAGATTATCGATCCCTACAACCAATTACAAGTACGTTAAATTTCGGAGCTAAAATTCAATATTTAGCATACATCAAAATTTAAATAAATATATATAGAAAGAGAGAGAGAAAGTAGTAATACCTTTCTTGGGGAAAAATTTCAGGACAATTCTCAAGATAGAAATCTTTAATTAATATCTTTGGCAGCGAACAATGGTCGATTCTTTTCGTTTGGAGCGGTAAGCATTACAGTGACGAGACCTCCTGTGCTTGTGCCCGCTATTACGTCAAAGTAATCCGCCAGTCGAACATCAACACCGTCCAATTTCTGAAATAAATACACGCATGCATCAAATATTGATTAAAATAACAAACTCAGGAGCTAATTAATACGATCAAGATCGATATATATATATATATATATATATATATATATATATATATATATATATATATATATATATATATATATATATATATATATACCTGAAGTTGTGACTCAAGAAATTCGAGGATAATGATACGATATATCTTTAATATATCGTATATTTATTCGTTAGTTATTATTTTATTATTTAATATATATTATTTAAGTATTATTTTAATTAGTAGTTTATTGATACTTAGATTAGATTAGTATATTTAGATTAATATATGGCGTGAGTTAGGGTTAGGAGAATTATTAAGTATTTTATTAGTATAGGTAATTATCTTTTCTAGTTAGATTAGGATTCTAGGGTTTTCTTATCTTTAAATAGTCGTCTTGTGCTAGGGGTTTTATTATGAAGAGAAATAATAAAGAAGAGTTTTCTTACGTTTAGTAAAGAAATCTTATGATACACAAGAGATCGCATCAATTGGTATCAGAGCGAAGTTGCGATTAACACCAACGCTTCGTTAGCAAGGCAGCGATTATATCAAAGCTACGCTGGAGCAAAGTTGAGATCACATCAAAACTTTGTGAAATCATGATGTCAGAAACAAGACGGTTGGAGCGATTGGAAAAATCCGTAGAGAAATTACGGATCGATTTTCAGAAATTACTCGAACAAAGTCAAGGACGACGTCAACGCCATCACAAAAGCCGAACGGACCGCCGCCCATCACCGCCAACGCCACCGCTGCCGCTGTCGAGCCTATTGCCAGAGGAAGAGGAAGAGGATGACGATGAATTTTTCAAAGAGCCACCGCCGCCGCCGCTGCCGAGCCTATCGCCGAAGGGAGAGGAGGAGGACGACGATGACTTTTTCGAAGAACCCCAATTTTTTGTGAGTTCGCCGAAAGATGAATTATCGAATTCACTTGAGGTAATTTGGGACGAAGGTGAGGAATTAACTAAGGAAGAGAACGAAGAACTACAGTGGATAGTAGAAGAGTCCCACGATATTCAAAAGAAAGGAGACGATCAAGATTTGGTGACTGTGAATGAGCCCGGATCTGTAAAGACGATCGAGAAAAATAAAAGAATGATATTGATTGTGAAGGAGATGAAATTTGAAAAGACAATTGAGAAGATTGATTTATCGGGAGAGAGATTGAGAAGATTGAGATTTTTTGCAAAAGTAGCCTTTGGAATTTTGTTGGATCAGCATGAACAATGTGTTAATAAGCTTGGTCGTTCATCGTGTTTTTCGGAATCGGAGTTAATCGGGAAGCAAGTCGATGAAGTCAAACATAGGTGGAAACGCAAAAGAGAGGGACCAAATTGACTCGAACCTTGAGGACAAGGTTCATTTCAAGAGGGGTGGTTTGATACGATATATATTTAATATATCGTATATTTATTCGTTAGTTAGTATTTTATTATTTAATATATTATTTAAGTATTATTTTAATTAGTAGTTTATTGATAATTAGATTAGATTAGTATATTTAGATTAATATATGGCGTGAGTAGTAGTGATTAGGGAATTATTAAGTATTTTATTAGTATAGGTAATTATGTTTCCTAGCTAGATTAGGATTCTAGGGTTTTCTTATATTTAAATAGTCGTCTTGTGCTAGGGTTTTATTATGAAGAGAAATAATAAAGAAGAGTTTTCTTACGTTTAGTAAAGAAATCTTATGATACACAAGAGATCGCATCAATTGGTATCAGAGCGAAGTTGCGATTAACACCAACGCTTCGTTAGCAAGGCAGCGATTATATCAAAGCTACGCTGGAGCAAAGTTGAGATCACATCAAAACTTTGTGAAATCATGATGTCAGAAATAAGACGGTTGGAGCGATTGGAAAAATCCGTAGAGAAATTACGGATCGATTTTCAGAAATTACTCGAACAAAGTCACGGACGACGTCAACGCCAACACAAAAGCCGAAGGGACGGCCGCCCATCACCGCCAACGCCACCGCTACCATCACCACTGCCGCTGCCGAGCCTATCGCCGGAGAAAGAGGAAGAGAACGACGATGAATTTTTCGAAGAACCCCAATTGTTTGTGAGTTCGCCGAAAGAAGAAGAATCGGAATCAACTGAGATAAAGTGGGACGACGAGCCGAAAGAAGAATTATCGGATGCACTTGAGGTAATTTGGGACGAAGACGAGGAATTAACAAGGGAGGAGAACGAAGAGCTACGATGGATATTGGGAGATTTCAATGATCTTCAAAACAAAGAAGACGAAGGAGTATTGACTATTTTCAAGGAGATTAAGAAATCTAACAGTGCTATTGAGAAGATTGAGGTATCACTAAAAGTGTCAAATATTTCCTCGATGATGTTTAATGAATTGTTTGACCATAACAAACAATACGTTAAAGAGTCAACGATGGTGGAGACATGTGATGAAGTAGTCGATCAATTGATTGAGATTCGTGTTCTCAGCATCCTACATGAGAACAAATTATTTTTGAAGAAATTGGATGGCATCAAGCATAGATGGAAGCGCAAAAAAGAGAGAGCTGCAAATATTCGAACCTTGAGGACAAGGTTCATTTCAAGAGGGGTGGTTTGATACGATATATCTTTAATATATCGTATATTTATTCGTTAGTTATTATTTTATTATTTAATATATATTATTTAAGTATTATTTTAATTAGTAGTTTATTGATACTTAGATTAGATTAGTATATTTAGATTAATATATGGCGTGAGTTAGGGTTAGGAGAATTATTAAGTATTTTATTAGTATAGGTAATTATCTTTTCTAGTTAGATTAGGATTCTAGGGTTTTCTTATCTTTAAATAGTCGTCTTGTGCTAGGGGTTTTATTATGAAGAGAAATAATAAAGAAGAGTTTTCTTACGTTTAGTAAAGAAATCTTATGATACACAAGAGATCGCATCAGATAACTCCGGGGATTATCCCTCGAACTCCACCACCGTACCGTCAATTGTCAAAACTCGGATCAATTTTCCGAAAGGTTGGTGCTCCATCTGAAATACTTCTGATCTTGATGATTCTATCATGCAAAAATTCAACTTATAAATTCTTATTGCAAATTGTTTTTCAATGTATACGAGTAGGGATACCGGTTTGCTAGTGTTGTATTTATAGAATTCTGATTTATGTTTAAGGAATAAAATTTTCCATAACTTGGGATTTTTAATAAGGAAATTTCAGACATTGGAAGCAATATAATGACGTGGCAGATAGTGAGTGACCTGGCAAACAAAGGCAATTACAATAACTTGATCAAAGTACTACATATACAGCTGTCTATTTGAATTATGGGAACTTTGCTCTTGATAAAAAAAAAAAAAAAATTATGGAATCTATTTTTTACATATGGTATACTATCCACTAAGGCCCAGTTTGGTTGGGCTGATCCGGGTGGATAGTTCCTCTAATCCACTCGGATCTCAGCTTTGGTTCGGCCCAACTGGGTTCTGGATTGCACTTGGGCCCGGGTCCGAATCTTGGATTTCCTGGATCTCCCATCAGACTAAAGGAGGTGAGATTGGGTAATCTCATCCACTCTCAACCCAATCAAGCTCAGTATATTACCTTTATGCCCTGAATATTTATTTCTAATTACAAGACTACCCCATATATATAGGAATTACCCCAAAAATTATTGAGTTAGCCCTAGAATTTTACCGACATGGCAATACACGCCGTTCTTCGTTCTGCTTTTCTCCACTGTGGTCGGTAGTTTTTTCACCGAGGTAATTTTTCCGATAATCAACTCATCTAGGTTCTCTAACACGCTTCTTTCTTCGTATTTTAGGCCCCCTAAACCGGTTGAAGAATAATCAACTCATCATAGATTGATTTCTTATTTTTCATACTTCACTAGTTTTTTCTTTTTTTTATTTGGTTTTTCCGATAATCAACTCATCACAGATTTCTTCAAACGCATCCGAGTATTGCTGAAGAAGTTTGGGTTCATATGGGTATCGATTTTTTTTATTGTTCTAATTATCCATTCCTTCATCTCGTAATTAAATTTCCGTTTCGCAGGTGATTTTCGATTTTGGTTTCGAAGTAGTTCGTAGTTTGGCCGGGCTGATTCTGTTCCGGCCGAACGATTCCGGTGTTGCAGCTGGTTGACAGTTGGCTGTCGATTATCCCGGTTCTGCTACACGACGATTTAAGGTGAGTTCTCCAATGGGTTTAAGCTCGTCTTTTAGATTACAGATTAAGGATTAAGAAAGGTAGCATTTATTTGGAAAAAATATTGTATCTTTTTTTTTTGGGAAAAAATAGTACATTAGTGAAATAATATATGGTGTTACTCAGTATAAATTGTTTGGCCTTAATATTGTTTGGCATAAACAGTATATAAAGAATGCAATTAAGTTGTTTTTTTTGTAATAGTTTACGATAGTTATTTCATCTTTGCTTGCTCTAGGAGTTGGTTTATATGTTTCATATGTTTGAGAGAGGTTACAGGGTCTGGAATGTGAAATTTAGTTGTGAATGTGTTTGAGAGAGGTTGCATGGTCTGGAATGTGAAATTTAGTTGTCAACGATCCAACGGTCTTTAACTCTATACTCGATGAAATCGCCGCCGAAATGCGACTCACTACGGTGAGACCTTTACGAATGACGTTGTTAAACGTCGGACCTTCCTACTAAAAAATCGTTTCAATGCATTTGTCAAATTCATTGGACTACCCGGTGTCAACTACAACCGTAGGACCGAACGTGTATCGGTTGACCGGACGTATGTCACGAGTCCAAAGAACAAAGTATGTAAACCTATTTTTATTGCATAAAATGCACGGTAAAATTTTTGTTGTCTTATTCTATGAATATGCAAATCATTTAATTGTGTATGACCCTATACTTTTCCCTTTCACAATTAGAAAAAAACGGAACATGCATTGCACAACTATTTCGCTGCTAACGGGTTTCCCTACTACGACACTTTTGAGTTGGTATTTGTGGAGAAAGAAGCAGGGACGATAGAGTTTAGTGATAAACAAGGGTTCGTAAAAGATGACCCAATCACAATTGACGAAGGAACTCGACCGGGTGTTGAGGGTGTGAACGATGAATACGCTATTGTGCCGTATGAGGGTGTGAACGATGTTGTGCCCGTGGGTTACTATACCGGCGAGACCGACGGGTTCTCGGGGCGTATAGATGGTTGACAGCGAGTCAACTAGCTTGGTCATTGTGATTTCTGATATTTTTATGACTTTATTCTCCGTTTACCGTATTTTTCATCGTTGTAATTGTTTTATTGTCTTCGTGTTTTTTTTTTTTATTTCATAGTAATTGGTTTATGCAATTGCGAAAGTATCGTTGTGCTCGGTCATTGGTTATAGTGTGATCAATTATTCAATTATAACTTTAAATTCTATATGAACAAACATCTGTATCAACAAATTTAAACAAACAATGTTAAATATATAAATGTGTATTAACTAAGAAAAACAGTAGTGTGAACAAAATGTAAACAAACAATATTAATATATATTATCGCCCATGGGTACGAAACATGAAAATTAAAATTACAAACCAAAATACAAAGTCAGGAAAATCAAATACTAATACCGAAAATCTTGCCGACTACATGGAAGTGGGAAAATAATACGGGAAATACCAATAATAATAATACGGAAAATATTAGGAAAAACTAGCCGAGATAATGGAGATTGGAAAATTTGAACTTCCATTGATCAATGGAGTCAGTACAACACATGCGTCAAAGTATGACCTAGTAATCGTTTTCCCCGTCGATTGGCCCCTTGCCGTTACACATATTCGAGGGACGGTTTGACCCGGACGAACTCAATCCAAACAAATTTGCAATATTGCGGGGCCTCGGCATTGATTTATCTTTCGGCTTCAAAGGTGATGGGCCCGAAACCGGACGCCGAACTCTCGAATTAGCGGTGCTACCCTCGGTGTTTAACGAACCCTCGGAATCCGAAAAGTGATTGAGGTAGTCCCACACATTGAAGTGTGTGCTACTAGAATCCGAGGAAATATTGACCACCGTTGTTGGTGGCATCGGGTTACCGAAACCAAGAGTGTTGTCGTTGCCTCGAAGATCAACCATGCTTGGAATCGGCACCGGCGGAGCCGCTTCATCGTCGTCCGATGACAAAACAATCACCTCATCGCCCGGTTTTTGTTCGACGACACGGGGTGCAAATATAGTCTTTAGTTCCTCCCATTCGCTATCCCCATATGTCCGATATGCGAAAGCGAATGTGTGTGCCTAAGAAAGGAATGGAAATGTAATTATACGAAAATGTTAGGGCTGATTTTGTAATTAAAAGTGAATGGGAGGAAAAGAATGGGTGCAACAAGTAATATTGTAAAAAATACTGGGGTAATATAATAATAAAAAGGGATTATGAGGGGTGGAAATGTAATTATCCGAAAATGTTAGGGCTGATTTTATAATTACAGGAAAATGAGAGGAAATAATAAGTGCAGTTGGCAATAATTTAAAAATTTCAGATGTATAAACTAATAATAAAAATACCTTCTAAGGGGTGGTAATGTAATTAACCAAATTATCCCACCCAATCCTCCCAACCATTCCTGAGATTGGCTCATTTGGATTCAATCCCACAGATCCATATCCAACCAACCAAACCCAAGATACCATCCATACTTTACTAATCCACACAGTGTCATTTTCCAATTAAGCCCCAATCCCATCCCACCCCATCCCTCCAACCAAAAGGGGCCTAAAAGATCAGAATTTTGTTTCCTTATTTTATATCAGAGTTAATTCGCTAATTCACAAATGGCAAATTATCTTATTTAGGATATTTTCAGAAAAGAATTTACACGTCATTATTTATTTTATTTTTTGGTAGTGCAGTATTTCTTTATATTCAATCATGATTGTGGGATGGAGCTTTTTGATTGGGCAAGGGAGGTTGGGCCTCACTGAGGAGTGTGAGAGGGCCTTCCACGTGGGCTTCAAGATTTGTGGGCCCAAGTTTCTTTTTTTTCTTTTTTTTTTCTTTTTTTTTTCTTTTTTTTTCTTTTTTTCTTTTTTATTTTTCAATATGGCTAGACTTAGAACTTAAAAGAATACAAACTGTATTACAAATTCTGTGTTTTGAGTTTTACCAAATTCAGATTCATACTCTGCAAGAGTGAAAATTGGCCACCAAAGTCACTTTTGTTTAATAGAACCAAAGAGCTCGTCAAACGAACGCTTAGGAGCTTCGGTCCGAGCAACAATCTCCACAACTTTGTAGGAAGATTCTGGAAGAAGCAGTGCCTCAACTGCAACTTCCGCCACCTGATCTCTCGATATTGAACCTGCATAAAGTGTATCCTTTAAAAAGGATAGAATTCGAGCGGGGTTAGTGAACAAGAAATACCCGTTGTAATGAAACTCTCGGAAAATCATTATTTATATTACCTCTGGCTCCATGACTATATTACCCATAGGTGGATCATTCTTTAATCCCCCAGGCCTGATAATTGTATAATCGATACCAGATTTTCGAATGTACTGCTCTGCTTGAAGCTTTGCTACTAAAGTGAGCCCAAATACGTTGAGAAATATATAAGCAGGATTTAACAACTGGCCCATGGCAGCTCCATTCACTAAAATTGAACTTACGAGAATAAATCTGTTCACATTTTTCTTGCGGCAAGCTTCAACAAGGTTTACTGTGCCATAATTATCAACCTGCAAGTATATGAAGATCAAAGAAGTCAATGAAGACTTTGTATTCGACGAAGAACATTCAATAAACCGCCACCAAAATAACCAACCTTCCATGGAGCTAATAGATCCCATGAAGGCCGAAAACCTGTAGCACATATTACTGCATCGGAATCATCGCTAATCGCATCAGCTAATTTGGTTGCACCCTCTGTCACATCTGCTTTCACCTGGAAACCAAAGTGCATGTCATTAGTTAGAGCCATAATGGTATATGTGTAATTAGTCCACTTCCCGTCATACGAATCGAAATCCTATGTTATCAGTGGAGCCTTATCTCTGATTTCATTCTTTCCTTTTTCACTTGTATTATTTTCCGGATTCGTAACACACAATTATATCAAGACATATAATAGTAGAAATTAAATAATATAATATAACATATAATAAAGAATAAAAGATTGAAGTCCCTTCTTTAGCCCCATATAAATTGGACAAAAACAGTGCTACTTTGATGTGTTCGTATATGATGTTTTGTAAGTTCGTATTACTTGATCGAAAAACGATTTTGTGCTGCCAACCGAAAATAGTAGAACTTGAAAGTTACTAACTGTAATAATAAATTTTTACAAGAGTTTTGAGGATTACAAGAGTTATATACTTCATTATTTCGAGGATTAAATTTTCCCTTCGAAATATAGAGTAAAAATCGAGCAAATAATAGGGTATTTCTTATTTCATGATTTGATTCAAATGAAACTTCACTAATACCAAAATATATACTTCATTAATTCAGAATATTTTCAACTGAGATTATATATATGAGGTCAAAAATCAACACTTACTGCACATTTGGGGAAAACAAATACTTCCGAACTACCAAATTAATTGAAGTCCAATCACAGAACAGAACCAACAAAAAGAGAGTGATAATTAAAAATTGTTTAAGCTGGCAAATAATTAGAGTATAAACTCACAAATTGAAGATGAGGATTGTTTCCAGGGAAGGTGGATTTAGCCTTATCGACATCCCTAACACCAGCTTTAACAGCAAATCCCTTAGCCAGAAGCTGCTCCACAATCCTCTTCCCGGTGCTCCCAGTGGCCCCCGCAACAAATATCTTCTTTCTCACACTAGAACCTTCCTTTTCTTCCTCGATCTCGCTTCCCTCCATCTACCATCCAATCAAATGCATTTACGAAATGCACAATTTGAAAAAAAATTGATCGAGGTTCTAGAAATTAAACAGAAATGCGGGAAAAATTGTAGAGAGAGAAAGAAATAGCTGAGAATTAAGATGAAGAAACTTACAACAGTTGATGCTGCTTTGAGGTGGAAAGAGGTGCAGCGGGGCTTGGTAGTGGTGGTGAAAGAGAAGGAATGAGAGAGAGGAGGGATTCTGTGGAAGAGATTAGTAGCCATTGCCATTGGCTTGTTTTTATTTTTTATATAATTATTTTTTAATATAAGGTCAGCAAATTATAGCCCTTATCGTGTGATTTTTCACGATATTTTTTTTTTTATTTCAAGGAATATTTCTCGACAACTACCGATTTTACCTCTAAGAACAGTTTAAATGTAGGTGACACTGGTATACCTTCTGCAACAACCTCATTATCTAAAACATCATATTGCTATGTCACTACACTTTATGGATTTTGCTAGTATGAACCATCATAGCATGCATAAGCAGTTGTATAACATTTGTGCATGGCTTCAATCTCTTCTACATTTTTAGGGGTAGAATCAATATTTTAGGGAAATATTATTTGGAATAAAATATTTTTTATGAAAAATCATACCGTAAACGGGTCAGTGTAAGACGAAGACAAATATCATAGGAATTTTGATAATAACAAATAGATGAGAGTGTCTTTAGTAATTTAACCTAAGCTCAGAGGAATTTTCCTAATTGTTGTTTCATTTTGGGTCAAAATTAATGAAAGCCCAAATCATTTTTATTTATGAAAAGCCAAAATCAATTTGGTTTCTCTGACATGATTATTTTGAAGGAAAACTCGTGTAAATTGATTCTGAAATAAATAGAAATAAGATAGATTTGCCAATTCTAAAGATTCTACTCATCTATTTGTGGATTTAACTCGATATACTCCGAAAACACAACTTTTTAGTGTATGAAAATTGAAAATTAAAACGCAGAGTCCGCCACATACAAATATGGAAAATGCTGAAAATTGTGATCCAAAGTAGATAAAACGTATTATCCAAAATCCTTTCATAGATAAAAATCCTTTCATAGATAAGAGTTTATGTAATTACATATGGAAGTTTCTATTCTGAAAATTATAATTCACATTATATATAGACCACTTGGCTGTTATCCATTGTATACTCTTATAATCAGGTTAATGTCTTGAATTTGTTGAATTCTTGTTGGATGATTACAAATGAAGTCTCTTCCGAATTGAATTTTTGTTGCATGATTACAAATGAACTCCCTACCCCTATTTATACTAGGTCACCTCCTTAATGGACGGTAGGAGTCTCTCCCGAATGCATTGTGAATGTCTTGGATTTGTTGAATTCTTGTTGCATGATTACATATGAAGTTCATGTCCCTATATATACTAGGTAACCTCCTTAATGCACGGTGGGGATCTATTTGGTGTAACGGGTAGGAGTTGTTCACCAGAACACTCCAAAGTATTCCTATAAAATATCTAAAACGGGAGGGTTCTAGAAAATTTTCTACAATCCTCCAAGTATAATATATATACACTTGGGCTTGGGCCTACTCCATTTGAGCTTAGTTTTGGACTTCTTAACCTCCCAACCCAAGGAAACTGACAAAGGGTTGGGCAAAAACTGGCGAGCCGTGACATTCGAGTGTTCATATTTCTCGAATTTCAACTTCTACGTAGTTGATTTTACAATGTTTGCTTTTATGCGTGGATTTCAGAAATTGGACGATGCAGATGTTAGACTTGCGGATTACTTTGATGTAATCGCAGGCAGGAGGTCTCGTCACTGCAATACTGCTCCAGACGAAAAAAATCGACCACTGTTCGCTGCGAAAGATATTAAATGTTTCTACCTTGATAAGTGTCCACGAATATTTCCCCAAGAGAGGTACTACTTTTCTTGTAATTTTGATACGTCATATATATATGTTTCATAATTAATTGGGTAAATTACAAACACCCCTGAGGTATGGTCAAATTACAAAAACACCCCTCTTGTTTGGATAATTACAACCACCCCCTCAACTCATCAAATTTAGTGGAATCTTCGAGATTATATGGAATATTATCACTTTTGTACCCGTTTTATCCCATTCAAACTCTACATTATGAAGCAAGATGATCATAATATGTGATTTTTAGCTTGTATGTATCAGTTTGTGGTGCATCGGAAACTGTATTTTTTACACAAAAAGAGTACAAACTAGAGCACATTTCACGGAATCTAGATGACTATGTTGAATTTGGCACCATAAAGGTGGATGTCTAAGAAGAAAACATAGTTGAGGGGGTAGATATAATTATCAAAACAAGATGGGGGTTTTTGTAATTTGACCATACCCCAGGGGGTGTTTGTAATTTACCCTAATTAATTTTAGTTCCGAAGTTAAAAAGTACGTGTAATTGGTTGGTTTCAAGGATAATCTTGTTAGTCACACTGCAACAATGATGAAGTGTTTACTATCCGGGCCAAAATACGATGGCAAATATCTTCGAGCCCTTCTTAGAAACAAACTTGGAGAAACAAAATTGCACGAAACGTTCACAAATTTCGTGATTCCCACATTCGATATCAAGAAGATGACGCATACTATCTTCTCCAGCTTCGAGGTTTGTGTGTTTTCCACACTGCTTTTATTTGTCTTTATATATATATATATATATCATACTTATATTTATTAATGTTACGTTTTATTTTATTGTTACTTTAAAACAAAAGATTCAAACGGGAAAACTACAAAACACAACCTCATTGATGGCGGTATAGCTGCTAATGATCCGGTAAATATCTCAAAACTTTCCATATATTTTTTTAGATTTTTCCTATGCAAGTCGAAATTCAAGAACATATAACTAATATATTCTTTGTTCTCGGTTACCATTGCAGAGCTTGATTGCAATAGGTGAAATAAGACAGAAGAAGAAAAAAGGCCAGCTTCTGGTTTTGTCTCTCGGAACTGGTTCGGCACATATTCGTAGATATGATGCCAAAAAAGCATCAAAGTGGAGTAGTATTAGATGGTTGAAAAATCACAAGTCGAAACCCTTGCTGGAAGTAATTTTTCGAGCTATACAAGACATTACTGATCGATACAGTTCTATTTTTGCTGAAGACGTTCACTCTAGTGGACATTTTCTGAGGATCCAGGTACGCAATTCTTTTCCCGTTCAATCAAATATTTCAATCTATTCACATGTAATACATATAATATAATTCAAACCTGTTTAAAGTGGAGTTATAAATATAATTTTCAGGACGAGACGATAGTGGGAATAACATCTTCTGTGGATGTTGCCACAAAGAAGAATTTGAAGGATCTCGTCAAAGTTGGAGAGAAGTTGCTGAAAAAGCCTATTTCAACACCAAACTTGCACACTCAAGACTATGTTCCCTCTACTAAAGAAACAAACGAGGAGGCACTTATTAGGTTAGCAAAAATACTTTCCAAAGAGACGCGGTTACGTGGGGATCTTGCCAAGACAAAAGAATTGTCAGATTCGACCAAGCAGCTAGAACATTCGGGGATACATTATATTTTCTTCTTTTCTTTTCTTTTTTTTCCTTCTTTTTCTTGGAAAGTTCTCTATTTGTGTTCCTCCATAAATATTTTCACTATTCAATAAAATTTATTTTTCTAGTTCTATGTCCAATTTTCTTTTACAGTTCCATCTAATTCGACTCTGTAAGTGATTCAATATCCTCAATTCCATTTATCGACCAACTAATATTCGCAAGACTTATACATGTTAATTCTAATCAACTCTGTAAGAGACTTGAGGCTGAATCAAAATTCATAATCGCTACGTACTATCACGTTTATTTGCAAATTAAATAATTAATCACCTCAATGTGAAGTTTGATCTGCTTTAGATGCTTTCAATTTCTCTAGTTGCTTCCGGAGATAGGCCTGCTTCAGTTTCTCTCTTCGAGCAGTTGCTTGCTCTTGCCTGCGCATTTTGAGCTCCGACACCTTTTCCCTCGCTTCATTTGCCTCTTCATGAACCTCCCTGCGAACGGAACCAATAATTCAAATAAAAATTAGTTTCACATGATATCACAACAGAAGAGTCAATGGCTTTCAAATACATATGAATACGGCATCTAATGGAAAATTCCCACACAAGTCAACCGGATATAGATAATATGTTCATCTTATTTCTAATCGGTTTTTCCTTTTTCCAACGATTCTGGTAACAGAGTATCCCCAAGTAAAAACTAATCCAGACATCAAATCATATAAAGAAGGAGAACACAATGAAGAAACAGCACACAGAAGGCAGAGAGCACCGAAGAACTTACTGTACAAAGTGCTTATGTTGACTCCTGTCAACTGTAGCAGATGTTTTCCCAAGCCCATCAGCTTTCGTATCGTTTGACACAAAATCATCGCCACCACCATCACCATGAATATCTTGGGCTTGTCGTGGAGAAGTATCAACCCTTTGAGGGTTCCGTGACTCGTCCTTCTCTAGACCCTTCCGAAAGAAATCAACACAGTACTTCTCACTATCTTCTTCGTCAGAAAGTTCTCCCCTAACAAGTTTTTCATATAATTCTGCTTTCCTCTCCAATGCAGCATAGCTTGCTGATCCATCCTTGACGGCTTTTAGTTCAAGTTTATCCCTGAAAAAAAAAGACACGACAGTGTAAATAACCAATAAATCAAGAGCAGCCCTCGGAGGCTGTTAGTTCATACTTTCACTTAAAATAACCAATGGCAAGTCCGAGACAGTTTTATATCATAACTTCATTCAAAGCAAGAACATGAGGTCATAAATTCAGAAATTGATTTTCAGTCAGACAAAGTTGCATCTTGCAGTTATGAATTTATCGCTAGAAATGCCGTGCAATCAAAATTTTGAAACATACATTACGCTTAAACTAATCACAGCATAACCGAGAGCCACATTCAAAATGAACACAAAAGCAGTAAAATAATTAGCCTCATCACATTCTCTTCAGTAGATGTAGGTTAGAAATCACCAATCAATGAAACCCTAGAACCCTAATCACACGCCCCAAAATAAAACACATCATAAATTCCAATGAATAAAACGTAATTGAATAAGGAAAATGAACAGATTGACGTACTTGGCAGCACGGGCGTCGACACCGGAATTTTTAGGGGCGAAAGAATCTTGTACTGAAATAATCTTCTTGGCGCGGTGGACCTCGAGATGTTGGGCGTATTGACGGTCGGCGGAGTTAATTGGCTCTTTGGGGTGGCGCTTGGACTCCTCCTGGGACATGTACAGCTGGGCCTTGAGCTCGAGGATGGAGGAAGCACCAACTCCTTCGATCGATCGCTGCTTGCGTGGCATGATGGTTGACTCCGTCAGCCATCCTAACGATTCCACCCCTCTCTTCCTCGCCGCCCCCTTTGATTCTTCTCCGGCCATCCTCTCTCTCTCTCTCTCTCTCTCTCTCTTCTCTCTCTGTATGTAGATTGTCGGGGTGTGTTTGGGAAATATGAGGTTTTCGAGGACTGGATTATAAGTGGATTTTTGAACCGGGCGTAATCTCTGCACTGACCCGATAATAATCTTCAAATGAGCGTCAATTAATAATACACATGATTTTTCATATATATTTTGTAGATTATTAATGTGAATTACCATTAATATCCTTCAATTTTCTGTCGACACATTTTTGCATACTAAGTTATTTTTAGATCACTATCCTTAATTTTTTGGATGGAATGGTTAACAGTTAATTATGCCTCGTTTGATTGGAATGATTAAACTAAATAATTGAACTTTGTTTGATTTTCGTAATCACCAATAATTGGCTAGATCAGCCCACAAAAATTAGGTTATCATTATTTATCTTATCATCTAGATATGTTTTTCAATGGATCGGTACTTTACAACCAATCGAGGCCTTGCGTTTTTTGCATAACAAAAATTTCAAGTACACAAGGAAAAATCACACAAAAACACTGAAAAAATTATGGCAGGAAATAAGTAGTAATGAACCAGAAAGGAGATAAATCTTAATAACTGTCTAAAAAAAAAAACCATAGAACTGAGAATAATCCTCTAAATCAAAATTCCAATGCATGTGTCCTAGGTCAACAAAATGGTCTGTGTTCAGCAAAACTAGTAAAGATTGTTCATCTTTTTCTCTAGAGCACACACACAAATGCAGCGATTCTCACCCTCGAATAACAACATGAAACTGTTTACATAAACAAGTTGGGCTTCGTTGCTTTGTATGTGGTCTTGAGCTTCCTCGTTGGTGGCCTGACCTTGTGGAACACCAAAGGGAACTTAATCTTGGAGTTATGGAATTGTTTGGTGCTCTCCCTCTTGCAAAGCTTAGCTGGAATGGTGGCGGTTTTGATGATTTGGATGCAGTGGTAACGGACCCTGTGACGAGAAGCCATCTCAGTGTACATATGCTCGACAGCACCGTTCAACGTTGTATCACGGTACTCCTTGTACATGTTGTGGTAACCAGTTCTACTTTGATACCTCAGCCAGATACCATAGTTCTTGATTGTGGTTGGGTTTTTCTCAAAAATCTACGAGCAGACAGGAAAAAAAAATCAATATCGATCAAAGACATTGAAATGAGTGAATCTTAAATAAACCCTACATATGAAAAATATGAACTTTGAATACTGATACAAGGATAAACACAAAGAATAAGGTTCATAGACGCAAACTTCTCTAATCTCATGGTCATGCCCCTGAAAAAAACATGCTACGAGTCTAAATTTTACTATGGTGTAATTGAAAACCTTTGCAACGACCATTTGTGCAAGAGTGGGAAAATACGACTGACAGCAAACTTATTGGTTTAGCCACCATCATTCCCTTGATAGGCAAAACACGACAACATACTTAAAGCTTCTGTTCACATGGTATAAAATCATGTTTAAGTGAATAATGGACGACTAGATCAAAAAGCACAACTACATGCACTAAAACCGAATTTAAAGACAAGTATCACCAAACACGACAAATCCAATATATGACATCAACAAACTTTTACGACTGCAGTGGCGCTCTATCCATCTATCCAAATGCTAATTTCAATAGCAGCTCAATCCAAAAATAAAAAACTAGACAGGATAAACAAAGTACGTAATCGCAAAGCAACGCAATTCAGAATTAGGAACACTTTGAGATGATCTCGCAGTATATATCAGTTACCACAAATGATTGAATAATGGGATGAGATCATGTACCTCATTGATAGCAAGAATCTGGCCATTGCTCTTTTTGACCTTCTTAAGCTTCCTCAAAAAGTACCTAGCATAAGAAACACCAATTGAAACACACTTAGGTTAATCGCTCGTAACTCACACTCTCCGACATATTAAATTTTTCCAATAGTTTTAAGGATGGCAATACCAGAATTTGGACTTGGCGCGGACTTCATTGGTGGCCCAAAGTTTCATACGGTAGATCTTCGGGTGTTCCTCGGTCTCCGTCGGCAGAGCTCTGCCCACCACCTGGTACTGATGGATCTGCACAACGTACAACATTTATCAACGTTTCAGACCTAATTTTTAGCAATGTAGATGAATAAAATGTAGTGAAAATATCGACGGAGCGTACCCTGTATGTAACCATTTCCGACGGTAGTCCGAAATTCTCTTCTCTCTCTCTCCCGGAGCGTGGAGTGTGGGCAGATGAAACACAGAGAGATGTGTGTTTAGGGTTTTGTGAATTGGAAAATTGAGAAACCCTAGTTTGTGATGGGCTTCGGTTTACCCCCTTTTCTTATTATTTGGGCTTTCGTCTTTAACCAATAACACGATTGGGTTGCTGGTCTCGAACAAGTTTATATTATGTGGGCTGGGCCCACATTTGTGACTTAAGCTTTGCTAATTTTTATTTAATTTAATGAGGAAAATATGGAAAATTACTTTCAATTTTTTTTAGCAATATCATCTTACAAATATAAAGATATTTTTATATCTTATATAATTTATTTTTTGCTTTTTTCTCCGTAGTTATATCATTCTAACAATAATATTCCAACATATATTTCCAAAATTCATTCAAGTAAGATAGCGTCACGAATCAGTAACAATTTCTTAATGAGCACCCGGACCGTGTTTTCAAAACATGCTACAAAATATAATTATATAAATACCAATTTATTGAACCAATGACCAAATCCTCATTTAGTGATGAAAAAACAAGAAATATAAAATAATTACAATATTCATTCGGTTGGAGAATGTACAAACTTGAAGATTCACCAAGAATGAGTCACCCTTGTCACACCAAGAGTAACAGCAAGAGCAGCTAGAATAGCCTGCAATTGTTCATAAGCACACGTCAGTATATTTTATGAATTTTATCCAATGTTTGAGAAACCTAAGCAACTAAGTGTAAACGGCTCGAAATCAAGTATATATTCATTCCGAGCCCAAAATCCAGGAATATATCAAATATAGCCAAAATACACTAATATGAGTACGAGATCTATAAACATCAACTATCATGGTGGTGATATTGTACACTTGATTCAATTAGTGACGCAGTCCAGCATATGAATCCCGCTGAGTTCCCCTACCATTTCATGTCTAAAATTAAATCAATATACGGATGAAACTAATCCAGAATGTGAAACATAAACGAAAATACTTATTAAACCGGTCAAAAGAATACTAGTTAGAGAACATATGATCCAAAGAGAAATTGTCCGATGTTACAAAGCTCTAAACATAGGTATTGAGTACCAATCAATATCATTGAACTGGAAAAAAAAAACATTTTAATGATAGCTTCAAAACATCATAATGAAAATTTTCAAATATAAAGACAAATTTATGCAAAATTGAACAAATCCTTCAATTTCGGGAACACTTAAATACTGCATACGGAATACTAAAAGGGATCATTAAAAGACACTTACAGCTATAGAGCATGCAACGAGTCCAGGCTTCTCTCTGTAATCCAAACGAGCACATAACAGCAGAAAAGCTCCAATGTACCAAGGAATCGCACCCATAAAGAAGCCAACGATAAACCTTTCAACAAAGTTAAGTAAAATCAATCAACATGACCAAATCACATTTAACAAAATTAAAGTATGAGATCCCACTCAAGTTCTAAAATAAACGGCACCAACACAAACCTTTACCACAAGTGTAGCACCATTTTTTTTAATAAAGAAATTACACTATCAACATTTTAAAAATATTGCGTTCAGCTAAAATTCGTTACCAACTCCCTGCGATATGTAAATAATCAAGATTCATGCAAAGAGGTTTTCTAAAATCAATCGACATTTCTGTATAAAGAGCATCGCAGTTCAAACGATAACTTACAAGAACCATCCAAGGCCCACACCGCAACAAGGGAGCCTCTCCTCTCTATAAGGTCTTCCTTCAACGATAGTATAAGCTGGAACAACCACGGAAGATAAAAAAATAAAAAAAAAATAAAAAAAAAATAAAAAAAAAAGGTTAAAAGGATAGTAACAATTGTAAACCAGCAGCTAATTTTCATTTAATTTAAAAAGTTACTGTGAATTGCTATTCTTCTTGCACCCTTGTACAAAATGTCTAAAGCACTATCAATGACTTTATTCCTGCCATGGCAGGCCGACCTGCCTAATAATTTACCTCGATCCCGATCAGTTACTATTTTTTTCATCCACCAAAAACGAACCATCCAACTAAATCGGTGACCAACATATATTCTAAATACATGGTACGGTGGTACTATATCTGCCTAAAGTGAAATTATTATGAGCAATTCATTTTTACAAGACGAACAACACCAGATTCGTTCCGATTCCCAATTAAAAACAACGACCCTCGTGCATTATATATTCCCAATTAAAAACAACCTACCCAACGTTCTCTAGAATAATCATAAAATTGTGAATACGATCCAAATAATCAATTTCTAAAAATTGAAGCAATATACCCAAAGGAATTATCTCGAAAAAAATCGTAAACAATAAAGGCAATAGGAATACTTGGAAGGGCTTGAAATCCAGGAGGATAGTACATCGGTGGAGGGCCGGAAAAGGCAGGAGGAGGCACGGGCTGAGGGATGCCCATAACTAAATGAGACGGCGGCGGAGGCTGAGGTTGATAATTGGCCACGCCTTGAAAAGTACCATAATAATAATTGGGCGGCGGATGCGAAGAATGTTCGCCGGCGGCGACCGAAACGCCCCTGGTCTTCCCTCCGCCTTCTTCACTCATTTTCCACCGATTAATAATCGACGATAGGATCGTGGTATTAGGGTTCCGGCTTCGCTTATTGCTCCCTTTCAGATGATCTCTTGCTGGAAGCCTTACCCTTGCCGCGTTGTTCTTCGGTGGCTCTCTTCTTTATTATTTTTTTTATTATTTTTTTATTTATTTATTACTTTTTCTTTGTCTGACTTCCTCCCAAATCCCACTTGTGTATAGGAAAAGTCATACCAGATTAAAAATGGTATCTACATAAGAATTCCAATACCTTTTAAATTCCAATTTTACTTTAATATAATTATAGATATAAAAATTTCAATAAAACAATAGTTTTAGAAGACTTGACAAACATTGTTATATCATCATAAATCATAATAAATACATAACAATCTGATACAAAAGTTTGTAGAGAAGGCCAATTAGAAAGAAAAAAAAGAAAGAAAGAAAAGGAGTTACTACTCAATAACTAGGCTACCTTCGAAGCCAGACAAATTCTGAATAATCGTATGCTACATTGATTGTACGATCTCAAGTAAGGAAGAAAATTAGATACTTCGGTGCTTTCAGTGAGATCCGTGACGATAAGCTTTGCCTTTTCGGCCAGCGCAAGAAAATAATTTAAAGTGTCGATATTACGAACCACGGAAGCAATATATGCAACAGGGCCACTAGCATTTGGATGTTCGTGCGTCAAAAGACCGGTCAAAACTCGTACGAGGTGAGGAAGGCATGATGGATTGTAAATAATATCAGCTCCTAAACTGCAGAAAATAGAGTAAATGATTATTTCATAATATTTCTTTACAGAATCAACGATATTTTGATACTTGGTTACGTCTATTTATGCAGTACTTACATTACGTCGGGAGCAAAGCTACAGAGATTATCCTCTGATGCAGATTCCCATGGCAAACAAACGCAATGCACCTAAAATAAACAAAGAAATCGTGATTTTCAAGGCCTTGAAGAAGAATAACAAAATCAGAAAATATATATAATTAATCAGAGAGACACACGGAAAGTGTTACTGTGACTAACCATATCGTGATTTTCGAGGCTGTCTGATTTGATATTTCCTGTGCTCAGGTGGTTCAGTTCCAAGTTAACCTTCATATTTGCTAACGTCGATAGGTCGCCGTCACTTAATATCACCTGCATCATCATCAAAATCATTCAGGGAAGGCCACTTCATTAAGTTATGTATACACTATGCAGACGCGTACTTTAGATGCTTTCACATAGGATAGACAGATGCCAACCAATCCAACTCCCGAACCAACCTGTTGACACGTAAGAAAATCATAATTCGAGTAGATTCAATAACTCAACAGCCCACAAAATTAGCAATTCCGTAAGTAAAATGCATTATCTCACCTCAAAGCAACGTTTATTTGCGAATAGTTCTGGGAAAGAAAGTATAAATTCCGACAGGAAAAGACTTGACGGCCAAATAGAGCACCTACATCAACATTTACATATGCAATTAAAGATGTCGAGTTTCTCACTCATGAAATTTAGAGAAAACGAAAAACAGAGAGTCCAGTGAATTATATGCTCAATGTGCATTCGTTTTTCAATATAATAAAATGCTGGTAGAATACATTACCCAGTATCACCTTCTAGCATGTTGACTGAACATTGAAGCTGAACCTCTAATTTTCCGGACATTGGACAACTTACGGTTCCGTACGACTCTACACATGTATCAAAATAGTAAGAAGAACATACTATGATACTTTGAACTGCGAACACTTTTGAAAATAATGTATGCACAAAATCAGTCCGGAACCATAGAAAGTTACCGTAAGGGAAAAGAAACGAGATTGTTTTCAAGACTCTCGAGTTCGCTTTACTGGCATCATCATCCTAACCATCGTAGAAATAAATTTAAATACAGCAAAATAGAGAAGAATTTGGACAGTTAAACTAGGGTTTTATATCACTACCTGTAATGAAATCATATACGAAGCGTACTGTTCGTACAATTCATCCAAAACAACGCCGCCACTCGATTCGATTTCCATAATAAATTTCTTGAGAAATCTTTTCAAATAAGCACCCTTCCACTTCACATCCTGAAGAAAAAACCCCCAATTTAGGTTTTTACCAAAAATCTTCCCCCTTTTTCATTGGTTTATTATTGACTACGAGAAAGAAGAATACATACTGATTTGGCAATACAGTGGTGCCATATGCACTTCTGTACGCTCTCTGTAATGTAACCTCCGCCAAAATCCCTATTCGAAAAAAGAAATTCATATAAATAACCTGGATTTGTATTATGTCAGAAGAAGGAACTAATGAATAATGAATTACCTGGCGAAGGAGATAACGACGTCGGGTGGCTCCAAAGCGAGAAATGCAGAGACCATATGCAGGTACGAAGGGGCGGAGATGCCGAGTTCTTCTTCCGCCGCCATTAAACAAACGGTCGAATTTTCATATGATTTTTTTTTCTTCTTTCTCGAGTTCAAAACATTATTTACTGAAACAATAATAGTAATTAAATAAAGCAAAAATAACATATGGATTAGCGTATATAACAAACGCCGTTACTTGTTAACGGAACTGGAGATTCGTACACACTTTAAAAAATTACAATTCAAGTCCTTATAATATTTTCTTTTTGCACTTTGAGATTAGAAAAAGGAAAAAGAAACCAAACAGTCAAAACCCCTATTCCTGATACATTATCCGCGTAAAAAGCTTGGAGTAATCCCCCTTCATTTTCCATCGACGGCGAGGGTTTCGGAGTTTGGCCGCATTCTAAACATCGGAAACTAGGTTACGCTCTCATCATTTCAATTGATTTTCTTTGTTTTTATTGTGTAATTTCATGCTTCTTACTGCTGCTTGTTTTTTCCGTTCATTATGTGAAAAATATTGCATTTTTTTTTTCTTTGGGTGAATTTCTTGCGTTTGGTGGAGCTACTGTGACTGTTACAAGCTGAATGTATAGACAGGGAAGATGATTAAGAATATGAGAGTTGGAATTTACCTAATTTTGAAACCTCCCAAACTGAAAATACACGAAACGTCGAATGGGTTCGTAACACATTGATTAAATTGGGAGTTAGAGAAGATAGCGGAACAAAGGAGAACCGAGTGAACAAGATTAAGCAAAAATATGTCTGCTTTCTGCATTCACTTTGTACCCCTTTTCGTCATGTTAATTTTCAGGCAAATGTCTGGTAGTACCGACATTATACGATTGCCTACACACGTATGGAAGTACTCTGGTACTCCTTATATATTGTTTGTTTTAAAATGGCAAAATTGCATTTTAATTTCTTTTTAATGACCATCTCATTTGCCGTGTTGTCAGAATCGATTTTCTTTGTATATTATGATATGTATATTAAAAGATAAATGATCGTGCCCTCTGCTCTATGAGAATTATACGAAATGATTTCATTTTATTTAATTCAAATATCTTGCAAACCGAGGAAGCTGTTGGTATTGGTTGTTCATACAATTATATAATGTAGTTTGCTGGGCTAAAATTACGCCACGATTGGCATCAATTATTAGTTATTATGGTTTAAATATCAATCTTTGATTTGGTTTGTAACAATGGTGCAGATGTTTGCAGTTCTTCTTTAACTAGCTGTGGGATTATGAAGTAAGCCATTTGTCAAGATGAGTAGCTTTTCTATAACTGCCAGCCAGCTTGCTAGTTCACCTACCGCATTTCCGGCCCAGGCTTTCAAACTTAAAAAGACATATATACCCTCGTCAATTTTTTTGGGAACAAAACTTCCTAAGATCCCTCTGAAACTGACCTCTGCTACATATAAGTACCAGCAAGCTGCAACTGTCTGTTTGTTTGGTGGTAAGGGAAAAGCAGGGAATGAAAATGAGGTAAATTAGTCGGTGAACAATGTATTATGTATCTTATCCATGTATCATAAATGAAATTTCGACTTAGGTTTGTTCACACTTAATGTTGAATCTTAGTCATTGATTTTCCGACCCTTATGTGGATTTGTTTTGTGTTGTCTTGATTGTTTTGGGAACATTGGTCAATCAGTTGCTCAAGAATCAGAATCATTTGACGTTTCTTTCGTTTCTTTTGCATCCATTATGTAATAAGAGCTCCTGGATTGGTTTGTCTTTTGAAATGTGAGTTCACTTGTTACTTATTCGTACCAGGCTTCTCCATGGAAAGCTCTTGAAAATGCCATGGGCAAGTTCAAAAAGGATCAGTCGATCGAGGATCTGCTGAAGCAGCAGATTCAGAAACAAGAGTACTATGATGATGGAGGTAGTGGTGGCAAACCTCCAGGTGGCGGGGGCGGTGATGGCGGCGGTGGTGGTTCCGGTGAGCCTGAGGATGAAAGTCTTTCCGGAATGTGGGATGAGTTCGTACAAGTGATTCTTGGAACTCTCGGCTTTGTATTTCTGGTACTCTCTCTCTCTCTTTCTCTACATAGAATTCTTTCAAGTGTAATTCGTTCATGTTTATGTATATTAACTCGGAAGTTATTTTTGTTTGATTTCAGTACTTCTACATCATTGAAGGAGAGGAAATCACTGTGATAGTGAAAGACTTTCTAAAGTTTGTGTTTAAAAGACAAAAGAGTATACGTCTGAGACGTCTCATGGACCAATGGAAGAGGTTCTTCCAGAAGATGAAAGAGAAGCCAGAGTATGACCCTTATTGGTTGGAGCGTGAAATATTCAATACGAATACGGTTTACGACAGCCCTCTCAAGTACAAATTGGTCCTCCACGCTCTCGAGGCTATCGAGTCGAGATCTGATGATGAGTGATGATATCGAATTTGTTTTAAGTTCTCAATTTCAAGATAATTTTGCTATAACATATATATGGCTATGATAGCATTGTAGTTAATCTGCTCGGCAGATGTTCTGACTTTTCTTCCATGATAGGGCCTAGTATTAGAAGAAATGTGTTCATTTGTGCCATTTTGTTACTGGTGGTTCTCTCAGACAATGGGCTTTTTGGAAATTTAATTAAAAAATTGGCGGAATTTGGATTCGGGTGCAAGGCACTTTCAGTTTGTTTAAGGGTATATGTCGAGAGAGAAATGCTCGTTCGTTCATAATTTCGATTTGTTTTCTTAACTGAAATACTTGTGTGGAACTTTGATGATTGTGAGAAGGAGATTCAGCTTTATATGTACATATAACATATCCAATTGAAATACATATTTGTATTTGGCGCGAATTGATTCACTAATAACTTGACTAGTTCATCTCACTCCCATGGCAGAAAGCAAAACAAAATGATTTTTGGTTGATTACAGTAACCAAAAATTGTGAAACTAGGAAATAAAACTCAGAAAGAATACATATTGCAAAACTTAACTAGTAAGGCAATTCGTTTACAATTACTACAATTAGTAATGTGATTGTAGTCTGAAGAGTCCCAACCGAACCGAAATAACTGAAATACCAAAATTGGCCGGCTCACTATATATACATGGGTACGAGTTCTTCGGAGGAGATTTGAGGAACTAATAACAGTCCTAAAAAAATAAAACAAAAATCACCTACAAAATGTTTCGCAGGTCATGCTGAAGTAAGACCGACGTAGGCAGCAAATATGACCAACACAGATGCTACAACATATGCAGAACCAACAATTACTGGTTCCTTAATTCCACATAACTCGAGGTGGTGATGGAAGGGCGCCATTCTAAAAAATCTGTATCCCCTTCGTCGAAAATATTTCGTTGCCTTGAACAAGGATACCTGAAAAGAATGTTAAAGCACAAGGCAAATCTTGAATAAAAATATTAACGGAATATAATTTCAAATAACAGCATTGTGGAATACAGAAACATACCTGTATGATGACTGAAAGTGCTTCCAAAACAAATATTCCCGATGAAATGAACAATGGGAAGAACATTCCTGTACAAGAAGCCATGGCAGCAAGGGCCCCACCTAAAGCCAAAGCTCCGGTGTCACCCATAAATATAGAAGCCCTATACCGGTTATGAAAAAGAAAACCAACACAAGCTCCAGCCATCGATGCTCCAAATACCGAAAGATCTGATATTGATTGCGCAAATTAGAAAACAAAATTGCATACAATAATAGTTTTAATTTTAGTATTGGAACATTAAGACCATACAGAAGTAAAAGATTACTAAACTACCAGAACATATCGGAAGAACCACGATCGACATTCCGATAAATGCCAAAGCAGCAGTGCCGGCAGCCAATCCGTCAAGCCCATCAGTTAAGTTAATACCATTTGCCATGGAAACAAAACAGAATGAAGTCAAGACCGGATAAAATTTTCCGATGGAAACAAGGCCCAATGGTGCTGGTAAAGGAACCACCCTTTTCCTGAAATAGAAATAAAATTTTAACGTGTAAGTAATGTAGCAAGTCATTAGTCACTACTCAAACTGTCTGATTTCTAAGAGAGAGAAAACGCGCTAAGTCTTGCTTAATTTGACAATTGAAGACTGTATAGCACAATATGTTGACAGGTTGGTCAAATTTAGAATGGTGGCTGACATCTCGCGACAGTACCATTATAAGCATAGATATTGTTAGTTACCCTTAAGAAAAGGTTGATCAAATTAGTTACTAGAAGATATACATGCTGTAGGGCGTTGTTATGTTTGTCGTGTACAACCAATACGAGAACCACATCCCAACAGCTACCTGAGCAAACATAAACAACTTCAAATTAGAGCTCTAAAAAAAATAAAAAAATAAAAAAAAACGAAACAGCAAAACTGAAAATTGAGTTTCACCTCCAACAAAACTCTCATCCAACCAGGTAAGCCGACATTATTATTGTTGATGCTCAAGATATCGTCCAGTAGACCAATTGCAGCAAATGCAATAGTTGATAATACTGCACCAGAAACTTCAGCGGACGCGAAATTCAATACAAACTGTGCAACAATTAGACCGATTGGTATGAAATACAATCCACCCATTGTAGGCGTTCCTTTTTTGGGAGAGTGTTGACTGGGTGCCTCTCTCCTAGATATTGCCCGAAGCTTCAATATACGGAATAACGGGACACAAATATAGCCAACACAAGACACTAAAAGTACGGATATCAGAAACGGCCTCATCAAGTGGAATGGTGCTAGAGGCAATCTCACAATTCGCCACGCACACTGATCCACGAGAAAAAGAATGAACGTCGAGAACACCACAAGACCAACATTGTTCATAATTCCATAAATAGTCCTGCAAGCCAAGAGTGTCGAAAATACCAGTGTTACTACAGTTGCTAAATTCAACCTTGAACAAAGTAAGTTCATGTAAGCGAGCTTACTTTCTTTTCGTTCGTGTTCTGCCGAGCGTTGCAAGCCTGTGTGCAGTCACGGTTATGGAGTCTTCGGATGTATGCATTCGCTCTTTTGGGGTGGGTAAATCGATATCTGTAATCGGCTGTAGCATGATTTCCCCATCACTGTCATCACTTGAAGAATACATAAATTCAAACGGTCGATTATTATTATCACCCCAGTCATCGAGTGACGAAAAATCCTGCAAACGAAGAACAAGATGAATCCAAAACAAAACGGAATGCCAATTACCCGTGCTTAATTTAATCATCAACAAAAAGGTACAAATTAATGCAAAGAAACGAAGTAATACATCATCCATGGCACAAACTCGAAGCACTCCTCCACGACGGAATCGAAACACATGTCTTCGAACTCGTGATTCAAATAACTATCGGAAAAAAAAAAAAAAAAAAAAAACCTGAGAATTAATTAGTTTCTTCTGAAAACAATAAAAATTAGATACGCGCAAAATCAATTGAGTCATTTACCTTGCGATCAAAATAAGAAAATCTACTAATTATACACCGGAAATCGAACGAAACGCGCGATTTTAGGGGATTCGAGCGACAGAAACTATGTGCGAGAAACCCTACATGATTGAGATTTCTACTAGTTGTGGTACATGAAGCATGAGATTGCATGACTGTGGGAGAACAGCAGCAGTAGTCCATCACCAGCTAAGGTGTGTGAGAAGACGCACACATTTGAGTGGGAATTTTTTTTGTTGCAGAAGCATATTCTAGAGAGAGAAATGTTTTGAAGGGACTTCGAAATCTACGAATGTTTTTACCCTTGCGAGGATGGACGCGCCTCCTCTGCGCGTGACAAAAGAAGACGGGGCATTACCGGGTCGAAGTTATTTGACCCTTCAGAGCGGTGGATAGCCCAACAACATTATTTGAATTTTATTTCCTTTTATTACAGTGTTCACTTCCACACAAATTAAGATTGATATTTTGTTGCCTCTTTTTTATTTGAGAATTAATCTCTGAAATAATTTATGTGTAGGAAAAATAAAATTGAAATCAACTTTATTAATATATTATCGAAATTATAATATAACTAAAATTAATATAGTATCATATTATAAATTTTATAATTGAAATAATAAAAACGAATTTTTGAAAGAGAAATCATGAATAATACCATATGACATGTTTCATATTCCAAATATATATATATATAGTAGAACTGGGTCAATTGGCACATGATAACTTGCTCCAACCGTTTAGCCATACCTTACGGAACACAACAGTTATAACTTATATATACGCATAGTTGTACTTTTGACCACAGTCGAAAATCGAAAGGAAGCAGCAAATATCACGCATTACACAAAAAAACCCCACAGATGTTAGACATAATATTACATAATTGACACCATGGTATACTGATGTTACAAAAAGCAATCAGATATAGAAAAGTTTTTTTTTTTTTTTTAAGGTTGTCTTCAATTGGTGGTAGCCAAAGGGCGTCCCCTGCCCATCGTAAATCCTTTGGTTCCATCTGGCATTTTCGGGCCTGGTGGCGGCTTTGATGGTTCAACCCCATGACTCGTAAATCCATGTCCTGAAAAAATAATACAATATTCGGTTTTTAAAACAAGGATTTAAACAAAGTAAAAAAAAAAGAATGTTGGCGAAAAAATCGTAATAGAATTAATTACCATGTCCATTTGGACCGTGGTACTGCTGTCTCCTTCCACGTCCTCTGTTTCGACCTTTCTGCCCGTTCTTCTCTTTAGCCAAATGCACCTCGTTTTTCTCTCTCGTTAAATGATCCGCATCCTAATTACAATTTCGATTGAATAAACATCATCTTATATTCAAACTTTTCTATAATATAATTGCAGTTTCTTTACAATAATATTATCCATTTTATACGTAATTTATGGAGCAAAGGATGATTTTATAAGTACCTCCTCATTATGCAAATCATCATGGTGTTCAGTCGAGCAATGATTATCCTCTTTGACAGATGGGTCGAATGTTTGAACATTGCTAGCTTTCTCAGCCTCCGATTCCTTCCACATTTTTATCTTATGCCCCGGTTTCTAAGAGATCAAAAGACGAGAAATGGTCAGGCTCACTATTGTCACATACATTATGCTTTCCATTGCCAAAAGGAGATAAAAGAAGGCATTAGGAACAAATACCAATTTCTTGACAAACTTGACCCTTAAACCGTATCTCCAATCTTGTTCATTGTTTAAAGTTGCCACCTATTATGAATCACCACATAAGCAGAAAAAAGAAAGAAAATGAAAGAAAAAAAACATTTGCGGATTTTTTATGCAATGGAACAACAGGGAGTGCACTTCACACTCACAGCTTTCTCCGCAGCCTCCAAATTGTCGTACTCCACAAGTGCATGAATCTTCATAAAAGCATGCATCTTCAAATAAAAAAGCAGGCAAACGTAACCCAATTAGAAACAACAGCACACACAAAACGTAAGAAAAGAGAGACGTACAAATCTATATTTTTACAACTGAACAGTTTACTGTGAATTCAATTGAAAAACGTCAAGTATTTTCCATGATATATCACAAGCATAAAGAGTGTTGTGATTAGTAGTAATTGGCCAGCTCAAGATTATTTTGTTCATATTGAAGAACTCTGCTACGTTCGTATTAGGTAAACACGTAACGATAAGTAAATTTACCTTCCCGTTTATCAGCTTTTCTGCATCAGTGCACTTTTTTGGGTCTTTGGCATCATGTGGGTCCCGAACCGTAATTCTCTTAATGCTACCAGTCAGAAGTAAAACGACTTTCAACAACTAGGAAATGACAGGTTAACAGCAAAAATGTATTTATAGATTAAATTGAAATGCATACTTTCCAGCTTCACCAAACACTCGACGAAGGTTCTCTACAGAATGATCCTCCGGCAAATTCTCAACCAATACAGTGCATGCCTAGAACACAACCAAGACTTCAAAAATTCTACTAACCGAACATGTAAAATAAAGATATAATCAGAATAAGTTTTGAAAATATTACCATTGGATCCTTGATCTCAACCAGCTGAAGAGGATGAAGCCTTTTCACCCTTTTCCCATTAGAACTAACCACCTGCAGCAAACGGAAACAAACTGGCTAGTTATCTGGTCATTAAGGACAAAATTAAAGAATGGTGGTGGACAAAAAATTGTTAGAATCTGAGTAATTGTTATGAATTCAGTCACTTACAAGAACATCAGATTCCTTCAATGCAGAGACGATGAATGACATATCTCTTGTAAGTTTCTTCATTTTCCTGAAGGAAGCAATAACTCCTAAAGGAACTGCAACAATAGAGGGTTCCTTTTAGACACAATGCATGATTATCAAAACAACTTATATTATAAAAAAGAGGCAATAAAAACGAGAAGAAAATAAGGGGTCTAAAGCAAGATCACCCATCATCGTACACACACACACACACAGACAAAGAATAAGTAAGTATAATATCCCGATACATGATATTCTAATAAGTATGTGGATTGGTTAAGGTAAACAGTAGAACAAAGTTTAGCTCTCACCAAATCCTTCTACATTGTTTGTAACATACTTCATCAAAAACTTGTCATTCGGCAAATTTTCATCACTGAAGTAATACTCCACCTGCAACATAAAAAGTTCCGATAAGTTTAGGTGGACCAACTTAACAATCACACACTAAATTTTGGTTTAAAACAAAACCGCGGGATAACTATGCTGCAACAATTCGACCGTTATCAGAAACACCACAAAATATCAGAACAAGGTCAATGGCAGAACATTAAATAAAATACCAAGGTAATATAGCCCATGTAATACGCTTCAACGATGACACCAAATTCAGCAGTAATTCGGCGGAACATGAAATAAAATTTGAAGTTTTTCTAACAACAAAATATTAGGATAACCCATAAATCACAAAAACTCATCAAGTTGAATAGTTAAAATGTAATAAGATTTTAGACTTTTAAAGATCAGTTAGAAAATCCATTGGCACAATGAATTATTCAAGAAACCCAATAACAGTCACTCCCACAGTCCCAACCTAAATTTCCATTTAAGGGAGAAAGGAATCTTTTAAAAAATGCAGATTCATAGTGTGCAAAAAATTAAATCAATATGAAATACAAAACTAAAGTAAAGCAATTAAAACGGAAACAATTAGACCAAGTAACCTGCTCAAGTTAAAATCCTACTATAATCAGCTCAAAAAACCCAAGAACAACCTCCATTAATCATCAATTGACAAACTTCAATAACAAATGCATATTAAAAAGAACAAAATACCAAATCGATACCCTTAAAAGGCATCAAATCAATAAAATCGGCAAAAAGGAAAAAAGTAAACGAGTTGCCTGCTTGATAATTTTGCGGCGTAGATCATCGGAGAGTGTGGGAGACTGTGTCTGGTCCGACGGCGGTGGGAGGTGAGATTCGGTGAGCTCAGGGGAACCGACGGGGGAGAAATCGGGATGATCGTCAACATGATCAAAATCGTGATCGGACGGTGGAGATGAAGAGGTGGGAATTGGAATCTCATGCCCATGGTTTGGTTCCATTAAGAGGAGAGAGAGAAAGAGAGAGAAGGGGCGTCTATAATGGAGAATGGTAAATCCTCCCGCTCTTTTCTTCCCCTTTTCTTCTTTCTCTGGAAGAAATGATTTTCATCGAGGGGTCAAAATATATACAGTCCTACTTCATGGTTGGGCCGCCGAACGGAGAAATTTTCAATTTCTTTTTCTTTTCCACAAATTTCTTTTTATTTTCTTTTCTTGTTTATTTTCAGTATTTTTTCTTTATTTGATTTTGGCAATCTTTCATTCTAGTAATAGACGAAATATAACGAGGTTTTTACATTTCACTTTTTACAAGTGTTTTATTTAAACTTGGAATGCTAGAAAATAATTTTTCATTTTCCTTTCACCATAAAATAATTTTTGGATAAATCACCGTCACCTTCTGAGCGAACAAATAACACTCATCGAACAATTTTCGATGTCAAATTTAGTGGAATCTTTGAATATTCTCCAATTTTTCATTATTAGTCTTACCTTCCAATGTACTAATATGCAAGCCTTTAATAAATGCATCATGATTTGGATACGTTCAACTCTACAAGTATCCAATGAGCCTTACCCTTTTTCCTTCTAACAGTTAGTAAAACAATCAAAATAATGCAGATAAACGAAACAGATAGCAACATGATTTATCGTACACTACATCAAATCGATATTTATTCGAATACCTAATATATAATCTGAAAACTCATAGAAAGTGAAAGCATGTAATAGATGCAGTGCTACTACCAAGCTCATCAAGTAGAGAAAGGGAGAAAATCGAGGTCCAAATTAAAAAAAAAAAAAAAGTTTCGAAACATAGACGAGCAAACACACTGCCATCACAATCCAAGGGCGTGAAGCATGATAGCATTTTGGGCGTGCATTCGGTTTTCAGCTTGGGGGAAGACAATGGAATTCGGGGCTTCTATAACGCCATCAGTAACCTCAACACCTCTCTCGGCAGGCAAACAATGCATAAAGTACGCTTTGGGACCCGCCAATTTCATCAGCTCCTCGTCCACCTACAAATATTACATTTCTCAAAAATATAGAATTTGACTTTGCAGATATTACTCTATGAATATCTCTAGGAAATTGTAGCGTTACGTACCTGGAATCCTTGAAAAACTTTACGGCGGTACTCAGCTTCTTCTTTCTGCCCCATGCTAGCCCAAACATCTGAATAGACAACGTCGGCTCCTTTTACGGCTTCTTTTGGATCAATAGTTATTTCTATTTTGCTCACTCCAGCCTTAATTGCATTCTTAGCTGTCCTTGCGTCCGGTTCAAAACCTCTAGGGCACGCGCAAACGAAGTGGAAAGGTATGACGGATGCCAACATCAGCCACGAATGCACAATATTGTTCCCATCTCCAACGTACACAACCTGAAGATTTGCGAAAACATTGAATGTTTGTTACAATTTTTAAGGTGGGGAGTTGGATTGCAAGAAATATCTGTAAAGAGAGGCTAACCTTAGTCCCCTCCAGTTGACCAACGTGTTCAATGATCGTCAGAGCATCAGCCATAATCTGACAGGGATGGTTGAAGTCTGTCAAGCCGTTGATCACGGGAACAGATGCATACTTAGCAAGATCGAGAATGTCCTGCGAAATGGAAGGAGGGTTGTTGTAACGTTTGCAGTTAAAACATAAGCAAGACTATAGGTTAGTTGGTAAAAGTAAAAGCAACGAAGCTGAAGGAACCTTGTTTCAATTTACTTAATAACCCCTATATGCACGTGTGAGTGTGTGTGATTCTGTGTTTGTTTGTGAGAGAGGGATCGAGTAAAAGCTTGAATTTGAACTTATGGCAACAAAATTACGAAAAAAAAATAAAAAAAAAATTATGGGGCAGTCAAAAGTGAAATGTCCTTAACTGAGAACTCACCGGCATACCTGATGAGCAAAAACGCGTGCCATAATGATATCATTATAGCCAGAAAGAACACGAGCAACATCACGAGTTTCCTCCCGCTTACCCATCTGGATATCATCGGGCCCTAGGTATAGGGCATGCCCTCCGAGCAAATGAAATCCAGTCTCGAATGAAACTCTTGTCCTCATAGATGGCTTGGCAAATATCATTGCCATAGTTTTCCCTTTAAATGGGAGATATGTCCTCTCTCCAGATTTAATTAATGCTTTGACCTCCTTTGCTCGATCTAAGATCTTTAAAATCGTGTCCTTGTCAAAATCACGGATGTTAAGAAAATCCTTCAGACCTGCTTGTGCTGAAATATCGATACACTATTAATATTTGAACGGTGGAAGTTTGTAATACCGGTACTAAACTAACTATCAATCAAATGCGGTCACGTTGAGGAAACATGCACCTGTTTCAATATGCTCTCTAATGGCAAAGATTAATGATATTGGGATTACATGAATATTACGAAGGAAGTATCTCAGAACTTTGAAGCACGAAGAATTATCTCAAACAAAGAGAAATTGCCCATAATATCTATTTTTTTTTTTTGTAGGTAATCCAAAAATGCCTTGTAATTATCAAGTAACAATGCTTGGGGAGCTCAATCAATAATCGTGGAACGAAAGACCGAAACAAAAAAAAAAGACAAGGAAATATAATTAACTATCACATATCCAATTACCACACAAAATGAATAAGCGAAACGATTTTGTTACAAAATTAAATACGGAATTGTTAAGTGCATTTTTCGGCATAGAGATGAACACAAATATAAAAAAATTCAAAAAAATCCTGACAAAATCTGGAGATCAGTAAACAGAAGCGCCGGAAAACAATAATTGATAGACCTTTAAGATTAGCAGGAGACGAGGGCGGCGCGGAAGAAACAGTTTGGCACGAGATTCGTCGACGGATTGCAGGAGCGGCCAGAGACACGGTGGAGAATCCACGGAGGTTTAGAGCGGCGCGTGAAATAGACGAGGATGAAGAGAGAGAAATTATGTCCGGTGAGGAGACGGAGGAAAGGTGGCAAGAATAGGCCGCCGCCATTGATTTCGCCTGAGTGAGTTTTCTCAGTGAGTGTGAATGGGGTAGGTTAGTGTGAGTTGCGACTGTGGTTGTCAAAATACTCTACGACGTCGTTTTAAGATACAAGGATTTAAAACTATATATTCTTTTTTTTTTATTATTATTATTATTAATAATAGAAAACCGTAATGAAATCAGTTGTCAAAATTCTCTACGACCCCGTTGAGAAGATACAATCATACAAAGATTTAAAACTATATATTCTTTTTTTTTTTTTTTTTTTTTTTTATTATTAAGATGTAAAAACCATAATGAAATCAGAAAAGGCAGTTTAGCGAAACGGGCCCAACTAACATTTGGGCTTATACCAGAACAAAGGGCTTCATTTGGGGCTTAGAGGTGAAAATCGGAATAGAATTTCCGATTTTGCCAATTTCGATTAAAAAATACCCGAATACGAAATTGTATTTTTCATTTTGATTTTTGAAGTTCCGGATTCCGATGCTTCCGAATTTATTTGGAACGAAATTGGAATGATATATGAAATTATCGAAAATTTCAATTTTCGATCCGTTTTTAGTTTCGAATATTTCTACGATTTTTCGAAATATATAATATAATTTTATGATATATTTCATATGAAAAATATAAATATTGAAGGGTCAAGTAAATTAAATCTTTAGAAAAAAGTAATGGGTATCAAAAAATTTATATTGCATTTTTTTATAAGGAAATCTATGATTCAATTTGTTGGTGCTATCCTCGAAGTGATTGCTTCATAATATTATCACTCGGAACTGGATGTGTCCGTTTGGCCGGCAAATATAATGTCAAGAAAGTGAATAAATGGAGTACCTTAAACTATGCAAAGACTGCTGCACCGTTTTATTTATTTTCATATTCATAGCTAGGTGTTGTATTTCATTTGTTGATGCATATCAGTAACTTTTCTTATAGGATAATCTAGATAAGGAACTCGAATCCTTATAACTCAACAAGTTGGGGTCTGTTTGTTGAAAAAGCCTCAGCCGCTCACCGCTCAAAGTCTCAAAGTTGTTTGTATGAAACCGTGGACAAAGTGGAAAAATGCAACTTGATGAATTTAGCAATGATTTCGTCCGAGAGGAAGAAGACTCGTGAACGCGTTTTAAAAATTTGAAGCTTAGGAAAATTTATATTTTATTGCAACTACAATAGTTTATATTGCAATAAATGAAATCCATTTTTTTGTTAAACATTTTTCATTTGGGAAATTTATATTTTATTGAGACTACAATTGTAATAAATGAAATTCAGTTTTTTGTCAACAGGAAATACAACTTTATTGGATGTATTACAAATGAATGAATCTACCCTTATTTATAAATTCCACCCCATCAATGGATGGTGGTGATCATCTTGATTTAAATGTTATAATTTAATTTCTACGATCTCATATCAAATATCTACAAATGAACATCTTCTAACTATCTCTAATTTAAAGGGAGGATTCAAAAAGATCTACTAGAATCCTTTACTATTGGGCTTAATTGAGTATCCTTCGTCTTGGGCTCACTTAATGGGTCGACTGTAACCGCTTGATTTCAAGGCAAAATGGGCAGCCCGTGACATTCCCCCAATCCTAATCCGGCGACGTCCTCGTCATCTCGAACACCTTTAAAGTTGAGGGATCTGTCTTTCAACAACTGCAACGTATTTGCACCCACACTATTTCAGAAGCATGGATTCGAGCGGCATTGTGCGTGAATAAAACATGATGGACATTGATGGCTTAACAAATAACCTAGTAAGCATTTTTTTTTTTTTGAACAAAAGTATTTCATTACCAACCAGCAAAAGTTACATATTACATCAAAACCAGGGATTGGTTACAAAAGTTCATAATGGATCTAGAATAAACAACATTAAGATCATTACACAAAAGATCAACAAGGAAGCTGGGACAAGAGTCAAAAAGCAAAAGATCATTATCCTCCATAGGGGTGAGTTCGGGACGGGATTTCGGGAATTCGGGATTTTCGGGATCGGGGTTTCGGGATTCGGGATAGAAATTTCAAATCCCAATCCCGTCCCAAACTATTAAATCCCGGTTATATCGGTATCCCTAAATATTTCGGGAATCGGGATTGGGATCGGGAAATCCCATATTTTGCCTAAAAACTAAGAAATATTGCATCTTTTTTCCATTAGTATTATTTTATATACTAAACCAACTTGAATATATTATATACATACTATTGTTCTTGCCTTATTTATTTTTACCACAAAACTTGGAACAAATAATATTTTAAAATTTTAAAAATAAGTTGAAACAATATATTTTATATTGTATTTCTCATCTCCTTGACACTATATATATATATATATATATATATATATATATATATATATATATATATATATATATATATATATATATATATATATATATATATATATATGTGTGTGTGTGTGTGTGTGTGTGTGTATTTTTTTTATTAGTTTTTTTTTTCTTTTTTTCCTAATTCGGGATTAAAATATCCCGATCGGGATTGAACCAATTCCCTAATACCGATCCCGTATTTGTTCCTAATCCCAATCCCAAATCCCGTAATCCCGAATTCCCGAAGTTTTAGTCCCAAATAGTAAAATTCCGATCGGGACGGGACGGGATCCCGAATCCCGATCCCAAATGCCCAGCCCTAATCCTCCATGGAGGTCCCTTGTTTTGCAAGAACGTCAGCACAACTATTTAGCTCCCGATAACAAAAGTTAACTACGACGTTGGTGAAGTGGTGCAGCATACTTTAGAAGTCCTCAAGGAGTGTTCGGAGGCTGTTGTGAGGAGCTTCCTTCCTGTTAAGACATGAGATCAGGAAGGTTGAGTCAGTTTCGATACAAAGGTTGTGAATATCAAGATCTTTAGCATATCTAATACCCGCGCATAAGGCCAAATTTCAGCTTTGTTATTGGAAGCATATCCTATGCTTTTGGAAAATGCCATAATAAAATTACCTGTGCAATCTCTTATAATACCTCCAATACCTGCCTTACCTTGGTTGTTGATCGAGGAATCATCGATATTTAATTTAAACCATCCCTCGGAAGGTGGTTGCCACTTGATGGTCAGATTGAGCTGTTCTTTTTTATGGTGGTTTGGAGTAGTAATAAAGGAATTAGAGGAGCTCCATAATAGATGAAGGTTAATCGGTTTATTTTTGAAAATAAAGGAGCTTTCCAAATAAGCCAAAAAAATGGCCGCAGTTCGAGTAGAAGAAATGAAATTATTGGAGAGATGATGAAATAAAGCACAAAAGTGACTGTTAGGGGATGTGTTCTGGATTGACAGTCTAATAAAAATATTTCTGAAGACTTAGCATTTAGAGAAAATGTGGGAAGATGTTTCGGGTTCTTGCAGACATAAAGAACATATATTGGACTCAATACATTTTCGTTTATAGAGGAAATCAGCAGTAGGGAGACAGTTATTCGCAAGTTGCCATAAGAAAAACTTAATTCTATGACTAATTTTCAGATTCCAAATGGAGTTCCAAGGAAGAGTAGGAAGTTGACTAGAAAATTTGGAAGACATAAGCCAATTATATGCACTCTTCAGAGAGAATTCACAATTTTTCGTATGAGCCCATCTGATGGTATCGGATATATTATGTAAAGGAATGTAGGTAGCAAGGATTTTATTTTTAATAAAAGTAGGGATAAGATGGAGGATCTTAGACAAATCCCACGTTTTAGTTTTACTGTTAATGAATTTCGAAACTTTGTACTGTTTCATATCAGTAGGGATATGGTTGACGTAATCAGCAATGATTAGATTATCGACCCATTTATCATACCAAAAATTAATTTTATCTCCACTAACAACTATCCAAAAACAAGAAGATCTAAGGTCATTTAAGGTTTTATATATGTTTTTCCATAAGATACTACGATAGGGTTTAGGTTTGGCAGCATGGAAAAAATTTTTAGAGGGAAAATACTAGTAAGCATCTGAATTCAAATAGTGTAAATAATAATTTTAAAAGGGTTTATTAGGGATAACCCCCTTGTTCATATTTTCTAATGAGTTAGATCCAATTAATTTTTCCCTTTTTGAGATACACCCAAATTTGCCAACTTGACAAAATATATTATATAATTTCCCTTTAATACCCCGGTTTTATTTTTGAACGGCATTTATTTCCTTAACTACGTGATATGAGATTTGCTGATACGTTGCCTGAAATCACGGAATAAATTTACGTGAGTTTATTGGTCGTTTCTATCAAATCGTGTATAATCTGTTTTGAAGATTTTCTCCAGCGTTTCATCGTTTTTCTATCGTCTTTGAAGATTTTTTCACCGGCGTGGAAATAGGATCGGATTTGAGCGTTCATTGTTGTACGTTGTTAAGCGGGTATGAATGCGTTTTTTTTCGTTTTTTATTTTCGATGTATGTCCAGGGTTGTCGTGTACGGTGGTTAGACATTTTTAAGAGTTGTGTTGATACTTGATTCTATTAAGTAGAACGTTTTTTAACAAAATTACGTCGTCACATATACATCGTTATTTTTGGCTGATGATGATGATGTTTGTTTGGAAGAGGATTCACAGAGTTATAAGAGGATGGTTCACGCAGTCGGACCAGAGTTGTTTTATTTGAGCGTCGTAGTTGGTTTATGCAATAATCGAAATAAATGTCTGCTGTGGTCGAGTTCATGAGTTTGATCCATATTGATAGTTGGTTTATTTGTTTACAACAGTCGATTTTAGTGTGCTCGGTAGTACATTAAAATATATTTCGTAGTCTTTTTTAATTTAGCGTATGGATTTTTGCATTTTAAGTTTATTTTTGATGATATTAATGTATTGTCATTCAAATGTATTTGCAGTCTATTTAATCATTTTTTAGTATTCTGCATTTTTAATTTTTTTTCATGATTTTAGGTTTTTTCGATGGCGAATTTCGTATGGATTTTGTTGAGGTTTGGTGGGTTGGTTGCTATAAAGAGGTGTTTACGATGAAATGACTCGGTAAGTTCGGTTAAGTGTTAAACCGTTGTAATACAGTAGTATACTATTATGAATACCGTATGATACTACCATTATCATTTTATTATACTATTATGAGATTATTAATGTACTAGAGTTTTTTAACTCGACATATTGGTTTGATTGTGTTATGATGTGTTTTATGTATTTTATCAAAACCCTAGATTGAAATTATGAGATTATTAATGTACTATTTTATTGGTTATGTTGGAATAGTTTACGTTGGTTTTGTTCTCAATGTTCTTGTCATTTCAGTGGTATATTGTTTGTAACACAATTTCATATCACTACTATAACCGTAATATAATATCATAGCAGATTAATGTACTATATTGAAATTATTAATATACTATGTGGTTGAATAATACGGGATCCATAGTCGATTAACGAGATCCATAGTCGAATTAGATCAATAAGATAGTCTATTACATGATATAAGGAAAATTACCCTAATTGATTAGTATTTCAAACAAACATATTATTCAGTTTCCATATATATTATTATTTTTTCATATATATTATTATTTACCCTAATCGTTTTAATATAATAAGGAAAATAAAGAGGGATTTGATATTTCAAAAGGTAAAGTAACGGGATTTGTGGGATTTGATTGAGGGTACTTATGTAATTTAGAAAAGTTTGGGTTTTTATCAAAATGTCAAATTTAAGTTTTGATCTACCCCTATTATTTGAATGTCTAAGGGGGTTATATCTAATAGACCCATTTTAAAATGTGATTTTCAATTATTATTTATTTTTCTGTTTTTATTTTTTAATTTTGGATAAATTACAACCACCCTTGAGGTATGATCAAATTATGGAAAACCCCTCATGTTTGGGTAATAACAAGCACCCCTGAACTATAAATCTTGTTATACGTCCACCATTGCGGTATCAAATTTAGTGAAATCTTCTACATTTATATGAAATATTTTCAATTATGTACTCGTTTCGAGCTCCACGTTTTGATGCAAGATGATAATGAGATGTGTTTTTTGGCTTGTATATATCAGATTGTGGTGCATCAAAAGCTGCATTTTTGCACAAAACGAGTACAAACTAGAGAACATTACACGGAAACTAGAAGATTTTGTTGAATTTAACACCATAATAATGGATATGTAAGAAGATTCATAATTAAGGGGTAATTGTAATTATCAAAATATTAAGATTTTTTTCGTAATTTGATCATATCTCAAGGCTAGTTGTTATTTACCCTCGGATACCCAATCCAACGGCCTAAAAGGATTGTTTTCTCACATTTTTCATAAATCATTAGGAAGTATTAAAAACATAACACAAAGAAGATCCGTGAATGCGGAAATTAATATTTTATTAGCATTACTACTTTTATACTGCAATAATTACATTCAATTTTTTGTTTACCTCTTTTAATTAAAGATTTTTTTTATTATTATATGATTAAAAAAACGTATACATTAACAAATATTTATTGAAAATGGAGAATTTTAAGTTATATTACGAAAGATCAGCTGAAATACCAAATCCAAAGACCGGTTTTCACCTGCATCTCCTTGCTAAATCATAAACATGTCATCGTATAAGATAGGATTTCTATACCCTGAAATTGAAGCTCGCCCAAGAAAACAACCCTAGTGGACTACACTCGAAGTAAAAAAATTATATCGGTTTCAGTCTTGGAAATTCATTAGATCGAAACATCACTTTTAGTGCAGTTTTCTCAGTTAATATCATATTCGTTTGGATGAAATTTATTTTCTGTCGTGATTAATAGACTCGGACCGAATGAATCGAATGACTAAAATTGGGGACTCATGCGCGGGACTCTAAATTGAAAAGAAGATAATATTATATGGTTTCAAAATTATTTTAAAAAGAAAATCACAAATCACAAACACGTATCCCATCATCAAGACAAACACTTACCCCCCGATACCTCAAACCAAAATGAGAACCATGAATTGATAGCCCAAGAAAACAAAGATCAACCCCAATCCACCGAGCCCGACCCTACTTGACCCCGACTGTTCGACTCTTACATCATCGACCACGGGCCCACACAAAGAGCTCATATCATCGGTTCTCGTGTTGTAGTAAACGCTGTAGAACGCGACACGTGTCCTCTCAGCCTTGGCGGTGAAGTTGAGATCCTCCTTCTGAAATGTGGAGTTCGAATTAGGGGTGTAGTGTACGTTTTGTGCCTGATCCCCGGCGAAGGCCATAACTGCCAACGGCTGCTTGCATGCGTCACCTGCATGGCCCAACGAGAACGTCAGTCTGTAGGGCTTGTTTGGCTTTGTTTCCACCATTTGTGAGATTATGCCTTCTTTCCCGGATAGCAACTCGATGGCCCGCTTGCCACCCGGGACTGAGTAGTGGGTCGAATCGATGAAACGAACCGCTCTGTTTGATTCGACTATCCAACCGGGTAGCGATGACGTGTCTTCGTCTAGGTTTGTGGGGAGCAGTACCCCGAGTGACTCGTTTCTGAATATCCATGGCCCTTCTTCAAAATCCCCATTCACAACTGCGTTATCTGTGTATGACGTGGCATATAAGAGCTAACAATTTATTATTGGACAAATTACGGCCACCCCATTACCTAAGAGGTAAAATTACGAAAAAACTCCATATGTCTGGGTAATTACATATTGTTTTACATGTCTACCTACCCTTACGGTGTCGAATTTACCTAATAAAAGAGGGGGTTTTTGGTAGGAGAATACATATGTGAATGGTGTAATTGTAATTACCCGAACATGACGGGTTTTTGCGTAATTAAACTTACCTAAGGGGTTGACCGTAATTTGCCGTTTACTATTTCCTATTTTTAGGGAATTACACACAGTTTAATAAAACGGGCCGAAGCCCAACTGACCTTTGGGCTTTTCTGGGACGAATAGCTTCTTGATAGCGACGTCGTCAATGATGGGCCCACAGGTGGGGTCATCCTCCATGCCCGGATTTCTGAAAACCACACGCGCCACCTCACGCTCCGCCTGAAAGGCCCACGCGTAGGAATCCCAGCCCTGGACGCTGTAGAGAGTCTGGAGATCTATGGTCTGCGAGGCGGGGGGAACGGAGACGTTGAGTGACTCCAGCTGGGCGCACGTGCGGGCGGCGCTGAAGGTGATGGAGTAGAGGGCGCCCTTCTCCACCGTGATTTGTTGGCTGATCTCGGCGTCGTTGCCGAGACGCGCCGCGTGTGCACCCTGCGGTACGATGAGGATCATCCCGCCCTGTTTCTGCCCGGATTCAACCAGCTCCACCGTGCCGTTGGTTTCCCAGCTCGGTATTGCGGTGGGGCCGCCGGAAAATCCGGCGTCTGAGGAGAAGCCTCCAGAAGGAGGAGTCTCGAAATCTCCATTCACAAGTGAGCCTGCAATAAATATTTTTTTATTTTAATATTATTATTTTAATTACACGTATTGGAAAATGAAAATTAAGATGAAAATTAGTCGTAATTGGGCTCATTAGATGGTATAGGAGCAAGACAAAATTGGAAAGGGCCCATGAAATCGATTTCACATGGGGATGTAGATTAATTTATGGGCTTGGATAAATAATTGGACCGGGTTCAAAAAAATTCAAGAAAATAAAATAAAATAGTGGGGGTGGGGAGTGTATAAATCTTAGCTGTTGAGCGTGTTGGGGCTCGCAAATCTATAAAATTGCTCTTGTCCCATTCATTGTCTACAGACCAGTCTTTTCATCATGTCAAAATAAGATTTAAAATAATAATAATATTAATAATAATAATAATGGAAGACTCTTTGATATTGGACAAATCCATTCAATCTGCTGGCAAGTAAATGCATTTGTTTAGTCATTAGTTTAATATTGGACAATTTAGGAAAGATGATCGCGTACTTTGAGTTCTGTAATAAAAATCCCTCGTTGATTGAGCAATGACCAATAAATTCGAACACAGGGATTCCAACTTAATTTCGCAGGTTCCAAATAATCAAGTATTACAAATATTTATTTTCATGAGAGAGAGAGAGCTTAATTACCATCTTCGACAACAGCAGCAGCAGCAGATGAACAAGCCAAGAAAAGCAGGAAAACAGAAGCCCATCTGCATTTTCTTGAGTTTAAAACCATCTTTAATGCTAAATTCTCACTCTCTGTGTGTGTTTGTGTGTGCAGTACAGCACAGTACTAGAGAAAGAGAAAGAGATGGAGAGAGAGAGAGAGAGAGAGAGAGAGAGAGAAGCCAGAAAAATGATGAGAGGGAAAAGACGGGGCAAACTGTCTATTTTATGCCAGAAAATGATAATTCCATGTTAGTTTTTACTGCTAACAGTGATAAATCAATGTTTTTATTTTAAACATTAATTATTTTCAAGAAAGCACAGTGTTCGCATCTCTACATTCTCTACATTGGAATTGATCAAATAATAACTCAATCCCTTGCTTTAATATATATTTTATTGGTAATTGGGGTATGTCTCTATATTCTCATGGTGGGGTCCACTGCTCCATGGATATTTCTTGAAAGTATTAAACAATTTATGCGAGAACCTCTTGTGACTTTGACTAATTTATTGACCATTTTGGTCCTTTCCTTTTTCAATTTTCACTACCACTCAATAATACTTTGATGCTCGAACCCTAATCCTAAAGCCTGAACATTATTATTAACATTATCATTTGCTTGGACTTTTGATCATCGGCTTCGGATTCAAAGTTATGTCAATTAAAGTCAAAAGTATAAGCTTTTGTAATGTAATATGCGCAACTTTATCGCAAAATTACAACCGTCTCCTTGATGTAATCTCCTTGATGTAAGATCTATTTACGAAACCACCCTCATTTTCGTACTTACATCCATCAAGGAGGTGGTGGTAGTTTACCGTATATTTACATGGTTAAAGTTTGTGAAATTAAGAGGGTGTTTGGCTAAACTTATAAAATGTTAAAATGAGCTTATAAGATGTTTTAGAGTTTATAAGCTCTTCCAAAGTGTTTGGCTTTTCTTTTTTAAAAGATTTTTTTTTAAATAAGTTGTTGGAGAGCAAATAAAATCTTTTTAAATAAGTACCTCTACCCCACCTTTTTATTTAAGATCTTTTAATGAGTAAAAATAGGAAATAAACTCATTATCCAAATACTCTAAAAATTAATTCTAAAAATAAGATGTAACAGCTTATCAGCTCTAAAAACATCTTATCAGAAGTAAGAATTTATCAGCTGTTTAAAATAAGTTTAGCCAAACACCCTCTAAGAAGATAATTAATAACTAGAGTGCACGTGCTTTATTTTTGTGATTTATTAGTGCACACATTTATAAATGGGTTAAATACAAAAAACCCATGTACTATGGATTTTGTATTATTTACCCCCTGTACTACACATAAACACAAAAATCCTCCTCACATTGCATTTTTTCTAGAATATGACGAAAATACCCCTACTCAAGCGCACACACACACACACATATATATATATATATATATATATATATATATATATATATATATATATATATATATATATATATATATATATATATATATATATATATATATATATATATATATATATATATATATATATAGTTGGAGCCATTTTCCACTATATATTTTACCATTTTCAATCAATTTTACGTTGAAAATTTTGGTATTTATACTTTTTTCTCCAAAACATCTAATTGCTTATATTTTTTTTATTTTCTAAATAAAACCTTTCATTTTTGTCATTTTGAGTTCTTCATTTTTTTTTTCTTAAATGTCTTCTGGTAGTTCAAACATCCTAAGATTACAAACATCTTTACAATCCTATTATTGTTGAAAATTTGAACTACCGGAAGACATTTAAGAAAAAAATGAAGAAATTCAAAATGACAAAAATAAAAGGTATTTATTCAGAAAATTTTAAAAAAAATCTAAGTAATTAAATGTTTTGAAGGAAAAAAAAAAATCTCCAATTAAAATTGACCGAAAATGTTAAAAAATATAGTAGAAAATGGCTCAAACAAACCCTTATATTTGTAGGTTTAGCAGGGGTATTTTCGTCAGATTTTGGAAAAAATATAATAGCATGGGTTTTTGTATTTATGTGTAGTATAGGGGGTAAATGATACAAAGTCCATAGTACATGGGTGTTTTTGTATTTAACCCTTTATAAATTAGTAGTTTTGGGCTGGGCCGATGAGAAAGGGTCAGAATCACAAATAATAATAGTTTTGGGCTAGGCCGAAATTAATGTAATTAACCCACCAATGTTCAACAGTAATTGTAATCTGGCCCAATTAGCAACGGGCCTGTTCTTATTGCGAAAAAAATCATGCTGAAAATCGGTTTGGAGGAAAACAATTGCGAGACTGACTGATCGAGATCGGATTTGAGTTCCTTCGCGAGAAATTTGAATTAGACGATATCGCCGGAACCCTGAGGCGGCGGTGCGATGGCCGCAACCAAGGAGCTGCAGCGTGAACTAGAGAACAAGGCCAACGATCTCAACAAAATTCAGAAAGGTTAATTTTTACTCTTCTGCTTCAGTTTCATTTTCTAAATGTTAAACCCTAAATGAAAACTTTTTACTGTTTGTTAGATATATCGAAGAATCACCAAGTCAGGAAGAAATACACTATCCAGCTTGGCGAAAACGAGCTTGTCCTCAAGGTAGGTTTTCGTTAATCTTCTCTTTTGTAAATTTGATTCCCTCGGCTTTATGTTTTTTCAATGAGTTTTATTCTGGATGAATTTTTTTTATGAAGGAACTTGATTTGTTGAATGAGGATGCGAATGTGTACAAATTGATTGGTCCGGTGCTAGTGAAACAGGATTTAGCTGAGGCAAATGCCAATGTTCGCAAGCGGATTGATTACATCTCTGCCGAATTGTATGCTCTCTTTAATTTATTGATGTTTGTCAGTCGTAAGAATTTTGTGTGCTTGTGTTTCTGATATTCATGGTGTATGCTTGATGACTGAACTAGGAATATGATTAGTTGTTGAGTGAATGCTACTTACTTTACTTAGTTAAATTTATACAAACTCGACTGTTGATTTGTGTTCTTATTGTCGAGTTTGGGATGTCGAGCAAATCAAGGTGGTAGAAAGAAATTGACGATAGAAAAAACTATTGACTGATAAAAGGAAGTTGTACAGATAGTATGAACATGGGAGAACAAGAGTTGACGTATTTTAATGGCAATTTATTTTATTGAAGCATTAAACACATTATCATTATCGATACGAAAAACTGCAAAAAAGTGAGTGGCAAGAAGTGAGTTTGTCTCTGTTTTACAAGTTAATATTGACTGATTGTTTTGCAGTATCTCCCATTCTTAGATGGATTTTTCGTCAGGCTTGCTTTTTTCTTGAGCTTATTGGTTTTTTATTATTGCATCAGGAAGCGTTTAGATGCTACTCTTCAAGATTTAGAAGAAAAGCAAAACAGCAAAAAAGAAGCGGTTGGTTATTCTTCCATTTTTTTTTTCGTTTTAACACAAATTGAGGAGTTTTATTTGCTATTTTCTTAAAAAATATTATAATTACATTTACCATAACACGAATATCATCATGATCCTTGTCGTTTCTTCTCACTTGGCTTGTGATTAGACTTTAGGAGTTGATTCAGAGACATTTTACAGCCATTTCAAGATAACTTATTCATTTTCTATAATACTTATTTTCTGCTGAATCAGCTCGTTTATTTATGTTTTGTTGAGTTGTTGTACCGGTATCTTCTTTCCAACCATTTTTCTAGCAAATATCATAATTGTCATTTTTGTAAACTTAATTACTTTAAACGCTTCAATATTCTTCTGTTTTGCAGATTTTCAAGGTACAACAAAGAATTCAATCCCTGCAGGCTGGAAAAGCAAAGGCATAATACCCCGAGTCGACAAATGTGTATTATCAGCATAAACGTGGTCTCGTCTGAGTTGGAAATGCAGTGTGTGCCGTTGATGAATTATAATTATCTAGGTAACTAACGAGCTACGATGCCCAACTTTTATTGTCTCCATCCATGTAACGTGTGATTTTTTAAAGATATTATGCTCATACGGATTTTTTTTTAATATTGCCCGTAAACATCTATTTGAAAACTTGGCTTCTTTAACATATGATTTGATTTGATTTGGTCCATATATAGAGTATAAATGCTGGCATGTTCTGTGAACTTACTTTACCTAATGAGCACAAGAAATTGATATGCCTCAATTCCGTGACTTGTTTTTAGAGAGGGAAGAATCGTATTGGTTTGGGGTTGAAAGGTACTTAGATAAGCAGTATATTAGGAAGCTTTAAGATGAAGTTGCTTTATGATAAGAAGGAATAACAATGTATAAGATGTTTCCCAGATCAAGATCCCGTTAGATAAGAAAGGAACATTGTGACGTCAATCAGCAATTAATTGGGTTCTTAAAGGAGTCGAATGAGATATCAGAGGCCAAATTTTGTTCTTCGAAGAAAACGACTATATGTGCCACATAAATTATGGAACCAACACTGTTTAGCACATTTATGTTTTTAGTTGACAACATAACATTCTTTCCACATTTGTAGACTATAGAACTAATCGAGTGATTTGTCGTTTATGACCTGCTATTTTGGTTTATTTACTGCCGATGATTCTCACTTTTTCACACACACCTAGAAGCGTATATGCATGTACATACAGATGAGTAGGTCAAGTTTTTCTTATTACTTTAGAAAGAATATGCAAACTTCTTAGAGGGTCTTATAAAGATTATGGAATTAGATATTTGAAGTCGAATGTTGTAATTTTTTGTTTTTTTCTGAATTTACATAAAGTCGTAAATACGTCTTGAGTTTCTTGTCATGGATCCATTATTAAGTAGCAAAGTGAGATGGCAGGCAGAATACAGGTTTACCCCTCAGCTAGATGTTGGTTAGGCATGCATTTGTGAGTGGCCTGTTTTTTCTAATCTCTTTCTTGAATGAATTTCTGTTTTCATAATGGGCAGCAGCATAATAAAAGCTGAAGAAACTTGATGAAACTGTAGAATTAAGCTACTTCACTGAAAAGATATGTGTATAATGCACAGACCACTTGCACGTAAATAAGAAATCTAATCATCGCAGCGTTAAATTAATCGTGTCGTTTTTCCCCTTGTACTAGGTAAGATGCGCTTATCTTTAAACAAATGATTCTTGTTGAAAAGATAAGTAGCACTTTTTTCCTACTTCAGTCAACAGATGAATAATTAACAACAGCTTTCCTTTTCGTGTGTGTGTAAATATTATTTATGGTGCTTTTGAATTTCGATCAGCATCGTCATTGATGTGATTCGGTGTTTTCAATTAAACGTTTTTTTTTTTACCTTTTGTGCACGATTTTAAGAAATGATCAGTGCGTGGAAAGAGGAATTGTGCAAGGAAGTTTGATTTGCATTTCAAGTTCTTGACCAATCACATTCTCGTTAAATGTGCACATTTTTTTTCGAAGATTCCGATTACCATTAATTTGAGTACGACCCGCTGCTTGATCAAACCGGAATGAAAATCATGCTTACGCGCACTAAATCTTCTCCTAATTGAAACCTTAAAAAATATTAATTCGTGTCAGATCCCAATTGAGGAACATGCTCGTAAATAGTTTCGTGTAATTAGGTCACACTTCTAAAGAAAATGATTAATTATAACACACAAATTATTGATTGGATAATCACTAAAATTATATATTTATGAACAGGAACCTCTTCCTGTATATTGATAAATAGTGCCTTGTAGACGACAATTTGTGTGTGTGTGTGTGTGTGTGTGATATATTATAAAAAAATATGGGAATCTTGTCCTCCCATGCTCGTGGTTACTTAGATTCCATGCTTGAATTGTATAAGCAAAAGCAATAGGCATGGTCCCAAATGAGACACTTTGGTTGACAAATAGAAAGAAGAAGCGAAGATAGTTCCTATTTGATTATCTGTAAATGTATAGGACCACTTAATTAAGGCCGTGTTTGGCTCCTTCAGTGAGAAAGACGACTCAGCTTTTATCCAACCCTCACTGAGATTCGGATACGGGATACATACTTTGTCTTTGGTGTTGTAAGTTTTGGGCAACCCTGGCCAAGCCAAACACGTCTAGTGTTTAGTGTTGATTGTTGAATGACCACCTCAACTGAAAAACGTTTTTTTTTTTTTTTTTTTAAATCTCAGGCTCTTAGCTACTGTTTTGTTAGATTTTTACGAGACACGTAAAACAATTTACTTTACCTAATTTTTGTTAAAAAATGACGGCCCTATTTAAGAAAAAAAAAAATTTGCACTTGCCTCTGAAAGGCAATGATCAATCATGAGCACATCATTGAATATATTCAAGAATATATTAAATCCAATATAATCTAAAATTTATAAAATCAGATAGGTAGATAATATTAATATTTAAACCAATAGAAGAAAAGTGGACCATGGTGAGAGTGGGTCTTCACATGAGACGAAGCCTAAAGCTACAAATTTAAGATTTATTTATAGTTACATGCAACTGGACATTATTTTGGATTGGATTGGATTTTCAGCCAAGTTCCAACCTTCACTGAATGTTGACTAAATCAGTAAATAGTACGACCCACCCACTAACCAATCACGTTCAACTTTCTTTTTTCTTGAATATATTTATTTATTTGTTTTTATAAATATAGGGGAAGAATTTAACAACGAATCCTTAAAACAAAAAAAAAATGTTGTAATAGATAAAGAAGTAAGAATTATTTGGGAGGTAGAAAAACACAAGGACAGAGTAGTAGATCTCCCCTAAATGATTTCAGGACACAAAGTTGATGTACGCACATGGATAAATGCATAAACACAGTAATGAGGGGCCTCACCATTATGTTTAAATTAGCCTGATTCATCTTTTTTGATTGTACAACAAACCAATCATTTTTTTTTTCTTCACATTATATAACTAATTGATCAATCCGGATAAATTAATAATCTTGGTTAAATAATAATTTATTCTGTTCCTAACTTGGTAAAAACGTACTAAAATATTAGTTTCAATAATTTAATATTTCGCTGAATATAATTAATAAAATTTTATTAGTCAAGACTGTATTAATTTATAGAGGTTTAACTGTGTATGTATATATACATACATGCATTATTGCTACCACGGCAACATCACAAGGGGCAATTACTTGGACGGGACCAATAATAATAATAATCGACAAACGATATTTGAGATATTTATAATTATTTCCACGCAAAGAGACACTTAAAGATAAGCAAAGATAAGTTGTCGCTCAATGTAGCATTAACTGTTGCTTAATTCAGCTAATTCAAAATTAAGATAAACAGAGTGATTAATTAATATGTATAGCTCAAGGAATATTCCTGATCTATGATGTATGTATAGTAGGGAGGGGCATCACATTTTGTTGGAACCAGACCATTTGAATTATTAATTAAGGACCACAATGCAAACTTAAAAACAAGACAGAAATATTGCAAGAGAAAGAAATAATTTCATGGGGAGGACCTCTTTTTATCAGGACCAGTTCCCTAAATTGATCTGTGGTCACTCACTTTTCTGTATTATCATCACGAGTCTTCCTTTTTTTTTTTTTTGAATTATGATAGGCTTTAATTTCTTTGAAAAGAAAATGTTCACACTATGATTGTTTTCTGGTCTAAATTAATTAATCATGGACAATTTGTGAATAAAAAGTGTCTTTTTGTTCACACGTTTCTTGTTACAAATTAAAGCAGCCCCTTTTACTGCATGGTGGTTGTTTTTTTGCATGGACAGGGTTTACACTCCACGCTCCAGTGTGTGTAAGTGTGTGAGAGAGAGATAGAGAACTGCATCTAGATATATGTATGCATGGACACACTAGCACAACCACAATTTAAAGTCAACGAGAGCCGAATGTATTAAAAAAAACTATGAGGTGCCCATTAATATTATTACATACATAATTTTTTTTATATAAATATTAGGGATTTGAAAAACGCTGGAGAGAAGGAGGGAGATGAACCCAGGGGAGTACCCATGCTTTTGATTGGCGTGGCCCTCGCCCTCCAAGATTTTTTTAAGCTGTTTTTTCTTTTTTTGTATTTATGTATTAGTTAATGTATTTTTACTCCCAAAACTTTTAATTTTGTACACTTTAGTCCTAAAAACAAAAAAAAAATTCATCTCTTAAATTACTCCTATATTTCAACCCCAAAAAACAAATCCTCTGGATCCGCCCCTGGATGAACCCCTTATCCTATGTCGGCTCCGTCACTATGCATATTAATTATATAATGGATTGACCAAATCTCCCAAAGTATTGGATTGTTTTGTGATAGGGATCAAAATTAGGCCCTACTAATCAAATTTATAACTTGACACCTATCAAACTCTTAAGTATATATCTCTTCCTAATTAATTAAGTTTAATTAACACTAAACCCGATATTATTAAATGTGAACACACATACATATATATGAATGGACAAAAATGATTGCCATTGAAATTTGCCAAGAAAACTAGTGGAAAGGGTCCCTGCCCAAAAACCCGAAAATACCAACTTCATTTCTTCAACAACACACGTACACTTGTTTTCGATCATCCTTAAGCAACTTATTTCTTTTTTTCCATTTAATTTATCCATTTTCAGTCGGCGTATCCCTTTTTTTTTTTTTTTTTTTAATGATTAGAGTTTATAAATTTATTTATTTTTATCTATTTATTAATTTGCTTCTTAATTAAGATTTTTTTTATAAGGAATATGGATTACTTAAAGGTAGTAGAGGAATATATAATTTCACGAATGCATTACAAAGAATTGCTGAATATATTCTTGATGGGGGATGTAATTTAAACTCAAATTTTAGACACCCAAATGTTCGAAGTTGTCACGTTATTGTAGTCAAAATTAGGATGAAAAAATAAAATAAAATTGAATAATCGAGTTGATAGTAAATGGTGGGTCAAGCTAAGGGTCCGGATTATATATGGATACCCACGTTTAACATTAATAAGCAAATCTGGGTCGGCAAAAGATTTGCCCCATAACTCATAAGAATCATATTTTATTATTTATCCGGATAATTTATATATGGGTCCGCCCCTCCCCATTCCACATACGGGTCTAACTTCTTTTTCTTTATATAATATAATAAATAATAATTTGTGACACTTTTTGTACATTTGTCACAAGTCTACTATTTAATCACTTTGTGTTGTAAAAAAAATAAATATTTATGTTTAAATGATTATATCAAAACAATAATAGACAAATTTAATTAGAATCTTATGAAAATTGAACATAGGTCCACGTGGCATCCACAAGGCCGACCTTACAGCGAATCCTCTTTAACATGGGGTTGTTTATTTTATGGGTGGGGCCCATTTCCAATATTTTGATTTATTAATAATAATAATAATCAGTTCATCACTCAAATCTTGTCCATAAAATGCCTAATTTTACACATGTTAATGTAATCTCACCTTAAATAGTGAACTCAACTTTGTCTGCCACACTTCATCATCTTTTACCTGCGATCAATCAAAACACACACACACACACACCCTTAAAAATATTAAAATAATTAAACAATATATTAGCTACATAATAATAAAATAATAACTGCCAAATATGCTCACGGTATATACACATTGGCTAAGACAAACTTCCTTTAAAAAAGAGAGAGATGTATCTCTCAAATCATGCACTGCTGCTATATATACCCAACCTCATCACACCTTAAAGTTTCAATCTTTAACACAAACTCGACTTCCGATTATTTATAATTTCTTTTTTTCTCAAAAAACCCGAAAAAGAAAATGTCGTATTCGTGTTCGAAAAACTTCCTAAGGCGGTTCTGCATAGAGGATTTCCATATGACAACAGCTACTCAAAGCGGCTTCTTCTCCAGCGACCTTATTCCGTCCCTCGGCGCCAGAATTAATCGAGCCACTAAACTCCGTAAAAACATCGTTTCTCCGTTCAATCCTCGCTATAGGTTTGATATATACAAAACACGATAACTTGTTTTTTTTCTTTTTCCGTAACACCGAAAACTAAAGCCATTTTTTTATTTTTTAAATTTTATTACAGGGCTTGGCAGGTGTTTCTGATTGTGCTGGTGATATACTCGGCATGGATTTCTCCGTTCGAGTTTGCATTCCTCTCTTACAAGCAAGATGCTCTGTTTGTGATCGACAACATTGTCAACAGTTTCTTCGCTATTGATATCGTTCTCACTTTCTTCGTCGCCTATCTCGATAGCCAATCGTATCTTCTCATTGACGGTCCCAGAAAAATAGCGCTAAGGTACACGCGCAGCACATGCAATTTTCCCACATCTTTGGACACAATCAAGAAAAATTTCTCTATTGTGTATATATATAACATGATATATCCAATTACTAATTAACAGGTATATATCGACCTGGTTCATTTTTGATGTGTGCTCAACAGTGCCATTTCAATCTCTCAGCATCCTCTTCACCGATCACAATGGCGGCCTCGGCTTTAAGTTGCTCAGCATGCTTAGGCTTTGGCGTCTCAGACGAGTCAGCTCTCTTTTTGCAAGGTCCTCTCTCTCTCTCTCTCTCTCTCTCAAAAGAACTGTTTTCACCAACTCTTCTTTTTCATCAGGCTCGAAAAGGACATTCGATTCAACTATTTCTGGACTCGCTGCACAAAGCTCGTATCTGTAAGTTTGAAGAACCTAGTTATTATGTCTGTAATTGTTTGGTGATTTTAAGGTTGTGGTCTGATTTTTTTATTTTTTTTATTTTTTCTTTAAGGTAACTCTGTTTGCGGTTCACAGTGCCGGTTGCTTCAACTATATGATCGCAGACAGATATCCGGATCCACAGAGAACATGGATAGGTGCCGTGTATCCGAATTTCAAACAGATGAGCTTGTGGGACAGATACGTCACTTCTATGTATTGGTCTATTGTCACTCTAACAACCACAGGCTATGGCGATTTGCACGCGGAAAACCCTAGAGAGATGCTCTTCGATATCTTCTACATGCTATTCAACCTTGGTTTGACATCCTATCTTATCGGAAACATGACTAATCTTGTCGTTCATTGGACCAGTCGTACACGAAACTTCGTATGCTCTCTCTCTCTCTCTCTCTCTCTCTCTCTAAAACTCTCTCTCTCTTCCATGTTGAAAATGGTTTTTTTCTTTTTGGTGGTAGAGAGAATCAGTGCAAGCGGCTTCGGAATTTGCGAAGAAGAACCAGTTGCCACCTAGGATTCAAGATCAGCTTCTGTCGCATATATGTCTGAAATTCAAAGCAGAGGGACTGAAGCAGCAAGAGACATTGAACGGGCTTCCCAAGGCGATTCGTTCGAGTATTTCGCATTACCTGTTTTACCCTGTTGTTCAAAATATCGGTCTCTTTCGTGGCGTTTCTCAGGATTTCCTTTTCCAACTGGTAATAACAACATATTTTTTCCTACTTCATCGAATGACAATGCAATAACGTTTATTTCTAATGATTTCGTGTATTTTTCGACTGAAAAAAGGTACCGGAAATGGAAGCTGAGTACTACCCTCCGAAAGAAGACGTCATTCTACAAAACGAGGCTCCTACAGATGCATATATACTAGTTTCAGGAGCTGTGGTGAGTTATTCACTTATCAATCTCCTACTGAAACGTCAAGAATGCCCTCGGTTTTTTTTTTTTTTTTTTTTTTTTTATTGGCTCACATTCGTATTTATGGCAGGATTTTGTAACAAAGATTAACGGACATGATCAAGTAAGATTTTTTCTACCTTCCATGAATAGAGAAACAAGAGGCAATAGTATATAGGCATCACATTTGTTTATTCTTTTTTTTTTTCCTTTGATGCAAAATGTCTAGGTAGTGGGAAAAGCTTGTGCCGGAGATATTTTCGGAGATATCGGAGTTTTATGCCGAAAGCCTCAACCGTTTGGTGTTCGGACGACTGAAGTTTCTCAAATACTACGTCTTAACAAGAACACATTTCTCAATACTCTCCAAGCATGCCCAGAAGACGAAAGCATCGTTATGGACAACATTTTCATGGTAAATCTCTCTGCTTTTTTTTTTCCCTTTTTTTATTGGGGTCTTAAATTGCAAACTGAAAAAACGAATTATCTTTGGTTCCAAGAAAATGAAAGCGTGCGGAAGTTTCGAAGTGGAGGGCCCACAGGATCCAAGCCCGATCCTCAAAAGTTGGTCCGATCAAGATATTCCGAATTCAGGATTTACAACAAGGAACCAAACAGGGAATAGTGAAATTGATGTGAACTCGTCATTTGCTGAGGATGGGCAAACAGCTCTTCACGTTGCCGTTCGAGAAGGGCATCTTGATGTCGTTCGACTTTTGCTGGAAAAAGGAGCAAATATTAACAAACCAGACGAGAGAGGCTGGACGCCAAAGTCACTAGCAGAAAAACATGCACAAAAGGACATATATGACCTTATCATCTCGAACAGTAAAAATGAAAAGAAATCCGTTCCTCCAAATTGCGTAGAAACAGTAAAATCGGAGACGAAGAAGAGAGTCACCATTCACATGAAGTTTCAAAAGAAAAACCATTCAAAAAAGCAGCTTTCGAAGCTGATAATCCTACCTGAATCTCTACAAGAACTACTCATCGTAGCAGGTATGCATTTAAAAAATAAAAAATAAAAAATAAAAAAATCTCCGACTCTCCGACCTCAAACATTCTGATAATTAATTACCTCCTTGTGAAACTGCAGGTCAGAAATTTGGAGATGAAAGTCTTACAGGTATAGTAAATTCAGAGAATGCAGAAATAGACGATTTAAGCGTCGTACGAGATGGCGATCATTTGTTTCTTTTGTCAAGCCATTATTACGACAGCAGAGAGTATGATTCGAGCTAACAAAATATCGAAGACCACAATTACGACATTCGTAGGATTAGGGCAAATTCAAAAAAACAAATAGTACACTCATACATTCAATGTAATAACACGAAAAATTGGTATTACCAATTACATGGTTTGTCTTACAAACCCGCTGAAGGGGTAAAGCTGTATATAACTGTAAAAATAGAACTCCGACGGGATTTTTGACAATCTATTGTCCTTTTAACTCTCAGTATGTAAAGTTGTTCTCCAATTTTTTTTGAATTTATGGTACATAAAAAGAATACAAATACAAAATCTATCGAAGAATAGCTCAAGGGAGCGGGAAGAAATTCGGCCACCTTCGGACTTTTCGCAACTCGTTCACGACAATTTCTTTCAACGTCGAATTTGGAAATCTTGCCTTGTTTAAAAAGAATCAAACTCGTTTATCATAAGGAAGCATCATTGTTTGCTTACAGCACTGTCTCGAATAGGAAAGGGATGAGCTTCTGTGTTGAATACATACTTATCGAGTGGAATGACATTTCTATCCCCGAACAGTAAATACAGGTATTTTAGGGTTTCACCCAAGAAGAAGGTCTCCATTTTGTCTCTTCTGTTTGGGGGAAGCACAGTGACATCATCCAGTGAAGTGTAACCTCCGGTGTCAACCTTTGTGTACTTCTCGAACGCCTCAAATATCTCCCAACCCCACTCACGGTATCTGCGCGTATAATTACAAAAACTCAAAATTAATGCCAATTGATTTAAAAAAAAGAAAAAAAGGTGAAAAACGGCAAATGCAGTAACTAACTAGGAGGGACACATACTTGGGATCTTCTGTGATGCGGAACAAGACAAAGAACGATTCAACAGTTTCGGGTCGCAAGAGATTATGCGTGTCAGCAGGTTTAATAATGATGTCATCCACGTATTTCGAGTTTTTATTTCCGCCACCGGGGCCACTCTCCTTGTGTCCCTGCTTAAGGTAAAAAATTAGATCATTAGCTGCAAGTAAATATCAACAATATCACTACATAGAAGGATAAATATTAAATAACGCACAAATAGAGAAAAAGCTGACCTCAACATTGAAGTACGCTATTTCCGGAGAAAGACCAGTGGAAGTTACTGAATACATCTCGAAACACGTTTTAGCTAGATCTTCAGCAAGTTTCAAATTTTCCAAATCTTCAAAGTTGATCAAGTTTTCTCTCATCGCCTTTTCTTTTACGATGCCCTTTGTGGCACCAAGCGCAAGAGTGCCCGGGAGAAAACATACCTGCGAATGACGATTTTGCACTAAATTAATACAGTTCCTCTTCTCAGATAAAAAAACAATCTTATTTGCAATAAATTTACATTATAAAAAAAGAGAAATTAAAGTTAAGATGGAAACATACGAGATGATCCATTTTAGGGCTGAATGCACCTTCATGGCCAAAAGGCAATTCTCCCACAAAAACCAATCCATTGGGCACAGATTTCCGAACGAGAAGTTCTTTGACACCTTTCATCGATTCTTTGTACATATCATGCAAATAAGTTAAATTCTTTCCTTGGTCCTGAAGCCAGACTTTTATTAGGTACTCATAGTAGCTATCACCACGCGATCCCAGTCTAATGTTCTCTCCACTAAAATCGCCACTACGAGGGCTGTAATCATAACAAATAGAAACCAATCACTATTCATCGACACACAAATGAACACGAGAGAAAGATAGAGTGACACAAAAAAGAAAAGAAAAGGCAAAATAAATGAATTGAAGTTCTTACTTAATGTATATAGGAACAAGTCCTTTGACTTTCGGCATATTCTTCATGTGTTCTAAAACCTTCATAGACTCCAGAGAGTATTTCGGATCGCCAGTCAAATAACTTAGATAATTGAACTCAAGCTGGAGAGTAGAAGCTTCGGCTGTGCTACTTAATCCATCAGGAGCAGAATGTGCAGAACGGTCACGCAGAACAACATCACTGAATGGAATAGCAGTGGGACTTGATGTAAAAGCAACGATCAAACGATCAGCCAAATTCTTTGCGTTTTCCAGATACACAGCTGGATTAGGTCCTTTTGTTGTCGAAGAATTATTACCTCCACTTAAATGATAAGCGCTCAAAAGACCACCTAGGATTCGTATAGTAGTTTCGAATAAATTCACTTGTCCTTTCCCATTAATCCTCTCAGGAAGATGCTTTTCAATCCAAGATCCTGCTTCGTGGACAACCTCGTCAACTCCCATTATCATGGCTGTATCGAGAGCATCTATAACGGTGGCTCCTAGACCTCCTAAGGTATCAATTCCTCTACGGCTAAGTGGCATAAGTTCATCGTATCCCATGGAATAGTTTCGATAGCCTGACCATGCATGGATAAATGACTCTTTTACCCTTTTCTGCCGAGCTTCCCAATCGGGCCCAGAATCTGACTTGCCGTTTTTACTAATCGATGCATTCCTAAAAACTATTTCGTCGGGGGATAAACGAGGAGGAAGCCTTGGTGGCTTTCTCCAGAATCTTTTAAATCTACCGTTTTTGTCTGTGAAGAAGTTTTTTCCTTCTTCGGTGCCGATATTTTTGGATAAACCATCCGATAAAGGAACATGGCTTGTATGCGTCAGCATGAGATAGACTACACCGAAAATCATTAATAGCACAAGAAACCTCCCTGTACTGCATTTTATACATTCGCGTTTTACATTACTCGTTAGAAGATTTTGAGTGATCACCTGGAGAAGAAACCATGATAAGTTAACTCTGACTCAGTACACACAGAAAACCAATCCCTAACTCCTGGGGCTAAAAAAGAAGAACAAAGCAATAGGCAAAATCACATAGGAAAACCCACAATTATCTGATGAACTCTTTCAGAAGCTCCTTAATTTACAATCTTACTCTGTATAATTATTTGAATCGGACCAGTCAAAAACCCCTAAAACCCTTGGGGTTAATATCTTCAATCACACAATTAATTGTCACAAAAAAACAATAAATTCGCTCTAAATCTACTTTTTTTTCAACGTTGAACATCTGAACAACTTAATCGGCAACTCCAATCCAAAGGAAACAAAGAAAGAGCAAAGCCATGAGATCTAGAAAAAAAAAAGAAGACAGAGAGAGAGAGAGAGAGAGAGAGAGAGAAAGGAGGAACCTTGGTGAGTGATCGCTGGCGAAACTTGGCATTGTCGTACTGTACATCTTTCATTGAATAAGGTAGAGATTTCGACATTACTCTTAAAATTGGGAATTATATCTATTTACAGTGGAACCCAGGTGCGGCTTTTCGTGTAAATCTGCGCCCTATTCAATAAGTGGATTGAGATAATTAGATTGAGCAGAGAGAGAGAGAGAGAGAGAGAGAGAGAGAGAGAGAGAGAGAGAGAGAGAGAGAGAGAGAGAATCTAGATTGGGATTGAGAGAACTCGTAGGCGCGGATGAAAAATCTGCAGAGAAATATATATGTTCAAGCCGGAGCTTTTACTCTCTCTGTGTGTGTGTATTTATTACAGTTTGGCTAAAACATGGCATCTTGATTTTGATTTCTTTATCAAAGTCAATGGTTCTCATTTTTCTTTTCTTCTTTTTGATGTATTTTTGTTCTTAAATAAATAAATAGATAAAGAAATTCTATCAAATAGCGCTTTTGCAAAAATCATTTTCGGGCCTAGCGTTTTATCTTTCGTTTACGGGCTCAATTTCGGGCCTAGCGTTTTTTCTTTTATTTATGGGCTCTCTTATTGGACTTTGTGCTATTTGGGCCGCCTCAAATAGGGATTAGGTTAATTGTCCAACACATACATTAACAAGTTGATACAATTTTCACTCACACATATATATAATAATAAATATTTACACTTCTTCTACATAACACACATATATATAATATAATACATTACCAATATCAAAATTGAAATAATATATATTGGAGTTCCCAATAAGAAGAAGAAGAAAAAAAAATCCCACCACCTCCGATATATCCCTTAATTCGCTACCCAATAAAATCAATCCCATTATTAAAATTTTATCGATATATCATCGAAGCTGTACGTTTATTGATTTCATGAAGTCTGCAGAAAAATTAATGGGGTGCCAAAACAGCATTTTGATCTCTCTACTTCTCCTACTCTCACTGATCATCATCTCTTCCGCGGGCCCCACTTCTGCTGCTCCAGCTGTAATTCCTCACCCAGATTATTATTATTATCATCATCATCATCATCATCGGTCAATCAAGAAAAGCAGCAGTAGTACTGCTACTCCAGATTTCTTGAACAATGTTGATCAGAAGAAGAAGACGAAGAAGAGAATTATGGGAAACAGGTTGGACGAAGAGAGACGTTTCTCGGCCATGCTGCCGAAGGGCTACGTGCCACCTTCTGGTTCGTCCCCGTGTCACAATGTCTACCCCAATTCTGTCACCTTCTTCTGCGATGATCTTTCTGCTCAAACAATAACCCAACCCTAATACAACTAGGGTTTTCAAGCTCTTATATTCATTCTTAGGGTTTTCATACAATAATATGTATACGCACATTTAAATCTTTAAAGTTTTGGTATAGTTCAGTAATCTGTGAACCTACGATTTCATATTCTGTTCTGTTAAATAAAATTCACTTTCTTGAATTTCTTTCTTTTAATTTTTCGCCTTTCAGCTTAATTCATCTTTAATTTTAAATGTTTAATAATACATACTGAAAAAGGATATTTCTGCATATAAAAAAGTATTGAGGGAGGTCGGTGTTAGAATGTTTGATTATAATTTTTAAATAAAGGGCTCAACAATTATTACAGGCGGGAATTGAGCATGAAGCATATGATCATTCCCACCATTTTAGGGCATTTTTGTTAATTTCATGAATATATGTATTTCTTAACGTTTACTCCATGCGTTTAATGCATGCATTTTACACAAATCAATAACAAAAGGACACTTATGTTTTGTTTGACTTAATTTTCTGATTAAATTTGAATTAATCCAACCATATTAGAGACTAGAGAGTGTATGCAACCTTTTACCCATACTTTAATCAAGATTTGAATTGGATTTATGAAAAAAAGATTGATCTTTATTTATTTATTATTTTTTTTTGGTAGAACTAAAAAATACATTAAACAAAAGTCAACAGTTTTTTTTTTAATTCAAAAATATATATTATTAAATAGTTCGATATGACAATGGAGCCATTTTGTGGTCTAGAGGAGGGCTTTTTCGAACTTTCACTAACTTGCCTTTTTCATAAAATCGCAGCGATTTTGAATTCAATAGTCGCTAAATCAACTTAAAAAGCGATATTATTTTAGTTTGATTTTAGACGGACCGAAAATTTGGGTGGGAGACGTCGTCGTTTCAGTGACATACAAGAATGTCTCTGAGAACAAAAATCAAACACCTTACCGGCGCTTTCCCCACCGCCATCCGCCACCTCTCTTCCAACCTTAAACGCCGCCCACACCCACACCCACCACCGAGGCAGGATCCATACTCCCTCCTGAAGGAAGACCCGATTCAAGTTCTGTCGGACCTCTGGGTGAAGTCATTCTCCCAAACCCAGAAACCCTTCAACAATCTCTCCGGCTTCCTCTCAAAACTCGACCTCTGGCTGCTCGCTTACCAGCGCGCGTGCGCTCACGCCACCGGCTCCTTCCCTCCCAGAAATGCCATCCCATCGTACACCCTGTCCAACCTCGTCTCCCTCAGAGACGCAGTCATCCACAACCAGTTCCAATGGGACTCCAAGGCCGAGCAGTTCATTCGCAATCCGAACGATAAACCCTTACACCTACTTTCAAATCGCAGGCTCCAATCGATATTGGCATCCGCCACCCAGCCGTTTCAGGACCGGGTTGTGCAGGAAGTTCTGTTGATGATTCTCGAACCGGTTTTTGAGGCCCGTTTCTCTGTGAAGTCACATGCGTTTCGGCCCGGTAGGAGCCCTCATACTGTTATTAGAACAATTAGGAGTAACTTTGCTGGCTACTTGTGGTTTATAAGAGGTGATTTGACTGATGTTTTTGATAATGTAGATTTAAATGTAGTTTTGGGCTGTGTCGAAAAATCTGTAAAAGACAAGAAGGTTTTGAACTTGATTAAATCAGGGCTGAGAGGGGCAGAAAAAAGTCACAAGCATCTCGTACATAAGGTGGAGAAGGTAAGCCCGCAGAAAAGAAAGAAGGGGCAGACGAAGAAGAGGATATTGTCCGAAAATGAGCCGAAGCCCGACCCTTATTGGTTGAGGGCATTCTTCGGTTTTGCTCCCGAGGAGGCTGCCAAGGTGCCCGATTATGGTTACTGTGGAATTCTAAGTCCTCTGCTGATAAATGTTTGTCTGAGTGAATTCGATTACATGATGGAAAATAAGATACAAGAGTTTTTCATGCCTTGTCAATCCGATTCAATATGGAAGCATTCGATAAACGACGGCTGTCACAACCCTTCTTGGCCCGAATTTGTTCCCTCGAGTGGTAAGGAAAAGACTCGGAAAATGGAATACGTGAGGTACGCCGGTCATTTTCTAGTTGGCATAAGGGGTCCAAGAGAGGAAGCAGTGAGAATTAGGAAGGAAATCATCGAGTTTTGCGACAGCAAATTCGGTATTAGGCTGGACAATTCAAAGGTTGAGATCGAGCACATCACTAGGGGAATTCAGTTCTTGGATCATATTATTTCGCGTAGAGTTATACACCCTACTCTTCGTTACACTTCAAGCGGTGGCAAGATTGTGAGTGAGAAAGGTGTGGGGACTTTGCTCTCTGTCACAGCTAGCTTGCAACAGTGTGTTCGCCAGTTTAGGCGGCTTGCTTTCGTAAAGGGTGATAAAGACCCAGAGCCTTTGCCCTGCACGCCTATGCTATATTCGGGTCAAGCACACACAAACGCCCAGATGAATAAGTTACTTGAAACAATGGCAGACTGGTATAGATACGCGGATAACCGAAAAAAAATAGTTGGGTTTTGTGCGTATGTCATTCGCAGCTCTCTTGCTAAGTTGTACGCTGCGAGATATAGACTGAAATCTCGTGCGAAGGTGTATAAGATCGCTTCGCGCGATCTTAGCCGTCCGTTGAGGGAGAGTAGTAACAATTCTGCTCCCGAGTATTCTGATCTTTTGAGGATGGGGCTTGTGGATGCCATTGAAGGCGTTCAATTTTCTCGCATGTCTTATATTCCATCGTGCGATTATACTCCTTTTCCTAGGAATTGGGTTCCCGATCATGAGAAACTGTTGCGTGAGTATATCAAATTGCAAGATGCTAAATTCTTTTGTGAACTGAATAAGTCGGTCAAGAAGCAAGGTTTGTGCTTGCCTCAAGATAAGATATCTAAGATTGTGTGGGACTTCAAAATCCTTGGATTTTTGAGCGATCGGTTTAATGATGATAAAGAGAAAGAAAGTACTTGATACTGTAGGTAATCTTCAAGTAGCCAAGTGTTTTGTTGGGATTTTTCGATTTTTATTGGAACTTCCTGTATACTAGGGTTGCTACAGAAAATGCAGAACTTCTAAAACGACAATTCGGTGTATAGGGATCAAGACAAAGTTTGATTGTGTAAGTTATCAAGAAATGAAACCTTTGCATGCAAATAAGGTGGAAAAAAAGTGCTCGCCTTATCTTCATAAGGAATGTGGGATCAAACTGCCTCCGTTTATTGCAAGAAACAGGGCAAGATTAAGGAACTTCCATTGAAAAAACCTAAGACAAGTATAAACTACAGTTGCCGTAGTTTGCTGAACAGAACGGATATTGTTAATGTTGTCGATTGAGGTAATTTCTCTTTCTTATCTTGTAATTACTTTTCCTTTTGTCATTCGATAATCAGTTTGTTCTGAAGTTTGACGTTTTTCTTATGTTATGTTAAATGGTCTCTAGGGCAAGCTTAAACGTGTTTCATCCTCAGACTCGTCCGACGCGCGAGGAGATTCACCGTTTTACTCACCGGATAATTAGAAAGCTTGATGAGTGGTACTCGGTATGGACATTGTTTTCTTTCATACAGTATTCCTTTTATTCGTTTATCGGCCATATATCTTTATTGCTTGCCCTGATTTGTTGTTCGTGGATGTCATGCTTTTGTGTGTATGAACTAGCAGATTTGAATTGATCTTGATGCTACTATAAACATCAACGTCATCAGGATTTTTTGTTCAGAGACGCCGAATATAGACTAAAGATAATTCTAGGAGCCGCCTACATTAGTCGATTAAGTATCAAATCTGCATAAAATATAGACTTTTGAGAGCGGTGGGGGCCATGGGCCCCCCACCAGGCCAATTTATCTAGGAATTTCGATGCGTACCCACTGAAGTTTTTCTGTAGTAAGAGATTGGCTGTATCCATTTTCCGAACTTTTTTGATGACATAGTTTTATAAGAGAGTTTGACGAATTAGATGCTGATGTAGAAATGGAAAGAAAGTGAAGTAAATAAATAAACAAAGTATAGAATAACTTGTTGGGCTTTCTAATTGAAGTTTTATTGCCCACTGGGAATCGGTCATGCTAGTTATATGTTATTTCCAGTTGTTGAAGGCACTTTTTGTGAGACTATCTTTTTGTACGCAACGTTACCATCAACCAGCCTAGTGGTGTTTTTTTTTTTCCCTATTAAATATTAGTGTAAATTACGACCACACCCTTGAGCTAAGGTTAAACTATGAAAAAATCCTTTTTGTTTGGGTAATTACAACCACCCAACCCCTCAACTATGAATTTTCTTATACGTCCACTATTGTGATGTCAAATTTAATGGAATCTTCTGGATTATATGGAATATTCTCGAGTTTGTATCCATTTTACCCCATTCGAGCTCCACATTTTGAAGCAAAATGATCATAAAATGTGTTTTTTGGTTTGCATATATCAGATTGTGGTGTATCAAAAACTATATATTTTCACAAAACGAGTACAAACTAGAGAACATTCCACGAAATTTAGAAGATTATGTTGAATTTGACACCATAAGTGTGGATGTGTACGAAGATTTATAGTTGAGGGGCTAATTTAACCTTACCTTAGGGAGTGTTTGTAATTTACCCTAAATACTAAAATGATTTTTGATAAAATAAAATGTGAATGACTTTCAATTTTCATATTATTGAAAAATAATTAGTTTCAATCACTTAAAAATGTTGTGAATTCAATTAAAAATTGTCATAAACATGTACTTGAAGTGGATTAGGTTTATCATAAAAAATGAGTGTGACAAATTTCACAGTTAGGGTCGGAAAAAATGTTGGTGACGAGGTAGGCAAATGTCATGTTCTTGTAGATGCTATTTAACAACGTGTGGCTGTTTTAATGCCGTTGTGGTTCAAAATCAAAATTTAAAGGTAGGCATTTGAGTACATAATATATAGGTGAAGAAATTAAATTAGATGTTAAATAGATTAATATTGAATTATTATTCAATATTAAAAATATATTAATATATAGATATTAAATAAGTACTAACACATTTAAATGAGATAAGGAAGAAGAAGAACGATACTACTAATGTAGTACTAAATAGAGTAATTTGAGAATTACACCAGCAGCATAAGAACCCAGATTAATTTATTCAGTTGTAGTGAAATTACTACTTTGCCCTCGCAATCAATAATTCAATTCTTCTCCTCAAACGCCGAGACAGGAAAAGTTCTGGAAAGTCCAGTAGGGGTACCGAAGGTAATTTTGCCAGAAGCAGGGTCCTGAATGGAGATATCGGAGATGGTGACCCAGATCAGGATCTCCTTGCTCTTGACGCCAGTGAGGCGTTTCATCCGACGGTCCTCGACGAACGCCGTGACCTCAGTGTCGTACCAGACGCTCCGGCCGATTGCGCGGAACACGTGCGTCTTGCTCTTCTTCTGCTTCAGCCACACGAATCCGGTGGCCTCGTTGTGCCCTACCTCAATTAGGTCTTCGAGTGGGAGGAGGCCTTTGGGCATGTTGATTTTCTCCAGCAGCTCCAGTGATTTCTGCTTGCACACGGCGTCGCCGGTGTAGACTTCGGCGTTTTCACGGTGGGATGCGATTTGCTGGGACGACATTACGGCGGCGGGGTAAGATAGATTTTTTCTTGGCCGATCTTCGCGGTGGAGTTTGGGGGTGTTTTTTTTTTGTGAGGAGAGAGAAAGGGTGAGAGACGGTAGTAGGTTTATATAGGTGAAGAGACGTGTGAGGCGAAGTTACGGAAATGCCCTTGGTTGGGTGTACGTGGGGAGAACAATGCCAGCAGGATAGGGTGGAATTTATTGTGAGGAAATTAGTTGGTGGTAGTTGACAGAGACAGCTGGGTATCGTTTATTTAAAAATTCAAATTCATAATATTACAAGTTATATATTTTATTTATGACTGTTGAGTTTAATTACATGCCATATTGTGATTATATATAAAAATAAAATCATTATTTATTAAATTTGAAATATATTAATAGAACACAACACGGGTTGTACATAACACTTTTTTCCCGCAATCAATCGGCCCGAATTTAGTTATTGGGTCCACAGTAATTAGCCCTAGTAGGCTTGTACCAACGAAAGAAAAATATATGGCAGCTCCAACAATTAAGCCCATTAATTTCTTATCAACTAAATAAAATAAATTTGCCAGCTCCTACATTTAATTCATTAATTGAAAAACTCTATTAAATATATTTGTTTTTATATTATAAATTTAAAACTTGTCAAAAACTAAACACAGCGAATTAAATCCAAAACGGGATTTAAATGGCAAAGGCCCAAACCACAGAAACACTAGAAGCACAGTTATGGTTTAATTTTGGGCCTAACACTAAACATTCTGCAGATATAAGGCCCAAAATTATCTGCATAATGTTTAGTGTTTGGCCCAAACTGTAAGGCCCACGATTTAAAAAGATTCCTGCTTCCAAACTAGAGAAGGTTAACGAGGTGTGCCGACTCGACAAAAGCTCGTTGTTCGACAGGCTCGCGAGCTTCTTATTTATTTTATTATTTTATTTTATATACTATACAATTAAACACTAATAATAATAATAGCAATAATAATAATAATATTAAATGAAGGACAATGACCTCTATAACAATACCGACACACTGAAAAAAAAAAAAAAAAAAAAAAAGAAAAAGAAATAGGATTATTTATGATTCGTATAAAAACCTTGTATTATTCCTTAACGCCCAACCAAAACCAAAACACAGCCGCAAAAGCTCAAGTACACACATATGATTGCCATGTGTGCATTAAATGAGACAATCACTGCCAGCCTGTCTGCTTTTTGTCAGGCTTTTCCGTTAAGATCCCGTTTGGTAGGTTCTCCCTTTCCATAATATTCTGTGTATTAAAAAATAAAATACTATATCAATCATGGGATTCTCCCCACATACTTAAAAGGTATCCCTCGCATTTGCCGCATGTCCCGTTAACAAACAAATCCGAGGTGGCAGCCGCCCTCTTCAGTTTGGGCCCCACACCGGCCCCACCAAGTTTAAGGTTGTGCCTATATTCAACTGCCACCTGCTCAAATACTTCAACCTCAAACATGTTCAGTTTCGGTTTCGGTTTCATTTTGTCCCTCACGTACGCAAACGCCAGTTGATCTCTCGGATTGAATGCTTCCAATTCATTGAACATTAGGCAAGAGAATAAATTTGTCGCTAAACTGTGCTTCCTCAGTATTAGTGCACTATCCGGCACATCTGCATATTTTTTTTTGTCACAATATAAAATTACCAACAAAAATAAAGTCAGAATGGAAATTGGAGAATTAGTAACTATCCTCGTTTAAATACATAAAAAAAAAGAATAAATTCACTAATCAAGGAAGAAACCTTTTCTTAGAAACTACTCTGTGTAGTTGGTAGAAGTGATTATTATGTTTCCAATACCCACACTCATCATTAATCGAAAAAATTAGTGCTCTAATAACACGCAATTACGAAACAAAAAAAAAACGTTTCGGTTTGTACCTGTGGGATAAGGCTTATTTGAGTTCCATGGTTGTAAGCCATTCTCACAATAAGTCTCCATTTGAATCTTTAATCCATTAACATCCCACCATTTCTTCCATCTAGCTGTCGCCATCGCCTCTTCCATAGTGTGCACGAAAAACGGATGTTTCGAAATAGAGATATCGACATTCTCGTTCACAACCAATGAATGGATCAAGAAAAGTGGATCGACCACTAACTGCAGCTTTGCATCGACCCATATACTGTATTTCGTGTTCGGGAAAAGACGGTGGACTAAGTATTTTGGTATCACACCGTTCATCGCGGCGTTTTGGTATAGGTTATCGACCGAGACCTTAACGATTCTCCATGCGCCGATTTTGTAACTGTTTGATTTTTTCGAGATGAGGTTCTGGTAGTGTAATCTGTTGAGAGTGGCGTCGTCTACGAACATGAAGAAACATACATGATCTAGGGTTTTGGAACCTAGGTGTCGAGGCTGCCGGATTTTGTCGTGGTCGTTGAATATTGCCGAGACCACCACCACTCCGTCGCACTTCTCCATCGAAATTCGATCTGAAAAAATAAAATAAAATAAAAAATAATTTGAGATATATACTAAACACCAAGAGAAAAGAATTGTCTACGGTATAGAGAAACTGACCGGAAGCACTAATCGGAAAGTGTTTAAAGAATCCACATGGGATTTCGATTTCGATTTCGCCATCACTATAATCAAAATAAGACAATCTTTTCTGAATATCAAAATTTCCACCGAAAGAATCGGCGTTTCCCTGCTTATACCTCAGAGCCGGCGACGATGTGGAATTCGCGAGTATTTGTTGGATTTCATGAAAAACGTCGAAATAATCTAACAAAATAATTAAAAATCCCATTACGAAATAAAAAGAAATTCAAATGAAAAACAATAAAGATTGTATTTTTTTTATTTGAATAAAATCATACCAGAGAAATAAACAGGGGAATTGCATGAGGAGCGAGTGGTGGGGATGGAATGCTTGTGTTCGCCGTAAGAGGAAGGATAAGAGAAGAGGGGAGACTGAATTGGGTCGAACGGAGATGACCGGAAAATGCATCTGGTGGCGGAGAAACTGAAATAGGCGGCGGAGAAAAGGGCGGAGAAAAGGTAGAAGAGAGAGAAACAGAGGAGTTTTGATTGGCAGAGAAGTGGTTTAGAGAATGTAGCACCAGCCTTCCCCATTCTATTTTAACAACCTTACATTTGTTTTTATCTACAACACATCATATGCAATTCTTTGTTTTTTGTGTTTTACTCCGTTTTTTTGGGGAGTGGAATAATATAATTAGTATTAAATCAATTTTGCACTCCTACCACCTTGTAACTGTCGCATTTAACTTTATATAATAAATCAAATATTTGGTAATAGTATTCCAAAGGGGTAAAATTGTCCATAACTAGAAAGATATGATTTATTTTTTTACTGTCAGAATGACAAAAAATATGTATGCATATTAATACTAATTTTATACTACATTGCTAATATAAATAATATAAAATGAAAAGGCCACTAAATTAATATTTCTAGATATTTCAGCGGGCTTGCTATTTGGGCCTATCCGCAGTTTGGGGTTGTGTTTTGATAATTTCTTAAATCATACTTCGTAGGCCCACTTCAAAAAAAGAATAAAAAGCGGGTACTTTATCATTTATTAGTTTTATAATACCTGTGTCACCATATATTTCTAGGGTGGGAATGCAGATTCATGACGAGATTTTCGCGGGGGCCCAACCAACAGCCAGAGACACACACACACACATTATATATATATATATATATATATATATATATATATATATATATATATATATATTATGGTGTTTGTATCAGTCCATTTTGTTCGGACGTCAATTTTAGCAATAAAATCCTTAGATACGTTTCTCGAATATATCAATTGACGTATCTCATTACATATCGTCTTTCAATAATAATATTAATAATAATTATATATATATATATATATATATATATATTGTAGAATATGTAATGTTAATATGTATACATTGTTATAAATGACCAGAGTTGATATTTTTTTTTCTAATTAAGTGAGTTTCAATGAGATTTTTAACTTAGGTCCTTTTAAAAAAAAATTGACACAGATTTTAATAATTAGTGAAATCTAGCTAGCTAATTAATAAATAGTAATAGTAATTTTAATGAGTTAAGTTCCACGGTTAATCGATCAATTATATTAGTTATTGTCTGATTAATTAAGTCTCGTCCAATTTCCATAGGTAGTTGTGCAACAGGCACTGAGAGCAGCACTAGCAGATATTTTATACACACACACACACACAGATACAAACAAAACACCCTCTCGAGCGCACCATGCAAACCCCATGTGACCAAATGCGACGTAACCCAATAGAACGAGCTCTACCACGTGATACATGTATATATATATTACACACAGACTCAACTCCCAAAACTTCTGTGCCTTTTTATTTTTATTTTACACACATATATTATATATGTTATGTATATATATATATAGATATAGATATATACATGCATACGCCATTGCACAACAAATTAACAACAATGTAACAAAAAGATAAACCACCCGGCCCCCATGTGACTGCAGAGATCTGAAGGGCGTTTTTCTATGTTTTTTTCCTCTGTAATAGTAATTATTAATTACACAATAATCCAATCCAATCAACAATCTGATCATATATATATACAAGTGGCATGCATGCAGCCACTCACGTGTACTACGTTGTGCGGCTGGTTCTATTACAGTATTACTCACTGCCTAAACCCTAATCTCCCTATTTTGTGTTTGTTTCGTTGATGGAGGATCTCCTCTTGTAAAACTCGTTCTCTTTTTTCTTTCTGGACCCATATTGTTTCTTTAAAATTAATTAATAAAAAGAAAAAGGAGAAAGGAGATAGGAGATAGGGTTGGCCCCACAAATAATTAAATACTATTGAAACAAAAAAGTTGGAAGTAATTATGAGTTATAATCGGATCGGACAACGAAACAGTGAATAAGGGCACTTATCCTCTGCCTATCTTGTTCATGTGTCGGGACGAAATTTTAATGGCTGAAGCCCATCGCACAGTTGAGATTTGAGTTAATTATAAATACCTACCCTGAAGTTTGGTATAATTACAAATAAACTCCCTTTAGTTTTGAAATTTACGCATACCTCTTTGGAGGTTTGATATTAATCAGCTAACTTCTAACTCATTCGGCCATTGATATTTTGAAAAACCTAGTACTTTTACACCGTTGGTTAAATATTGAGTAACCGAATTGATACTAAAACTTAGTGATATTATGCGTGTAATTTTTTATTTTTTTTGGCGGGGGGTGTGGGGGGTTCAGAATTTTCAAAAATTAAAATTGGATTAGAAATCGGAATGAAATACGTATAATCCAAATCGCAGGAACAAATTCAAAATTGAACCTTTTGGAATTAAAATCACTTGGCTTTTGTTGAGGTTCCACTACTTGATCTAGTTTATTATTATAATATGGGGTTTTTTGCAAAAACCACCCCTGTGAAATCTCAAATGGCTAAAAAAGTCCCCATGTTAAATATATTAGCAAAACCACATGTTAATTGTGTGTTACACGCGCGATGTGTGTGACTCTTTGTTATATTTTTTTGTCATGAAAAGTCCCAAATGCCCTCTAAAATTATTTTATAACTAAACATAAATTTATTTGGATTTAAAAATAAATAATCCAACTTTTTGGATAAAATTGCAATTTAAAAAAAAATCTTTACACAGTTTTTTCCAGCACCATTTCATCATCACCATCAAACCATCCTTCCAATAGTGCAACCCATTCTCCCCACCACGTACTTCAATGCCGCCGCCACATCGACGACTATCAGTGCTCCAGAATTTCATCGGAATCTTCATCAAAAGCGAATTCAAGTCTAAAAGCCCTACTTTAGGGTCAGAGGTTTTGGGCTTTCTTCAACATAGAGAAAGAAGAGGGTCAATATTCGATTTTCAACAGGGCCGCCCTAACCTTCGAGACAGAGAAAGAAGGATCAAATTCCAGATCAATTTTTTTTTATTCCGGATTTCGGGATTTCGGAACAAAGAAGATTCACCCATATATACACAGGGGCATAGAGTTAATTTGTGAGTGTATCTCCACCATGGAATCCGCCGCCAGTTTGCGTCGCCACACATTCCCCGATGCTGAAACCTCCGTCGGTCTGCGCTCCTTATATTAGGGGAACAAAGAAGATTGTTTGAATTTTGTTAGTTTTTTGGGAAGATCTGAAGGAAGGGACGGAGAAGAGGATGTAAGTGGAGGGGGAGGGGGTACAAAGACAAAAAGAGGAAGGAGAAAGGAGATGGAGAAAAAAAAAAAAGTTCCTTCCGGAGAAGATGACCGGAAACAAGAATCCAACCCAGAAAATGGACCGTAAGCAGATATGTTTATGGAATTTGGATATTTTACTTTATTATTATGTTTTAATTAGGGGTAGTTTAGTAATTTTACATTGGTCAACAGCTAATTTTAAAATAAGGGGCAGTATGCTTTGTCAAAAATAATATAAGGGTTTTCCTGCTAATATTTTTAACGCAAGGGTCGTTTTAACCATTCGAGATTACACAGGGAGTTATGTGCAATTAGTTCTTATATTATGATCTCATTGGTGACATCACCACACGAGGTTCTGGAGTTGGAACTCAATCTGCTTCACTAATTTTTTATTTAAGGGTTAAATACAGTTTGCACCCCTAAAGTATACTATCTGTAACACTTACCCCTTAAAGTATCATTTGTAACACTTACCCCCTCAAGCACAATTTAATTTGTATTTTAAATTTTAATACCTTAAAAAAATTATTTTATTGAAAGGAATAACTAAAAGAATAATTAAATTATACAACTAAAAATATCTATTGAAAAAAATACAATATTTTAAAATTTAAAAATATTATCTTGCGTTTGATACTTTTTCAATAACTAACATCTAATTGTTGTTGGACCAATTAATAAAAAATACCCTGTCGATAAATTTTAAGAAATCAATACATAACTAATAAAAATCTTAAGTATTTAAATTTATTTTAGTTTATTGATTTTTTTAAATATATTTTCGTTCATTATTATCCAATATATATTACTTTTTAATTTTTTTTCAATAATTAATTTTAGTTACTTTTCAATTTTCTATGAACCGTTAATTATTAGATTATTATGTTTATTATTTTTTAAATTTTAAAATATAAAATAATTGACGTTAAGGGGGTAAGTGTTACATGAGCTATACTTCAGGGGTGCAAATTGTATTTAGCCCTATATTAATGCCATTAAATATTAAAAATAAATACATATATAATCACTGAAAAAGTAGTAAACGGTTTAATTATGTGGAGAAACATATTTTGAAGTAAAATGCATTTTTATTTTAATAATTGGGTCGTGTCAGGTTTGATTTGATCACAATGACCCTAGTTCGTTTGTCCCTATCTTGTGTCTTCAAAATAAAACTGAGGCAATTATAAACTGGATTTTTTATTATATTATACTACATTAGGTTAAATTTATTGAGTAATATCCATAAATAATATCCAAAGCACAACAACAAAACATTGAGGTGTGGAGAATCATATTCCTTTTCTTATTGGCTACGGAAGTTATGTCTTCTCATATTATATTAAAAATTCCTAGTAATTCTGTCGTAATTTAAGGTTAATATATAGCCTAATTAATAAGCATCTCTGTTGCACTAGTTAGCAAAAACAAGCACGAACATTATATTTGCTTTTGGCCGATGAAATTCATATTTAACACGATCTCCCCATCTTTCCGTAATTAATACCAAAATCTAATTAATTATATAAACCCCGAAACTCTTAGGTTATAATCACGCCTAACTATTAGAAAATACTTACTCAAAAAAAAAAAAAAAAAAAAAAAACTATTAGAAAATACAAATCATCGAAGGGCTATTTTTGATAGATTAACAAACTTAAAACTATCAGCCATTCGCCGGCATGATCATCAACAGGGGCGGTACTACATAGGGGCAGGGGCAGTTGCCCCCCAAGAAAAAAAGAAATATCTTTTTTTGCTGTTTTGGCATAATATTTTTTAAATATTACTTTTGGCTCCCTCAAAGGTTTTGTAAATATATATCTTAATCCTTAATTTATTTTGTTATTCTCCACAATTTTATATCAATTATAGATATATATTATATTTAATATAAAAATTTAAAATAAAATGATTAAAACTTCTACTATTTTAAATAAAATTTATGAATATTTAATTATCGATCTTTAATTTTTTATATCAATGTCTCTAAAAAATAATACGAGACGTGCCATAAATCCCATTAAGTGCAATATATTATTAGAATAATTTAGATTTTTTTATCATACTTGAAATATGATAAAATTATATATATATATATATTATTTTAATTAAAAATTCGCAGTATAAACCTATTTTTCAATGTCTTGTGAACCTAAGAATTTTTTCGGAGCGCTGCCCTGAACCCCAAAATTTTAGTTAGCCCTCCTACTTTCTAATCCTGGCTCCTCCTACTTTCTAATCCTGGCTCCGCCCCTGATCATCAACATGGTTTGCAGAAATGGCGCCAGAAATAGACGTTGATATATCAGGGATAGAAACAGAAGTTGAATTCCACAGCCATTGTACCGTACAACGTACATAACACAATACAATAAAAAAAAAATTAATCAGTAAATGTTATCGTATAAACATTGACAATAATTTTCTTTGTCACTATATATAGTAATTAATGGCATATAGCTGGTATTATTATTGGTCCACATTTATAGCTATAGTTAAATTGCTGTTCGACATGACAAAAATGACTAATAATTCTCCGTATATATGTAAATAAAAAAAAAAATGTGATGCATGTGAAATAGTACGTGTATGTATGACTTTGAATTAAATAAAAACAAAATTAAATAATGACATTAGCATGACTCAGTAACATTTTCTTGTTTAATTAATTGATTTAAATTTCCTCCTCGATAGTATAAAAGTTACATGTACACAAATTAAAGCCAGATGTCTCTCTATAGTTTCCAACGCCATGCATCATAAGCATTTAGCCTATATATAAAGATCTCGATCTCTATATAAACCCCATCAGCTAGCCCGCGCTTAACAATTACATACAACTTCTCTCTCTAGCTATATATATATACATCTCTTTCTCTCTCTAAACTTAAATACATATATATATATATACCAGTAGTAGTAATAAAAAGAAATGGTGGTTTTATCTCTGCCAGTTCTTGATAACGACCTACCCCACATCATCAAAACATGCAAGCCCACATCAAACACTTTCACCGGGATTCCGGTTGTTGACCTTTCGAACCGCGCAAACGCTAAAACTCTTATAGTCAACGCCTGCGAAGAATTCGGTTTCTTCAAAGTGGTCAACCATGGCGTCCCCATGAATTTGTTGACCGAACTAGAAGCCGAAGCTGTTAGGTTTTTCGAGTCACCCCAACACCAAAAGGACAAATCGGGCCCTCCTAACCCTTTCGGCTACGGCAACAAGAAAATCGGGCCCAACGGCGATGTCGGCTGGGTCGAATATCTTCTCTTCTGCACAAACCCTCATAACCCAAACGCCTACGTCGTTCCGGGACTCCAACAAACTTTACGGTAATTATAACTTAATTAATTTAGAGGAAGTATATTTATATATAAAAATAATTTTAATTTTTTGCAGGAATCTTGTGAACGAGTATGTATCGGCTGTAAGAAACATGGCATGCGAAGTACTTGAAATGATTGCGGAAGAATTGCAGCTTACAGAGAGTGATGCTTTGAGTAAAATGATCAGAGATGAAGAAAGTGATTCTTGTTTCAGGCTTAACCATTACCCGCCATGCCCGGACCTCGGAGAATTGAGTGGCGGCCGGAGTTTGGTTGGATTTGGAGAACACACAGACCCACAGATTATGTCTGTTTTAAGGTCTAACAACACATCCGGTCTGCAAATCTGCCTCAAAGGCGGCGCGTGGGTTTCCGTACCATCTGATCCCGAATCTTTTTTCCTCAACGTCGGTGATTCCTTGCAGGTATGTATAATTAAATTTAAAACCACCTTAATATGGTTAATTCGTCGTACGTACTTTTGTATGTATACTGATGATATGTATATTTGTGCATTAATCAATGAATGAATTAATTAGGTAATGACGAATGGAAGGTTTAGGAGTGTGAAGCACAGAGTGTTGGCGGCAGATAATATGAAATCGAGAGTGTCGATGATTTACTTCGGAGGGCCGCCTTTGACGGAAAGGATAACGCCGTTGTCGGAAATAATGGAAGAAGGTGAAGAAAGTTTGTACAAGGAGTTCACATGGTCGGAATACAAGAAGTCAGCTTACAAGACTAAGTTAGGTGATGACAGGCTTGGGTTTTTTCTAAACTCTGCTTCTTCTGCCTAATCATGTATTAATTAATGGTCAAGAGTTGACCCCCTTAGCTTTAGCTCTAGCTACTAGACATATGAATAGGGTGGTTTTTTTTTTTTTTTTTTTTTTTTCTTTTCTAGAGAAATTTATTTTATGTTTTTATTTATGACGTCACCTAACTTTGGGTTTTGTGTTTAGAGTAAAAAACAGTTTGCCCCTAAACTAAGGGTCGATTTGCACTTTACCCCCAAATAAAAAAAATTTGCACGTTTTTACCTTAACTCGTTAATTCGTTGCACGGTGCCCCTGAACTCAATTATCCGGCAATTTTGACCGGAAAGTTATAATACGTGCCTTGCACGTGAGATTTTCAGTGGTAAATTCGTCCATTCACTTACATTCTAAATATTAAATATAAATTAATATTTAAAAAAAAAAAAAAAGAAATAAATAAATAAAATTTGTCATCTTCTTCCCTTCACCCACCACCCTCCAAAACTCAGCCAAAAATCCCGTCAGCCACTTGCCGGCAGTTTAATCCGACGATGCCATTCTCTTAATCGTCCTCCACTCTCTCGCAACCCGCGACCACCAACCCCACCCCGGCAAATCATCATAACCTCTAAACTATTACCAACCCGCCGCCATTACTTGCCTCGTTTCCTTCTCCGTTTGCCGATCGAATCTTCCACCATAGAAGTATAAAAACAGATATTCCCCAATTTCTATTTAAGAATTCACCACCTCCGGCAATTAAATCATCTCCACATCCACCTTCCCCACCTTGATTCCACCTCTTAAACTAATTTCAACCCGCCGCCGTCACATACCTCGTTTCATCCTCAGTCCGCTGACCGAGTCTTCGACCATAGAAGTAAAAAAAGGATCTTCCCAATTTTTCTTTTTAAGAAATCACCATCTCTGCCTATGCTCCTTCGACGTGAAATTAAAGATCGTAATCTCATTCCGTTCTTCTTTGGATCTATGAGTAAAATAGGATTAGAAAACATTTTATTTGACATTAATTTGGGGGTTGAATCTGGGCCGCCGAGGAGATGTAATGCACCAATTGACAGATATGGATGTTGCTGTTGTTTTTTCGCCGGAGTATGTTGTTGTTGTTTTTTCTTTTTTTCTTTTTTTCTTTTTTCTATTCTTTCTCTTTTTTCTTTTAATATTTATTTGTATTTAACATTAAAGATGCAAAATAATGGACGAGTTTACCCCAAAAAATCTCAGTGCAAAGCACATATTTTAACTTTCCGGTCAAAATTACCGGAAAATTGAGTTCAGGGGGCACCGTTCAATGAATTAACGAGTTAAGGTAAAAACGTGCAATTTTTTTTTGTTTGAGGGGTAAAGTGCAAATCGACTCTTAATTTAGGTGGCAAACTGCTTTTTACTCTTGTGTTTATTAGTTGTTGTAACGACTAGGACCGTGTTGGTATTAATGCAAATGTCATGGTTGTAACTTGTATGTCATCTCTGTCTTAAATTAAATGTGGCCGTTATCTGGTTGGTTGGGGGGTTTTGTGCTGCCTTGCTCCTTCGCCGGGGTTCCACTTCTTAATTAGTAATTACACCAACAATGTAATTAAGACCTTCTCAAAAAAAAAAAAAAACAATGTAATTAAGAGACAAAGCATCACAATTCATGAATTTTTATGTTGCAATTTAAAAATAAAAATCATGAAAATTGTATTTTCATTCAAAAAAAAAAAAAAGAAAAAAAAACAAAGAAGAAAACCCTTTTTCAAATGGATCTATATTATCAATATATATCTTATTAATTAGTACACCCTCCGTTTCATAATATCTGTCACTTTGAAGAATTTTTTTTGTTTCCATATTTTCTGTCACTTTAAATTTCCAACACTTCATTAATTATTTAATTTCCAATTTATATCCTTATTAATTCTTCCCAACACTCATTTTCTAACTAGTTTCTCTCTTTTATTAATTATAAGACAAAATCATTTTAGTTTAAAAGCATAATTTTTTTTTAAAATCAAGACACATTTAATGAAATTCTCTCTTTGTGCAGAGCTAAAAAAACGACAATTAAATTGAAATGGATGGAGTATATCACAACACACTATTATTATTATGGGCCAACATATCACTAGCCACCCATGTAGCTAGTCAATGGGATTTGGCCCATCAACCTGGGATACCATCTAGGAGCCGATGAGTCCGCATCAAGTCCCAAATAGCCAATTGGAATTCCATTCACACTATTCACATCATAATCAATATTTTTTTACTAACTAATTATTTTATTAGTAAGACGTTAATTAATATGTATTTTGAAGGATAAAATAGTCTTTAACTTGTCTAGTCATCCCCTATTCAATTAATTTTAGGGGATTTACTAATTTAATGATATAATAACATGTATCAGCGAACTTTGCTTTTAGTATCAAATTTGATGAAAAAAAAAATGTGAATCATATCAGTCAAACATGTATACTAGCACCAACTAATTACTAATTATTCAGTAAAATATTATAGCGGTAACCAAACGAGCCATAAATCCAACATTAATTTGATGTCGTGAGTATATTTTAGCTAACAGCCAGCTTTTATATTATATGTTACTATTAAAATAAAATATTACAAAAACAAAAATGACACCATCATATATAGTATATCCCTAGCTGAAATAATAGTTGGAATTGGGGCCTTCCTTTTAACATTCTGTGATTATTGATCATACTGCACATAGATTCGATATGTAGAAGAGTAACACTGGATGTGCTCCACACGTAAAATATAATGCAAAATCGAAATAATTTAAATTAGACATCTCAATAATCACTTCTATGTCCATATACCGACTTAATATTAGTGGTCTAAAAAAATTGATCTGACTTTCGATATGACCATTTTGGCTCGTATACGTACGAGTATTGTTTCTAGAACCTGGTTTCGATGAATTTTACCGATAATATATAACCTTATATCTGCACACAGTTACAGTTACACGTATGTGAGAATAAGTGGTTACGCTGTACTTGTACTTTAATTTTTAATTTAAATTTTTAATTATTTTTATGAAAATGCTAAATTTGATTTGATCCATCTACTTTCACCACTAAATATATAGTAAAAAAAAACTATTGTGTGGTTGTCAAAAAATTAAATATTTAGGAAGTAATTCTAAATGACGATAATTCAGAATCAAATTAATTAAAAGAAAGTTAGAAAGAGTGGTATGAACAAATTAAATGGGTGATTACCGACATGAAAACAGGGAATAAGGACTGGCCACAATTACAAATAAATATAGTAAAAAAATTCCCACGTGATTTATTGAAACTTATGGCCCCATTAATGTCAGCTCAATTGGGATTTGGGACTGATAAAATGTCTGGCCAGATCGAGATAATTTCCCATATTATTTTTAACTTCTCTTTTATAGTAAAATAAATAAAATTTCAACTTGAAAGCTGGCTATATATAGAAAGAGATACTGAGAAAACTTGAGGTTTGGTGGAAAAAGATAAAACCGCACACAAGTTACAAATTTTATTTTAATTGAAAAAAAAATAATAATAATAATAATGTTTAACTGAAACGTTTGAACAGTTGAACTTCCTCCTAGTACTGTACGAGGATTATAGTAATTTGGGAACTAGTAAGAGATAAATAATATTTTTAATAATGGAGTAGCGTCTGGTTTGAGGTTTGATTTGACCCAAAGATGAACTCATTTGGAGCAATTACCATATATATTTGGTTGTCGCTATAGTAAAATAAAAAAGAAGACAATAATAATAATATATTATTTTGTCGATGAAAAGAAACTGATAGTAACCCTGACCCGTCTTTTTCTGCACTCCCCTTTAATGGGTGTCATTCATCTTCCGTATAGCCCGCCCGTTTCTGTAACTAAGAATCCTATTCGGGCCCCCATTTTATTCACCATCAAGATCCATTCTGTTTATGTGAACTAATGACCCGACCCACAAAATTTTCTCTTTTAACTTTGATATATAGAAATGGCATTCCCCCTTGAATCTTGATATAGTATAAAAGTTTGCTCAAACTTACATCCAATCTAGTTACAACGTCTCTCTCTCTCTCTCTCTCTCTCTCTCTCTCTCTCTCTCTCTCTCTCTCTCTCTCTCTCTCTCTCTCTTATAACAATTAATATCACCGAAATATAATGTTGGTTTCACGTCATCCAGTTCTTGAAAATCTAGGCCACATCAAAACATGCAAACCCACATCGTCGTCGTTGAATAACATTTTCACCGGGAATATTCCCGTTGTAGACCTTTCAGACCACACGGTCGCTAAAACCCTAATAGTTAATGCCTGCAAAGAATTCGGTTTCTTCAAAGTGATCAACCACGGCATTTCCATGGATTTGTCGAACAAATTAGAAGCCGAATCCGTCAAGTTTTTCAAATTACCCAAACAAGAAAAGGAAAAATCGGGCCCTCCTAACCCTTTCGGCTACGGTAACAGGAATATCGGGCCCAGCGGTGATACGGGCTTGGTAGAATATCTTCTCATGTGCGCCAACCCTTGCAATAATCAACTTCATTCACGGAATAGCGCAAATGCCATTGTCGTTCCAGGAATTCAAGAATCTTTACAGTTAGTTATTAGAAATAAGAATTTATAGATTTGACCAGAGAGCTACTGGTAATTAATTAATTGATACAGTCTGTATAATTAATGCTTCATATATTATTGCAGGAGCGTGGTGAATGAGTACGTGTTAGCAGTCAGAAACGTGGCATGCGAAGTTTTAGAAATGATAGCCGAAGAATTACATCTTAAGGCGCGGGATACTTTGAGTAGTCTGATCAGAGATGAAAAAAGTGATTCTTGTTTCAGGCTGAACTACTATCCACCATGCCCGGGTCTTCGAGCATCGAGTAATGCTCAAAGTTTGATAGGTTTTGGAGAACACACGGACCCACAAATTATATCTGTTTTAAGGTCAAACGAAGTATCGGGCTTTCAAATTTGTCTGAAAGACGGAGCATGGGTCTCAATACCACCTGATCCCACATCGTTTTTCCTCAATGTTGGTGATTCTTTGCAGGTACATATGTAAAAGTGTTGAATCTTATTTATACATCTCCTTTGCCTTGTATTTCCGGTAATAATTTGTTGCTAATTACATAGATTTGTATGTTGGTGCAGGTAATGACAAATGGAAGGTTCAAGAGTGTAAGGCACAGAGTGTTGGCCGCAGATACTTTGAAATCGAGGGTGTCGATGATCTACTTTGGAGGGCCGCCTTTGAATGAAAAGATAACACCCTTAAGTTCAGTAATGGAAGAAGGTGAAGAAAGTTTGTACAAGGAATACACATGGTCTGACTACAAGAACTCTGCTTATAAGACAAAATTAGGTGACGATAGGCTGACGAATTTTCAGAAACCTTTCGCCCAATAGTCATTTAGCGAGGTCGTGAGATTTCCGTCACTATTTTTGAGAATTATTGTATAATTAATTGCCATGTGTTCATCGGCATTAATAAAGATCGTACAAATCTTAACAAATGTCACATTCGTTTGAAAATATTACTGTCAAATTTATACAGATAGGACAGTGAAATCCAAATGTATTCACCAGAAATCGTGCACCAAACACAAGTCTCGATAACATCCCATTTAGACAAGCAAAATGAAGACCGTACAATTTTTTTGAAGCACAACACTCATCTAACACAAAAAATGCACCCGGAGAAAACCCTCAGAAACCACCTAGCCCAGATTCAACTTACGCTAATCTCACCCTGTAATAAGTTCACAATTTTTTACCGATAACTCTGCAACGGGTCAGCTGCTTTGCCAGATCTCGCATCAGTCCATGCTTTAGCAATAGTTCTCTTCATCTCCTCATCACCTTCCTCGTACATATTCTGCAAATCAATTATGGATATATCCATAACGGCACAAAGAAACAGAGAATAGAAAACAAAACAATAGAGATAACTGTATGTACCTTCATCAAGCCCATTATCCCAGCCATTGGATCCTTCTCTTTATCTAGATTTGGCTTCAACTGCAGCATATCGTGCGTTGAAGTATTAATGTCTAATACATGGTAAACCATATTTAATTTCAGTTGCAGTCTGATGAGGAAATTACCTTATCTTCTTTGAAGTGCAAATCCAGCCAGTTACCTTTGGATGCCTTTGACAGGATGACAACCACCCTCTTTGGCTTCACAATCAACTTACATTTCTCGGGTTCAATCTCTTTGTTCAACTTTGGTACAGCACAACGATAGTTCTTTCCTTGTACATCATTGAATTTAATGTCGAAAGCCGTCCGCTTAAAGTCAGCTTCAATCTTCTCTTGGTCAACCCCCTCCAACGATATATAAATCTGTGTTTTATTTTTTTTTAATAAAAGACACTCGAGACATTTTAGATACTGAACAAGATGATAGAAATCAATTTATCGAATAGATTAGAGAAGTCGATTAACGGACATGCTTACCTTCAATTTATCATTATCCTGATCCCAGCTGAAGGAGCTAAGTGTAACATAATTTAACAACGGATTTGATGCCGCCTTTGGCGGGATTGATACTGCTGGAGTTGTTGTTTGCAGAGATGGTGCAGGAGCAGCTTCATTTGATATCTGAAACATAAATAACCAATTGAGCAAAATAATAAAGTCATTGCTAAAGTCTCGACGGAAATACTCTGTATACTCTTCTCTCGATTTGGAGACACAAACCTAGAAGTATCTTGCCATGATCCTAGGACAAAAACTGGTGACCGAGGCAGTGGTTACGCATACAATCTTAAAATAAAACAAATTTATCCGACTAGATTAGATGTGAAAGGAATTTGCCCCTAAAATCCCTGTGAATTATCGATTTTTTTTTTAATAAAACAATTGAACTTCCAATCCGAAAGATTTGTCTTTCGGCATAAGGGCATCCAATAAACTTCCAACTACAGCTCCAACAAGTTCACTATTACTTCTTTTTTGTAGACAGCAAGAAACAGAAACCAATGCAGTTAATTGTTGACAGCAATAATCCAAACAATAACTGGAGTGAACACTGTTCTGTTCTACGTATAAACATCATAACAAAATTCCAGAGCAAAATTAAAAGACAAGTTTTCATCTTTTTTTTCTTTTTTAATTCATTTATCCAGATACGACTAATTTTCACCACATCGAGTTGTATAATAATATCCAAGCTGAGGTAAAAAGTTCTACACACACACACACACACACACACACACACACACACACACACACGTATCGATGAACATAGAAAAAATAGAAATGCTAGGGTAAAATAGGGACCTTCTCCAATTTGGCAATCTCGGAGGAAATCAGAGAAAGAACGCGCGGCCTCTTCGCGATGCTGTGAAGGTGCTTCAATTCATCCAAATCCAGCGCCAAATCTTCCTTGCCCGCCATTTTTACACTCTTATTTCAATGGAATATTAAATCTGAAGAAAGTATAATCACCCACAGGAACGTGTTGCTTTAATTTTTATAAAGGATTCGAAAATGCTAGAACCCTCAAGATAGATAGGGTTTCTAATTTTGACTAAGTGAATTAGGGAAGCCGTTTGTTGAGTGAAGAAGATTCTAGACTTCCGTTGTCACTTGTTACAGTACACGTGGATTAATCGTAAATTAATATTGGAGCCTTGGCCCAATTCAAATCCAGAATTTGGGCCTCAAATATTAATTTATGTTAAAACTATAATTAAAAGTTTATTTTCCAGTTGGGCCCAACATTAACGATCCTCTGTAAACTATAATTAAAATAACGTAAGATATAAACCACACTAGATTTGTTTTCGACAAAACTTTTGTTTTAACTTTTAATCCATCACTTTCGTAATAAAATTTAAGTTCAATCTCCTTCATTTGCTAAATATACGGTTGCGGATATTTGTTGCTCAATTAGCTAGTTATGTCATCTGTGTATGTTCGTAGGTGCGAAAGCTTTTAGTTTTCGTATTAATGGTGAACGACCTAGCTACTTTTGGCATCCCGACAAAGGTTACATCACTTCTCATTAATCATATTTACTTGCATGACCAACCAAAAACAGAAATTGAATTAAACCACCAGTCCTCGTATATATATGTACATGAGTATGTAGATATATATAGTTGGAATCAGTAGCTAATCCATCATTTTTCTTAATTAAATTCAATCTTTCATTTACTAAATATCTGATGTTTACATATTTGTTGCTCGAGAATCGAGATCGATCTCTCAAGACTACATACATGTTCATTAATCATGCATGCGCGCGCGCACACACACATATATATATATATATATATATATACACTAATTTATGTCATGCATGTATATATAATCGACTAATGATAAATGCTCACGGAAGAACTATATGAATGATTTGCCGTCTTCAACATATCTTAATGACTGTAAACTTATACTTTAATTTTATTAAGGCATAATGTGTACAAAAGGACTAAGTAGCAAATCTACACGAAATTACCAACTCCGACGACTCTCACACAAAGAAATTTGATTTTAATTTTTTTTTTGTTCTCTTAGATCTCGTTTGGTTGTTAATATAGGATTAGCCAAATATATAAGCATAATTAATATATCTAATGAAAATTTAATTATTTTATCGGATCACGATACATTCAATAATTTATTTTCCTAAATTGCAAAATAAATCAAGATAAAACACGATAACATAATATTTCTGTTCGACTATTTAATGTACCAAAACATCAAACAAAATCCAATTATTTAGTTAATCATGGCTAATCTCCTGAACCAAACGAGGCCATAATATTATTTCAATCTTGGGTTCAAGAGTACCGGCCTTGTGTTAGCAATATTAAATTTTGTAGTGAAAAGGCGGTGGGGGGTGGGAGTAGATGCCAGATGGGGGTCAATTTAGGTACATTTCTGACTTTAAAGGATTTTATGTTCTCACTTAATTTCCACACACTGCATTAATTATATTTATTTAAGACGACTCAGTTGAATCAAATTAGCTAATTACTAATTCTTGTGTTTGTCCACTGATATCAAAAGAGAAAAAGAAAATATAATAAATAAATAAATTCTAGTTTGTACACGATACTTAATATTTTGTTGCCCCTATTGCGGTCATTTTTAACGTGTGACTCATTTTCTATTACTCCGTTTTCAGTTTATGTGGGCGTAGGCTTCAATAAGAAAGACTAACCACCAAATATCATTATTATTTATTTCCGTTATTCAAATCTAAAGTTACTTTAAGAATATTGGGAATTAAATTAAATACATATACATATTATTAGATTTAGTAGTTAATTATTGGACAAAAAATAAAGTACGTAGTAATGACATGGTTTTGATTTATTTGGAGGCCGCCATTTAATATAAGAAGAATGCATGCTTAAAGATGATGAAAAATATAACAAATGGTGTTGAACTTGAGGACCAAAAATAACTTTAACTCTGGGGTCAAACAAAGGAATATTATATACAGTATATAATATATATGAACAAAAAAACATATTACAACTCTCGACCAAACAACTACCTGGACTTCCCAGCCATTAAATGTTGACTCTAAAGCACTTTCTCCATTATGCATTGACTTCATCCAGTCACCACTTTACTTTGATTATAGAATTTAGGGATTAATTTCCATTTAATTTAATACCGGTAATAAAAGGTTTTGCAGATACTACGTACACCCGTTGAAATATGCATGTTGAGTGATCGTGCACTGTTGATCTGCAACATGATAAAACACATGTACTTTATAGATTCATGGTGTAATTAATTCGCCTGATACTTTCGTTACGTGACCATAATAAAAGAAGAGAAGGACTCAGTGAATATTCAACACATGCACTCTATGTATAGCTAGTTGTACGTAATATATAGTTTGTGTGGTATATAAATTACGCGTTGAATAAATCTAAAGTGCTTTCATACTTGTGATCTATCGATCAAGAATGTGAATTCTTTATTTAATTTCTTGCAAACATATTCATTTTAAATTTGTAATATCAATCAAATGCCAAAAATTCAACATTAGGGTAAAATATTGTCGTTACGTATCCCTATATAAATCCAAGGAGGATATAGATAATAGAAAGCGGACAATCGTGACCAGGTCTTAAAACTTGCAATTTCTCCAAAATTTAATTTTATAAAATAATTCAATTTCAAAAGTTCCGTCTACACATGAACTCGATAAATTATATTTCACAACCACATATGTATGTAGTTACTGTTTAATGTTTAGCCTCCAAATATGGACTTAATTCTGGCATAATTAATTAAAGTCAGCAACCCTGGTTGGACTTTTTTACCCCCATAGCCGGTTTTATTAATTCATAAAGCGTGACACCGATTTCAGCAGCTAATATGGAATATTGTTCATCTATATATATAAGCAGTTTACTGATAAAATGAAATATCACCAAAACAATTGCCAAAACTGATTCTAATCATACCATTTTCACACTCTTTAATTTCCTGCAGCAACCTCATAATTAATACTTGAGCACAGGCTGTGTTTCGACTGCGTTTCCCAGTATCAGGTACGAAAATCATATTTTGCCACCTTTTATTTGCATCCCAACCATTTATTAAGTCATTAATATATATATATATATATATAGATCAATTTTTTTTTATAGTGATAATTGTAATTTTGAGATTTTAATTTTAATTATAGTATCTAATTTAGTATGTTATATCCTGCATGTGATATATGTGCACTTGTATACATCTATCCGTTATTTATATATAAACATATATACTCCTTTTTTTCTTCATTAAATGATATGTGTGTGTATATATCTATAGACACACACAGGTTATTTGTATTCTATATATGAAAGAAACCTTATAATTGATGTAACATTTATATGTAGCCAACAAAGTGGGTGTGTTAACTTTTAATTTAGATCATATTCGTGCATTAATTATTGATTTATTATGCAATTAATTCTCTTATCGGCTTAGCAAGAATTTTGGGCGATTTAATGAATAACTTTATGTTGCTATCAATTTTTCTGTGGTTGTTATGAAGCAAATATCACACATGAATTTTCTGATGTATGGGGATATTAACTATTTTAATAATATTATATTTATTATGAGGCATGGATATAACGTGTATAATTTATCTACGTAGTTTACCATTGGGTATAATTATCTGATGAAGAACTATAAATTAAGTTGTGAATAATTAACATTTGGTACACCTCTGTCACTTTAACTGTTAATTTTTTTTATTTTTATCGCCCAATTCATATTAATTAATAACAGATGAATAATGATGATTAATAATAAAAAAAAAAAAAAAAAATTCATATACAGTAATTCAATAAACATATGATAGGACGGAGTGAAGCCGGCTTTACCAATATAGGAAATAACCAAACAAGACAATCTAAACAGATAAAGTTCAGTATAATAATAATTATGTTTAATTAAATTAGGTTTTCTCTTCTTTTCTTTTTTTTTGAAAGTAGGTCTTATTATTTGATAATTGTTCGACCAGTGCAGTATATTCCTTTTTTAATTGAGCTTCAATTATGGGGAAAATTAAATATTATCTTAATTTATTTTAATTATACAATGGAATATATCATAAATATATAAAACGAAATTAATGAAATTTAATCTTATCTTGTAACAAAAGGAGACGTACACTAAAAATATGCAATCACTTTACAAAAAAAAAATTAATTAAAAAAATAAGCAATGAATTATTTTCACAACTGTAGAAGCCAACCAAAGTTTACTGTCTTCCATTTACCTTTTGGGGTCGTTGTGTATCTATTTATATTTTGCAATTATGAATAGTTTAGTAGCCGCCAAAGTGGGAAATTAATTACTTGCACCAAGTAATTCCTTTCCTTAAATACTCCAAACTTTCTTCCACGAACAACCTCATTTATCATTAATATTACGTATATACCCCCATATTAATTTGGCCTATAAATAAGTTGCACCAATATTCGCTTACACCACAATCACTCGAATTTATAAGTCTATAGTTTCTACAACAAAGTTTAGTGTTGTATACTATCATTCTTATTTGCATTGAATTGTCATACAATCTTCGTCTTCCTAGCTTCTTCGTTCTCTCTCTCTCTCTAAGGTGTTTCATCTCTCTCTCTCTCTCACTTTCTCTCTCTAACCATGTTATACTAATACTCTTATTTATATATATATATATGATCAGAACTAATAATCAATTGGCATATTTGTGATTATATATTACAACAGAAAGAAGAATGTGGAAGCTGAAGATAGCTGAAGGCAATGGGCCTTACCTATACAGCACAAACAACTTTGTAGGCCGACAAACTTGGGAGTACGATCCTAATGCCGGAACCCCCGAAGACCGCGAATCCTTTCAAAAGGCTCGAGACATATTCGATCAAAACAGGAAAAAGGGATTTCATTCATGTGGTGATTTGTTCATGAGGATGCAGGTATATATACATATACATATATATGTATCATATCATAGTCAGTATATATTAAAATAGAAAATTATATGAAAAGTGATTTTCAGTTTTTAAATTCTTGTACTTTGTTTGTTTGTTATGTCCAACAGCTCAAAAAGGAAAGTGGAATAGATCTCGAGAGCATACCACCGGTTAGACTCGAAGAAAAGGAAGAAATAACTTACGAAACCGCTACTATTGCTGTGAAGAAAGCTTTGCGGTTAAATCGAGCAGTTCAAGCTAGCGACGGCCACTGGCCTGCCGAAAATGCAGGGCCTATGTTTTTCACTCCCCCACTGGTACTACATACTACTCATTTTTGTTTTCCATTATTTATTTGGTATTACAAAAAAAATATATATACATATGTTTATATATCATGTGGTGTAATTAAACAGCTTATAGCATTGTACATAAGTGGAGCAATCAACACAACTCTGACATCGGAGCACAAAAAGGAGATGATCCGTTACATCTACAACCATCAGGTGCTTATTTATCATAATTAATTACGGAATTAGCTAGTACTTCATCACCTTAATTATATAAAAACACATGTAGTTAATTATTATGATAATCTAATGGTGGTGGTTGGTGAAAGCAGAATGAGGATGGAGGGTGGGGATTTTACATAGAAGGACACAGCACAATGATAGGGTCGGCACTTAGCTACGTTGCATTACGTATACTCGGAGAAGGTGCTGACGATGGCAACGGTGCTATTGCTAGAGCCCGAAAATGGATTCTTGATCATGGTGGAGCTACTGGAATTCCCTCTTGGGGGAAGACCTATCTTTCGGTAACAAAATTTAAATTAAAATTCCCAAAAAAGAAAATAAAAAAAGAACTCAATTTTAGGACATGTAATTAACAAAATGGTTTTAATTGGATCAGGTGCTTGGAGTGTATGAATGGGAAGGTTGCAACCCACTTCCCCCAGAGTTCTGGTTGTTCCCTTCAATTTTACCTTATCATCCAGGTAAAATTATATATGTGACATATAAAATATTTTTTTTTAATATGTAATTGGAATCTAGCTAACACACTTTTTTGAAACATGAACTACAAATGCAGCAAAAATGTGGTGCTATTGTCGGACAACTTACATGCCAATGTCGTACCTTTACGGTAGAAAATACCACGGACCAATCACGGACCTTGTTTTATCCCTTAGGAACGAAATTCACGTCAAGTCCTATGATCAAATTGATTGGAATAAGGCACGCCATCATTGTTGCAAGGTTCGTAAATTCGATCGACTACGACTGAATCTAATACTCTAGTAAAAATAAATAAATAAAATCGGGACATGATCAAATGATCTAGAAATTGATTTTATTTGTTAAATAAATACAGGAAGATGTTTACTACCCACACACATTCGTACAAGATTTGCTTTGGGATACCCTAAACTACTGCACCGAGCCGGTGATGAAGCGTTGGCCGTTGAATAAGATTAGACAAAGAGCTCTCGACAAGACGATTAAGTACATGCGCTATGGAGCTGAAGAGAGCCGTTATATTACCATCGGATGCGTCGAAAAAGTAAGTAAAATTCAACGAATATCGAATCGTCTACATGACAAAATTTAGAGAGACTAATGACAATGAAAAAAAAATAAAACTATGTTGTGATTACAGAGTCTGCAGATGATGTGCTGGTGGGCCCACGATCAGAACTGCGATGAGTTCAAGTATCACCTAGCCAGGGTCCCTGATTATTTGTGGCTCGCCGAAGATGGGATGAAGATGCAGGTACTAATTAATAACCAAATTATTATAATTTTTTTAATCTTTTATTGTCAATTGTAATAATACATATATATATGGTGATTAATCATGGGACTAATTAAAAGGATGTTTGTAATTTGTAGAGTTTTGGAAGTCAAATATGGGACAGTACTCTAGCCACACAAGCAGTTATTTCGACTGGCATGGTTGAGGAATACGGCGACTGTCTTCAGAAGGCTCACTTCTACATTAAAGAATCTCAGGTTCGTTTCAAGAAATCGAACCGTTTTTTTTTTCTTTTTTCTTTTTTTTTTTTGTGTGTGTGTGTAATATTTGGTTAAAAATTAATCTGAATTAATTCCACAATGTAGATAAAGGAAAATCCGAAGGGCGACTTCAGGGGCATGTATCGTCATTTTACAAAAGGTGCATGGACTTTCTCGGATCAAGATCAAGGATGGGTTGTATCAGACTGTACAGCTGAAGCACTAAAGGTACTTACTTATATTCATCATCTGGTTAAATTAAAAATAAATAAATAAAATTGTAAAGAAAGGAAGAAAATTTGACAGAAAAAAAATGCTAATTATTGTTGCAGTGCCTGCTGTTGCTCTCACAAATGCCGGCTGAAATTTCGGGAGAAAAACCGCCGGTTGAGCGCTTGTACGATGCGGTGAACGTGCTCCTTTATTTGCAGGTACGAATTACCTTTTGATATATTCATTTAGGCACTCAAATGAAATCCTATCTATTTTGAGAGTTTAAAGTGAATTAATTTGCAATATTTTGTGTGCAGAGTCCTCTGAGTGGTGGATTTGCTATTTGGGAACCCGCAATTCCGCAACCATATTTGCAGGTACGGATTACGAGAGCCATCTCAAAATCCGGACCCCACATTTTTAATATTGTTTGCGTAAACAAGTGCAATTTTGATTTTTGATATATAAGGACGCAATTTTGCTACATATCTTTCAGGTTTTGAATCCCTCGGAACTCTTTGCTGACATAGTCGTCGAGCAAGAGTAAGAGATATTAGCTCTCATTTACTCCGCATTTCAAATAGAATTTTCGATAAATATAATAAAAAAAACCTGACTTAATTTTGTGGTTATAGGCATGTTGAATGCACTGCTTCTATAGTCCAAGCCCTTATATCGTTCAAGCGTATGCATCCAGGCCATCGGGAGAAAGAAATCGAAAACTCTGTGGCAAGAGGAGTTAGCTTCCTCGAAGAAAAGCAATGGCCTGATGGTTCATGGTGAGCTTTATTCTTTGATTTTTAATAAACTATACTATTATTATATATGATGATAAAATATTTGAATTTATCTAACCGGAAATACACGTGCAGGTACGGCTACTGGGGTATTTGCTTCCTGTATGGCACATTCTTTACGCTCGGAGGATTAGCTGCAGCTGGCAAAACATACGAAAACTGCGAAGCCGTTAGAAAAGCCGTCAACTTTTTCTTGTCTTCGCAAAATGAAGAAGGTGGATGGGGAGAAAGCCTCGAGTCCTGCCCAAGCATGGTAATATTAATAATTCCACTAAAACGGAAAAAAAAGCCGAAATTTCTTCATCGAATAAAATACTGAAATTTGAAATTTTTTTGGTGATAGAAATACACACCATTGGAAGGAAACCGCACGAATTTGGTGCAGACATCATGGGCAATGCTTGGTCTTATGTATGGAGGACAGGTTAGTTCGTCGATCTTTTTTTTCGTTCTCATAAAAAAAATTAAAAAAATAATGGAAATGTATTTACCGATATTTCTGATAACTGCAGGCGGAGAGGGATCCGACGCCTCTGCATAAAGCAGCAAAATTGTTGATTAATGAGCAGATGATTGATGGAGATTTCCCACAACAGGTAAACCATTTTTAGCTTTGTTCTGTTTCAAAACTAGTATTCTAATTTGTGAATGAGAATAATTAATGAATCAACAATTAATACAGGAAATCACCGGAGTTTACATGAAGAACTGCATGCTCCATTACGCGCAGTATCGGAATATATTCCCACTGTGGGCGCTGGGAGAGTATCGTAAACGAGTCTGGCCATCTCAATCCCTTTAAGCAAATAAATATGAAGAAGAAGCTCACAGCCAATGTCAAAATTATGTAGCATAATAGTTCAATTACCAAGTTGTTCTTTTCTTCTTTTTTCATACTCTATGTATACTATCTATATATATATATATATATCTCAACGTGAAATGTCATGAATGTATTGTAATGTTGTGCAAAAATTTATAAGCAATTCATTTGAAATTCCTACTTTTTTGGTTAAAGAGCATTTCATACAAGTTACAGCTTTAGCAGCAACCGAAACGACGTAGTCTTCCTCTTTGCAATTAATGCCAAATCTGCCCAAAATGTCGTCGTCCCCATCATTCAAAAATTAAATCAGCAGTGTTTATAAGATGTACCTTCTCAAAAGCAATGGACATAGGGGTGGTAAACGAGCCGAGCCGACTCGTGAGCTCGACGAGCCGGCTCGTAAAAAGCTCAAACTCGGACTCGAGGTTTTCGAGCTCGAGCTCGAGCCGAATTTTAGTTGTTCATCGGCTCGCGAGCCGGATTTATTATTATTTTTTTATTTTTTATATGTTATTTTTATTTAAATAATGCATAATAATATAAAATATTATAGAAATAAATACAAATATTAAAAAAAATATATAATCACAATTTAGTTTTATTTTGTATTTTTTTAAAATAATTTTTAATAATAAAATAATAATTAAAAAATATTTAAAAAAAAAAAAAAAAAAAAGAGATTGGGCTCGAGCTCGACAAAATTAACACGAGCTCGAGCTCGAGCCAGCCAAAAGAGGTGAGTTCGGCTCAAGCTCGGCTCGTTTACACCCCTAAATGGACACCGCCCGTTGTCAAAGTTACAGCTCCATTCACGGACGCCGCCAACGGCTGCACCGCCCTTAAGCGCCGCCACTAATGTCAGGAAGCGCAGCTCTCCTCAGCTATCAAACGGAACTCCCGAGAATCGAGTGATTTCCTTTCAAGGACGACCAATTTTCAGTCTACGCAAATTGGTAAGACGGAGTGGCGTATCTAGTGTGGTCCAAGGGTGTGCTACTTGTCACGGACTTGTTCCCTCAACAAAGAACCGTGCGGCCTTAGCTCCTTCTCGCCCCTCGCGATAGCTAAGTCAGCCTCTCCCGAATTGTGTTGCTCGAATGCTAAGTGATGGAAACGAAGAAAGATAGTAAGAAGACAAGAGAGTTGGTAGAAGAATACTTTATTGGATTTGTTGGTGAATGATTACAAATGAGGTCCCTACCTCTATTTATACAAGACCACCTCCTCAATGGACGGTGGAGATCGATATGATCTAACGGATGGGAGTGGAACAATCCCTTGATTGTCTCTACCTACCACCACCTACCCTACCTACCAAAAATAGCTCTACCTACCACTATACAATTGGGCCAACTTGGGCCTAACCCTACTTGGGCTACAACTTGGACTCTTTGTAACCTCCCCAACCCAAGGGAAATCGGCAAGGGGTTGGGTCAAAACTAGCGGGCCGTGACATCCTCCCCCGCCTAATCCGGCGACGTCCTCGTTGCCTCGAATAAGTTGGGACGATCTTGAAATTGCCCTCCTTGACAAGTCGAATTAGCTCCTTGGCGATTGGATCATGTTCGAGCCCTCCTCGGATCACGTCGGCCAAGTTCCCCCTTGTCGAGCTAATCGCTGCGAGTTCGGCCTTTCTACTCAAAGCATCGGCCACAACGTTTGCCTTCCCCGGTTTGTACTCCAAAACGTAGTCGAACTCCGCTAGAAAGTCTTGCCACCGTGCTTGCTTTGGCGAGAGCTTCTTTTGCGTTTGGAAGTAGCTCGTGGCAATGTTGTCGGTCTTGACCACGAACGGTGCGCCTAATAGATAATGTCGCCATACTCGAAGGCAATGGATGATGGCGGTCATCTCCTTCTCTTGGACCGTGTAGCGCCGTTCCGTTTCGTTGAGCTTTCGGCTCTCGAAGGCGATCGGATGCCCCTCTTGCATCAAGACCCCTCCAATTGCAAAGTCGGAAGCGTCCGTGTGCAACTCGAACGACTTCCCAAAGTCCGGTAGGGCGAGGACCGGCTCTTGGCTCACCGCTGCCTTTAAGTCCTCGAACGCCCGTTGGCATGAGTCGGGCCACTCCCACGTCTTGTTCTTCTTGAGTAAGTCGGTTAATGGCGCCGCACGTGCCGAGTACCCATTTATGAACCGCCGGTAATAATTGATTAAACCAAGAAAAGATCGTAACTCGGTTACCTTAGTCGGCGGTTCCCACTCGGTGATAGCCTTGATCTTCGCTCCATCCATTTGGAGTCGCCCGTGCCCGATTATATGCCCCAAGAATTGGACCTCCTCCTTGGCAAACTCGCACTTCTCTTTCTTCACGAACAGCTCGTTTTCCCGAAGTACTTGGAAGACGGTGCGAAGGTGGTTGACATGCTCCTCCATGGTATTGCTATAAACGACGATGTCGTCCAAGTAGACCACCACGAACCGATCTAAGTATGGATGGAAAATCTTGTTCATCAGAGTGCAAAACGTTGCCGGGGCATTGGTTAACCCGAACGGCATGACGAGCCACTCGTAAGAACCGTATCGAGTGATGCACGTTGTCTTTGGCTCGTCCCCTTCGGCAATGCGAACTTGGTAGTAGCCCTTTTGCAAGTCCATCTTCGTGTATATCTTGGCTTTACCAAGCCTATCGAACAAATCGGCTATCAAGGGAATAGGGTACTTATTCTTAATGGTTACCTTGTTTAGCGCCCGGTAGTCCACGCACATCCTCAAAGAACCATCGTGCTTCTTTTGGAATAGGACCGGTGCGCCGTAAGGTGCCTTCGATGGTCGGATCTTCCCCGTCTCGACCAACTCGTTAAGTTGCTTTCGGAGCTCCTCAAGCTCCGGCGGTGACATGCGGTAGGGAGCCATGGCGGGTGGCTTGGCTCCCGGCTCCAACTCGATGGCATGATCCACCTCCCTCCTAGGTGGAAGCTTGTTGGGCAAATTTGGTGGCATCACGTCTTGGTTGGCCTCCAAGACGGTTTGGATGATCGGTGGTGCGTCGTCCTCTCTGTTCACGAGCGGGCTTTCCTCCTTTAAAGTGGCTAAGAATGTCGGCTCGCCCCGTCGAACTCCCTTGGCAACTTGCATGGCCGACAGTTGCCTTGGTTGTGTGCTTTCTTCCTTAGTGGTGCCGTTGATGGCCGGCACCATGCAAGGTGTCCCCTTCTCTAAAATGCAAACCGAATTGAAACAAGGCATTGGGATAGCCATTACCTTGCGGAAGAAGTCCATGCCTAGCACCACCTTGAAATCATCCATCGGTGCTACCGAAAAATCCACTTGGCCCTTCCAAGTGCCTAAGTGTAGCTCCGCGTCTCGTGCTACACCGTTGACCGGTTGTGCTTTAGCGTTAACGGCCTTGAGCCAACCGTCTCGTCTTGCCCACCGTAGGCCAACCCTCTTGGCCTCGTCTTCGGTGATGAAGTTGTGGGTCGCTCCCGTGTCCACCATCACCTTTGCTGGGGTACCGTTGATGCGGGCCTCCACGTACATCAGCCCCTTGCTTGATGTTGCCGGCATCGGATTAGCCTTTAAGGCGTTCAGAAGTTGGAGTGATCCCATGTGGCCTAGCTCCTCGTTTGTGTCTTGCTCGGCCTCTTGTTGTAGGAGTGCCGACAAGGACCCCATCTTGGGACATTGACTCATCGCGTGCGGCCCTTTGCACACGAAGCATCCTCCTTTAGGCACAAACGACTTCTTCTTCTCTTCAAGTTGATGGCGTGAGGATGGCTTGTCTCCTCCCCTCGAGGTTGACGCTCGCCTTGGGTCTCGGTTGTCTCGGTAGTCCCGACCATGATTGTCCCGTCTCTCTTCTCCGCCTTTAGTCGGGCTCCACTTCTCTTTTCGCAACGGCTCTCTCGGTTGATACTCGGTTAAAGACTCGGCGGCGGCAATAGCTTCATCGACGGATTTGATGTCTCGTCGGTGGAGTTCTTGCTTGGCCCAGCCTTGTAACCCATCGGTGAAGTGGAAAAGAAGGTCCTCCTCGGAGAGATTGGGAATTTGAAGGGTGAGGGTGGTGAACTCCGTCACGTACTCGCGGATCGAACTTCGTTGCTTGAGTTCCCTCAACCTCCTTCGAGCCTCATAGACGACGTTCTCCGGGTAGAAGTGTCGCTTGAGTTCCCTCTTGAACTCTTCCCAAGTATCGATTCGGCAAATGCCTTTCTCGATATCGGCGTGCTTTCTACGCCACCATAACATTGCCGTATCGGAAAGGTAAAGGGAAGAAGTTCTTACCTTAGTCGTCTCGTCGACTAGACCGATACCCTCGAAGTATTGCTCCATCCTCCATAGGAAGTTCTCGACTTCCTTGGCGTCCCTTACGCCGTTGAATCCCGTTGGCTTCGGGCAGTCCACCCTTGGACTCGAAGTAGCGCCAACGTTACCGTTAGCGGCGGCCTTTTTGCACAAGGCCAAGTCGTCGCGCATCCCCTCGATGCTCTCTTGGAGGGATTGGATGACGGCCTCCAATCGATCCAACCGTTCCTCCCGCAACGCCTCATTGTCCCTAGACAAATCGAGTTGCTCGGCGACGTGATTCTCCAACACTCCCGTATCGTGCTCGAGCTTCTCGAATCTTTCGCTAAGCTCCGCTATGGCGATGTTATTCTCGAGCCTCTCGAGTCTTTCGCCATGATCTGTTAGCACGGCCTCGGTACTGGTACTCTCCCCACGAGCCTTGCTGTGGTCCCTCTTCTTCTTGTTGTTTACGTGGGCCTCCCTGCCACGTCCCTCGGTCACGTACGAAATGTCTTCGACGTTCGTCATCGCTTGAGAATTCGATCAACACAAAGCCCTTAGCCGGGCTCTGATACCACTTGTCACGGACTTGTTCCCTCAACAAAGAACCGTGCGGCCTTAGCTCCTTCTCGCCCCTCGCGATAGCTAAGTCAGCCTCTCCCGAATTGTGTTGCTCGAATGCTAAGTGATGGAAACGAAGAAAGATAGTAAGAAGACAAGAGAGTTGGTAGAAGAATACTTTATTGGATTTGTTGGTGAATGATTACAAATGAGGTCCCTACCTCTATTTATACAAGACCACCTCCTCAATGGACGGTGGAGATCGATATGATCTAACGGATGGGAGTGGAACAATCCCTTGATTGTCTCTACCTACCACCACCTACCCTACCTACCAAAAATAGCTCTACCTACCACTATACAATTGGGCCAACTTGGGCCTAACCCTACTTGGGCTACAACTTGGACTCTTTGTAACCTCCCCAACCCAAGGGAAATCGGCAAGGGGTTGGGTCAAAACTAGCGGGCCGTGACATACTGCACACCCTTGATTTAAAAAAAAAATTATTTCCTATATATTTTGTGTTATATAACTGTAAATGTAAAACCTGGCCAATGCAATGCTGTAGCTGAACTGGTTAAGTGCTTTATAGAATTCTGCAGAGATACAGGGTTCGAGACCTAACCGAAAGTCTGAGCTTCTCTATTATTTTTTCTTTTTTATTCCTAATTTTCCATTACATACAATATTTCAATTGTTTTAAAAAATGTTGAATATGTGGGTATTTTTTAATATTTAAAAAAAAATCTCCTAATATAACAGATATTTTGCTATTTGTATCTTTAATTTATTTACCATTTCTTTAATATTAAATATAATATAAATTATTCCAAAATTCAATATTTCAATTGTTTTAAAAAAATGTTGAATATGTAGGTATTTTTTAATATTAAAAAAAATCTCCTAATATAACATATATTTTGCTATTTGTAACTTTAATTTATTTACCATTTCTTTAATATTAAATATAATATAAATTATTCCAAAATTCTAAATATTGTATATATATGTATTATTTCAATTTTTTTTCTAAATTTACAACTATGTGGGTTTTTTTTTCTTTTTGAAAATTCAAAATTTGCTAATGAAACGTACCTTTTGTCACTTGCAACTTTAATATGTTTACAACTCCTTTAATATTTTCACCAATTTTATGTCTAAATATTTTCTAAATTTGCTCAAAAATGGTAAAATAATCCCTTTAAATTTAAAAATTTTAAAGATTTTTTATTTTTTAATGTGTACAGTATTCAAAAAAAAAAAATTCGGGGGCGTTGCCCCCGAACCCCCGTAAACTATTAGCCAACCATTATATTTTTTACTATATTTAAGTTCGAACGCCCTTGACAAAAGTTCTGGATTCGCCACTGGTAAGACGTAGTGCTTCAAAGAATGTACTTGGAGGAAACGACGCGGTTCTTGTATTTGTGATCTAATTTTACAGGTTATGTATTCTTACCATTTTTGCCAGGTCATCATCCGTACAGCAGCATGATCCACCACTGAGAGGGGTGGTAAACGAGTCTACTAGGGGTGGTAAACGAGCCGAGCTAGCTCGACAAAGGCTCGAACTCGAGCTCAGATTTTTCGAGCTCGAGCCCAAATATAGTTGTTCGCCCAGCTCGCGAGCTGGTGTATTTTTTTTATTTTTTATATATCATATATTATTATTATTAATATAAAATATTATAATAATAATATAAAAATAACATTGAAAAATAAAAAATATATATAACTACAGTTTATTATTTATTTTATAATATTTTTCATTATACTATAAATATTTTTTTAATAAAAATTTAATAATAAAAAAAAACATAATGAGCTCGAACTCCTCAAAATTGAGCTCGAGCCCAAAAAAAAAAATAACTCGATAAGCTCGAGTTCGAGCTCGAGCCTGCCAAAATAGCCGAGTTCGGCTCGTTCACACTCCTAGTTCATACAACAGTTTTACAGGTAACAATTCACTGAATTCCATAGTAATTAAGGCTTCTAAATGTTCTCCATTTTTCACCGCTAATAATCTTTTCACAGATTACAACTTATGGTCCAATTTCCAGTGCTAGGCCCAAATTAAGGTAGAACCATGGGCCTATTAGTAGCAATAAAATTCACAACTAGTACCTCTTACTTTAGGCGTCAGAAATCAGAATAACCTAAAAAAAAAAGTTAAAAACAGAGAACTAATTTGAAATTAGGCATCTTATATATAAAAGAAAAAAACTCGGGCACAATCTTAAAAAACTCTAACTGTGTATCTGTAATTATTTATTTTTCTACTAAAGTTTTTACTATAATTTTCAACAATTATCAATCTCTTATTTTTCATCAATATATCTCAAATCTTAAGAAATAAAGATAGAAATTCGATTTGTTAAATCTTAATTTATATATTTGGATTATATGCAATATTTCAAAAAAACTAATGTTATATATAATATGAATAATACTAAGTTATTAAATTTTACTTTGTACTATATTTTCTTATGATGTATTATATTGATTATTTTTTTCATTTTTTCAAATAATATCCCGTGCATCGCACGGGGAAAAAATGCTAGTCAATTAATAAAACATGTAAGCTTAGAATTTTGGTAGGGTACGGGACGACGACGTGGTTTTACGGGTGTGGCTAATGGGCTAATTACATCTGATGGTCCTTGTGCGGATTTGGGCTGGGAATTTGAAGTAATGGGCCCACTTCATTATTCAGGCCCAATATATTGTATTCTACACAGTACATACACACATCCTTGTTGTTAAAGACCACCCTGATAATTTGAATCTTTTAATTCAAAGCACTAATAAATTTCTTATTATATAGTATATACATCATCATCTCCTGTGCATACATCTTCAAGCTGAGCTTCATCTTAGATTTATTGGTTGCCTGCATGACTTGGGCAAATCACACACAGTTTTTCCATTTCAATTATATTGTACGTAAATTTATCGCGCTATTATTTTAATTTTGGTCCCGGCAAGTATTCAGGTTTTGCTACTGTAAATTACAGCATAAAATGTTCTCTCAGGCTTTCCAACTTTACAAGAAAAGAATAAAAAACTTAATTGTGGATTGAATAAGAAAAATGGGGTTATATATATATATATATATATATATATATATATATATATATAATGTCATGAGTTGTTTGGAATGAACCGGCGATTTGATTTTATATACTTTGATCTAAACTAGTAAAAATATCTAAAAATGTGTTTCATTAAATTATATTGTAAAGTAAATTAAAATTGCAAGTTGGCCGGGTAGTAAGAAAACAAAAAAAAAAAGTTAGAAGTAGCAAGAACCAAATTCCAAACAATAATATAGTAAAGCACGAGCACCAATTGGATAGTAGTACAACAAGTTGCTATAAAAGTACAGTACCAGATTCCTCCGTGTTTGATGGAAAACACTGCATATCCAACGAGGCCACTATTATTATTAGGGGTCTTTAGCAATAAACCCCTTAGATGAGTAATAAATGGTGATATGTCCAACCCTTAAATCTTTCTTTGTGATAAACCCCTATAAATATTAATTCCAATACTACCCTTCTGAAATTAGAAAATCTCCTACTCAAAAATAATCCATCCCATTAATACACGTCCCTTTCCTTAAATAATGCCAAAATAATAGTAATTTTTTTCCAACTCAATATTCAAATCCCTTGAAATTAGCCAAATAATTAAAAAAATAAAAAACCACCTTAATATACTCCATAAAATCAGCCAACAAATTAAAAAAAAAAAAAATTGCTTCTTCACATACAAAATCAAAACCCACGTGCAAGATGAAGTTTTTTTTTTTAATTATTTTTTTTTCATATTTTTTTAATATTTTCTTAAATTCTTTTAAACGAAAAAACTGATTTTTTTTCCCGACAAGTTTACTACGCCGAATATGACTATAGTTGAATAAGATTATAGGCATATTTTCTTAATTTTTTTTAACGAAAAATTGATTTTTTTTCCCCGACAAGTGTACTACGCCGAATATGACTATAGTTGAATAATACTATAGTCTAATATGACTATATGTGACTATATCAACTGTAGTCATATTCTTTCTTTATATTGCATTTTTTAAAATTTTTAACTTCAAAATTCCAATTATATAGTGAGGTTAAGTGATGTTTATCAAATTATATAAAACAACTAAAATTCCCTATTGTTTAGGGAAACAATGCAATCAACATCCACACAAAAAGATCACAAAAAATCACAATTTGAATCTTGTTATTACAAGTCAACTTGAAACGAGAATATAGAACATATTCGAATATGACTACAATGATATTCAACAGTAGTCATATTCGAAAAATACATAAATATGACTATAGTCATGTTGTTGCTACTGTACATATTTGAACTGTATTTTCAGATTTGGAAAAAAAGAAAAAAGAAGGAGAAATTGAAAAATACATAAATAAAAAAATTGATAAAAAATCATTATATACATATATATCGACTCCACTAACTCAAGTATGATTATAGGCTCCCTCTCTCTCTCTAATATTTAAACACACACAGTCACAATGAAAAAACCTTAAATGCCAAAAGTAATCATGAGTTGCTGAGAAACTTCCAAGAACACGAAAACAGAAAGTAGCAAAAAAAATCGAATAGTCACATTCGAACCAGACTGTAGTCACGTTGATGTTGCTGCTTCAGATCTGGAGAGAAAAAAAAAAAGAAAACAATTAAAAATAACGAAAGGAAGGTGGTGTGATATGTATGAGGCGACAACATGAGTTTTTTGGGAGGTTTGATACCGTAGCAAGTCTTGACGGCATTCGAACCAGACTGTAGCCAATAAAAAATTGAATAGTCACATTCGAACCAGACTGTAGTCACGTTGATGTTGCTGCTTCAGATCTGGAGAGAAAAAAAAAAGGAAAAAAATCGAAAATAACGTAAGGAAGGTGGTGTGATGTGTAGGAGGCGACAACATGAGTTTTTTGGGAGGTTTGACACCGTAGCAAGTCTTGACGGCATTCGAACCAGACTGTGGCAAAAAAAAAATCGAATAGTCACATTCGAACCAGATTGTAGTCACGTTGATGTTGCTGCTTCAGATCTGGAGAGAAAAAAAGAAAAAAATCGAAATGAGAGGTAACGAAAATTATGTGAGAGAACGAGAGGAGAGAGAGATAACGAAAGAGAGAAATCTGGAGATTTAAAGAGAGAATTAATGTAATCCTACAATCACGTGAGAGGTTAAGGAAAATAAATATTGCAATTATTTTAAAAAACCTACCTATAAGGGTAGTTTTGGCTTATCACATTTATTGAGGGGGTTTCACTAATTAAGATTGAATTTTGGGTTTGTGCAAAAGTCTTAAAAGTCAAATGGGTTTTACTCATAATATTTTCCATTTGAGGGGGGTATTGCATATTTCCCCTTATTATTATTATTATTATTATTATTAGCTACATCGTCCTCCTCCTACATATATGCACTTGGAATTATAAGTAATAACATGTTGGGTGGGTAATAAAATCACGTGCGTGCGTTTGCTTTTCAGAATTTGAGTGTGTGAAATAATTAGGACAATATATATATATATATATATATATATATATATATATATATATATATATATATATATATATATATATATATATATATATATATATATATATATATATATATAATTCTCTTTAAAAAGGCTTCCCAAACCAATCTCTTTTTTTCCATCTATTAAATCCCAAAATTTGGAAGTTTCAGTTGTACGCGCTCGCGCCGCTATTCCAGATGCGATCGAGCACGCTCGACACTTGAGCACCGTATTCAACATTCATTGTTCATCCGGTTGCTTGCGCAATCTACGTCTTATGATATTCATTGTCGAATTAATTACAATATTGTCTATCATAAATGAGTTTTTTTTTTTTTTTTTGATTATAATAAGCTCTTAAACGTCTTACAATTTTCTATTAGCATCCTATAAGCTTAGGGAAACACCCTCTTAATGTTACAACAAACTTGTTTGAAATTAAAGTGTCACCACGCCAATGTCATCCTCCTAAAACTGAGTTTTCAAGAATATGCAATAAACATCATATACACAAAATTTTAATATTTGTAGCATAGGCTAGTTGGAAGAAGGTTATACATATATATAGCATGTTACAATATTATAACTATTAAATTAATACTAACAAATTAAGATATGTAACAATGTTATATATAAGTTAAGCACATATATACTGCGTTGATTCTTGGATATATATATATATATATATATATATATATTTATATATATTTTGCATGCTCATCTATTTACAATTTTATTTATCATAATTATCTCAAACGCAAAATTACAAAACAAAAGATGATCATGGTGTCTGAATTAAGCAACAAAGCTGGCCCGGTTTCATTACTCAATAAACTTGTTTTGGACCCCATGTATTGTCATGTCATGTCATGTCATGTCCCATCATAATATTATATTATATTTTATTTAATTAAATTAAAACAATACAAATTGCAGCCATATTCAAGAACAGATGAGACCAAATCCCACGAGATGCAAATGTAATAATTAATATTAGATTATGATTATCATTTATCAGGCGAGCTGCTGTTTCGCACCGCGCTGTGGCACGAGCACGAGAGAGAAAGAGAGAGAGATGCATGTATGGAGATTTCGCAGCGGTGTGCTTTAATTTGAGGATTCTTTTTAAGTTTTCAGCTTTAATATAAATATAAATTTTATTTAACTCATCCCTCTCTCATAATAACTTCGGATTCAATTAACATTATAACAACACTGTAGTTTGTACTTCGCTTTTTTAAAATTTTATATTCATGTCGGGGAGGAAAGAACGAAAAAGAAAATGTAACATATATATATATATATATATATATATATATATATATATATATATATATATATATATATATATATATATATACAAAAGCTAGAATAATACATATATAGAGAGGACAAGTATCAAAATGACTTTACAAAAGCTAAAATAATACAAGTATCAATGGAAAGAAGAATCTCAACAAGTGGGTATATATATATATATATATATATATATATATATATATATATATATATATATATATATATATATATATATATATATATATATATATATATATAGATATAGAGAGAGAGAGAGAGAGTACATGCATTTCCGTTTATAACTCATCGTCTTTGAGTCCTAGGGTTTTCGTCATCCAAAACCAAAACTAGCGACATATACATATATATATATATATATATATATATATATATATATATATATATATATATATATATATATATTAGACTAGGAAAAGGAAAGAGAGAAAAAAAAAATTAATTTGATGTCTAATCATCATGCTGTGCTGGCGGACATATTGGATCCGTTCACTCAAACAACGGACATGCAAGTAATAATAAAGGGTGGTAAAAAAGTTGTTAATGGCAGTACGTTGAAACCTTCACAAGTTTCTACCCACCCTACTGTTCATATTGGAGGGGATGACTTGCGTCACTTTTACACTCTTGTAAGTTGTACGTATATATTTATATTTATATATATATATATATATATATATATATATATATATATATATATATATATAGGGCGATTTTACATTCGGAAAATTCCAGTTTCAAAAAAGTTGAGCTCGTAAATATTAGATAAAAAGGGATACGATCACACGAATTGAGATGCTGTAATAAGCTTATTGTGAGTGAATCAGATGATGTGCGAAACAAATTTATAAATATGATTGAATATATATATATATATATATATATATATATATATATATATATATATTCTCTTCTAGTTTTATCCGAATTAAGCTAGATCGATGTATCAAGTTCCAAATAATTATTAATATATATTTATACATGTATGTCAGGTTTTGGTTGATCCCGATGCTCCAAGTCCAACCAATCCAATCCACAAGGAGTACTTGCACTGGTATGTATTAATATATCTTGGAAGTTTTATTTAGTTTTCAAGATTTTTTGCTTTCAGTTTTTCATTCTACTCTCAATTCGATAATCGGATAATAAAAAAAAAGAAAAAAAGAAAAAAAAGAAAATTCAAGCTATATCTTTAATTCCAAGCATTATTTTTGCAAGTTACGTTCTAAGTTATATGCAATATATATATATATATATATATATATATATATATATATATATATATATATATATATATATATATATATATATATATATATATATATATATATATATATGGTTAATTTATTGAATTTGTTTGAAAATTAAATCAAATACAGGATTGTGACAGACATACCTGGAACCACTGACACAAGTTTCGGTGAGCAATTTTACAACATACTATATCGTTCCATCGTGACTTTAATTTTAGATGTACAAGAAATATATATTTTCTTATTAGTGTATCATGAATATTATAATGCACCATTATGATTAATTATTTAATTATTCAGGAAATGAAATAATGACTTATGAGGTCCCTCAACCAATGTTGGGAATACACCGCTTTGTTTTTGTGTTGTTTAAGCAACAATCCCGACAAATTGTGGTTGCTCCAGAGCATCGCCAGAACTTTAATATGAGAGAGTTTTCTCAACAATATAACCTTGATTCACCTGTAGCAGCAACATACTATAACTGTCACAGGGAGAATGGCACAGGAGCACGGAGGTTACCCTCTAATTAAATAATTAAGGGCAACTTTATCTCGAAGCGATTTGCATCTACATCTACCCTACTACGCATCATAATATTTACTTAAATGTAAACTATGTACGAACGTCCTATGTGAAATTAGTGCAACATGTTTCTTTTTACTGCTTTCTTTGCAAATAAATAGATCACATTTAAGACCAAAAAATATCATTTATGGCATAAATAAGTTTAAGGTTTCTCCAACGAGATATTTTCTGTACTAATGAATGATAAAACTTAATTACGCGATGTAGCACATTAATTATAAACTGCTGTACCCTATGCCACTTATCATATTTTTTTACTATTTCCCTTTTCTCGTCCACTTGCTGTATGCCATCGCAGTTTATTTTCTAACTTATGACTACAAATTAAAGTAATATTGAGAAGAAAAAAAAACAGTAATCGACTACGATATCCTATATATTTAGAAATTGATTATTATTTCAATTTTCCTTCAAATATCAAAATAAATTAATTGTATCTAATTTAAGTTATTATTAAAAATCGAATGAAAAAAAAAAGTAGCTGGATATTCGGAATTTCCATGGAGCATGGAGTCGGGTATAATTTTTACAGGTCTTTGAAGAAATAAATTTGGAAGAATAAGGCTCCGTTTGATTGCACTTATTGAGCCGCTTAATGGGCAAATTTCTGATTCGGTAAGCAGCTTAATGATTCAGGGTGTTTGGTGATGATTTATGAACGAGTCCAAATGGCTCTTAACCATTCAATTCAAAAATTGGTGCTGATCGAATAAGCCCATGATCTGAATGATATTTGGACATATATATCCTTAAAAAAAATACTCATATATTCCAAGCAATCACCCTCGTTTTTATTCCACTTGGACTGTAAATTTTCTTCTTCAACCAAAAATCTCTAAATTATTTCAAAATTTCAAACCTTCAAACTATTTTGTTACTTCTAGCTATTTTATTTTAGAACGTTACTTTATTTTTTTTATTTGTTCAGCATTTTCAAATTGTATTATAATTATGTTAAATACTTGAAATTTAATACACTTGTTTGATGTCCACTAAATTTTTATAGTTTAGTCATTAAGTTAATCATGCAAAAAAAAAAAAAAAAAAAAAAAAATAAACATATATGTGGCACCTAATTTAATTAACAAAATATTTTAGCATTTCATCAAGGTTATAAAAGTAAAATCACATTATTGAGACATTACATATCATCAGCTAACAAACAAGCTTAATAGTTGAATATTCAGTATTCAGACACAACTCTTAGCTATTCAGATATATATTCAGCATTCAGTGCTTATCCTATCAAACACAGCCTAAATATGATGCGGAAAAATAGGAGTGGGTACATTTATTTGTGCAGTTTTACTATTTTGGAGCATTTTATATTTTTATAATGATGAAATGTACGATCTTCTTCTATTTGTCAACCAATCCTGGTGGAGCACTAAACGACGTCGTTTTTCTCTTTGCAATTAATACCAAATCAGCCCCAAAGAGTCCACCTTTAATTTTTACTGGTTTGGCTCAGGTCATCATCATACAGCAGCATGATCCTACAGTAACTCCGTCATAGTAATTCTTCTAAACCTACTCCATTTTTCACCGCTACTAATAATCTTTTCGCAGATTACACAAAAACAACTTAATTTTGGCCCAATTTCCAGTGCTAGGCCCATAATAAAGAGAACTATAGGCCCATTAGTATTAATTTTGGCCTAATTTCCGATGCTAGGCCCATAATTAATGTATAATTATGGGCCCATTAGTTGTAATTTTTGCTCAATTTCCGGACATACTTAAACGAGAACTATGGGCCGATTAATAGTAATTATGGTCCAATTTCCGGTGGTAGGCCCATGATTAAGGTAGAACTATGGGCCCATTACTAGTAATTTTGGCCCAATTTCCAGTGCTAGGTTTATAACTAAGGGAGAACTATAGGCCCATTAGAAGTAATTTTGGCCCAATTTCCGGTGCTAGGCCAAGAATTGAGGTTTACTAGTAATTTTAGTCCCAATTTCTAGTGCTAGGCCGATAATTCTATGGGCCCATAATAGTAATATTGGCCCAATTTCCGTTGCTAGGCCCATAATTAAGGTATAACTATGTGCCTATTGGTAGTACTTTTGGCCCAATTTAGTCAGCTCTTGTAACTCCATCCTTATGGTTATGGCTAGGGGTGTGAACGAGCCGAGCTCGAGCCGAGCTCGCCTCTTTTGGCTGGCTCGAGCTCGAGCTCGAGTTTATTTTGTCGAGCTCGAGCTCGTCGAGTTCTTCTTTTTCTGGCTCGAGCTCGAGCTCGTGTTAATCTTGTCGAGCTCGAGCTCGAGCCCAATCCCTTTTTTTTTTTTTTTTCTTTTTTTAAATATTATTTTTTTATTATTTTATTATTAAAAAATATTTTAAAAAATTACAAAATAAACACAAAATTGTGATTATATATTTTTTTAATATTTGTATTTATTTCTATAATATTTTATATTATTATACATTTTTAAATAAAAATAACATATAAAAAATAAAAAAAATAAAAAAAATAAAAAAAATATTAATAAATCCGGCTCGCGAGCTGATGAACAACTAAAATCGGGCTCGAGCTCGGCTCGTCAGAAAGCTCGAGCTCGCGAGCTCGAGCTCGAGCTCGAAAACCTCGAGTCCGAGTTCGAGCTTTTTACGAGCCGGTTCGTCGAGCTCACGAGCCGGCTCGGCTCGTTTACCACCCCTAGTTATGGCCCAATTATTTTATAATATTGAAATTTTATTTATTTAATATTTACTCCTACTACAAAAGCAACTTCCATAGGATAATTATTAAATAAAGCTGTCTTCACGAAACAACGACTTCTCCAACTGTATCTGTATGCATGATAAAATTAAAGATGATGCGATTTTAACAGAGAATCTTCCCATAATCATGCGGATTAAAGGCTGTTAAAGAGGTAATTAGATACTGTGAGAACCTGGTCATTAAAACATTAAATCCATGCTTTAATTTGATTAGACCCATTAAATAAAATAAAATAAAATAAAAAGATTCTTAATTAATTGGCTCCGGCAGTTGTAGTCTGTAACTGCCAGATTAAAGGTTTACCTGATTTTACCTTTAATTCAAACAACTTAATTTGCTGCAAAGGGTCCACAGAATTTAGTGAAGCAATTTGGCCAAATTCTCAAGTGCCCTTTTTTTTTATTCCTAATGAATTATAAGATTAATACATGAAAAATTAAATCCCAGAAAGACAAAAGTTAAATGTTAATGGGACTAAGTTTCCAGGTTTGGGCTGCATGTGTTGCTTGTTATAAGTACATTTTGCACATGCTTACATACGTGGAAACTAATAAATAGGGTCCCCTTTAATTTCGATTTTCCTACCCTCCATTAATTATATATATACCATGTTACTTTGTGGAAGAAAAGCTGCCTAAACGCCGAGCTACAACAACAACGCACGCATTATTCATGTTTTTTTCGGTGTTTTTGGTCCGAAAAGATTTATTATATTAGTCCGCGGTAAGATTAATTATACTAATTAATTGGAAAAGCATATATATATATATATATATATAATCCTAGTAATTAGTATTATTGGGCATCATGTGCATGCACCATTGTGCTGTGTGTGTGTGTGTGTGTGTGTGAAAGAGAGTTTAAGGTGGTTAGAGAAAAGGTGGCTCTGCCAATTAACGGTGACGGTTGTGGTCAGAGAATAAAGATCGATGAGCCGCCCATTGTGCGGGGGAAAGAAAGAAAAGGGCAAATTAAAGAAATAAAAAAGAAAAGAAAGAACAAAACAAAGCTTAACCTTTAATTTGGTGATTAACCTAACATTATCTTGAATTTGTTGTACTAAACTTTATTAATTATGTCTATCTATACATTAGTGTACTATGAATATATTTTGCATGGAGGAGAGAGAGAGCGCGCGCTCAACGGTTTTTACACATATATATGCAACAACGGTGGTGGATTCCACGTCCAAAAGTGGACACCTTTATTTGCAATTCTCTCTTATAAGTTTCCTTTTCGTACGTGTGTGTGTGTGTGTATATATATGTGTGTGTATATATATATAATGTAAATAAATTGGTGAGTCTAAAAGCAGAAAAGGAAAAGCAAAGCTGGATATGATTTATAATGAGAAGCAAATCTTATATACATTAATACGGGATGGAGAAGAATAAAAAAGATCCGTTACATTATATTTCTCTAGCTAGTAATAAAGTAGTGAGCTATTTTACAGAAGATGTTTCAATATAAATATAATTTGGTGGAATTAAGAATCTTGTTGAATGGCCAAGGTACACCATATATCATCAACCGCAGATTAATATATTTCGGATAAGGCCGCACTCTCGTAGTTCATATATATATCCCAGACAAATTAACGGTAGATGATCAACATGGAATATTTAATATTATATTCGACGTCGAAATGTGCACGGCTGGCTGGACTAGTAATGCGATTCATCAACTTTGAATATATATGCATCAATAAATTGATCAAATGGTGTCTTCAATTTTTCTACATCGTTACTTGAACATTTGTGTACGTGTCTTTCTCGATCATCAGGTGATCTGAATCTATAATTCTCTTCAGTTTCATCTCTCTCTCTCTCTCTCTCTCTCTCTCTCTCTCTCTCTATATATATATATATATATATATATATATATATATATATATATATATATATATATATATATATATATATATATATATATATATATATATATATATATATAAACTCATGATCAAATGCTGCAATCTAACCTTAGCTTCCCAAATAAATATATTCCTCCCTGCAAAATGAGATATTTACACGCACTAGCTAGTACTATATATATATATCTCCTCGTATATATATAATTGTTTACCAATGTCTTCTCATATAAACTTGAAACCCCACCAAGTAAAGGAATATTGAACACAGTAACCTTGAATATCCACTTTCTTTAACCTGTTTCATGATAATAAGTCACACAAAATAAAATAAAAGTTAATACTATGAACATATTCCAATTTAATTTAATTTAATTAATGTATATATATATATATACATACCTTGGTGGAATTGGAAGTTAAGGAAATTGAGGCCGATGAAGTTGACGAAGAAGAAGAAGAAGAAGAAGAAGAAGTAGTTGACAATGCAGTGAGCCCGACGTTGTAGGCCATAGTCCCGTCGGGCTGAAAAAGCCCGTAATTCCTCTCGGAAGTGGGGCCCGGCTTCATATCCTCGTTGAACAAAGCAAACACGTAAATCTCTAACTTCATGCTCGGCCTCAATGGAGTCCCTTCATTCAAATATTGTCTTCTCATTAAATTATGATTATATATGGCCGCATTTTGAAGGTTTGCCCCGATTTCAGTAGCGTCCCCTCTGGAGGGCCAACCCGTTTCCGAAACCCGAACCTCGATTCCTCCGTAACCCATTTTGGCCATGGCGATTATAACCGCGTCAACTTGAGCGTACAGCATGTTGTCGTAGTGGAGCTTCGTATTCGGGTCGACCATACCCGAATTCGGGTTGAAAAGTACGTAGTCTATTGGGATCTTATTCGGGCTGTCCTTGTACGCGAAATACGGGTACGCGTTTATCCAGAACGGGCCTCTGGTGGCTGCCAAGAACTGCAGGAACTGGAGCATTATCACGTTCAGCTCCGGCCGGAAACTTCCGGCGGACGGCGGGAAAGATTCCTGGAGGACGGCCAGGGAATTGGGGGTGGACACGTGGATGTACTGGTCCAGCCCCAGGCGTACGAGGGCGGCGTGGATGCTGACCATGGCGGGTACGAGGTAGGTGACGAGGGTGTTGTCGTCGCCGGTGAAGACCTCGTTACCGACGGCGATACCGGTGATTCTGGTAGCCGGGAAAAAGGGGCGGATGCGGGTGGAAACCCATTGGAGGGACTGGTTGGGGTCCGTTAACGTGGCGAGCATGTCGTTTTCGACGGTGACAATGATTTCGACGTTGGAGTTTGCGAAAGCCGACAGAACTTGAGGGTTCGTGTCGTAGATTCTGGCTTTCGTCACCTTAAGCGAACGGAGGAGTTCTAGAACTTTCTCCGGCGCCGGCAAATTGTTGGCAACTTGGCCGTAGTTTATGCCCAGCGATTCCACTTCCCGTACAAAACCAAAACCTGTGCTTAATTAATAATTAACATTAATAATAACCCGGAATTAAAAACATACCACATGATGACGTCATTCATGAAAAAAAAAAAAAAAGAGAGGGAGATTATATATATATGTAGAATGTAGATAGATATATAAATACCTGATAAAGTTAGAAAGAATCCAAGAAGAATATGTGACATGAAAATCTTGGTAAGAAGATGTTCCATGAGAGAGAGAATTGTAGAGAGAGAGAGAGAGAGAGAGAGAGAGAGAGAGAGAGAGAGAGAGAGAGAGAGAGAGAGAGAGAGAGAGAGAGAGAGAGAGAGAGAGAGAGAGAGAGAGAGAGAGAGAGAGAGAGAGAGAGAGAGAGAGAGAGAGAGAGAGAGAGAGAGAGAGAGAGAGAGAGAGAGAGAGAGAGAGAGAGAGTTTTGTTGATGCATGCACTAATGAAAGAAAGAAGGGAGAGGGGAAATGAAATGGATGTGGGAAAGAGGGATTTATAGGTGTGATTTTTGTGAATTCTTTTCTTTACTTGTTTGTTTTCTAGTTAATTAGGCAAATAGGTTTTCAGTTGGGTGAATGACTTGCTCTTCTCATCTTAGCTTCTTCTTTATAATTAATTACAACTGATCCTGAGTTTTCTTTTTAAGGAGGCTACCTATATATATCTATATATACCCATAATGCCCTTACCCCACCCCCACATGGGGTGGTGGAGTTGGGGGTGGTGGTACTGCACTTTAATTTCTTCACATTTTATATATAAGATAAGAAAAGGAGGGAAGGAAATCCCACTAATTCTTAGATTAATTACGTAATTATGGTTTTCTGGAATCATTTTTCTGTGTTTAATATCATGTGTGCAATGATTACGCACTCGTTTTTTTTTTTGAATATATACTATTTGTCATTTAATTACTGTGACCATATATATATATATAAGATTATTTGTTGCAATCGTCTGCTCTTTACATTTCTTAGATAGTAATCTAGTAAACAAAAAGGTTTATTTTTATATTTTATCTTGTGTATTTTTGTATATATGTATGAAGAATGATTCTTTTAGGGTTTTTTTGTGTTCTCGATTTCTAGTTGTTGACGCAACAGCTTATTAATTTCCTTAATTGAGTAATTAACATTAAAAAAATTGAATTAAAACATTTTAACATAAATCTAAATGCTAAAGGTATCTCAAGAAATCACATGGAGTTGATTGCATGTTTAAGAACTTTTTATACTAATTTGGGTGGAGACGCAAAAGTAAAAAAATTAAAATTTAAAAAAAAATAGAAAAGTGAAATTCAAGAGCCAGCTTTAAGCACTATAATGATATCCACGTCATGCTGTTTGTGAAATCACACATTTTTATTTGTTGGATAATTTTTACACAATTCAATGTATATATATTGCTTAAGATCGACTAGTGCTTTACATGTGTTTTTATTTCTTAATTGTATTATCTATATAGTGATAATATCATATATTAATTAATTAAATTAAACGTACATGATGATGTCAAAAAAGTCCTGCTGGTTATGATAATCATTTTATTAATTATTAAATTATAATATAGTTTTTTCTTTGTTTTTCCCGCCCGAAAGGGTAGAAAAAACTATCTAAGAATGAGTTGGTGGGATTAAAAGGAGGGATAAAACAATATTAATGGGGGTGATTTTGGTCGTTTAGTACTAATGTTTTTTTTTTTTTGACAAAAGGAGACCAAAAAGAAATATATATATAGTATTTATATATAAATATAAATATTTTATTTAATTTTTAACATTCTTGGTGGGGAAATAGAAAAGGTAGAATTACACGTAATTTTGGGCCAAAAGGAAAAAAAGTGGAAGTGTTGGGTAGATGGATAAGGAATGTGAATACGTAGGAATAAGTGTCCTTATCTTTGAATTCCTATTTGCTTGCTGTTGCTGATGTCAATTTTCATCAATATTGTATACCACCAATCTCTATTTATTATTAATCAACACTAATCAAACCAAAAATAAAAATAAAAAAATAAAAAAATTATACACCTAATTAATAGTAAGTGGCAGGTGCGTAAAAGGCTTGATGAAATTAAATGAGTGTAACTCTGGAAGAATCTTTTGCTTAACTCCTAAGAACCAATTAATTGCAGTACATGTATAATTAATTATGATCATTAGAGCAATGATTTTTGACGATTCCACACTCCTACTCATCAATATTATGAATCCCACTTTTGCTAAATATAATATAATGAATTGATTTAATTTAGACAGATTCAATCTTCACTTCTAAGATCCATCACATGTCAAGAACATATATTTATCCATACATCCCTCAAGAGTGAGACATTCTCTTTTTCCCATCCAACTTCTTTTCTTTTTTCCATCCAACTAACTTCTGTTATATTTTGCTTCGCAAATTTGATCATATTGTTTTAAAACATCTGGATCGAAGGATGTATATGTCTTTTGCAATATATATACATGTAAGTGTCGAATGATCATATCAGTCAAAAGTTTAAGCCAATCATAAGCTTAATTAAGCTAATACTGAAATGTATCATTTAATATTAATATCTCCAACAATAAGTAATCGTATATATGCACCAATCTCTGACAATTGCTTAGCCCGAAACCATGCATGTGGGTAGAGAGTAGCAAAGGGATAAAAAGGGAATGCTTTCGTACGTCATATAAAAGGAGGGCCTTTTCGAAAAGAAAAAAAAAATTGACGAGCAATGTGATCATCAAGATGCATACCGACCTGGCTGTCTCCTTTTAGGGTTGAATATTTTCTACTTTTAACAACCAAACATGCTTTTCTTTATAATATCAAACTATAAACTTTTTTTTTTTTTTGTTGTTGTTGATAATGCCGTTTCTTCGATCATTTTCCGGGGAAATTAAATGGTTTCCTTCCTCGTCTTTTCTTTATAGTTTCACTTTCTTTAGAAAGAAAAGAAAAAAAGAATTGTAAATGGATGAGTGAGATAGAATTGATCAAAAAAGAGATATAGGAATGGTGATAAGATACTGCTTTAGTAAAGCCATTTGATGTAAAAGGAAGATTTAAAGCATGCATGCATGATCAGTCAAGGGGGATATTTCCCACTGATACATGCATGAAATGTTGGAGGTACGTGCTAACTCACAGCATTGCTATTTTGTGTGTGTGTGTGTGTGTGTTTGTGCGTGTGTGTGTGTGTGTTTGTCTGAAAGACATGTTTCTTTACAAGGATTATATTCTTAGATAGCTTTAGATGGATTGGAATTGGGAAGAAAAAGGGTGGACCCTAATTCACGGTGGAAAGCCCCTTTGCAACGTAAGACGAGTCAAAAAGGAAGAATTTATAAATTAAAAAAAAATAATAATAATAATAATATTTCTTTCTTTAAGAGATTACCATGATAAGATAAGCAAGTTGAGGAGATGAAAACCAGGAATGGTTATGCATATGTCATAGCACTTTGTATGGCCTTTAAGATATTACACTCGGTGAAGTTCATCGATAAGTGTTTACTCTGCCTTCACGTGAAAATAGGATTCTCGTTTAAATACATAATGCACTAGTTTAAGTGACCATATCTATTATGACACACTTAGGGGAGTAATCCTCTGTTTCAACGAACTACAGATGTGTCAATACATAATTCAATATAGTGACGATAAAAAGGGAATTAGTGACGACAAAATGCACTTACTAAAGACATTTGATAACAATTTTTGAGAATGTCACTAGTGGAAGAGATGTCTTAAGCCAAAATCTCTTTTTTTTTTTCTTTCTAAGATGACATGTTTTTTATGCAAAGGCCCCATCTCTTATTATCTAATCAGTCTTATCCGTTCCACGAATACTCCGAGACGATGTCTAACAGCTTAAGCTTTATTTTTCAAGTGATCATTCAACGTAGTATCAGAGCAAAACCAAATAACATAATGCACATAAGATATTAATAGTCTCGGGGCTGGTGTGATTACATTAGATACCATATTTACCTTTGTTGGCAGGAAAAGAAATCGAGATTACTTTTGTTTTCCATATTTATTTATCCCTTCGGGGAGAGAACTAACTACTCTAACTTAACAGCCATATTTTCGAACTTCTGTGAAAGTATGAATAACAGAAGCAGATTATGTTTCCTCCTATATATATGTTCTAAGCATAGGCTATTGAACACTTTCAAAAGGTTTAATTTCGAGCTTTAAAGCCACAAGTATTATTATCTCCCTGCATTTATGCACACTAAGCATCATCAAGGAAGTTATTTAGAGATTAGGCCATCTTAATCACATCCCTAATTGTTAACAATTTTATTATCACTGGAATTTCATGATTGATGAAAATGAAGGACCATTAGCTGATTAACATAAGCATTGAAGAAGCTGAAAAGACTATCAAACAGAGCATCAAAATTCTTATTTATCAATCCAGTAAACAAAATCACAAATTATTGGGCAAAATTGAAATATTTATACCCATCAATTAAATACAATGCGAAATATACTCAACGAAAATATCCCAATTATAAACAACAACAACAACAATAAAGCCAACTGCAAAAGGAGGTATCACATCACGAGAAGACAGAAAACTAACAGCGGTTAAAAAGATCAGACGGACTTGACGGCGGTGGAAGCGGCGTCGCCACCGTGGTTTTCAATGGGAATGTTGAGAGGGGCGTGAAGAGTGGTTTGATCATCGGGGTCGTAATCAGGGTTGAGGCTTCGATCTATGGCTTCTCGGCCTTTCTGGAGGCAGGGTTTGCAGGCGATCTCCATCGTACACCAGCCCAGCGCCACCGCCACGATCGCTATCAACGCCGTCGTCAACGCCCCCATCGAGATCTTCTTCACTGGTTAGGGGCCGGGGGTTGGGGTTGGGGGTGTAGTCAAAAGTGTGTGAGATTGGTTTGTCCGTTACAGTATTACGATTTTGCTTCTGTTGCTTCTAAAGTCGCATCTAAGTTTCAGCGACTCTTTTAATACTGGGAAATTAATTAACAAGAGATTTTTTTTCTCACATTTTATTCGTTTAAATTTTTCAAAGGAAACATAAAATAACGAATGATTTGAATGAAAAATCGTCATCTTTATGAAATTTGAAAATGTTAACGAAGTTTAGTTTATCGTATTCAAAATTATAGTTTTAGATTAAATTTATTATAAATAACTGCTCGATAAACTAATAAACTGTTTTAAAAGCTGATAAATTACTGTCGTAAACTGAAAATTTCAGGATTAATAGTAGTTTCCAAGGATATGATGACCATTTTATTACATTCTACTTGAGAAAATTCTCCAACCTATTATCACTCAACTTGGTCTTGTAAGCAGAGTTCTTGTAGTCAGACCATGTATATTCCTTGTACAAACTTTCTTCACCTTCTTCCATTATTGAACTCAACGGCGTTATCTTTTCACTCAAAGGCGGCCCTCCAAAGTAGATCATCGAAACCCTCGATTTCAAATTATCCGCGGCCAACACTCTGTGCTTCACACTCTTGAACCTCCCATTTGTCATTACCTGCACCAGCATACAAATCTATGTAATTAACAACGAACCATTACATATATCGATACTGATCGATGATTCTATTACAGGAAGTACAAGGCAAAGGAGATGTATTATTAAATAAGATTTAACACTTTTACATGATGCATACATACCTGCAAAGAATCACCAACGTTGAGGAAAAACGATGTGGGATCGGGTGGTATTGAGACCCATGCACCGTCTTTCAGACAAATTTGAAAGCCCGATACTTCGTTAGACCTTAAAACAGACATAATCTGTGGGTCCGTGTGTTCGCCAAAACCTATCACACTCCGACCATTACCCGTTTCTTGAAGCTGATCCGGACATGGCGGATAGTTGTTTAGCCTAAAACAAGAGTCACTTTTTTCATCTCTTATCAGCTTACTCAATTTGTCCCTTGCCTCAAGGTGCAATTCATCAGCTATCATTTCAAGAACTTCGCACGCCATGTTTCTCACCGCGGTTACGTACTCATTCACAAGAATCCTGTACGTAAAAATATATATATATACATAAATATCAATGTTAATTATGAATATAAAACTAATAAAGTAACGAGATGCATGTTTATAACTACTAAATTATTCGAACCGTACCATAAAGATTCTTGAATTCCTCCTGGGATGATTGACTTTGAATTCAGTGAAAGAAGTTGAGGGTTGGTGGAGAAGAGGAGATATTCAAGCCATCCGACATCACCGTTGAGGCCGATATTCTTGTTACCGTAACCGAAAGGATTAGGAGAGCCCCATTTGTCCTTTTCTTGTTGGGGTAGTTTGAAGAAGTTGACAATTTCTTGTTCTAATTTTGTCAAGAAATTCATGGAAATACCATGGTTGATCACTTTGAAGAACCCGAACTCTTTGCAGGCGTTGACTATAGTGTTTTTACTAGCGTGGGTGTGATCAGAAAGGTCAACGACTGGAATCCCAGTGAAAGTGTTAATTGGTGTGGGCTTGCATGTTTTGATTTGGGGTAGATTGTGAACAACTGGTAAAACCATCGTCATCGTCTTTGTGTTGATCGATATATTAAGTTTTCTTGAGAGAGAGAGAGAGAGAGAGAGAGATCTAGAGAGAGAGAAGTTTATATACGTGGATGTAATTGTTAATCAAAAAGGAGCTGATGGGGTGTTTATATAGGCCGGCCGGGGAGATTCTCTGAGGCTAAATGTTTATGCATGAGAGAAACGTCACACGAGGCATTGTGTGTTATATGACTGGCAATTTATATATATATATATATCCACTATCCAGGAGGAAATTGTACCTTTGTCTATGATAGATAATTTGAAAGAAAGGAATTAAAACCAAAAAAATCCGCCACTGATTACGGCACGATGAGTATCGATCAGGAGATCGATCGTGGTATTAGTACTATAAGTAAGGTTTGTTAGCTAGCTAGGAATTTATTTGACCAACGCTTTTCTTAGTGCTTCTTTTCTTTTCTTTTTCCTTTTGAACAAAAACGAAATATATGCAAATTACCGCGGGGGCGCATCACAGATCAACCCTCCAAATTGTTGTGTCATGTGACTTTTTTTTTTTTTTAATTATTATTTTCTTTTTGTGAAAATATAAATCCCATATAAGAATTTTCTAAATAAAGCTCCCAATATAATGTTGTTATTAAAAAAATGGCCATATATTTGGAGATTGAAAGAGCCATGGAAGTTCCAAAGTCATATTAATTGGTCGAGTAAATTTGTTATGTATATATATATATATATATATATATATATATATATATATATATATATATATATATATGCTGAAAGCATGAACCATATATACAGCGCGTAGTACAAGTGAATGGCTGCATGCTCACACTTGTATCGCGGCAGTTGCTTAGAGTAACTATTATAGGAAGAAAAGAAAAAAAAAAAAAAAGAGAGAGGAAATACCGAAATACGCAGTTCAGATCATCGATCCTCGATTCATCTCAATCAATTCACATGGGTCTAGTTTATCTTTTTTCGTTACGCAGACGTTCAATATCGTCGTATACAAAGATGGTTCTCTCTCTGAGTTAGTTCATTTCTTCCACTGTGAACAAAACAATTCAGGCACAGAGGTTTAGGAGTTGATCAGTTTGTATATATATGTGTGTCACGTGTTAGAGCTCTTTCTATTGGGCTAACTCACATTTTTTCACATGCTATGCTCGAGCGAGTTTTTTTGTTTATTTATGTGTCTATTTAGATACATTCTACATATATAATATATGTGTGTATGTATTATATTATATTCTGATTAATTAATTATATACATATAGTGATATTATTCTGACATTTTTGGATGTATTTGTGGAGTAGTTTCGATATATTTGTATGTATTGCATGTGGAAAGCAAGAGTCACTACCTGCAACTGGAAGACACACAGGAGGATCCAACACCTCATTCTTCATACAATATTTGTATGTATAATGTATGTATATAATTAGTGCAAAGTATCACATATTTTTCATGTTATTAGGGATTTTATTGCTTAAAGTGATAACGTCCCGAACAAAATTAAAAGAGCTGATCTAAACATGATATATATATATATATATATATATATATATATATATATATATATATATATATATATATATATATATATATATATATATATATGTTTCTGGGTGTTGGTTGGACCTCATGATTAATGTATCTAGTACAATCTTGTGCCAACTTAACATTAAAAAGCAACAAAATAACCGAAGTAAACTAATTAACAAACTATTGATAGTGACAGGTATTATAAAATGAATAAATGATAAATTAAATCATGTGCCATAGGTTTGGGTCAGATGGCAGTTAGCTGGGCTTCACTTTCCCACATCTGCAGAATGTTTAGTATTAGGCCCAAAGTTGTAAGGGTTTAATAAAGCCCAAAATAGTAGGGTTGTCGACTTCTCTCCAAATATATCTATATATATATATGGTAAAATATTTCATTTTTTAATTAAGGATATGTTTTAATATACTTGAGAAGATTTTTTTGAGTAATTAGTTAATGTAGTATCACCTATGTTGATTTGTTTATTGAAGCTTCGACAATGTTTAATGCTCATGAACATGCAAAACCAAGCTTCTATCCGGCAATATCTCTTATCTTTTAATTAATTGACTATGATCGATATATGATGCGCCTTACGTTGTTGGAATAATATTAATTCATCAATCGGAAACATACACATATATATACAAAAATTGTCGTCTATCTAATTATAATCACTACTAGAAAATCATGATTTAGCAACGCCAGCTAGCAACGAACAAAACAATCCGTTGCTAAATAAGTAATTAGCGACGGGATTAGCGACGTAAGACAAAATCGTCCCATTGCTTATGGAGTTTCAGTGCTAGCAACAGATATTAGAGACGGATAATAAATCCGTTGCTAAAATAAATATTTAGTGACATAATTCAGTGATGGATAATAAACTGTTACTAAAGATAAATGTTAGCATCATATGTAGAGACAGATTGAAGGACCTGTTGCTAAAATGGGTATTTAGGATTGCTGTTTTTAAATTTAAAATGGGTATTTTATACTGTTATCATTTAATTATTATTATGTGTTTTTTTTACTTTTTTTATTTAATTATTTTAATTAATATTATTTATATATATTTATTTTAATAATTGTATTGTAATTAACTATTAAAAGTGATGAAATAAATTATATGTATAAAAACTTATATCATTTGTTACCTAAATGATTAGGCAGAAAACAAACACAACGTGTTTACTCTTTTATCCATTATTTAATTAAAGTTATAGTATTAAATATTTAAATATTTATGTATAACAATAACTGCACTAGATTTATAATAAAATATTAATAAATATTCGGAAAGATATATAATTTAAAGAAAAAATGTCCAAACCCCAAACAACAGCGGAAGCAAAATCCACAGCCGAAGCCCTAATTTTTACGGAGGATTCTCTCGCTGCAAAATCCACAGCCGAAGCCCTAATTTTTACAGAGGATTATCTCAATTGAGTCGATGTCCAAGTCCTCATTTTCCAATTGTGAAGTTTTTGTACTGAGTGTTCGGAAGAGGTAAGGAACCCAATTAGTTTATGTATGTGATTGTAGTTTATAATGTATTGCCAGGGAGATCGATATGTCGAGAGTGGTCCAGTCGAAAAATGATTTCTGCAGCAAATATGTAATTTCAAGGTAAATTTCATTCTTAAGTTTTCCTCAATATTTCTCTTTCTTTTTAAAAGGTTTTCTCTTCAGTGGAAATGAACGAGTTTTTCTCCAAATCCCTAATGTGAATGTAAATTTCAGTTCTTAATTTTTTTTCGGATATTTCTCCATAGTTCTCTGTCAAGTACGATTTTTGAGTTATCTTATGAAAACGCTAGCACTTGTCCGGTTGCCCTTTCGAATCTTCATTGATCTTGAACTTCTAATATTTCAAAAGAACAATTTTTGCAGGGATCTGGTTAATTTATGATTTTTTACTGTGCTTATCCGATATGTTTTGAATTATTTCTTTCGCTCGTGGGTGCATATAATATATTCTTTAAATTGTTTTGCTTTTGGTAAATTAATGAATTGGCGAATGTTATTTGAATTTTCATTCGATTGTCTTTTGAACATGATAATGGATTTGTTTGTTTATGTGTTTTTTTGCTAGAAAATTTGGATGTTTATAGGTTTTGTTATTGTCTTTCGATATGTTTCCTTCCAATTATTTGAGTAGAAATAAAAGTTCCGGTATTTGTTCTCTTACTTATTTGAGATGGTTAGGTGTTGTAGCTATTTTGTTTGCGTGTCAATTATCTCAAGTGTTGTTCAGAGGTGCAAAATTTATTTATGAACTTGACTTTGATTAATCCTCTTGAAATCTGATTAGATATGTATAAAATAATTTGTTTGTGATGACTCATGGCTTTCATCCGTTAACTTTTTGATGACTTGTAGCATGATGCGGGAAATTGAAATAAATTCACAAACATAATCTAATGGATGGGTAAACCAACCCAATTTTTTCTCTATTAACGAGGAAAGCATTAGGATGCTTGATGGAAACAATGTTCAGAGAGTATGTTCTGTGCTCAATTGATTTCTCATCATCTCTTATCCTCTGTTTATGTTATCTTTTATGCTTGCAAAAATGATATCAAGGCAGTCTGCTATTTTTACTATTAAAAATACTTATCCACAATAATGATTTTTTCAGGAAACCAAATTGAGTTGTCAATAGAGGAGAGGGGAAGATCATAAGAGGTGTAGTACTAGAACTCCAAATTCTGTACATGTGTAATGGTAAACATGTTTGGTGAGGCTTTCCCAAGTTAGAGAAAAAATTGAATTGATAATTTCTTATCTTTTGACTTTTAAAGAGAATGGTGTGAGGATAGCATAGTAAATTGAGTATATTTGCTTCTATTTATTTTACATACATGTTTTAGCTAGATGTCAGTATAGAGATTCAAATTAGATTTCATTCACTGCTCATTTTCTCAATTTGTTTTCTTGTCTCTTTAACAGTTGTTTTTCTTGATGATGTTGTGAAGCTCAAGTGCTACATTTAAAGGTAAATGTTTTACCTTACTATTTATTAGGATCAAAGTTGTCTTTTTTATTTTAAAGTCAATATTTTGATTTGATTTACTATTCAATTCGAAAATTTGTTTTGTTATCTCCTTGACAATTGTTTATGTTGCTACATTTGCAGGGAAAAGTTGTATCAGGTATGAAATATTCACTTTCTTACACAATTTGTTTTATTAGGACTTTAAGTTGTCTTTTTTAGCTTGGCGTCAATATTTAGCTAATCACATTTATCTTGTCTTGGACTACTTTTGTGTACTATGCAGCTAGTATTCAGGATGTCATCTACGTGGTACAAGTACATCACAAGCATATGTCGATTGGAGAGACTAGAGAGACGGTGTGTGTTGCACTTATAGAACAAGATTGATGTATTCTAAATTTTGACAGTGTTTCAATCTTGCTTTCAAAACAGTATTGGTACAGTTTGTAATACAAATTTGTAACATTGTATGCTGAATTTTTATATATAATTGTTATTTTTGGTATACAATATATATTAAATAGGTATCAAAATAAAAATAAATATATATATTTTTTTAATTGTTAAAATATTTTTTGCGACGGATTTAGATACGATTCAATCCCTATCTAAAGTAGCGACGGATTTGGTGATGGGTCATTCAGTTTCTACATTATCAACGGATCTGGCGACGAGTCATTCTATTGCTATAGTAGTGACGGTATCCGGCAACGGCTTATTCTGTTGCTAAAATGTAGCGACGGATTTGCGCACGTCGTCGCCAAATTTAGCGACGCGCCTTTTAGCGACAGCGTTAGAGACGATCATTATCTGTTGCTAAATCTTGATTAGTGACGGAGTTTTACAATTCTTAGCAACGAATTCGTCCGTTGCCAAATCATGATTTTCTAGTAGTGAATGTTTGTTCCATGTACAAAGTATGAGGTGTACTCACAGCTGATCTGTCATGAAAACAACAAAAGGAACAAGAAAACATGATGTTCGAAAACGAGTAGTGATGAATATGGATTTTCGAGAACCTATCTAGATTAATTCGCTTTGTTAGATTTAGTTAGAGTACTGCAAAATATTTCGACTGAACAAAAGTGTCAATGAATGAATACGAAGTTCGAAGTAATTAAAACGCCTTGACGTTAATTAATCTTCTTAATGTCGAGCATGGCCTAAATTGAAGTTACCTTCGGTTCAGTTGGTGGAAACATGCATGCATACCAAATTCCACATACAAGAGGAGATTAGAAATAATTTGCTCTTGCCTTTTGACTATAATCTATTAATTAGTGTTTTCGCTTGCAAACTTTGAACTCTCTTTCTACCTAATTACTTACGAACATACATTAATGATAATGTACATGTGGTTGTGCACATGTCAAATACATGTGCCAACGTGGACGTAATGAATTCTACTATTCTAGTGGCTCATTCCTAGCTATTTTTATAGAATTTTTGCTTCTCAACATGCCACACATGCATGGCTATCATTTGACTAGCTCATATATTATATATACATATATATATATATATATATATATATATATATATATATATATATATATATATATATATATATATATATATATATATATATATATATATATATATATATATATATATACACACACACGTCTTACTAGCATATATTTATTTCCTAATATATTTTCATAGTTCATCTCTAATCCAATTGGGTGATTATGTTACGAAGTTTAATTTGAATTGTCTTGATTTAGGTCGAATGGTTTGAGGGATATTGCACGAGACTGAGTTTTGTTTAGTGAAAATTTCATAATTAAAATTATTTGCGGAGCATTAGAAGACATATTTGCATGCCATGCACAAAATTGCTTCGAAAATACATTATACATACATCCCCCATTGTATTTGTAGTCAATAGAATGTAGGGTTTTTTAAAATGTCCCATTTGCACTTTTTTTAAACAACTTGTGGTGAAGGTATATATATATATATATATTGCGTTGAATATCTACAGGGGTGGAACCAGGATTAGAAAGTAGGGGGGGCTGACTAAAATTTCGGGGTTCGGGGCAACGCCCCGAAAAAAATTTTAGGTTCGCAAAACATTGAAAAAATAGGTTTATACTGCGAAAAAAATTACGACACATATCTATAATATCATATATATCTATAATTTATATAAAATTACGGAGAATAAACAAAAAATTTAAGATTAAGACACATATTTACAAAATCTTTGGGGGGGCCAAAAGTAATATTCAAAAAATATTAGGTCAAAATAGCTAAAAAAAAATTTTTTTTTTTTCTTGGGGGGTCAACTGCCCCCCCCTGGTACCGCCACTGAATATCTATGTTAGTTAACATTGACTATATCATGAATAAATTAATAATGTAGTAATCAAACAATTAATGATAAGTTTGTTTGATGCTAATCATTGATCGGCTCGTGGAATGTTGACAACCGCAATAACTGCAAAACAATCTACAGTCGTTGCCTAATCAAATTAAGAGCAACCATAATATATTATTATTTTATTATATATATATATATATATATTATATAGAGTCAATAATTAGTTAGCTATCACATGCATGTAGTGAGAGAAAATGAATTAAGTCGGGATTATGTATCAAACTATCAATTAATGCTCTGCTCTAACGGCTAACCATGTGCTTTTGGTCTATCCAATTATACAATAAACACAAGATTTGTAAAAACTTAACTCTCATCACTACTAAAACAAACATTAATTACTTCAACTGTCACATGTTCATTAGTTAATCATACTAAATAAAGCAAAAAGTGTATTTTCAAATGTACATCATATTTAACTTTCAGAATTACTATAGACCACTATGGGATTAATTATTTTGTAATAAGATTATAGTATGGGTAATGGGTTAGATTCGTTTAATTTAATTCAGTACCAAGTGAAAGATATTTCCAAAGTTGTGACTTCCCATGTGCCAACTGTTTGCGCCAACGACAATAACCAACTTCTGCTAATACTATCAATTAAAAAAATAAAAAAATTATTGTGGTCAATCAATTGATGATTAGAAGTGGTTGATCATCGATCAATTTAAAATTCTTGATCAACAATAATTCACGTGTTGATTATTATCGATTAATTGCAAGTTGGTGCCAAACATATTTTGTTGCTTTTGAGAGCCGGATATATATATATTTCTGCCTAATTTACCCCTAACCTCCATTTGATGATGACTAGTGAATTAAACTGCACCAATCCCAATTTAAATTGCAGAAGAAGACATTATTATTGCAACTTGCACCATTATTATTATGATATATGATGGTACTAGCTAGTATCTGAAGCAAGTTGCAGAAGATTCCATGTGTGACAGACAGTGGGACGTTTGTGCTGAAAAAAAGTATTTTCATGCCCCAAATTATTTGGAGCATTTACTATATAAGTGAATGCGTAAATGTCAAAAGAAAATATGTACATTTTGTCATTAATTCAATTGAGATGAAGCGTCACTCACTTTTGAAACTAGAAGATATTTCAGCTTCGACATCGGTTCAATAATACACCCCACTAATTAAAATGAAAATACAGGAAAAATAATGATCCTAAGCTATATATATATGGTCCATTGGAGAGGATAAGATATTTGTGGGACACTACACACACACACACATACAGAGAGAGAGAGAGAGAGAGAGAGAGAGAGAGAGAGAGAGAGAGAGAGAGAGAGAGAGAGAGAGAGAGAGAGAGAGATGATTGACTTGAAGCCAAATTATTGCAGTAGTTGCTGCTGCTGCTGATTACTATGTTGTAATAATATACAAACCCGAAAGAAAAACGTCCTAGTGCGCGTGGAGAGAAGAAGTATTTTGTGGCGTGGATGAAATAGAAATATGCCACGTGGAGTTGGGGGTGATGCCCCGCCGTGCTCACTTAATTCCCACTTCCCAATTACAAGCCGCCGAGAAATATAATGAAATAGTCACCCGCCCACGGCTTATTTTTTGCAAGTGGCCATATATCACTCGGTTTCTGTTGCTTTATTCATTTTTCAACTCCAAATTAATTACAAAATTTTATTAAATAAACAATAATATATCCTAATTAATTTATCAATCAACACAGCAAAATTTTATTAAGTCAAATTGGAGGGAGTGGTACTCTATGATGAAGTCTCGGTGTGGTGGCCTGTAGAATGTAGAGGACCCTCTTCAACACTAGGTCTTTTTATTATTTGTCAATCTCATCTTATGTACCCATCAAAAAAAAAACTCATCTTATGTTATCTTTTTCACTATCCATCTTGCATAATATTTTTTTCTCTATTTGTTTTTGTTACTAATTTAAAAAATGAGTATTTGGATCGAGATTGATGTGAAGGTAGCAGTCTAACTCATTTCGCATTCTGACACTGGCCTGGCCGGTTAATGGAGTTCTTAGAGTTGGCTTACTATTATCTCCAACTTTATTATATTCTCATTGATTCTTGATCTATAAACACAGACACGTATCCAGCCCAACACTCTTTCTTCTTAAAATAAAAACTAGACACAGTTTTCATATTGAACATAAGAAGAAAATACTAGTATTAAATGTGAATTTAGATCAAATTCTAGAATATATGTACCAAAAAGTAGGTTATTTAGAGATTATCAGAAATTTCAAAATTCGATTAGGTTGAATTTCACTATTTGGGGGTTGGGGGCAAAATTAAATCATGATATCTAACTCTAATCAAATATCAAACTCTGATTGGTCCTGAATGTAAAGCATTTCTCCAATTATATGACCCCCTTAAAACTTGCCCAACCCACCTAGTGTGTGTGTGTGTACTATACAATACATGATGGTCTAAAGTCTTATAAGCTAATAATGATTATTATATAAAGATTGGTGATGTCATATGTCATCCTAATGTATAGATACAAGGATTTGTATGTAATGTCAATCTCCAAGTGCCACTCACACCAATCAACCACGTGGTCTCCTCATACATGTCTAAGGTGGACCAAATTTTTACATTAGAAAATCTCTATTTAAACCCCCATTTCTCTCTTCATCTTTCTCCCCCCAAAACACACACAACACACATTCTCTCTCTCTACTCTCTAATTTCTGTCAAGAAAAAAAAAATATTAACTTTCTTGAATATTCGAAGATAGATACACAAATATGTCTCTATCAATGTCACCAGCAAACTTTTCTCAAAAATTCTCACAAACTAGAAAGCCAAGTAGAAGAGCTAAAATCCGGTGTTCACCTTCGGTTCTCACTTTCCCCAAACACAACTTTCAGACACCCACTCTTCCCAAACACGACACCTGTCCTCCCGCCGCCCCGCAGTGGAACTTTCTACAGAGAGCTGCCGCTAAAACCCTCGACTTCTTCGAAAGCGCGTTGGTCTCACGCGAGCTCCACCACACGCTTCCCAAAACCGCCGACCCACGTATCCAAATTGCGGGAAACTTCGCCCCCGTGCCGGAGCAGCCCGTATGCCACAACCTCCACGTCACCGGCACCATCCCAGATTGCCTTAACGGCGTTTATGTCAGAAACGGCGCCAACCCTCTCCACGAGCCTGTCGCCGGCCACCACCTCTTCGACGGAGACGGCATGATCCACGCCGTCACATTTAGCGGCGACAATTCCGCCAGCTACGCCTGCCGGTTCACGGAAACACAGAGGCTGATCCAAGAACGTGATTTGGGCCGACCCGTTTTCCCGAAAGCCATCGGAGAGCTCCACGGCCATTCCGGCATAGCCCGGCTTCTCCTATTCTACACACGTGGCCTATGCGGGTTGGTGGATCACAGCAAAGGAACAGGTGTCGCCAACGCCGGGTTAGTATATTTCAATCAAAGACTCCTAGCCATGTCGGAAGATGATCTCCCTTACCAAGTCCGGCTAACTCCCTCCGGCGATCTCGAAACAGTCGGCCGATACGATTTCGAAGAGCAATTGAGCAGCACCATGATCGCCCACCCGAAAATCGACCCTGTTTCGAAGGAGCTTTTCGCTCTGAGCTACGACGTCGTTCAGAAGCCATACCTCAAGTACTTCAAATTTTCCGGCGATGGGAAAAAATCCCCCGACGTGGAAATACCCCTGGATTCGCCGACCATGATGCACGATTTCGCGATCACGGAGAACTTCGTGGTGATTCCCGACCAGCAAGTGGTGTTCAAGCTTCAAGAAATGGTGAAAGGTGGCTCCCCGATGGTGTACGACAAAAACAAGAAATCCAGGTTCGGAATTCTGTCGAAAAATGCGGAAAATGCAGAGGATATTATATGGGTTGATTGTCCGGATACTTTCTGTTTCCATTTATGGAACGCTTGGGAGGAGCCGGAGACCGATGAAGTTGTCGTCATCGGTTCATGCATGACGCCACCGGACTCCATTTTCAACGAGAGCAACGAAAACTTAAAAAGCGTTTTATCAGAAATCCGGCTCAACTTAAAAACCGGCCGGTCGAAGAAGCGGTCCATTATCCAGTCGTCGTCGGAGGAGGAAATCAATTTAGAAGCCGGTATGGTAAACAGGAACCGGCTGGGCCGGAAAACAAGATACGCATATCTAGCAATAGCAGAGCCGTGGCCTAAAGTTTCTGGGTTTGCGAAAGTGGACCTCTCCACCGGAGAAGTTGAGGAATTCATCTACGGCGACCGTAGATACGGCGGCGAGCCGTTTTTTGTTCCGAGTGACTCAACTTCCGATGGAGAAGGAGAAGATGCTGGGTATATTCTGTCTTACGTCCACGACGAGAACACGTGGAAATCTGAGCTGCTGGTAGTGAATGCGACGTCGTTAAAGCTGGAAGCTTCCGTTGAACTTCCGTCAAGAGTGCCGTATGGATTTCACGGCACGTTTATAAGCGCAACCGACTTGGAAAATCAGGCCTGAGTAGTATTTGCACTACATGAGTGAAACATCACTCTGTATTTATGTGCATATATACATAAATCAAAAAAAAAAAAAACGGAGGAGGGGGTTTGCCAGCGGGATTCTTTTATTTAGAGCTTCGTCCCCGGACTCTCCTCTATTTCTTATTTTAGTTCCTTTTCTTTTTTTCAACACTAGCTAGTTGTGTTTTTCAGGAGCCAAGCTTTTTGCTTTAGATGTACTGTCAATGAAGCTCAGCTGGTTTCTGTTTCAAATCATAATTCTACACTTGTTTGCTTAATTATTTCTCATTTACGAAAATTATTTACTTATGTGAGAATCTCAATTGTCTAATTATATTCACCATTCTTCAACAAATTAATGTAATTAGACATTAGATTAAAAAACAAATTAGATTGAAATCCGATTATGGAGCACGGGAATACAAGTTACCAGTTCTGCAATCACCCCCCCCCAGGAAAAAATATTATATAACTTGAAAATTGAAATTTTAAAGATTTCCGAGTGGAGAAATAATATTTAATTAATTTATTTATATATAGTTTCGCGACACGTAGTTTCGAAATGATTAATTATCTATGATATATAATCAGTGGGTATCAATTATTAATATTTTAAAGAATTCATTCATACGATAATATAATTATTAATGCCCTGTGTGTTTTGTGAACTTTAGTTATGATATTTTTATCTAGGCCCTCCCACTTTACAATAGTTACCTTAGGACACGTTTCAGACTTTCAGTGCATAAAGAATACGGTTTCTCTCAATCAAATCCTAGATTTTGTATGACGTAATTATTTTAATATTTACTTTTTCGTATTAAATTAAATTAAATTAACCAAACCATTCGTACTATAGTTAATTTCAAAAATGATTAAGAAAATTCAATGATTCATATAATCAAAAAAAAAAAAAGAGGAATTTGCAGCCACCAGATTATATGGCTATGATAATGTTTAATAAGTAGTCAATCATTATTAAGGGAGATTGAATTAGTATGAACCACAAAATTAATTTGGGGGCCTTATTATTAAGGAAAACAAGCACAATTTATTAGGTTTCCGTCGATTCTTTACTAATTTAATTTGCCGCCGGTTGAATATAAGCCATAGCTTTTGTAAAGATGTTTTTTTTATCTTGCCAGCCACACTCGCCCCCACATTGTTTCACTACACGACATTTAAAAACATCCTAAAAAGTGTTACTTAGCTATATCCAATGTTGTCGAAAGCAATTTTTTGACAAGGAATTTAAAATTTCAATAATATATTTATTTATTTAATTAATTAATAGAGAAAAGGGAATTTGTGACATGGACCAAAAGTAATCTCTCTTTGTTCTTCTTTTCGTTTCAATATATTGTATGTATAATCTCGGAAAATTTGTAATTCATTTGGTTCCGGAGACTTAAAACTCTGACTCTGCTATTGTGTATGTAATGTAATTCAAGGCCCAAAAATTTAATTTTGTTGGTTTGGTGGGGGTAAATTAAATAGAAAATGACACGTACGAGCAGGCAGTAGTTAATTAACAATAGCAACCGAAACAAGAGATAAAGAGTGTATCCCAGAATTGAAGGATTGGATGCAGATTTTGATAGAAAGACCCATAAAAACAACTCTTTCGTGGCATGCTGTTCACGTGAAGTCAACGTAAAAACATGGACCCCATTGACCGTCAACATAAAAATTAGGAAAGTGACTATATAATTAAGAAAATGGGGAATATATATATGTATGTATATTTAATACTCAGTCTCTGATTCCGACAGTTGCCGTCATATGTTTGATTGAAGCTGTTGTTCGATCATAAGTATTTTACTACCTTATTCCCTGCCCAATTTCCAGGGAATATTATTTTTTCCACTTATTTAGAGCCATATACATATAAATATTTATTAAATTTAAACAAAAAAAAAAATTAAACTTAATTTCCAAGAAATCATTTTAAATCAGAAATTGTTGTATTCATGTGGTTAGATTAAGTTTGTACACCCACTAACAAATATTGTGATCTAGTAGTGGCGCAACGCGTTGTAGATAACGCGCACTGACATTAATAACAAAATATGATGATAATAATAATAACAATAATAATGATTTAATTAATCCTATGTAATAGATGTTACTCCCTCCGTCCCAATTTAAATGACGTTTTGGGTTGTTGCACACATATTAAGAAAATCAATAAATGTGTATAGATTATAGTGAAAAGCATAGGAAAATACTAGTATATCCTTGACATTAATTATTTTACAACTAACTAATTAGAAGTGATAAATGGTAAAATTAAAAATAACGCAATTAATGATGCATTGAAAATCTAAAATGACAAATAATTTAGGACAAAAAAGACATATAATATGAGACAGAGGGAGTACCTTCTAACATATTTTAATGTACTCCAGAAATTACTAGAAATATAGACATGTCCAAAGTTGGAATAGCAATTAATTAGTAGAAGTGTGCGTCATGCTGTACGTCACACTCCATGGATCTCGGGACCTATTATTAATCCATTAAAAAATCAATAATCCACTTGTAATTAAAGTCATAACTATATACACACTCATTTGCTAGCTAGTGGGACTCACAATAATGTTAGGTTTATATGCTATAATTCTAGATTAATTATGCTATCCTTAATAGTTAATAATGCTGCCGTATGCTAATTAATTATTTGCCCAATCACCTTTAACTAAACGGAAGTGGCGCTAAATTAAAACACTCTTTGCCACCTTAATTAATTGGATAAATGCCTTATTAATTTGCTTTCGTGTTAATTAAGGGATAAACAAAACTAACTACTCCATACAATAAATAATTAATTGATAGTGGACCAAAACTTCAAATTTAAAACAGCATGTGGGCAGTCAAATACTACTATATCATAAATAGTCGCCCCACTAAACATTGACTCGGACAGAATATTTTATTTTTCAATTTTTTTCGTTGACTACATCCATTTTCTTGAGGTTTATCATCTAATTTAGATATACTACCTATTTACACTTTTTGGAAAAAAAAGAAAAAAAAGAGAGGAAAAAGATGATAACCGGAGCCTCCACTAATTGAAAAAGGGTTAATTAATTAAGGAAGGTCAACCATAATGCATGTCCTAATGGCACTAATTTAGGTCTAATTAATGACTAGTTTTATTTGTATTTGATGGTGGAGAGAACATTGATTTGATTATTGTGTAATCTGGAGAATTAATTAATTTGGGTTTATATATATAGTCGGAAAAATAATTATTTTATAGTGGCGGTCGGTCGGTCGAAGTAGGCATAACATATAGTAATAGTGGTGGATATATGGCCACAACCACAATACATAATTAAGTGATGATTAAGGACTTGTTACTTATATTAATTAAATATTAAATTAAGATTAGACCACCACATTCTCTTCAATGAACAACTATGCTTACATTAAACCGATTCCACTCTTTTTTTTTCTTTTGAATAAACTAGTATTTTTTTCAAAAGTGAAAAAAATAATCAATTTAATACATAATAAGAAAATATAGTATACTAATATAGTAAAATTTAATAATGTAGTATTATTCTTATTTTATATAACATTAATTTTTTTTTAAATCTGACATATTAAGATTTATAATCCAAATATATAGATTAAGATTTAACGAATCGAATTTCTATTTTTATCACTCATGATTTGAGATATATTGATGAAAAATAGGAGATTGATATATAATTGTTGAAAATTATAGTGAAATAATTAGTAAATAAAAAATATTAAAAATAAATAGTTACAAAAATACCATTAAATAGGATTCTTCAGGATTTAGTTTCAATTTTGATGATTGTTAAAAAAATATAGTTAGAAATTAGTAGAGAAAAAAATATTAAAAATATTTAATTACAGAAATATCATTAGTATTTTTTAGGGTTTTCAGCGTTTCTTTCTTTTTATATATAAAATTAACTGGTCTATACTTCCTATTCTATTTAATAATATTTATAAAAACACTCAATAGAACATATAGTAACATTTACTATCATGGAATGAAATTTTAAACTTGTTTTTAATTTCAGAGTCTAGATTTTTTTTTATTTTTTTTTATACATATATATATATATATATATATATATATATATATATATATATATATATATATATATATATATATATATATATATATATATATATATGAAGTTAGTTTTGGATCCAATTAAATTAAAATTATTGTTAAGAGGAAGCCAAATGGTGCCCATAATATTAAGTAGCTGGAGAAATCGTCATTCGTCACCCTAACCCTAACCACCACCTTGTCTTCTGCCCAATAGCTAGAATTAATTAATTAATTATTAATTTATTAAAATTCATATTATAATAATTAATTGCCCACAGAAATTAAAATCCCCCTACCACCTCGGCAACCTACGATCTTGTTTAGTACACGTAAACAAAGAAGAGGGCACGTGTCACCATTAACTGGCGCCGCGTGCCTGAGTACTAGTGAAACTGTCAAACAACCGAACAAGGTTTTTATTATTCCACATATTAAGGGAACTTTCCAGCTTCCACCTTTTTATATATATATATATATATATATATATATATATATATATATATATATTTTTTTTTTATTATATTATAATATTTAAAATTTTAAATTATTTTAGTATTTTAGCCCTTCGTATTTTCGGAGGTCAGTCTTAAAAACGGCCTTGATTGTAGGTAAGATTAGGCTACGATTTTCGATCCTCTAATATTTTCAAGCTTCTCGGGACTCTAAGAAATTAAATACAAAATTTCATATCTAATAATCAAAATATTATATACACCTATGTCAATTTATAATTAAAATATACTATATAGTATGAGGTTAAATTTCTAGAATTTACTATGAATTTAATTAATAATACATTAAAAATCTAATTTTATTAAAATATAACAATAACAATTATAATAATAATATCCTCTGACGTTCTAAAATTATATATATATATATATATATATTATATATTCATTTTCTATTAATTTTGTTTATTGTTTAATTTTTCCTTTCTTCTGTATTCAGTCATGTACGTGAGTTTGGACCATATGCGTTGTATCCGGTTGGTAGTAATTATTATATTATATATACATACATGCATGCATGAATGAATTTCAATAAAATAAAATGTGAGAGATAAATAAAAGCGGACAAAATTTTCAATAGTCAATATGAAATCTAAAAAACGTCACCGTATTTTCTATCATGTGCATATATATTGACGATGAAATCTATTAAGTGATATGGTAGAATGAACCATGCTGTTTGTGTTGCTACTCTTAATGTTTGGATATAACAATATTAAAAAAGAAAATTATTTATTTATTTATTGTATCCGCTATATAATATTTAATGCTAATTATATTATACAAAATAGGGTAAATTACAAACACCCCTTTCAGGTATGGTCAAATTATCCAAACAAGAGGGGTGTTTTTGTAATTTGACCATAGCTCAGGGGGTGTTTGTAATTTACCCTACAAAATAATAATATTTTTTTTTACTAGTTAAAGAACTCCTAACTATTTAACTGCATATTAGGTATACCAACTCTTAAACAATTGTATTCTCGTATTTACAGTTTTAAGCAAGCATGACAATTTTTATTTTTTTCTGGTCTACTATCTCTATATATCCACATTGGAACCATGCAGAACAAAGGATATATATATACATTTTATTATATGTATATATCATGATAATTGATAATAAATCAGTTGAGTTTTTTTATGATTGATTATATAAATACGGACTTAGCTTGTAGTATAGGAAAAAAATGGAAATATAGGCGTGGTGGTGCACGCGTGAAGACAAGATTGAGCAGCTGAAATCCATGCGAGCGATATATAATATAGATTAATCACGTGATAGTTAAATTGTCGTAATTCGTGAGTTGTTCGCACGAGACAAAGACACAATTAGTTTAATTTGCTTCAGCTGATTTCATAACTCTAACCACTGTCGCTATCCCAGGAATCATATTTCGGAACTATTACTACAAGCTAGTTGATCGTTTATCATCATGATTTCAATTTTTTTTTTATACATAAAAGAAAGAAACGTTAGACAACCTTAAAAAAAACTCTAATGGTATTTCTGTAATTATTTATTTTTAATATTTTTTTCTCTACTTATAATTTCTAACTATAATTTTCAATAATTATCAAAATTATAACTAATTAAGCTGTGAAGAATTCTACCCTAATAATACTTTTGTAATTATTTATTTCTAATATTTTTTCTCTACTAATTTTCTAATCATAATTTTCAACAATTATCAATCACTTATTTTTCATCAATAAAGATAGAAATTGAATTTGGATTATAAATCTTAATATGTAAGATTAAAAAAAAAATCTAATGTCATATAAAATATAAAAAATACTACATTATCAAATTTACTATGTTAGTGTACTATATTTTCTTATTATGTATTAAATTGATTATTTTTTTATTTTTAAAATTATAACGGGAAAAAAATACTAGTTATTAAATAATTTAAACTACATGATGGGAGTCGGCACGTAGTCAACATCGGACCAACAATAAAAACCTGATATGCCGAGAGGGATGACATAAATGATTTAACATATATATAAACGAAAAAGGTAAAAATAAAAATAAATTAACAAATAAAAGCCCATTTAAGATTTGGGCTTTAAAGCCCTAACATTTCCAATCCATCTATTCCAAACATTTCCCATACATTTCAATCACTAAACCAATTGGACCCAGTTACACAGTTAAAATACCATATAACAGTACTGAAAAGACAATTACATAAAATCCAACTCCAACAAACCAAGATAAAAAATTCTTACAAAATCTTTACTATTTCAACCAACTCATATTTCAAAACTTTAAACTCACTTGCAAATCTGCTCAACTGCAGCAACAATCTGCGCAGGCTGAACAACCGTCCACTCCTCGAGCGTCCCGGCATATGGTGTGGGCACATCCTGCGAAGACAAGCACACAATCGGAGCATCCAAATAATCATGAAAATTCTCGTTTATCGAAGCAGTCAAACTAGCCCCAATCCCACCGGTCCTCATGCACTCCTCCACAATCACCACCCTATGAGTCTTCTTCACCGAATTCCCAATCGTATAAAGATCGAACGGCTTCAAAGACCTAATATCAATCACCTCCGGATCGTACCCCTTGTTGACCAGAGTCTTTGCCGCCTGCATCACATGGTACCTCATCCTCGAGTACGTCAGAATCGTCACATGCTCACCCGGCCGCACCATCTCGGCCTCCTCCAGGCTGCAAACGTACTCCTCGTCCGGAATATTTCCCTTCAGATTGTAGAGCAAGACATGCTCGAACAGAATCACCGGATTGTCACTTCTTATGGCGGCCTTCATCAACCCCTTTGCGTTGTAAGGGGTGGAGCAAGCCACCATTTGAATACCCGGGATTGACTGGAAGTAGGACTCGAGGCGCTGGGAGTGCTCAGCCCCGAGCTGGCGGCCGACGCCGCCAGGGCCGCGGATGACCACCGGAATCTTGAACTGGCCGCCGGAGGTGTAGTGGAGCATGCCGCAGTTGTTGGAGATTTGGTTGAATGCGAGGAGGAGGAAGCCCATGTTCATGCCCTCAATTATGGGGCGAAGGCCCGTCATAGCGGCTCCAATTGCCATTCCGGTGAAGGAGTTCTCGGCAATGGGGGTGTCGAGAACTCTGAGGTCACCGTACTTTGGTGCCAAGCCCTTGGTTACTTTGTATGAGCCTCCGTAGTGGCCCACGTCTTCGCCCATTACGCAGACATGTGGGTCCCTGTCCATCTCTTCCTCCAAGCCCTCACGGAGGGCTTCAAAAAGCAAAAGTTCATGCCTACAGGTGAAGATTGGGTTTAAGGACAATTATCTCAAAATCTAGTTCAAGAAAGAGCTATAACTTTATTACAACAGGCAGGAATCCTAGTAAAGTTGCAAGATTTGTAGATGCAACTATAGACTTGAGTTCAAGATTTTCCATACCAGAGTCCAGTAAGTCTCATTAGACTAAGTAATTAATAATTTCCATACCGGAGATTGGCCATTTGGTAATGAAACTGTACAAAACCTTATGTTTCTTATAATGGCAATGCACATATGAAAAAACTCATGATAGATGAGGAGATTTGGATCAGTCTTTTTGCTATTAAGGTCAGAGATAGTGATGAAAAGAAATGCATTGCACTTTACACATTGGAGTACATTGCCTGAGTACACATAGCTATTATATTTATAGGGTCGAATTCAGATTTGTAATGAATGGCTCTCGACTAATTGGTTCAATCTTTACTTTGCAGGCATAAAATATTTGCTGATAACCATTTCTCCAGTCTTGGAACAGAAAATTATCAAAAATCTCATATGATGTTTCCGACAAGGTTTTTGTGGAAAAACATTAATATCACTGAAATTGTCACACTTGACAATGGCTTATTTAATTTCTCCGCTTGCAGGACACTAGTTGAAGTTACAGCATTGAGAAGAAAAGGGACTCTTTATAACGGCATTCAAACTTTAAAGTGACAATAGTAAGCATGCAATAGAGTAGACAGTGAGAAATACCCGGGCTTGGATGCCGTAGAAGCTGTCACATTATCTTGCTTCGACTACATAAAAGTACAAGAATAGCACAAGTTAAATAAATAAAAACTAGAAACAGCAATTTAATAAGTGAATCGTATATCGGGATGAGAACACAAACTAAACTTACGAAGGCAGGGTAAAACTTACTGCAACTGCGTTAGTGGACAACCCTGCACTCCGGTTGTTCTGATTGTTCATGCCAAAGGTCAAACTTCCATCACAGTGAATGGAAAGGCAGCTCCGTTTCCTCTCTGAAATCAATTTGACAAAATTGAGTAAAATAACACGCTTCATATAACGACTACATAAAATGTTAGCACAATTAATCGAAATGCATCTCCAAATTTCATCCACAAAAACATCGATTCACATAAATCTTAATCTGTAATCAATTGATGCAACATAAATCAAAATTAGCCTACTCAGAATCAGACAGAATAATAATAATACTGTTTATTTTCAGATAAATGAATTGAACCATCTCAATTTCACGAAAGAGGACCGACTACTCAGATTTAAAATAAAAAAATAAAAAAATTGAATTAAGATCTGCAAAACCTGGGAAAGATCTGCGAGAAGCGTAGCCGGAATTCTTGTAATTGACCGACGAAATAGCCGTTGTAGCCCCAACACTTTGCATAATCGCAGCCGCCATTCAGAACCGTTCTCAAAATTCCAATAAAGTAGAAAAAGGATTCAAATCCCCTCGCTGCTTATACTACCAAAATACAATGCACTGTCAATTTTATCAAATAGAGATTTTAAATACACCTTAGAAAAGTAACGAAGACGACGGCGGTGGCTGGTGAGAGAAAGGGGAGGAGACGGCGGCGATGGTGATTGGCGATTTGCAGGTAAGAATAGTGTGAGAGCTGAACCACATGTTTCAGTGTTTTTACGTCGTTTTGCGCTTCGATCATACCGCCCGATCACCTACTTCCGGTCTATTGCACCTATACTTCTCGATACATCCAACGGTCATAAAGTAATTAGATCCGTAAATTTCAATTTATATTTAAAAATTAAAATAAAAAATTTCAAAATGTGTTAATTACGATTCGGCCCCATACTATTTTTTGACCACCGACTAAGCCCCATTTATCAATTGTGTAACCGGCCCAAGTAGAACTTTCGGCCCAATTAGAACGTATTATTAACTTAAAAAACAAAAATGTTATGGCTAATTGGCACTTTGCACCCTTCAGTTACATGTCATTGGCACTTTACACCCTTAAATTGAAAAAATAACAGAATGCACCATTCAATTATATTTTGTTTGACACTTTGCACCCTAATTCATTTTGGGCTAGATAAGTGACCTGCTACTTGTTGAAAGGGAATGGATTTGTCTTTCTTTATTTCTCACAAACTTAAATATATTTTATCTTCTTTATTTCACATATCCAAACCTGCCGACCAAGAACAACTATAATGTTCATTGTTCTCTATCAAGAGTCTGATGATACTTTATTCCAATTTTGAATAAATTTATATTTTATTTATTTTAAAATAAATACGAATTTAATTAAAGCAAGCATTCAAAATTAATGTTTGTTAAAATGGTATATGCAAATAAAAGTCATGCAATCTGCAATTCCATACATTTTCACCACTAATATAGTATTTTAAACGGATAATTAAACTTCATTTTTCTTGTTCATATGCACTTAAAAGGAGAATTATGTTATTTGTGTAAAAAAAAAAGGTTTACTTTTATTGTTTTCGTCACATCAATTGGTTAAAACATCAAATGCCTAAAAAAAAATCAATTTTTATATTTAAAATTATGGAGTAGATACTTAACTAAAAAGATAAGAGAAAATCTACAAATGAATATTCTAATGTTTGGTTTATCTCCTTGGCACAAAGAGATGGTTGAATTAGTTGTTGGATTGATGTAATTGACATTAATCTCGTACTTATCGAAGAAATCATAAAAGAAATAGAAGTTTGTGAGCAATAAAAGAAAAAAAATATATATACTGTCCCTATTCAAATCTCACGTAACAGGTAGCATGTCGCTTTTCTAACCAAAAAATGAATTATGGTGCAAAGTGCCAAGCAAAATGTAATTGGAGGGTACATTCTGCAATGTTTCTAATTTTAGGGTGCAAAGTACCAATGGCATGTAATTTAAGGGTGCAAAATGCCGAATACCCAAAATATTATAATAATAATTCCTACAGAAAATATATATATATATAAAAAAAAAAAAAAAGAGTTGAAGTCAGAGCAACATGGAGCTGCTCTATCTTCTCTGCTCCATCATCTCAGCTACCAGTACCTCCATCATCCTATCCCTCCTCCTCCCCTTCCGCCACCTCCTCCGCCGCATCTCCACTTCATTCTCCTCCGTGGACATCGACAACTCTGCCGCACTCTACCAAGGCACAGTCTGGCACGAGCGTCGCCGCCCTGTGCACCACTCGTTCCGCTACTCCGTCCGCTACGCGCTCATTGATCTCCAAAATTCCCACGCGCCTCCCAACCACCTCTCCGCCGACGATGCCCGCTCTATTTCCAACACTAACGGCCCCGTGTAATTTTCCCCTCTCCCCAATTTTAATTTCAAGTTATAATACCAATTTCCGTCGCTTTAAATTCTGCATCTGGTAGTGGAATCATCGCCTTTCAATTTGAATTTTATGTCTGCTTGTGGAATTATTCAAATCTATTAGCTTGTTTGATTCATAAACTATGTGAATTGCAAGCAGAAGACTAATTACTGTACTAATGAACTACATTTCTTATAAACTACGAATTTTTAGTTTGTACAAGCAGTTCCAATTGCAGTAGATTGATAGTATTTGTATTGAATAAATCAGATTTCTGCTGACAATACCTCCTAGCGTGGGATATGAACAAAATCCGTTGAGTTTGTACTATTGCTATGACGTTGAAGGCTCGACCCGATCTTTGAAGAAATGCATTGCTGAGGTACATTTGAAAATTTCGACATATGTTTCTAATTTCCCACCGCTCGGATTTGAATCGGATAAAAAACCTCTTTATGTTTCGTGTTTCGTTGTTGCTTCAGGTTACAAACACACCATGGGGTGAAAGAGTGACATTTTTATTCGATCCAAACTCGGATTTAGTTGCAAAGCCTCTTCATGTCAGCCCTTTCATGGTTAGTTTCCTATCTCGTAAATAAACGCCTCATTGCATCTTCTTTCAAATTTTGAATTGTGTGTCGTTTCTAATGCATGTTACTGATAAACAAACAACTACAGGATATGCGTGGAAACTGGAGAATGAAAGCAAACGAACCTGCTGAAAATCTACATGTGGTAATATCAGTACAACACCCCGAACTCGGTAACTATTTCACTGCCACATTGATTGCTAAACAAGTGACCTCTTTAACGCCAGTGGATCATTCACGATTCTTCTGGTTGATGCCTCATAAAGTTGCATTGTGGATTTATTGGCACGTGAGTACATTTTAATGCATGTGTTTTCGTATCATTACTTGAGCTGGCTTTGTAAAACTATCGTTAACGATATATTTCACGATATGTTGCCTTAGGCTCTCAAACTCTGGTGGAAGAATGTTTCCTTTGTACAACATCCGAGATATCAGAATCCCAATTATAGAGAAGAAGCTTTACTGCGCGACGAAAAGATTCAAAATTGCCCATTATTTGGAAATAATGAAGCAGACGACTTTCAAATACAAGGAACACCGTCTGATCCAGCAGCCAAACTGCCAAGCAATCGCTGCTTTGATTGGAGAGACGCTGAATGGCCCTGGTGCTGAATTTCTACCTGTAAGTCAAATACCAAAGTTCCAAAAATTACGCGATTTCTCGTAATTGTGAATTCTGTATGATTGATTGTTTTTTTAATTGTTATTGTTCGCACATAGACATTTAAATCACATTTGTCACACTTGAATACTAGGGAAACAACCCTAAGGGATTTCAATGAGAATTAGTTAAAATGTTTCTACTCAAACACTATGCAAGATATGTTTTGCTGGTGTTCATCACACTAGTATTTGGAGCAGGTCACGACTCGGTTATTGTCTATCTCGAAAAATTGCAAAATGAAGAAGGGTTGGAGATTCTGAAAATCAAATAAACAGTTACTATGTATGTACTTCCGATTCTTTTGTTTGATTTGTACGGTTTATTTTACGGAATCAAGTTATGATTATTTCATGATGATATGTTGGGTGATCAAAATCTTGAATGACACTTCTGAATTTGAGACGATGGAGTAACATTATAAATAGATGTATTTTTTAGTTGGCCGGTAACTTCTTAAGTCTAATTCTATGGGGTCGCATCAAAAGTAGGTGAGGAATTTGAATCACAGTAGTTTTAAATTTTCAATAATAATGGAGTCATTTTTTTTCTTTAAAATTGTCCAACAACGTAACAATTTCAAACAAAGGGAAAAATTGTACTACCGAAAGTTACAAATATTACTTATTGCAGAAAATAAAACGAGAAATAATTGGTTGGCCGATAACAATTAGATGGTGGGGATTGGACCACGTGAACTGGCAGTTTTTGTTTTGATTTGTACTTGTGTTGAGGTTGACGTTTGGCTAACTGAAGTAGTGGTTGAATCTTGTAGATGCTGTTTAGACACGTGTCAATTGAATTGGAGATTGGGATAGAGCTAAAAAGTTTGACAATTGCTAACCTATTGAATTTAAATGAGATTTTGGTTATTAATAATTAATGTCGACATACAAATATATCTTTATTATGTATTAAACATGTGAGATTAGAAATCTTGAGAAAGCACCAGAAAATTCGATTCTTGAAAAAACAGTTGAAAAACTCAAACGAATAAAGCAACAAACAAAAGTGGGTTAGTATTCGTACAGCCTACATTATGAATGCGGAGGTGTGCAACCAAAACCGATTTAAAGACCCGTTTACAAGCTGCAGAAGACAAAACTCATTTTACACGTGACACAAATAAATTCAGTCACGTTTTTCCGTACTGTTTATGTGTGTGTCTGTCCTTTTCAGCCTTGTCTCTTATTTGGTTATTAAATGTGGAAAATGTGTGGTTAACTGGTTAGCGTGTTCAACTTAACTTAGTACAACAACGACAGGCGACAGCTGCTTCACTTCAAACTCAACCTCCACCACTACCCCACCCCATAAATCAAGATTTATATATAATCAACTTCTCATTCTCTCTCTCTCTCAAACGAAAAAAGATCCATTATATATACATATGTGTGTATATATATTTCAGATATTTATAACGAGAACAAGATGAAAAGAAACTGTAATTTGGAGCTTCCTCTTGTAACGATGCCTTCTGTCTTTTCCGATTCATCTGCTCACGAACATAGCTACCAGTTCTCCAATATGTAACTCTCTCTCTCTCTCTCTCTCTCTCTCTCTCTCTCTCTCTCTCTCTCTTGGCTAATTGTGTTATGTGTTGTAATAATTTGAAAAAGGTTGAATATGGAAGATGATCAGAGTCCAAACCAGAAGCAGAAGCAGCATCAGCTGACTGTTTTCTACAATGGAAGAATTGCTGCTTCTGATGTCACTGAATTTCAGGTACATGGTCCTAATTAAAAATCAAGCTCCCATAAATTTAGGCTACATATTTATTAATTATTCAAAAATATATGTTGTGAAAAAAAAATGAAGCAGGCCAGAGCAATAATATTGTTAGCAAGTGGAGAAATGGAAGATGAAAAAAGAAGTGCAATACCAACAAGTGGTCTTTCTATGAAGAGATCACTGCAAAGATTCCTTGAGAAGAGGAAGACTAGGCTCCAGTGCACCTCCCCTTACCCTATTACTACCCTTCACAAATAGAATTTTATTACCTTATTATTACTATTTAATACTCTTTTTTTTTTTTCCCTTCTAATATATATTTCTCATCAGCAAGAAAATTATTTATGTTAGAGAGAATCCTTTTTTTTTTTTTTATTATTCTTTAATGCTGTAGTTCAGTCAGTGGTGTAAATTACAGTCCTTGGTATGAATTATATTTTCACCAATCTTGATTTATTAGAAACCTGTGTATTGGACAAGAAGACATTCCTTTGGCTCAACTATACAATTGTACGGGTAATTTAGATGTTACACCTGGTTATTTATGTTGGGTGGATTTCAACCGTTGATCTACACATAATCACACACGCATCCATGTGTATGATGGCAACCAAACAAAGCCTTAATATTTTTGACTTCACATAATCATTGCATTTTTTGCTCTAATCAATGATGGAGTTAGACAAAGAATTGGTGACAGAAACATTATTCTTAATCCCCATATGGAAATGCAAAGTAGAACATTAACATCACAATTCACTTTCTTAATGTAGGCATGTTAATGTTAATTAAGCCAGCCAATAATGTTTTAAAATAAATAAAACATGGACCTTCTCACCAATCTTGTCCTGCTTTTGAGGTGGGGACCACATCTACAAACGGGGCGACACACGTGGGCCATCCCAAGGCGTCGTAATGTGTGCACGCGTAATTTCCTTAATCGACCGACAACCACTCAATGCCATAGTCAGTTCGAACTCATCGTGAAGCATTTGAAGTACTTTCCTTACACCCCTTTCACCATCAGCTGCTAATCCGTAAATTACCGGCCGTCCAATCTTTATCCGACACGTGTGCATACAACATAGATTACATATATGACTTAGGCTAATTCTCTATTAGGATAACATGTGAAGAAAACTTAATGATTAGTTTTATATGTGTATATATATGTACTTACAAATACGCCAGATGCTCCGAGTGCTAATGCTTTAAACACATCAGTTCCACGCCTAATCCCACCGTCGAGAAACACTGGAACTTTACCCTCTGCAGCTTTCACAACCTGGATTGTTTTTTATGTCAATTGTTGGAAAATTAAGAAGCATTTATTGAAGATTAATTTGATAATTAATAGTGGGGAAATTTTTGATAATAAGACCTCTTCCAAGGCCATTATCGTTGCAGGAACATAGTCAAGCTGTCGAGCACCGTGATTGGACACGATTATTCCTGCTGCTCCAGCTTGTACGGACAGTTTTGCTTATAATTCAATAAAATTAAGCGGATAAAATAAAATCATTATTGAGTTTAGTGAATAAAATAAGATAAAGAAATACTTGATTAATTTATGCTAATTAAGTAGTGGGGCCTACCGTCCTCGGCCGTTAACACTCCCTTCACTAGAATCGGTAATTTAGTGATTGTCTGAAGCCACTTCACATCCTATTTCGAGTAAAAAGGGAAGTAAATTCAACTTGTATAATTTTTCAGATATAGCTTTTAAGAATTTCATGAGAAGAAAGAAGAAGCATTAACCTCCCAGTTAAGGGATCGGTCAACTTGACCAGCAACATATGAAGCAAGCCCTGAGTCATTTGTCTGCAGTCATCGTTAAAAAAAAAATTGTAAAAAGGATTATGAAAGAATAAAAATACTTATATGAAGCATTTTACGGAAGTTTATTCACCTTGTCTATAGTGCCAAGATCCAAGCCCTCGAAATTCTTAAGTGTCAAGTTGGAAGGCAAGGCAAACCTGTTGTACGATAACTAGTTGCTTTAGTTCGCCATTAAAATACGAAGAACAAAAAAAATATTTCCAAAAAAAACATACCTGTTCTTGATATCAGCTTCCCTTCGCCCTAGTCTCGGAGTATCAACCGTAAGGGCAATTGCCTTGAAACCAGCTTTCTCAGCCCTTCTCACTAGCTGTTTAACGACATTTCTATCTTTGAAAACCTACAAAAAATCGAAAACAAAGAAATTTAATCAGGATCTGTTGACCAAATCAAGAAGTAGTAAATGGCGATAAAGATGAAAAAAAAAAACTCTTAACTCACGTAGAGCTGGAAGAATCGAGTGCCTGGTCCAGTTGAGGCAACCTCTTCAACACTCGATGTACCCCATGAAGATAATGTCTATAACCAATCAATCGGCAATCATCATTAGTATATCAATTAAAGTTAGCAATCACAATCAGTAAATAAATAAATAAACAAAAAGGACATAAAAAAAAAATTGGAACCATGATTGTGCCAGCAGCTGATGCAGCCCTCGCAGTGGCAAACTCTCCTGTAATACAAAAGTAGCTTATAACTTCAGACAAAGATTCAACTATATGACTCACATACATATAATTCATAGGGGCATCAATATTTATCAACATAGGATAAATGGAAAAGTTTCGGACAAGCTGTGTGTGTGTGTGTGTGTGTGTGTGTGTGTGTGTGTGTGTGTGTGTGTGTGTGTGTGTGTGTGTGTACCTTCAGGGTGTGCCATTTTCTGCATAGCAGTTGGAGCAACCATGATAGGCATTGAGATCTTGTAACCCATAATTGTTGTGGTTATATCAATGTTACTAACATCAACTAAAATACGAGGCCGAAATCTGTGTCGATGACAAAATTTTAGTAAAAATAAAATACACTCTGCTTTGAACAAATCTTAAATCTGAATGAGTGGTAAAAATGTGATTAAGAAGATCGAGAGATTATTACAATATACGAGAAAAGGCGTTTCGATTCTCGTGGAGAGTCCACTGATCCTCTGCCCCAGATGCATAATAATCGTAAACCATCTTCGGCAATTTCTCCTTTGCAATTGCCTCATACTCCATTACATTTGTGATGCTTTCGATTTTCTCCGAATCCATTTTCAGCTTCAATTCAGAAACAATGGAACAGCATCAACTTATTGACCGAAACAAATGTTTTGGCAAATTTTACAATTTCAGCAAACGTTGTAGAAAAATCAAACCCCTTTCTTACGAACAGAGATAAAATTACGCCCTAAAAAAATCAATAACGATCCGGATCAATTTGTATTTAGGAAAGTGGAGCGGGTACAAATGACCCGTGTTCACCACCCACCCAGAGCTCCGATAAAGTTGACGCCTACTCTGGTTATAATCAATCACGTGAATATTGGGGGAAAAAGGCAAACACCACGAAAAAGGAACGACAGATCGAAACATGGAATCGGCTAAACGGAGAAATCAGCTTATTACATGATGAACACATCACCAAAAGATTCGGAACAAAAAAAATATATTGAAAAATTATCCCATTAGTTAAAATAATAATTTAGAAGTACCAGAAACAAAGCGAGTGGTACAAACCTGCTGAGCGGCCAAAGTTCTTCAGGAATCGAGAATAAAGAGAGTGAAGATGATGCGCAATTGACAAGCAGAAACAAAGAAGAATAGTAAATACGAGGAAAGAAAAATACAGTGTAATATGATATATGAGCAGCTCATTTTTCTTTATTAGTGAGAAACCCATTCTTTTTGTATTCTCAAATTTACCCTCTCACTATTCACTACTCATTATCCCACTAGTTTGATATATTTTTTTATTTTTTATATTTTAATTTTAATTTTCGTTTTTTTATTTATTTCTTCTTTAAAAAATAATATTTTTTTAAAAAAAACTTTTTTTTATATTTTTTTTAATATTTTTCTTTAAATATTCATTTTCTATATTATTTTAGTTTTCAGTTAAAACAACTATATGCCAATAAAACGACTATTATTAAAACGACTATTATAAAACGACTATTATTAAAACAATTGGTATTAAAACAATGATACATCAGTTTCACAATTTATTAAATTAATTATATATTATATTATTTCCATTGTAAGATTAACTAATTATTTAATTAAAACGTCTCCAAAACAACTATTTGTTAAATGAACTATTTATTCAAACAAACTAAAAAGTAATGAAAACAATAATATTGTTGTGCAAAAACAACTATATTGCTGTACGAAAACAACTATACTGTAGCAGCCCATGTCCAAGAATTCGGAGCAGATACAGCCCAACTTGAAATACCTAGAAATGCGGATTTCTGCAATTTAATTATTTATTTATAGCCCCACTTGGATATTCACCGTACTCTAATCAATTTGCTATTATCTATTATTTATTATATTATAAACGGGTAATCTTTAATGCTCGCCCACACCTCCTACTAATGGGCCCATCATAATTTCTTATATTGGGCTCAATATCCAATCTAAATTTATTGGGCTTTTAAGATGAGGCTAGGCCCAACATTATTTATTTATTTATTTATTTTTTTGTTTTCTGTTTCCTTTTTGGATTTCTCTACCTACATCCACAATAAATGCTTGTGAATACGACATTTGCTGCCCAACAAAGTAAACAATCTGTGATGGGACTCAACCAACAGCCTTAAAATTTTAAATATATAACTCATTCTTGAGTCAGACCAACAAAGACAAATGCATAAAACAACATAAAATTAAATCAATTGCATAAAAATATATAAATATTTTGTCCTTTTTTCACCTAACTTCCACATCCGTTACACAATTTCATGTTTACAAGACTTATTGCTTACTGATGATGTACAATAAAATGCCCCAAGCAAGAACCAGCATTTTATGACTATGTCATAATTTAATTTACCAGAAAAAAAAAAACAAAACAAAAAACAAATTGCTCAGAATCCAAAATATTACAATCCAAGAAAAAATCATATACTCACAAGCCAAACAACAATAACAAGAATATAATTTTGACAGTAAAAAGGACAAATTTTCGATCCGCCATTTGAAATTCCGTCGTACAACTTCGGTTTCAGATTCTCGGCCCGGTCCGGGTTTTTCTCCGCCGTAGTTTTGTTGCTTGCTGCAGGAAACATTGCACTACTAGTACAACTAGGGTTCTGCAAGAATCTCGATAAGCTTGTATTACTCTCCGCCTCTCGATAATTAGTGCATAAACCGTCATTATCTCGAATATCAAGCCTCTCCCCGAGCCTAATCAAGAAATCTCGAGAAAATAATAGCTCTCCACTAAGCCGATTTCTGCTCAGATTCAGCATGTCGATACTCGGCAGCGCGCCTAATTCCGATGGAACGGTGCCCTTTAGGCGATTGTTGTCGAGTGACAGTGCAATTAAGCCCGTCAAATTCGACAGCGTTGTCGGAATCTGACCGGTCAATCCGCACCCGGAAAAGGTCAACACACTGAGTTTGACTAGTGACCCAATAAATGAAGTGATGCCTGCATTTAATGGGTTGTCCTCCATTATTAAGTACTGCAGTTGCTGCAGACCGGCTAGGGTTTCAGGGATTGGACCGGTCAAATTATTACGGCTCAAATCCAACAGAACCAACCTCCTTAATCTCCCCAAATTCCGCGGCAGTTGCCCTCGGATTTCGTTGCTGCTTAAATCGATCTTTTCGAGAAACTCCAGCCCACCAATTGAAGCGGGAATCACTTGCTGCAACGAATTCCAGCTTAAATCAAGAATCGCTAATTTTTCTAGGGCACCAATTTCTTCAGGAATTGGGCCGGTGAAATTGTTGTGGCTGAGATCCAGCTGCTGCAAATTGACAAGGGATTTGATTTCTTTAGGGATTTCTCCGCTCAGATTGTTCTGCGACAAACGTAATACTTTCAGATTTGTAAGATTTGAAATTGTGTTGGGGATTTCTCCGAAAAGGCTGGGATTTGATTCTAGGGCTAAATGCTCCAAGAAATTAGAGAGAGATCCAAAGAGGGATTTTGACAGAAAAATCGGTGAGTTAGTGAAACAATTCATTAAAGAAAGAGTTTTGAGGTAAGGCAATTTGAGGAGAGAGTGCGAGATTTTGGCGGAAGGTTTGCAAACATTATCTGGGCCCACATGAATCTTTGTGACATGAAATATTGAGGTTTCGTCGTCGTCTTCGTCAAGAAGCTCACACTCAACACCTGGCCATGGTGTTTCAGTGCATGGCAATGGATGCATTTGAGCCCACGTGGGGTCTTCCAAAAGTGAGCCCATCACTTCAAATAGCCCAAAAAGCTCCTCCTCTTCCATATCCATATCCACCCCACCACCGCCACCGCCGCCGGAACACATCACACCGTCACCTGCCCAAAAAACAAGAAACCCTACAATAAGAAGAGACGACACAAAAGCCATTGTTCTCGCTCTAAACTAAAACTGTGTATATGTGTGTGGTTTCTGAATCACATTATTCCGGAATATTATATACAAGTATATACATACACACATGTGATATATATATATGTGTGTGTTGTATGTATATGTAAGAGAGAAAGTGATGGGAAACCCTAAGATAGGGACGTTGTTTACCATATTAGGAAGTGTGAGTGTGATGGCATAGGGTAGCATGCAAATGGATGAGATGCTGTGAGGGAACACAGTTGCTATTTATGTTTTTTTTTATATATAAAAAATAATAAAAAAAATGATAATTCAAAAATGAAAAAAATGTCAGGACAGTCAAAAATGAAAGTTGATAATTCAAAAAGACTGTGTGGTAATATGATGGGACGTGGCACTGGTTTTTAATTTGAGGAGTTGTAATGAAAGTTGAAACAGACATGCCTATGTCCAGGTTTTACTGAACCGCAACATCTTATCATATCTGCCGTTACCCTTGTTCCTTTAAACAATCAATACATTAACATTATTATTGTCTTTTTCTAATTTCGATTCTCAATATTATTAATTAGGGTGTTACTATTTGCAGCGGGACTTTTACTGAAATTGGCTTATTTGCAGCGGTACCTTTTTCATTTAATTTTTTTTTTCAATTTCTCTCTCCTATTCCAAACACTCTCTAGAAATTCGAATTTCGTAAAAAAATTTGAATCTCCCGTTTTCTGGAGCACGGAAACTCGAAGAAAATTCAAGTTTCCGTGCTCTGCGGAACGGGAGATTCAAACGGCTTGAATCCTCCGTTCTGCAGAGCACGGGAACTTGAGTTTTCTTCGAGTTTCCGTGCTCCAGAAAACGGGAGATTCAAATTTTCGTGCTCCAGAAAACGGGACCTTCAAACTGTTTTTTGAATTTTTATTTTCAGAAAAAAAATAAAAAAGATTTAGATATGAATCTCCCGTGTTGTAGAACACGGGAACTTGAATAATCTTCATGTTCCCGTGTTCTACAGAACGGAGGACTCAAAAAACATGAGGTTCCCGTACTGCAGAACACGGGAACTTGAAGATTATTCAAGTTCCCGTGTTCTACAGAACGGGAACTTGAAGATTATTCAAGTTCCCGTGTTCTACAGAACGGGAACTTCAAGTTTTAATATTTTTTTATTTTTTTTTAATATTTTTTTCTAAATATCGAATTTTCTAATTATTTGAGGAACATGATAACACATATTCGGATTATTGTACTCGTTTGTACATTCATCATCAAATTTTTCGTCAAAATCACCATCATCACCCTACCAATTTATAAAAATTAATAATATAAAGGAATATAAAAATTAATAATACAAAAAAAAAAAAAAAAAAAAAAAAAATTAGAAAATTGAAACCCAAGTTCCCGTGCTGTACAGCACGGGTAACTCAATCTTTTCCCCTTTTTTGATACTCCTCGTGCTCTATAGCACGATTAAACCAACTTTTAATTTTTTTTTTCTTTTTTTTTACCATATAAAAGTTATTCGGATCAACCATTGAAGAAATCGTTGTTCGTTTTTGAATTTGTCGAACGAGCTTCAAATTCTAAGTTTTCGATTTTTTTTAGTTGAGAGCGTTTCGGTTTTTTTAGAAAGTTAGAAAATTGACAAATGAGACTACCGCTGCAAATAAGCCAATTTCAGTAAAAGTCCCGCTACAATTAGCATTTCAGTATTAATTATTATAAATATATATATATATATATATATATATATATATATATATATATATATATATATATATATATATATATATATATATATATATATATATATATATATATATATATAATTATGAGTAAATTACAGTTACTCCTGAGTTAAAATCAAATTACGAAGAAAAAAGCATGTTTTGATAATTACAACTATAGACGGACACATACCGGGTTGGACCCGGATCCAACTCGGATTTGTACCCGTCGCGAAACTGACCCGCACCCCTTGGACCTGGACCCGGACCCAACTTTACATTGGTCGGTTTCAGGTCTTGATTTATTGGACCCGAGACCGGACGGGTATACCCGGCGGGGGAACCCGACGACCCGTCGGGTCCACCCGAATAATTTTTTTTTTTTAAATTTGAATATGCAACGGCTATTATAAACCGGACCCGACCCGGACTCGGTCCGTAAATTCAATTTTTTTTTTAATTTTCAACGACTTGAAACTGGGATCCACCCGAACACGGTCTGATCGAATTCAATTTTTTTTCCAACGGTCATGATTAAAAAAAAATCAAAAAACCGGTTTGGAACCCGGACTAGGAAGGACCCGAGTGGACCCGACCCGAACCCGGACCCGCCTCCACACGGGTCGGTTTCGGGGTCCAAAAAAGTAGGACCCTGATCGGACCTGGCCCGTGGTCGTGTCTAATTACAACCACCCCTTAACTATGAATCTTTTACACGTTTATTCATGCGGTGTCAAATTTAATGGAATGTTCTAGATTGTATAGAATATTCTCAAGATTGTATCCGTTTTATCTCATTCGAGCTCTACAATTTGAAGCAAGAAGATGATTATAATATGTGTTTTTTGGCTTGTATATATCAAATTGTGGTGCATCAGAAACTGTGTTTTTGCACAAAACGAGCACGTACAAACTAAATAACATTACACGAAATATTAGAAGATTATATTGAATTTGACACCATTAGAGTGAATGTGTAAGAAAATTCATAGTTGAGCTGATAATTATAATTACCCAAACATGGGATTTTTTCATAATTTATCCCAAGGGGTTGGTAGCAATTTACCCATGTTATTCAATAACAATACATTTACATAGACAATATTAACTAACAAGAATTGGTCACGACCAATTTTTGGGCCCAAGACCGATAGTAAATAAGCCCAACTAACCTTCAAACCATGTTTAATGGGATATTAGTTTTTTAATTTTTGTACCAATTGTTTTTCTATAATTCAATTTTATTTAGAAACTAGCCCATAAAAATTAAAAACTCACCAAACGAATTATTTATATATAATTTTTAATTATTCGTTTCCTTTTCACTGTTATAAATTAATAATTGTTTTGGGTTTTCTTAGAGAATTCGGCTGCCTAAACGTATATTTAAAAAAAGTTATTAGCTAATCTAAATACGCAAGATAAACAACTTATCAATAGACAAATGCCACATACCCAAATCTTGATTTACGTTAAAACCAAATAATTATATTATCCTAATTAATTTATTATACGTTAGAAAGATCTCCACATTACGAGGGTTCTTTATCATTTATCAATTATTAGTAATATTTTAATTTGCTATATATTTGCCGCAACTATCACACGTGGCGTAAATCGAACGGGCAATGCAGTATGATTGGATTGCCACATCATAAAAGAATTTATATACGTACACCTGTAAGACAAGAGAATCATATAAATTAAATGTGGGGCCCACGTAAAACAATTATATGTGCATAAGATGAGGATGTTCTTGCAGACTTTTGGTAGATGGGGTCCTTTTTAAATTTTACTTCCTGGATTTTAGTATCATGCGTGATTACTACACTTTAAAACAGATTAAGATTCAGCTACAAGCTTTACAAAGATTTACATATAATCATATAACTAATTTCTCTTTAACCCTTTAATTACCATGATTAATGTAAAATCAACATTAATTAAATCATTATTTAAACGGCTTAGATGCTACATCTGATTAATATTTATACGGGATGAATTTCAACTATAAATCTACACACACATCCATGTGTATGTGTATTTAGTGAGTGATTATATATCAAATTAAATCTACGATTGAAATTCACCCGTTAAAAATAACCATGTGTAACATCTAACACCGATTCCGATTAATTATTAAGAATTTAATTAGACTATTTTTTGAAAGAAAAAAAAAATGAATATAATGAAGGAAGAGTGAGAATGTATCTTGGACATGTACAGCTCAATTATTATTAATTAGGTAACTTATCACAATAATTACGAAAATATTCATAATAGTGCATGCATTAAATTTCCCCAATATAATAATAAAACCCCCCATATAAATACTCCTCTTCCACTTCAATTGCAAATCCACCAACCTATTTCCCTTGTTGCTAATATATTATATATCTCTCCCCAAATTCTCCAGAAATGGCGATGCCACATTCAAACTCAAATGACACAGAGAAGTCCCTGAATTTCGAAAAATTAAAAAAGAACCCCAAGAATTCGAATATGGTATCTTTCTGGGCCTTTTTGCTAACCACTTTCATTTACATATCTGTATTCTACTACATCTTCAACCTTTCACCTTCAGTTGTTGTCTGCACCACAAAATTCTGGTTTATTATGTCAAATACCCTAATTCTCATCATAGCAGCTGATTTCACCGCCTTCTCTTCCTCAAAATTATTACACCACAATTTTTACGATGAATTCGACGACAAACTGCACAACAGAAGACCAGCAAAAAATAGTATTAGTACCGTTCCAGTTTCCGAGACACGGTACGAGAGAACAGTGCCAAAATATCATGTACAACAAGTACTTATTGACGAAGAAGAGCCTCGAGAAAAGATAATATCCATGATAGAAAATAAGCCGGAGAAAATCTTATCAACCGGCGAAAATAGAGATGATCGGCGCGCGGAACTAGTTAAACCTATTAATAATGCAGATTTTTTGGATCGGAAAAGGAAGAGAGAGTTGACTGTCGTTACCGAGCATGTGAATCGTCCTAATCGTGAAGGTGCTGATATTGATGTACAGAAAATGGTTTCGGAAGAAAACGAGTATTCGGAAATGTCGGATGAAGAAGTGAACAAGAGAGTTGAGGAATTCATTCGTAGGTTTAACAGGCAGATCAGGCTTCAGGCACTTCAAAGCCGCCGATCATAAGACATTTGCTATAATGTATCACCATAATTTTGTTTTTGTTATCATCTTTAACGTCGTCTCGTGTTCGGTATGTTATGTTCGATATGATCGATTAATCTCCTTTTTGTTTCCATTTTTTGTATTTCTCAACGACGAAATTCAAATATTGATTTACTTTGATAGATTGAAGAGTACGTATTGTTTGTCATTTTAAGTATGTGCATTTAATAAGTCCTATTAATGTATACCGTAAACCTAAGGTAAGGTAGTGAAATTTTGTTCGTAAGTATTCATTTTCTTGTGTTATTTATTACGTTTTTAATATTCATAATTTATTTATAAACAAGAATTACAGCGACAATACTATTGTAATTTTGTAACAAGCTGTAAAATGTTGCAATTAAATAAAAATTGATTTCTAAATCTGACATTTTAATAACAATTTCAAATATTCTGACTTGATTTATACCACGTCATTTGTTTTGTGCCTAGTAGCCACGTGTCTTATCTCCTCCCACATATATTTTCTTTCAATAAATAAATATATTCTTCAATTTTTATTTATTTAAAGAAAGTGAAGATTCAAAAAAGAAGCAATGGCGAAGTTGGGATTTCTCATGTGTCTACCATCTCCAATCCCACCCAATCAAACTCCCCCCTCTTCTTCTCTACATCAAAACGACGCCGTTTGCTTAACAAGGCGAAAATCAATCTTCTTCGCAGCTTCTTTACTCACCTCTCAAATCCCAAATTTTTATCACACTTCTCCATCCGCCATTGCCCAACAAGTGGATGAAGACGAAAATCGACTCGTTCAAATCTTCCAGGTTTCACATTTAATTAAAATTGCGAATGCGATTTAATTAAAACCTATTATTCATGATGCAATTACATGTTTTTATAAAAGTTCAGTTTTGGTATATTTGTCAGCTTATTTTGATTAATTTAACTAGTTTACTTGCAGGAAACATCATCTTCAGTTGTTTATATCAAAGACATTGAGTTAGCTAAAAACCCTAATAATAGCACATCTGGAAATGGTGTTGCTGATGAAGATAATTCAAAAGTGGAAGGCACTGGTTCTGGTTTTATCTGGGATCAATTTGGTCATGTTGTATGTATATATTATATATATATATATATATATATATATATATATATATATATATATATATATATATATATATATACATGTATATCCCCCATTTTTATCAGCATGATTTGCTGGCATGTGAGTAATTATTTTATCTTAAGAATGTGTTTTTTATCTCGACAGGTAACTAATTATCATGTAATTTCCAAACTGGCAACGGATACGAGCGGTTTACAACGTTGTAAGGTTCTCGTTATGTTTTTCGTTTGTAGTAATTGTTCTACAACACGCAGTTACTAATTTCTATTTATTAAAAGTACGAACACATTTTTTTTTTTTTTTGTGTGTTTTCAGGTATCTTTAGTTGATTCTGGAGGTAACAGTATTACTAGAGAAGGCAAGATAGTTGGTTTCGATCCCGACTATGATCTGGCTGTTCTTAAGGTATCGCATTTACCGTTGCAAAATATTTTTACCGTGTCCGATTATTGCTACTACATTTTGACTTTTGAGCGTGTTTGTATCTAAATCTGTGTGACAGGTTGATGTTGTTGGAAATGAGATAAAGCCAGCTACCATCGGCACATCTCGTGAATTACAAGTGGGGCAGAGCTGCTTTGCAATCGGAAATCCGTATGGATACGAGAACACTCTGACTACAGGGGTAATTTTGTAAAAATGTGAGCTATGTTGTGTTTGGATGGAGATGTTTAGTTGATGAATTGTCTGCCTATTGATAATTCGACTAATGTAGGTTATCAGTGGATTGGGTCGAGAGATACCCTCTCCGAATGGTAGAGCCATTCGAGGAGCAATTCAAACCGATGCTGCTATTAATGCTGGTAATTTCTTGAAATTTCTTTTTTTTTTCGCTTTATGTCGAAATTCTTTAGAACGTACGCATCGAAGATTCAGTTCTGATGCATATATGTTTTTGCAGGGAATTCAGGTGGACCATTGATCGATTCCTACGGTCATGTTATTGGGGTCAATACGTCAACGTTCACACGCAGAGGTAGAGATGATGCGTTATATATATATATATATATATATATATATATATATATATATATATATATATATATATATATATATATATATATATATATATATATATAATAACAATTTTATTGTCTATTGTGGAATGAAGTTAAACTCCAAATAAATTTAACTTTGAACCATGATTATGCAGGGAGTGGAATATCCTCCGGGGTGAATTTTGCGATACCGATCGATACAGCTGTTCGTATTGTGCCCTACCTTATTGTATATGGAACTCCATACACTGATCGATTCTGAAAGCATCAAACTGATTTTAAATAGTTCAGTTTTTTATCTCTATTTATTTATTTACCTTTATTTATTGTACTCTTGTAATTTGATGCTTTGAATCCTGCCTGGTAATATTCCTAAAACCATAGTAAATGAGAATCATCTCATTTCACAATAATCACTACACAAACAGAACTCAAAAGGGAAAACACACATACGAAACCTATACAAAACCGTTAGTTCTAATGCAGAATCATACACAGAACCGGTATTCTCGTGAATATGAATATGATATAAAAAATGAGAGGAACTTACTATATAGCAGGGGGAACAAAATTGTGCAAGCTTACATTCAAAGTTGGGTCACATTAACACAATATAACCAGCCAAGTCGAAAGCTCTCGTATTTTAGTTTTGATCTTTAAGGGACAAAAGAGAGAGCTGGTCTTCAACAGAGCAATCGGCATGGCAAGAAGTTCGACAAGAGAAAGGTATAAGAATGAGACCAACGGCCCTATGTTCCATTGGGGAAGGAGAAGTTCTTCTGGTGCTGCGATACTCTACTGCGTCTTGAAGAATAATGTTCCCTTGCTTATCCATGCAATAAAAGCTGCCTAGAAAGAATCTTCCATCCTTAATTCCAATCAGCATTCTGTGGTGTATCAGTTTCTTTGCATGGCCCACAAAAGGGGACGGGTTTTTTTGTTCCGAAGAATCCGAGATTTCGGCGTGATTCGAGCATGTCCCGTCTTGCTGTGTGGCGTTCATCACCCCTGTCGGACAACAAAAAAGCCATTTTTTCAGATCAAATGCTGAACACAATAACAAAAATCAATGTTCTACACAAATTGCCAGTTCAACTATATAACGAAATAGATTTCGTTTCTAAACAAGAATAGCTTCTCCGTTTCTTTATCTGGTCCACGAATTCAACTAACTTCAAAAATAACAAACAATCAAGAAAGTCATCATCCATTGTCAACATACCTTCATGCATCTAAAAAGCAAAGTCATAATATTCATAAATCAGAGAACTATATCGAAAGTCTGCCTAGTTAATCGAATAATAACAAATCAAAAACCCTAAAAAATAGAAAGAAAAATAAATCGATAAATGGAAACACGCATTAATTTCTTCTTCATTTCACAGCTTAAAAAAATATCAACTTTTTTTCAGGAAACTCTGCGATTAATGCTGCGAGTGGATTCGGGATACCTTACCGGCTGATCTCAGTGGAAACGAATGCTGATTAGCAGAAAATTTCAACGTCAAGCGAGACCTTCGAACGAAGCATTTTAGGGTTTTTTTTTTTTTTTTTTAATTCGCCAGATCCCTAATTTAATTGGGGCAATTTTGGTTCAGGATCTGTATGGGCTTTTGCGCTTGAAAGGTATCATGGACCCATTTTAAACGGGTCGATCTACCTAACCCAATTTTGAGTGCGGCCCAAATAGAATTATCCAGTTCGCTATTTTCTGTAGAACTTTTGGGTTATGAAAAAGATTAATTAACAGAAAAATTGATTAAATTAGGTCAAATTGTTATTAATAAAAAATTGATATTATCCAAGGTCTTGGTTTGGAGTGGATCCACTTAATTTAAATGGGTCATGGGTTTGGATAGAATAACCCGGGAGCGAATTTTCCAATTATTACTCCTTGACGTATTTACCCCTGTGACGAAATACACCTATCGAATTCTACCTACCTTCAATTTTAATTAGATTGCCGGAATTTACTTGTTACTGTTCTTTGATTTAGGGTTTGCATCGGACCACCGGTTGTGATTTTTCCGACTGCCTTCCGCGGTGGGTTCTTCTTCTTCTTATTGCTCTCTCTCTCTCTCTCTCTCTCTCTCTCTCTCTCTCTCTCTCTCTCTCTCTCTCTCACACACACACACACACACACACACACACACACACACACACACACACACACACACGCACACAACATTTGGGATTCTGTAGTGAGATTGGATTTTAGGTACATGCCCTTAGATTACAGCTTTATGATGAATAGTATGACGTTTTTATTTTTATTTTTTATTTCTTTCGGTGAAGACAATTAGTCAAGTGTTTTGTTGTACGCGTTACATATATAGCTGCATTTATACACATGATTATGTACTTGATTTTGATTAAAACATTTCTTAATGGGTTCAGGGGGAGAGATTCTCGCAGTGTGCAATGGGTGAAAATGGGAAGCGTTATCGATCATACCGTGATGACAGTGACAGCAAAAATCAGAAGAGGAGAACTGAAAGGGAAAGAGACAGAGATGAAAACGGAAACGGAAACGATGAAGTAATAGCTTACAGAATCCTTTGCCCCGATAGTGTTATCGGGAGTGTGATTGGCAAAAATGGAAAAGTAATAAATACAATTCGACAAGAATCGAGAGCAAAGGTCAAGGTGGTTGACCCCTTTCCAGGTTCGCGCGATAGAGTCATAACTATCTATTGCTACGTGAGGGAAAAGGAAGAAATCGATGTCGACGAAGAATTCAACGATACCGAACCTCTTTGCTCTGCACAAGATGCTCTCCTCAAAGTGCATGCAGCCATAGCTAATGCTGTAGCTGTACTTGTAGATTCCGACAGAAAGAAGAGAGATAGAGATAGAGATAGAGATAGAGATAGAGATACAGAACAATGCCAGCTTCTTGTTCCGTCTAGCCAGTCCGCAAATATTATCGGGAAATCCGGGTCAACTATCAAGAAACTAAGAAAGAGGACAAGGACAAACATTAGGGTTACTGCCAAGGATGCCACTGATCCAGCTCATGCTTGCGCCTTGGAGTTCGACAATTTTCTTGTGGTTAGTTCAATTCTCTTTTTATTTTTTCGTGATTTTATTTTCTATACTTGACATTGTTTGCTTTTTCAGATATCCGGTGAATCAGAGGCGGTAAAGAAAGCAATTTTTGCCGTTTCTGCAATTATGTACAAGTTCACACCAAAGGAAAAGATTCCTCTCGACACTTCAATGTCAGAAGCACGACCAAGCATCATAATTCCATCAGATGTTCCAATATATCCTTCTACAGGACTATATCCAAACGTAGATCACATTAACCATGCAAGATCAATGCCTTCCATTTTAGGCCCTTCCCATGCACAAGATATTCCGGGTTATGGTGATGCTGGCAGCGCTTGGCCCGTTTATTCATCTGCTCTTCCTTTGGTTCCGGGTTATGGCAGTGCTTCACGATCTGAGGTATTGGCCGTAAAACTGCTGTGCCCTTCGAACAAGATTGGTCGTGTTATTGGCAGAGGTGGAAGTGCCATCAATAATATAAGGCAAGATAGCGGTGCTCGTATTGAGGTTGAAGACCCCAAGGGTAAACATAACGAGTGTGTTGTAACTGTAATCTCCATGGAGGTAGTTTCTCGTATCTTTCAGATATAATATATTTGGAATTAGTACTTATTTTATCGTTCTTTTGGTATGTCCTGCAAGTTTTTATGCACTTTTTTCCTTTATATGATTGACGTGAATATTGATATACATTTTATGCATGTGTGACTTTGTTAGACATTTATGCCCGTTTTCTGATTTTTCATCTCCCACTATATTCAACCTCGTCTGGTTTTTGTTTTGAATAGTCAGCAGATGATTTTAAATCTATGGCAGTTGAAGCTGTGCTTATGATACAAGAAAAGTTAAACGATGAAGATGACAGCACTGGAACTTTCCGCCTCCTTGTTCCTTCAAGGGTTATCGGTTGTATTATTGGGAAAAGTGGTTCGATAATCAACGAAATCCGGAAAAGAACTAGGGCAGATATACGGATATCCAAAAGTGAAAAGCCCATATGTGCTGGCGACAGTGATGAACTCGTTGAGGTCTCTACAACTTGATTCATGTTATTGTTGTTATTTGACTCTTTTCTGATAATCGATATCCTATTCACGTGAAATTGTTTCTTAATCTGTAGATTTACGGCCAAGTTGGTAATCTAAGAGATGCAATTATTCAGATTATTTTGAGGCTCAGAGATGACGTTTTAAAAGATAGAGAAGAATTTCGTAATTCTTCGGGTGGTGTTGAGCCATTATACAGTGGCGGTTTGCCTCTTCCAATGCCATCAGTTTTCCGTGACATGTCGTCAAGTGATGCATTGGGTTATGAGCAAAGGCTTGATACTGAGAGTGGATTAGGATTGCTTTCTTCGAGCGGTTATGGTTATCAGCAAAGGGTAATTTGTTTCACTAGTAAAAGTTGTCGAATTTATACATATACTTTTAACTTTTAATATTTTAAGATACTTAATTTGCATTATTTTTTCTCTAATCTTGTGTTTTCTTTTTTGCGAAGATGGGAGACAGTGGATATGGATCTTTGGCTTCGCATTCATCATCACTGTTTGCAGGGTTAGTCTCTCCTGTCTTTAGTTTATTACTTCACTAATATATATATATATATATATATATATATATATATATATATATATATATATATATATATATATATATATATATATATATATATATATATATATATATATATATATATATATATATATATCTATATATATATATATATATATATATATATATATATATATATATAATATATTATGTTGTATTTTCGAAGTATATATATTGCAATATGTCCTTTTAAATCAGATTGCCTCCACCAACTGCTATGGAAATGCTTGTACCTGCATACGCGGTTGGCAAAGTCATCGGAAAAGGTGGCACAAACATTGACAATATCCGCAAAGTAAATTATCTCTCTTGATCCAAGAAAAAAATCGAAATTATTGTTCTCTAATTGCTAATTTAGGGTAATGATTGTTCATACTTTTCTGGTGTTTTTACTTTTACAGATATCTGGAGCGGAAATCGAGATTTTAGATTCCAAATCTTCGCGAGGTGATCGTGTGGCTTTAATATCTGGCACCACTGATCAGAAACGTGCCGCTGAGAATTTGATTCAGGCTTTCATTATGTCCACTTGAGTTATGAAATCATTCTACATCAAGTCGAAACTAGTTCAAAACTCCTCTAGGGTTTCCTTTCGTGGAGATCAATTTAGCTCTTAGGCTTCTGGTGAACTCTCGTCTCTTCTGTAGGTAACCAGAAGAAGATGCTTCCGGAAGTTTGGTAGAGTATTCTGTTTTTTTTTCAAGTGACAGTCGGTTCTGATTATGCTGCTTGATAAAGATACACTCATCCGCAGCGTTTTCAATTCCTGCTATTGATCGTACTCTCTTCTGCAAAACTCTTATTTCCAACTTTGCTTTGCTCGTGTTAACAACTTCATAATCGAAATCATAGAGTACATGAATCAATCCTCTGTGTTCTTGCTCCTTCTCGTTTTCTGCTATCTTTGTTCAAGGTCTCTTACTCTACATGCCTCTTCCATGCCCTTCGTATGTGTAGAATGAAAGAAGTACCTCTCGTAATCTAATGTACAATACTATCAGGATAAAATCTCCTTCCGATTTCAATGTTCTTGCCTTACGAAAGTTTATACTTAATTAATCTCAGTCTTGAAACTGTAATTACTGAAATGCCCCTTGTTGAGTAGCTTCCACGGATTTCCTTGTTAACTTTGCTAATTTATCTGACTAATGCCCTCTATTTGATTGACTTCATGCCCGTCTCGAGATCCCTCCTAAAATTCTATTGGGTTCGCCCTTAGGAATTAGAAAACCTGAAAATTTCATCTTTCCCAAATATTATTGTCGAATTCCAGAAGTTCTCGTTTGTAACTCTATCAGCTAACTCTGAACTTTACTCACTAGAGTAGATTTTTGGTCCCTAGAAAAATTAATTCACGACCGAATATTAGCATTAGGTTTTGCTCAGTACCACACTTTTTTTTTTGGTGCTGGTCTGTTTTTACAGTTGATTTTATCTGGCTTCAAGTTTAGCAAGTGAATATAGCTAATTCATTTTTTAGTTAAAAAAATAAGTCACGGTCGATCTTGTATTAAGTTGTCTGTTCTATAACTACTGGAAACGCATTCCTTTTTCCAATTAGTATAGCCTCTTACAATGGATACTGTTGCTTGATTAAATTTTCTGCCAACATTATATTTGATCGATCATGTTTCTTTCATCATCACCTGCCCACATGATTCATCAAGATTAGAAGATCTTGAGTCTATTTTACTAACTCAAAACTAACAGAAATTCTCCCTCTGGTTAGTTTATTAGTTTCCCGGTATTTTAGCTCGCTTTTGCACCGATCTAGTGACTAGTACAAGGTGATTGCTCAGTTTTCAACCGTTCATCTGTGCAATCGGTGTTTATTCAAAATCAGAATAGATGATGAATCTTGGTATATTCCCTACTGTATATATAGGTTTATTACATTAACTTGATCCTCGTCTAGATTTCTTCTCGTATTTTTTTTTATATGGGGGGTTTGGTTTTGATAAGAATGCAGATTTAGGTTAGATTCTTACGGTTTTGCTTGAGGATTTTCTTGATTTCTTCTCATGGTGGCATTATTCTGCAGTTGTGCTAGATCAACTCTTGTAATAAGTCTAGTTAAGTACTGTTTGTCCTATATGTGGTAGAAGTGTTATAGGTGGTAGTTACACTTGTCTGTATATTTCTTAGAATTCGATAGTACTCAGGTTGGAATTAGTTGTGATGGCATTTCTGCAATTTTTGTTGGATGTTTGAGAGGTGTATATATATATATATATATATATATATCAGGTTGCCTGAAAAATTCTTTATTGATTTTCAGTTTTTTTTTTTTTTTTTTTTTTTTTTTTTTTTTTTTTTTTATATTTACTGGGTTGTAAAGTTGTTGCCTTGTTGGTTATACTTTGGCTTAGGTGGAATTAAAACTGTCATGTACTAATTGAACAAGTTGTTAAATCATAGTGTTATAATATATAAGTATCAAATGTGTGAATTTATTCATATATGAGCTTTTATATAATATATTATGTTATGAATTATTGTATATAATAATGTAATTAGAGCTTAAATTTTGTTCGTATATGAGTTTTTATATAATTTATTTTTAGTCGAACAAATAATTCATAATGATATGATATATTTATTTATACTACAGCAAAATTCAAATCGGATTATACAAAACTGAAGTCACAATAATCAAATTTTTGTCAGATCGTGTAAGAATTCAGTCAGTAAAATTATTTATTTAAAACTGCAGTCAGAATATTACAAAATCTACTACATTAGTCAAAGCAAAAATGAGTCAACGCAAAGATTAGTATTGCAATACTTGCGTGCAAAACAAAATTTAGTTAGGGCATGTTTTAAAACCATTACAGTATGATTATTTGAAAATGCAGTCAGATTATGCAATATTGCAGCAGAGTGAGAGAGTCAAAATAAAAGTCAACAAATGCAGTAGGATAAATTATGATGTTACTATTTTAGTTTAAAAATAGATAAGGATGACACGTAATATAAAATAATAGTTTATCCATTTGCAGGAGATCTTCAAAATTAACCCAGAGGATTATTAATTATTGTTAAGAATAAATGTCTGAATCCTATGCAGCAGAGGGGCCCATCGGTAATTTCGCATGCCCGTGGGCACCTTTATATGTGATCGGCGGTTTCATTTGTCCGTTGCACCATTTTTCGTCACCCAGTTAGTACTCGGAAATCGGGTCATCGGAAAGTGTGATCTTACGCCACCAAACGCCCCGCAATAAAACAATTCATTTTAAAGCAACTTTACTCGCAGATAAAACTAATCGGCGGAGAAAAAATTGGGGGGTTTTTCTCGATTGCAGAATCAAAAATCAGAATTTCAATGGCGTCGAAGAAATCCGTACGGTGTTTGATGAACGGAGTTGGTTGGGCAAGAGGCGCGCCGAGGTTTATTAGCGCGGTCCCAGAAAGCAGCGCTTCTTCGCCGTCTACTCAGCATCTCATCAACTTAGAAAACCAGTGCAGCGCCCACAAGTAAATTCCGAAACCCTTCCTTAATTTTATCATCTTTTTCCGTCTGTCTGCCTGTTGATTTGTTTCTCATCCTACGTTAACGGATTTGCTGTCTGAATTTTTCTTGGTTTTGATTGTTTATAATCGAGTATATAATTTGTCTCATCATTTGTTTTATGCTGCAGTTACCACCCTATTCCTATTGTATTTTCTCAAGCTAAAGGGTCGTCTGTTTGGGACCCAGAAGGCAACAAATATGTCGACTTCCTCTCAGCTTATTCTGCTGTCAATCAGGTAATAAGGTTGTAAGAATTTGGGTGTTTGCTTCTTCTTTGAAACACAGAAAGTGCTAGATTGTAATATATTGAAAATGCATTTTATTTTATGCCCGCCAAGTGAATGAAGAAATGTCTAAACTAAAGATGTTGTTGATTCAGGGACATTGTCATCCGACGATCATGAAAGCATTGGCAGAACAGGCTGAAAAGCTTACTCTCAGTTCTAGAGCCTTCCATAATGATGTGTTTCCAGTATTCGCAGAGCGTTTGACCAGCATGCTCGGTTATGACATGGCACTTCCTATGAATACGGGTGCTGAAGGTGTTGAAACGGCTTTGAAGTTGGCGAGGAAATGGGGCTATCTTAAGAAAAATATTCCAAGAGATGAGGTAATTTATATGTGTTTCAAATAATATTTGAGAAACTGTAGAGTTTTGTCGGATTTTTTTTTTCTTAAGCATAAAAGGGAGATTGCTTCTTTTCAATTTTATACAATCCGGAAATTTGATAAAATGAGAACGTAAATCCTTTATAAGCAAGATTGACATCACAGATTGATGATGGGTAGTTTATTACTGAAGTTAAATAGTGTTCTACTCTTCGTCTTGCTCTTGTATTGCCATAGGATACAATAGTGAAGTGATTATTTTTTTTGTCTAATTACATTTTAATACACGCATCAAAATTTTACTTCCGAAGTTGATTAGATGACAAATGGGGCGTTTATTTCAGTCTTGGATTGAATGTTGACCTTGTGTTTCTAAGATGTGTTTTATTTTTGGTTATCGTAGGCTATAATTGTTTCATGCTGTGGTTGCTTTCATGGTCGTACATTAGCTGTTATTTCTATGAGCTGTGATAGCGAGGCAACCAATGGTTTTTGGCCCTTGTTGCCTGGCCATCTCAAAGTTGATTTCGGTGATATTGCGGCACTCGAGAAAATCTTTAAAGGTATGCAAAAATCTTATAACAAGCAATATCCGATTACAAAAAAAAAAATCAATATCTGGCCTTTTAGATTTACAGTTCCGTATTTGTTAATCCAGATTTTTTTTTTAAATTGTTGTTTATATGAACTAAAATCCTTGTTAATTTTGGTTACCAGAAAATGGGGATCGAATTGCTGGTTTTCTGTTCGAGCCTATTCAAGGGGAGGCTGGGGTATGCATCTTTCCGAATTGAACTGATTGCTTTTTAATTTTTATGTATTATTTAAACTTGAAATTTATAATTATGTAAACGACGAGTTGGGGAATAGCTATATCGATATATTTCTGATTGTTTATTCCTAGTGATATTACATCTCTCAAATTAATTTTGAGGTTTAATGATTCTTTTTTTGTTCTTCTAGGTTGTTATTCCCCCAGATGGTTATTTACAGGCTGTCAGAGATCTTTGCTCAAAGTACAACATTCTAATGATTGCCGACGAAATACAGAGTGGTTTAGCGCGTTCCGGAAGAATTCTTGCTTGTGATTGGGAAAATGTCCGCCCCGATGTTGTAGTAAGGATTCTTAAACTTTGTATATAAACTCAAAATTCGCATCTTCATTCTGCCTTTGTTTGGATACCTGATTCCTTATCTATTAAATCGGATAATATTGTTGAGTTGTTCATTTTCTAAATATCGACTGTATAAATTATAATCAACGATAATTAGGGTAAAACCTTTAATTAAATTCGGAATATCAAATCTCCGATTTTTTTTGTCTTTTTAAGATATTAGGAAAAGCATTGGGTGGTGGAGTTTTGCCAGTGAGTGCAGTTCTTGCTGACAAAGATGTTATGCTCTGCATACAGCCTGGAGAGCATGGAAGGTTCGTATTTTCGGTTAATACCATATATATACACACACACACACACACACACACACACACACACACACACACACACACATATAATTCCCATTCCTAACTTGCTACTACGGCCTTAAATATTTATGCAGCACATTTGGAGGGAACCCTTTGGCTAGTGCAGTTGCCATTGCATCACTAGATGTGATAAGAGACGAGAGGCTGGCTGAGAGGTATCGATTAACTATCATAACTTATTCTTTTTTTTAAAGAATATCTCACATCTAAAAAACAGCCGTTTATTTTTTTTGAAATATATAATTTTTTTTCTTTGATAGATCCGATCAACTGGGACAACAGCTTCGACAACAGCTTGTGGAAGTTCAGCAGAAATTTCCCAACCTTATAAAAGAAGTACGAGGTAAAGGTTTGTTCAACGCTGTGGAGCTTAATAGCAAAGCCTTATTCCCAGTCACAGCTTATGATATCTGCCTTAAGCTGAAAGAGAGAGGAATTCTCGCAAAACCGACTCACGATTCTATTATTCGCTTAACTCCTCCACTTTCGATAAGGTACGACGAAATTAAATCAAAACCTAAACCAAAACCAAAACCCGTCTATAATGATACATTGTAACGTATAATTAATTAATTATAAAGACTATTTTTTTTTTCGACACGGTTTTCTCAGTGCTGACGAGCTCCGAGAAGGTTCGAAAGCCCTAATGGATGTTTTCGAAGTTGATATTTCGAAGATGAAGAAAGAGAAGCCAGATAATACTCACTCTCACGCAGTGTCTAATGCGTGTGATCGATGTGGTCGCAACTTGTATGCGTCTTCGTAAACATTCTTCAGTTTAAGGAGACAAAGGTGGGGACATAATTATAATTATAATAATAAATTAATATTAATAGTAATAAAAAAAGGGCATCTTCCCTTTCCTAGTTGGTTTTATTTAAGGACCTTAGCTGGAATTTTTATTAATTGTGGGGGTCTTTGCTTTTATTATATGAATCATGAGCACCAAATTCTGAATATTGAATGACTGGTTTTACCATCAAGATATTTTTTTTATGGATTAAATTTTCAAGATTTAAAATATTCACAATATTGTGGTTGAATGTGACATGAAATAATCTGTCTTTTTTTTATTATTTTAAATCATTTATGGCAATGCGTGGGTGGCCATATTGTGTGTGTGGTTAAGAGTATATACTATAGTTTGATGACATTGAGCATGGGCCACAAAATGTAATTTAAGCCAATTCTTGATTTCATCACGTTACACAAGTCCAATATTTGTTCGTCCCATACCCCACCCCATACCAATTTTTCTTTTTTTCCCTCTTATATTTATATACAAATGTTTTATTTTATATAAATATTCTTATAAAGAGAATTGAACTTTATCTTTGCATGAAATGAACGATCTATGAGATACTACATGAAAAACACCCGCCGATTTTGCACCATACTGTACAAATAACTACGTACCATTAAGCACACATACATATTGGTATATGTTATTATGTATAGATCAATGGTGCATAATTACCCCTTGTAATTCATCAGGTGTAACATCTATAAATCGAAAATTTATTATAAATTTCTTGAGAAGAATGATTATATATGTACCATCTATCAAAGTGGGGATTGCATAAAATCAAGTTGAGGGGGGTTGAAAGGGACATATTATTGTCTCCTTTGTGATGGTCTCATTCTTTATGTTATGACTTGTGAATTCCAATAGTCTCTTTCAATATTTCTGAGAATAAACAAAATGGATCTCTGATTTTGGTCTTAACCCTAACATTTATATATATGGACCAAATACATGATTATTCCCCGACCTAAATTAGGACCAATATTGAAAATGAAATATATATATATATATATATATATATATATATATATATATATATATATGAAAGGGCTTTCTCGTCTTTTATTATAATATGTGAAGAATTGTGAAGGTATTTTTGTATTAAAAAAAAAGTTCGAGAAACATTTTAATATATCTCATGAAATTTTATCGATTTCTCGTATTCATATTTTAATATGATCGATCATTTATCTAACAAATGATAGAAGATCTTTATTTGCCAAAAAAATAAAAAAATAATAAATACTAAAAATCATCATGTAGCAATTTTTATATACAGATGAGAAACATTTTTCCATGCAATGTTTGATTCTATTTTACATTTTCAGTACGGATTGCACGGCATCGTATGCTTTATGCTCCATCAACCTCTACTTGAAAACTGTGATTTTTTTGGCTTTTTCTAAAGAATTGAAATATATATAATATATACATATATAAATTAATAAAATGGTAAAAAAAGAAAATATTATAACAAAAAAAAAGGGTGTAAAAATAAAACATGAAGACATGGAGTAACGTGCGGGTTCTATATATGTTAATTAAAAAAGAATATAATCCTAGATCTAAGGCTTTGCACAATTGCACATGAAAATTGATACCTACAAAAGGATACATTGCTATTATTGCACACAACTTTCGAATCTCATGATCTACTCAAATCTTCTTATTAACTTTTAATATTAATTCTCATCCAATCAAACAAAATAAATAACTACTTATGTGGTGGTAGTTAATATATTTACATAAATTACTCATTTCCCGCGTTTGGATGTTGTTTTCCTCCAATAAGAATTGATGGTTCACTAATCAAATATTTGGATCGAGCGCCCGAATGCTCAACTCGACTCTCGCTGATATGCTTTTCTCCCTCAGATGCTGTGACGAGGAAATGAAATGCTTCCTAAATGGGTTACCTTCTTTAGGCCGAGTGACCGAGTCTGTTGACGGATTTTACTGGGCTGGATCTCTCGATAAATAAACTTTTTTTTTACAGAGTCATCTACTACCTGAATCAACAGTAGAATTGAATTTATATTTTATTTAGAATCATTTGAGATATTTTACAAATCATCTCAAAAAATCAAGCTATATAAAATTAATATATTGATTGGACTTGGTTGAAGTGTTATTATATTCAATAAACTATACCTAATAGTGTACACTTTAATTTTTTTTCTTCTAAAGAAACCATGTGATGTGATTCAATATAATTGAATCTTCATAATTTTCTTCCAAATTTGAGACTTATAAATTTAATAGCCATCATGCTAACATGTCTATAAGCCCCCCATAACTCAAAACATGTGTAGTGTGTGTACGTGGGGTGGGTGCGTACGTGCGATTATCTGAATTTAATGGTTGATTATCTATTACTTATTTATTTTAAATTTTAAATTTTAATTCGAAGCAACTTTGTAAGTCAAGAAAAAAAAATAAAAAATAATCACGACAACTTGTAATGCATCATCAAGATAATAATGCAGTTCAATGCAATATATAATACAAGGAATGATCTGTCCAAAAATTAAATTATGTATTTCAGTTAATCATATGAGAAAGTACAATAATTCAAAAAATAGATGAAACTATTTAATTTTATGGATGAAATTAAAATAATATATATTACATGATACATAATCATATATTTAATGTGACACCGGAACTATTTTTAATTTTAATTTAATTAGTTGAAGCATCAGCCATTCAGCCTAACATTTTACTCCATTTTAAGACAAAAAATCTTAGCACACCTAGAAATTAGGAAAATCAAAATCCTTAATAATGATTACTTAGTTAATAATACACCCTAAAACACACAAGAGTAAAACTTAAGCAAATGGAATCTCTTGTTGGTACCTACTTTTGCTGTCAAAATAATATTCCCTTATTTGACTTCATTACTTATTATTATTGCTGTTTAAATTCCTCTCACATTAAAAATAATAATTTACCATTTAGCCCCTCCAACCACAGCATTGAATAGTATATAATTGCCTTGTGTATTTGTTATATTAATGGTGTCATTAAATCTAGTAAATAGTGTCATTAAACACCACCTAAAAACGGGGGTATCGGACGGTAAGGTACGGTGTCGTTTTGCCCCACGCACATCCTGCCTAGAGAGAGAAAGGAGAGAGAGAGAGGAGAGAGAGAAACACGCACTAGACAACACATACAAATCGTGTATGGCATCTCCTCCACCACCACCATTTTCTTCGAATGGTCTCTTTCTTCACGGATTCCCCCAACTCTCCATACCCTAAAATCACTCACAGATAAAACCTATTAAGCTCAACAGCTAAGAATCGAATCGCTCTCCCACAATTATTTTTGCGTTCTCATCTCCATACTTTTTCTAATTCTATTTCTTCTCCTTAGATCTTTGTTTGCAGAACCCTAATCACTATTTCCCACCGAAATCAGCGGTTTCGCGATTGAATTACCTGCAGAGAATTGTAAATTGTTGCTGGAAATGAGTTCGATTAGGGCAGATCTGGGCAGAAAAATCCACCCGGAGCCAATCGACCACTTCGACCGGCTGCCGGACTCCCTCATCCTCTTGATCTTCAATCAAATCGGCGATGTCAAGGCCTTAGGCAGATGCTGCGTCGTTTCGAAGAGATTCCACTCGCTCGTTCCCCAAGTCGACAACGTCATAGTCCGGGTCGACTGCGTCATCTCCGACGACGACCCCTCCGCCACCTCTTCTTCATCCTCGGCCACTTCCGCCGCCTCCGACAAGTTGCGCCACCCTATCTCCTCCCTCTTCCGGTTCGTCTTCTCCGGATTATTCAAACCCTTGCAATCGCTCTCTCAGCTCATCGTTCCATCAACCCGTCGCCTGCCTCTATCTGAGGATTTCGATGGTGAAACTGAGCAGAATACCGTCACCCACCACTCACCCACTCAAGTATTGAAGAATTTTAACGAAATCAAGCTCCTCAGAATAGAACTTCCCAGTGGAGAGCTAGGGATTGATGACGGTGTTTTGCTCAAGTGGAAGGCTGATTTCGGCTCTACCCTTGATTATTGTGTTATTCTCGGAGCATCCAGTGTCGTCCAGAACTTGAACAGTAACTTCAGTTCTTCAGGCACTTGTCAAAATATCGATAATGTCGGTAATAATAACGGAGTTGAGAATGATAATGGCAGCATACCAGAGTCCTTTTACACGAATGGAGGCTTGAAGTTGCGAGTTGTGTGGACTATTAGCTCACTCATTGCAGCCTCAGCTAGGCATTATCTGCTACAGCCTATAATAGCAGAGCATAAGACGCTTGAGAGCTTGGTATTGACGGATTCAGATGGGCAAGGGGTGTTGTCTATGAATAAGGACCAATTGGAGGAGCTGAGAGTGAAGCCTTTATCTGCGTCATCGGCATCTAAAAGGACTCTCGTTCCTGCTCTGAACATGCGGTTATGGTATGCGCCGCATCTTGAGTTGCCCAATGGGTTGGTGTTGAAGGGGGCAACTTTGGTTGCAATCAGGCCCAGTGAGCAGCCGAAGAAGGAGGTTGTGGGTTCGGAAGGGAATTGGGTTGCATCCGCATTTGAGGAGCCATTCAGGACTGCTGCTAGGATGTTGGTGAAGAGGAGAACATATTGTCTGGAAATGAACTCTTTCTGAGATGGGGTTTGTCCAGGGATGAACGGTTGCATGTTTGAGGTATTCTTGATTTTGCTGCAAATTCCAAAAATATCTGATTGGGTTTGTGATCTGTGTTTATATGTAAGAATTTATTTTGGTAGATGACGGAAAACAAACTGAAGTAGTCTCGGGGATGGCATGAAACCTCTATAGTTGTTTTCTTCAGAGTGCCTGATTCATCTATGAAAAAAAGGATTTGATGCATTCATAAGTTTGTTAAATGTAGTCATATTTGTTGCTTCATTTGCAATGTTTCAATAGTTTGCCATCTCTTAGATATTAGTGTACCATGTTTGAGTGTTGGTGAATTGATATATGTAAATGCGTGCCTGAAATTGATAGAGCGATTTTCTTGGTGATTAAGTTCCTTTCTACTAATAAGGCACAGTTTCGACTTAAAATGTTGTTCTGCATCCCAAATCACTCGTACAATGCTTTTGTGTGTAATCTAGCCTGTAATTGCATAATCTATCTTTTGTCTTCTGGGTAGTTCTTTACACAAATGTCTGTAAATATATCCTGATTTTGTAACCGCTGAAGATATCTCTTGCAGTTTACACATTTGCTGTTATTTTGTTGATTCCTGAACAAGCGTTTCTTCTCACTTAATATGCTTATAGTTGAACTACCACATGGTTGATCTGTGCGCTTACTTGGTGGATTGAAATTCGTTTGGTTCTGATGCTCCATTATCTAGGTGGCATAATGTGAAATAATGCTTCTGATTATAATAATCTCGAACCAATATGAAATGCATCGAATGGAATTCAATAATCTCATGGGCCTTTACTTAGCATGATTCTCGATTAAGCTTCACTGAAAATTTATTCAATATGTTGCATCTCTGAGCTGCTACGCCTGACTTTTCCCCCTAACAACTTACCTTTTCTAATTCCGTAAAACAGAGATGCTAGCGCGTAAACACTGACTGTCATCTTGGTGTCTTTTTTCTTATTGGGTGTTTAAGAAGGGATGTTTTTCTCCATTTTGTGCTAGTCTTTGACACAACAGTATTCAACCGTATCTACAACTGTAGTATTGGCATTCCTAGTAATCTTTATTAATAATTCTAATTCTTTTCACTGCAATATTGGAATTCTGTGCAACTTTCTTCAATTGTTTTCTCCTAATTGATTAACAATTCTAATTACTCTCATTGATACGAATGGATCTTCCAGGAAAGTCCACCTTCTCAAGAACAGCCTAAAATAATCTGGAGAAGCGCAGAGAATACACAAGTTTTTTGGTGAGAAAGCAAGCTACGAGTGCGTGTCTGCACAAGGTTATGTCCCTTCGAGTTATGACTGCAAAAATTTGTCTGCATTCTGCCTTGATTTTGAACTCATGCATATGAAACTGGATTATATTGTAAGAAAATTATGATCCTATGTCTTTTTCAGTCATCTGCCTATGTTAGTTTTCTATCTGTGAATATTGTAGGTATATGAGGATTCTATGCTTGTGTCCTCTTATGGAAAATGTACCGAGAATCTTTGCATTAGCTGATTTACTGCCGTAATAAATGTGATCTTCATCTTGTATTTGGTGCCACAATCATTTGTGTGATTTCTTACATTGGCAGAAAGTAGGGGGTTTTGTTCCTGTTTTAGAGCATGTTTTATAGGATAAAATTAGGTCACATCAAAATTAGGGGATGGGGCCTTCATTTTTTTGCAAATGTACAGAAATGTGTACAAGTGCAGTTATGGCTACATATAATTAATAGCAATTTGAAATTGTGGACAACATAGATAGATGAATTCATTATAAATTTAGACAAGAATAAGAATAAATGGGGGATGACCCACCTGATTTGCTTTGGAGAAAAATAGTCTCAACTTGTGTCTTCTGGTTTCTGTCTTGAGTAGTTGGATGGATGTAGTAATAACTGATGATGTTTGCTTTTTATTTATTTAACTCCATTAATGCATGTATTGGGTCGATTGATGATATGCTTCCCCCCAGACCAAGAAAAAAAAGGTGGTCAGATTTTCATCTCCAGCCTTGGCAACTAACTGAGTCTTTTTATTTTTTTTATTTATTATTGTTGTTGTTCAGGTAATATCATCATTTTTTATTTTAATTTTTAATTTTTAACTTTTTGTTTAGCATGTCCAAAAAAAAAAAAAGAATTAAGAAATATAAGAAGTTGGCTTTATTCAACTAACAGCCATTTTCTAGCAGCACGAAAAAAACTCTCTGGAACTGAGCAATTATCAACAAAGCTGTCTCCAGCTACTAATGTCCATTATTGACAGTCTTTCTTATTATTTTCGTCAATTATTTATTGTCTGCTTTCATCAATTATTATTTCTGCCTGTTCCACCTTTACTATTATTGTCTTTTAACACCATAATGTTCTTCCTTTAAGTGCTGTTTGGTCCCATAGGTAAAGATTAAAGAGACAAACTACAAAATTTCAGAGAAATGACCCAAAAAAAAAAAACCAAAAAACAAACAAGAGAAAATAAATGTGTGGGGATGAAGCGTCGGAAATTATTACACGAGAGAGAATTGAAAAATGACCTTCATACACAATTATATGAACAGTTCCGTAAACGCAGAAACAGTCAAAAAAAATTCCAAACGGAATGAAAGGAAAAAAAAAGGAGGTTTATAATATGCCATCAGCAAAATCACAGTGCTGAATAACATTAATAACTCAGAATCAACAACAGCAAATTCAGAGGCATAAACAACAAATATAAGCAGCCAAGGCTGTGGTGCATGTAAGCAATTTTTTGCTCAGAAACCGACACCGTACTTACGTACCTGCACAAAAGAAACATGAGTTTTTAATTCTACCGATAAGAAAATTATACGACTTAACATTATCAACACTTACTGGTATCCCATGTTACAACATTTATCTCACATAATATTCTCACAAACATTTGTTGAGGTGTGGTGATAGTAAAAGGTATTTGGAATATGGAACGACCCAAAACCCGAGTACTAGGTTGGATAGAAGCCCACACATACATTAGGCCCGGCCCGGCTTTGGTTCCAAAGACAGGTTGTATAAATGATGCAGCAGATTGTGGGGAATTGGAAAAAAAAAACAAGAAGAAAATCTAGATTATAGATTTACTTTGAGTAATCTCTAGTAATTAACGACATTATTCGTTCACGTAGATCAACAGTTGATTCATAAGAATACTCAAAATCTTGTAGATTCACTCTTTGATTCACTCTAAATTGCACCTAGCTCGCATTACAAAAACTATAGTAACCATGTATGCAACTCTAATAAACACACACATTAATACAAAGTTAATACACAATCACACACATTAATACTAAGTAACCATATAAACTAATCGCACATTTGAACCCAAATCATCTAATTAGCAAGACCAATGCAGCTCAAGGAAATTCAAAATGCATACAGCAGATATTAAACTTCAAAATGAAAGAGTTCATCAAACACACTTCGTCGACGGTGAAATCGAAAATTGGCAGACACCACCAAGACAAATTAAATTTCAGATACCACAACCCCAAAACCCTAGACTTTTCTAATGCCAATTGCCTAGTTCTTTCTTATACAAAAATACAATTAAGAATATAGGTAAAAATACGTACGGATTCATTCATTTCAAAATTTCTTTTTGACCAAAAGAAAAGATGCATGGGGGCAGGCAAACCTATATATATATATATATATATATATATATATATATATATATATATATATATTTATGAAATGGTTGTGTTACTATCTTAATTAATGAAATGACTAGCTATTTTAGCTATATTTGGTATTAAAATGACAAAAACATTTTAGTTAACTTCAAAAAAAAAAAAAAACCAAAGGATCAATAATTTTAATTATAATTTCTTTCAATTCAAAAATCTATACAAATAAAAAAAATCAGTAATAAAATTAATATAATCACACCAATTATTCTAAGTCTCAGTTATACCATGGCTATAAGAATATTTAAATGCTTGATTACTTTTTTTAATATTCAACTAAAAATAATTAGCTTAAAAACTCAGGAAAAAAGCAAATGATTTATTCCTTGGTAATTTTCGGCTTTTGAGATCCTACATCGGATGAAATACACCGGATAGATCTTTACCATTCATATACACACAAACACACATACACCTACATTGGTGTGTGTAGATTAACGGTAAAAAATCATCCTATGTAAGCTTCACCGGGTGTAGGATAGATAAAACCGTAATTTTCTTAGTTTAGGGGATACCCTAAATCACAGGTAAAACTTAAAAACCCTAAGTAGTGGTGGGTAAGAGGTATTAATTAAAATAAGATAAAATCGACAGTGCGCCGATTGGACTGACAAGTGTTGAGCTCTCGCCAGAGTTTGTGTCACGGACCAATAGTTGGGCAGCCACAATAAAAGGAGACACAAATATTTGTGTAATAAAATATTAAGAGAAAAGATCCTCTGCATCCTACACCTAACCTAAACTCTCATGGCTTTGCGCCACCACCAGATTGCACCTTTCACTACCAGAGCAACACCTGTCTCCGCCGTATATGTTACAAAGAAGGGGAACCAAACAAAGAGACAACCACCCGATCCTAATTTGCAGGTATTTATGCCACTTTCATTAAAAGACAATACAATGAGGCGAGAGTAGCATATAAATATATACATATATATAATTTTTATATATATATAAATATTTCTTCCCCAATGGTCATGCCTTTTTGTGAAATCAAGAAAATCGAAAAAAACACGTCAAATCAGAAAAGACGCAACAAAAATCAAATATTCAAACCTACGTGAAAAGAATTAAATCGAATCGAAACAAGCACAAATATAATGCAAATGCAGATTAATTAATATAAGTTTGAGAAAATTTACCTGGAATGAACGACGACGACGACGACTCCTCAGTTCTTGCCTTTCCCTTTCTGGCCGGAATGCCTGCCGTTGTTTGCATGAGCATCGCCGTAGCAGAGCTGCAAGCGGCCGGCGGCGTCGTACCCAGAGAGGAACTGGTGGTTGTCCACAGGTGCGGAGGTGGATACGAAGAAGCTTGGTGGAGAACCGTCGGAAAACCTCTGGAGGTGAGGCAGCATTGACGGCGAGGAAGAATTGGACTGAAGGGTCCCCCGGTTGAAACCAGCAAGGCCGGATGAGTTTGCAGAAGAAGAGATGGTGAAGTTCAAGTTGTAATCGCCGCCGCCGCCGCCACTGCTACTGTTGTTCCCTCCGGCAGCAGCATTTACATCTGGGGCTAAGTGATCTGGTACGAAAGAGAAGTGGTGGAGCTCCGGTTGGTGGTCTCCGGCAACACTGAACATTTGAGAAGCCACCGATGTGAATGGATTTGCTGCCAAATGCATTTGCCCCGAACGAGTTCCCGGCGGACCTAAAAGCCCGGTGTTGAAATAATCCATCGGAGTAGATGACCATTGCTGCCTCGGAGATTTTAGGAAGAAATTGGACTCGTTCGTGTTAGGGTTTTGATGAACTCCGCCGCCGCCGCCGTTAGTGCTGCTATTAATCCCTCCGCTCAAGAGCTCAGTAAAAGAAGTTGTCTGAGAAATAGGGTTATTCAGAGAAGAAACATGGGGAGATTCGTTGTCTTTTTCCTTCTCCTTTTCCGCCACTCTTTCCTTCGCTCGCTCTCGGGCTTTAATCCTGCTTTCAGATCTAGAGAGAGAAAGGCCTGAACCCTTACTGTTTTCAGAATTGCTGCTACAGGCGGAGGATTTCGTCAGCTGATGATGGTGGGAGTAATTGGGATCTCCACCAACAGCACCGCCGTCCATATCCACTTCGGCCGAGTCGAGCCCGAGTTGATCACTTCCGGCCGTGCTCGACCGCTTCTCGCCGCTCAGCTGCTTGGGGGTGTCGGGGAAAGGAGAGGTCATCGGAGGAAGCTCCGAAATAGAGGTGGCCGCCGCCTTCAACAGCCACTCCACCGCCTTGCTCGGCTGATCGTAACCCAGACGGTCCTGTAAATCGTAGAATTGAATAGCGGTGTTGACGGAGAGCCTCACCCGCCGGTCCCTAAGCCCCTTCGATGTCAGAACTTTGCTGTGCCTGTCTTTCCCACCGGATGCTCGCGAAACCCTAACAATTCGCGACGAAGGCCAGCCGTAAAACCTACCCACACCACCACCGAGATCAACGCCTCCGACGCGTACGACGCCGCCGGCACCCCGATTGTTCTCTCCTTCTTCTTCTTCGTCGGGGTACTGCTCGTCCATTTTGAGAGCGTGGCCTATTTTCGTTGAGTCCGGTCTCCGATTACCATTGCTGATTTTAGGGTACTTACGTGGGATCTCATCTACCTCCATACCACCGGTTTCATGCCTTTCCTGAATCTCCGTTCCGCTCCTCCGCTGCTCTATTTGTGTACGCTGAGAGAGAATGAAAGTGGTAAATTGAGAAATTGTGAAATTAGGGTTTCAGGCTGAGGAGAGAGAAAACAGGTGGTGGGGGTTCTGTATGCCTGTGGTGCAGATGATGAGTAGTGGGTGTGGGGAAGACTGTACCGTCCTTTGCATTGATGACGATTACACAGACTACTTTGGCTTTTCTAGTGATATATACATACAATATATAGATACATATATATATGTAAAGAGAGAGAAAGTTTAGAGAGAGAAAACAGGTTTTGGGGCTTCCTTGGTTTGAAGCTTTTTTTGCAGCAGTGCTTTCAAAAGCAAAAACCAAAGCCTGTGGTGTACTTACTTGCTCAGACCTCTCTTACCTCAGTTCTGCAACCCAAATAATAATTAAAATTAAAATTAAATAAACAGTCAAATATATAACAACCACGTATTTACCAATAATCCAACCCCCAAAAAATGCAAAATAAAAGAGAGAAAAATAAAAGGAGAAACAGAATCAGATGCTGAGAAAGAAGAAAAAGCTTTACGCTGCTTTTAACTTCATTTTTTTTTATTTCTTTCTGAAAATACAAATTACTTGAGAACGAAGTACGTGATGGTTGAATTTCAATGTCTGGTTTTATTTGCTTAAAAGTCAATATATGTAATGTAACAGCAAATAACAAACTAAACCATGATTTATGTTGGTTAAGATTTGGATTACTTTTTCAGACTGGGATGAAAGAGACAGGTACACAAAGAGAGAGAGAGAGAGAGAGAGAGAGAGAGAGAGAGAGAGAGAGAGAGAGAGAGAGAGAGAGAGAGGACGGCCTAAGTAATTAAAGCTTGCTACCCTAGAAATTGCAGACATAATTGCCATCTGCTTAATAACACCAAGCATTAGTAAGTAACAATAGTGGTAGATTAAGGAAAAAAAATTAACATATACATATATTTTTTCTTTTTATCAATGATAATATTAGTAGTAATATTAATTAGTATATGTGAAATTAAACGAAACAATCGACGAAAAACGAATACAAATCAACAATTGTTGGATTGATCTCCGAATAAATTAACTAGCTAGATTGCAATGAATTAAACAGTATTTTCCCCAAGTTTAATTTGCAGTAGTTGCAAAGCTGAGTTTCAGCACATCTGGAAGAAAATTATTTACCAAAATAAAAAGGAATATAATTAATTAATTAATTACCTTAAAGATCATGTGATGGCTAAAATTGATAAGGGGAAATGAGGTATATATAGGAGGCGGGTAGATGACCCGACTTTGAAGTTTGTAAACGGGTTAACCCGAAATTCCAGTGGACTTGCTCCCTTATCTCCCAACTTTCCAAACTCCAAAGCCCTGCAAAAATGCTATGAAACAAATGCTTTTCTATGTCACAATTTCAGATGAACACTTAGTAAAAATATATAAATTGTTGGATAATAATTATATAAATAAATAAAAATTAGCTTTTAACTAAGGTAATATGGAAAATAATGGTACGACTGATCCGGATCGATTCAAACTGGCTGGCCCAATAAAAGCCCAAAAAAGAAGGCAACCTCGCAAGGGCGGTTGCCATATATCGGGAAACCTCCAAAAGGATTACATGCAAACGAGTTAAGAAACGGTTAGCTTCCTTTGACGAGATGATGGTTGGCTACATAATTAAACGAGACGAGGGATAGCTTGTAATTAAACGAGAGAATTCTTGTTAAAGAAAATTATTGACTTTGTTGTCGCAGTGCTGAGTCCGGCCCAAGTCCAGATCTTTTCTCTCTTTGATTTTGTTAAAGCTCAAAAGCCTAATCCAAAAAACCGATTTAACTTGATCAATGACTTATGTCCAAATTAAATCACCTAGGTCCAATGTCCAAGTGTGACTTAGGTCCAAATCAAATCACATTTCTAAAATCAGGAGCTAAATTAATTATAGAGAATTTTGTTGAACAATGGTTAACCTAAGTTGAAAAATAGCTAGAGTACAAACTCTACAATTATTAACTTCTCAATATCTGTTGAAATTGTTATTTGCAATGTTTGGTATAACATGTGAGGCATGGTACTCATATTATTATCCCTAATGTTGATATAATCAAGATTTCAATTCATACAGAAACAACTATATATATAGTTTAGCAGATTAATATTAAAGTCACGTGTTACTTGTCATAATATATCATTAGAAGTAATCTGCTGGATCAGACTACAGGATCTCCATTAATGAATATTTAACACTAATTATTCTTCTTGTTCATCTACAAATCGGGTCGCCCATATTTGATCGGGTCGGCCTATTAAAAAAAATTAATGATTCGGCCCATAAAGAAATGAGAAGTGGGCATTTAGTATATAAAATAATTAAGTTCCCCAAAGTGGAGTAGAAAGTAAAAGTATAATTGACAAGTTTGCTCACTCATTCTCCCACACAAAGCTACTTAATTAATTTTCTTTTCAATTCATAAATCCTACAAAAAGGGCTTTTAAGGATAGTTAATTATAGTTTAATGTGATAGTTAAATAAATTAAGATTGTCCGTACAAGTAAAATAATATTATTTCCATTATTGGGCCACTAAGCAGCAACTTGAGTTAGGACACATTATTGGTCTTTTTATTTTATATTTATAATCAATAAAAGTTAGTGGTATAATTCTTTATTTTATTGGATAAAACAGCGAATTTATAATAATGAAAAATTATATGATAGTACATAATTTCTTAAAATTTGCATATAAGTCCACGCGCACCCCACCTGAGGAGGGTGGCGGAATAAATTTGCACCAGACATTAAAATCTTTGCAGCAGCTGAACGGAACTATTGCTTTCACCCTAATTAATAATTAAAATTGGACCACATTATTAATTTTTTGTCTCCAATTTATAAATCCATAATAAATAAATCCTAAACGGGCAGGCACGATATATTACAAAGTGGATCGCATATATAATAATATAATTTAATAAACAAAAAAAAAAATGAAAAATGGGTGTGTTGTACTATGATTCTTATCCAAATCATGTTATTGTCCCCCAGCACAACATACTGAAAAACAATATACAAAAAAATAAATTAAATTAAATTTATTTAAAAACGATTGTGATATATTTAGCACCAACTTAGTTAAGGTGTGTTCGCGCAACTCTAGGCTGAGTCAACTTGCCGGTTAAAATGAAGCCAACTATTAATTTCACATATTATATTACTACATTCTATAATTTATTACTACTATATTTATCTATTTTGTTCCAGAAAAATAATTGTATATTATAATTGTTGGAGTTTTTATAATTTTCAATAATTAATATTGAGGAATATTAATTAAATTATGTAATGATTAATTTCATTTATTTACTTGATTATAATCATGAAGTAAAGTGAATGGAAATTGTCTTGAGTAAATGGTTAAAGTTCAAAAGATGTGCGCTCGATGTTATCGAATGATAGGACTAGTTTGAGTTTATGCGTCCACAAATATTATTTTTGGGGACATTTAGTAGTTAGTCAAATTATTTGACCCAAAATCTAAATAATAAAATATAAGGCCCAAACCAAATTAATTAATTAATTGGTCAATGACCAATTAATTTTCCTACGCTTGAACTCCATGAAAGAAACAGACACAACTTTCTGTTTCTTCTTTTAACCATTGCAACCCACTGTGAATGGATCTCTACCACCTATAAATAAAGGCAGAATCTGGTCAATTTTGTACGAAATTTAATCGGCAATTACGAGATAGTTCTTCGTACTCTTCTTTCCTTCGTCAAAGTTTCATTCGTTGTTCAAGTTCGCCGTGGGTCGAATATTCGTGAAAATATTTGACAACCGATTGTTGTATCTTGGGAGACTACCGGGAAGAGACTGCGCACCGTTGACAACCCGAAAATAGTCTTAAGGGAATAGCTTTGGCAAGCCTCGATCGTTCTTTGTGTTTTTCACAATTTCTCTTTTCGACAAACAATTAAGTATTTTCGTTTAAGCATATTGTTATTAATTATACCAACAATAAATAATTAAAAAAAAAAAAGGGGATGATGGGAAAAAAGCTGTTAAAAAAGCATTGATGTAGAGAGTACAGCTTTTCAAGAGGGCAGCCATGTTGGCTGTGTGCCTCTAAAAGGTCTCAAATGCCACGTGTACATTTTTCTGCTTTATTATGAATATTTATAATACGTTAAACATGTAGTTAAATATTTTACATACTTTAAAAATAGTTAATAGAGGAAAAATATTCAAAATGTGACCCTTTGCATATAGAGCGGGTCAGGGGAGCAAAATGAAAGAGATATTTTACTTCTTTTATTATTATTTAAAAAATATATATATATAAATTATAAGTTAAATAAAGTGGGAAATAGAGAAAAAGAAAAGGGGGCATGGGCACGTGTCCGTGTCTGAAAAGGACAGCGAGCTTCAAGGCATTGGGAGCTGACTTCTCGATGACCTTACACTGCACGTGTCGCGGTCTTCGTGTACTCTCTCCATTATTAATAATTACATTACTGCCCCTTACTTCTTTTTTATCTTTCTACATTACCACCCCTCCTTTTAACCCCCTTATCCTTTGCCCCCTTTACTCTTTTGGACTATTTTGTTAAAAAAAAAAGAGGTACTATGAAATTATGAATTATTGACTTTATTAAATAGGTTTTGATTGACCAACATTCATTAAAACTGGTAACTGATTAATTTATCATGCCATGTAACTAATTTTTATTTCCATTTAATGGGATTATTAAATTATGTTGTTTGGTACAAAATTATTTTGTTATATTTTTGCTGCATCTCAATTAATATTCCAGTTGTCTACAATTATTTATTTCCCCGGAGTTTAAATAAATAAGGAAGGCCAAAATGCATACTTTTGAACGTGTTTTCTAGTTTGCCTGATTCATAATTGCGATGGTCCCTTTATTTCATTAATTTCCTCTAGACAATAAAAACAGATAAAAAATAGGATGTGTCTAGGGCTTAAAATAAAATCGAGCCACTCGAAATTCGATTCAAAATCGCTTGTTCGAGGAACTTCATTTGAGCTCGATTTGCTAACATAATGAATCAAACTTGATCACATATTTTAGTTTGATAAATTAAAAAGCTCGACTCGAGTTCGATTATTAAAATAATTAATAAGATATTAAATTTCAGTGAAATATACAGTTTTTTTTATAATTATGTTGCAAACACCATCCTAATTCAACAAAACAACTTTTGATTTGTTAAGCCCATATTAAAACTTGGGCCGTAACCCGGCCCGAAGCAACATGGTTTAGTTAACATCAGTATTTTTTTTTTGAATTTATTTATTTTGTAAGCCCATATTAATTTAGGTAATCAAGCCCAGACGAGTTCGAACCAGTGTTAGCTCTCACATCTCACCCAAAACCCCCGTCGTCCGGCAAACCACCTCCGCCGCCATCATTCAGCCACCTTCGCCGCCACCCTCACCGGACACAGACTTCGTATGTACACTTTACCCGCACCTGTTTATTATGTAATTAAATGTACATAATTTGGGTGATTATAGACGGTGACCTATATTTTTGTGCATTTAATTGAAATTAGCAGGAAAGCTGAATCGAGTTTTCATTTCAGTTCTCCTGATTATTGTTGAGAATGGCTGCTTCAAATTCTTCTAAATTGTTTCGTGGTATGTAATCTTCCTTCACTCTTTTTCGAATTGATCAATTTCCTTTTTCCCCTTCTGTTTTTCTCTATCAATTTTTACATTTCTCCGAGAAAAAATGGACTCTTTTTCGATCTGTGTTCGTATCCAATTGGGAATAAGAATTCACATGGGTACTGATTTTCTGTATGTTGGTAGCATTTATGATATTATTGGACTAGAAAAGTTGTAAGTGAAGAACAAATCGCCTCTTGCATAAAGCTATTAGAACCATGTTAAAATTTTATATTATCGAAGATTAAGTGAACGTTCACTGCTTGCTAGGCTCTCTTATCGGTGTGGAGCTTACAATTTTTACATCCGTTTTCGATTTTCTTCAATATGTTGGATATAAATTGCTGCACCTCAGAAGCATTGATTTAGTTTGTACATATGCAAGCATCCTTTAATTAAATTTTGCATGATATATGATTATTTGTATAAAATGATGGTAATCTTCAATAACTAATGTTCACTCCAAATCTTGTACGAATCGTCAGCTGGTCGTTCACTTCTAGGTGGTCTTGGCAACAATGATTTTGCTGGAAGCAAGCCATCTTCCGAGCTGGCACGTCTGGATTTCTTATCTCAAGTTAGTATATACTCTCCTTGGTTCTCTCTGCAAGAGTATTACCTTTCGTTAGAATGCATTCAGTTTGCTTTCGTTGGAAAAAAAATGTTATTTAGCTAGTATCACGAGATTGTTTGAATGTGGAAATTGGGTTTTTTTGTATAGCAAACGAGAACATTCATACAGATGCGGACCAATCTGAAAGTGGTGGACAACTCTGGTGCAAAAAGAGTGATGTGCATACAAGCATTGAAGGGAGATAAAGGAGCTAGATTGGGTGACACTATAGTTGCATCGGTTAAGGAAGCACACATGGGAGGTAAAGTGAAGAAGGGAGATGTTTGTTACGCCGTTGTAGTTCGTGCTGCAATGCAAAAGGGTCGGTGTGACGGGAGTGAAGTCAAGTTCGACGACAATGCTGTTGTTCTTATCAATAAGCAAGGCGAGCCAATCGGAACCAGAGTTTTCGGCCCTGTTCCTCACGAACTCAGGAGGAAGAAGCATCTCAAGATTCTCAGTCTTGCTGAGCATATTGCCTAGGTATTTGTTTTTGTCAAATCGTTATTATGTTCAAAACAAAACTTGTGTAATTCTGTTGTCCTCGTTTTTACAAGTCTTTGCTTTGGTCTTGAGACTTGAATGATCTAGTTCTTGTAGAATGTGTTTTTAAGATGTTACGTGTGTACGATTTACGAAGAAGCTAGATATTTTATTGAATAAAAACGTTGGGAAAACCTCTCAGAAATACATAGTCTATCTTTTCCAAAGTTTGAACTGCAAAGCTCTCCCCTCCAGCATGTTCTCCACTTCTTCGAACGGAAGTCCCTTTGTTTCAGGCACACAAACAAGAACGAAAAACAGAGCGACAACAGAAATGACTCCGAATATGAGAAAAGTCGAAGAAGTGCCGATTGCTTCTGTCAAGGATAGAAAAGACTGTGCCACAATCAGGTTCGATATCCAGTTAGCTGTGGCAGCTATTCCTCCACATACCCCACGTAAACGCAGAGGGTATATCTCGGAATTCACAATCCATGGAACTGTTCCCATTCCAGGTGAGAAAAATAAGATATATAGTGCTAGACCAATCAGTGCTCCCCATCCAAAACTGCTAGGGCACCCCCTTGTGTACCACTCCCTGTCTTCTCCATGACAAACTTCCTTAACCGTGTTGTTTGAAATCAGACATGCTCCAGGAAGCAGCTGCAGAGGGTAAATCGAGTGTTAGAACATGCTATATTCGAAGGGTTTTATAACAACCAATTCAAATAGACTGTGTGCTGTACTTTTTGTACCTTGTTCTTTGTTGATGATGAACAGAAGCCACAGCCGGGAGAAGAAGCTTTCAAGCACTTGGTGCAATCCCAAACAGGTGGGGGTCCCACCGAACGATAGTCAGGACAGGTGTATGGTGCGAATCGAGATGTTTCGATTGCACTTACCGCAGGTGCGTGTGAGGCAGTTTCGTGAAACACAGCTGATAAAACCCCGAGGGAGACTGCGACCCCACATAAGCTGATCACTAGAAGCTTCTTTCGTCCTGTCCTGTCTATGAAGTATATGCTTACAATGGAGCCGAAGGCGTTTAGTCCAGCTGTTACGAGGGATAACAGAAGTGCCGTTTGGTTTGATGCAAAACCTGCCAGCTGGACTATGGTGGGGCTGTAGTACATAACGGTGTTTATGCCCACAAACTGCTGGAAAATTTGGAGACCTACTCCAGCTATGAGCCCTCTTCGAATTGCTTTCGTTTGAAATAGCTTCAGAAAGGTGATTTTCTCCGAGGACTCTTTCTTGAGGGAATCTTTTTCGGTTGATTCCTTCAGGGATTGTATTTCTTCTTCAACTTCTTGTGGCGGGTATATCTTTCTCAGTACTGCCTCTGCTTCTTCTTCTCTGCCCTGCTCAATTTTTTTTCATCCACATTGAGTTAATTAGTCTTTAAACTCAAGAAATTCAATCTAAATTGCTAACTTCACAATTTAGATTAAGATTAAAACCTTTATATAAAGCCAACGTGGCGATTCTGGAAGGAGAAGCACAAGTATAAACTGTAGTAGGGCCGGCAATCCGGCAACTCCGAGCATCCACCGCCACGTCCCAGGTGCCTAAAAATTCGGGGTTTTTTTTTCCCGATTGAAATAAAAACCTTAATTAATTTCCGTCAACCTTAAAAGGTGGTAATTAATTATCATTATTATTATTAAAACCTTGGTGAAAGCTAAGTTGATAAGGTAAGAGAGGAATTGGCCGGCGGTGGTGAGAAACCCGTTGGTGCTGACAAGGGCACCTCGGATTTTGGCGGGAGAAGCTTCGGAGATGTAGAGTGGAGAAGTCATGGAGGCCATTCCGACACCTATGCCGACAAAAACTCTGCCGGAGATTAGAACGGATGGATTTGGGGCGGAAGCCATTAGAACTGCTCCGATGAAGAAGAGGAAATCGGCAACTAGGATAGCTGTTCGCCTTCCGTATCTGTCATTTAACCAGCCCCCTATAGCGGAACCTATGATTGCTCCTGCTACCGCCATGCTCACTATGCTCTCCTGTTTTCGTTATTAAAATATTTGCTTATAAATTAAAAATAAATGTTTAATTAACAATGCTGATAGGATTAGTGAAACCAATGGACGCTTTTAGTTTTACCTAATTAAATAAACTCATGATCATATTGAAGAATTCAATATAATTGGCATGCTAATTATTTCACTAACCTGCAATACAGTTTTCCTGTCTACAGAATTGAAGTCATCTCTAATATACAGAAGGGCACCTGATATCACCCCTGCACACACACACACACACACACAAGTGTAAGTGACGAGGAATACATACGTACATACATGCATACATACGTACATATATATTATAATGATCGAGGATGATAAAGTGGGAACAGGGCAACCTGTGTCGTAGCCGAAAAGGAGACCACCGATGCCGGCAGAGAAAGCAAGACGGAGAACGAAAGGGTTCTTCCATGATAGAGACAAGCACTCTTTGAAAGCTGTGCTATCACCTCCTTCAGTACTGTGTATACCTCCTCCTTCCATTACTTATTATTATTTCCTATTTATTCATATATCACTATAATATATCTAGAGAGATGAAAAAGTGTATGTGAACATAAATTAAAGAAATGTGCTGAAATATTGTTTCTGATATATATATATAGATAAATACAGGCTACTATTGAGTGAAGAATGTGAATTGAAAGGACAATTTATAGCAAGATATGAGACCCCCAATTTAAGAAAATAAAATTTAAAAAGAAATATTAGACTATATATATACATATGTAATGTGACATGTCAAGTTGGTGCAATGAATGAGTAACTGAATTAGCCACTTTATATTATATTTATAGTCTTTATTTCAATAAATCTAAGATATCACCGTGATATGTTATGCCATTTTCGCGGAAAAAATACAGTTTTCGTCCCTCACGTTAGTATCAATTTCACATTTGGTCCCTCGTGTATCAAAAATTCAAAATTTTTAGTCATTTCCGTTATAACTAACAGAATCGATCGTATGCCCGTCAATGACTTAACTGACAGACTAATGGTAAATTGACGGAAATAACCAAAAGCGTTAAATTAGTGAAACATAAATGACCAAATGTGTTTTTTGTGAACATAGATGAGCAAATGTGGAATCGATGCAAACTTGATGGATGAAAACTGTAACTTTTTCCCATTTTCGCATACCGGAATTATACGGGCCGCAAGCTGGGCAGGGTTTTGGATCCATAGTGGAAAAAGATTCATGACAAATTATATGGGCTACAAGCCGGGTAGGATCTTGGATACATATTGGGCCTTTTGTATGTATATTGGGCCGCGGAATTTCTTTTATCCAATTTAAAATTAAATAATAAATAACGGAAATAGAAAGAAATCTGCAAAGAGGTTAAAAAGCAGCATGAAAAAAGTAACAGAAAAAGGAAGATTATCTGACGGATTTTTTTGCAAAAAAGAAATTATTTAATTTTGGGTACAGAAAGCAGACGGCGTCACTGTCGATGATGTCGTCGTGGTGTCTGGGGAAAGTGGCAAAACCCGACGAAATGCATTCAAAGAACTTGTGTTTTTCCTGACCGTCAAAACGACGGCGCCTAAGGCGTTTGCTTGTCGGCTTGTCGGTGCTTTCCTTTTTCTTCTTTTAACACCAATTCACGGCCATTATAACAAACCCTATAATTCTCACTCCTCTCTCTCTCTCTCTCTCTCTCTCTCTCTCTCTCTCTATATATATATATATATATATATATATTAATTGAGCTACGGCAGATTCTAGTTAATTAATCTGTGTCAGCCAAGTATTTTCACCGTACGGTGGGATGGATGATGCTCATGCCCAATCACGCCTCCTGTTAAAGCTGTTATACAAACCCGATTTCCTCTCTCTCTCTCTCTCTCTCTCTCTCTACTCTCTACTCTCTCTCTCTACCGGTGTGAGCTAACGCTTGTACCTTCGCGATTCCTCTCTCTTCTCCCTATCTCTATCTCTCTCTAGATGTATATATACATACATACAGTATATGTATATAGTGATGAGTATCACGTAATTCTGGTGGGTCTAACTGCAAATAATTTTTCTGTTTTGATACTGGTAGTACCTTGGACTAATTAATGGTCCCACTTTTTCATTAGACCGTAGAAGAACATGGCACACATACACCAAACAATATATGGCACGCGCATCACGCCTATAATTAATTAACTCCTCCCCCATTTTTTAATTTTTTTATTTATATTTATTTCCAGTGACTCAGTGAGTCATGAGGCTTACTTAATTCACCAATTTACAATAATATATAGCGTATATCTAATATCAATTTGTTTTGAATTATACATATCTCAATCCTTATTTTTTATTTTAAATTCAAAATTGCAGAGAGTGGCATAAAAATTGCTGAAAAGACCATCAGAATATTGTAATTAACCAAAGAGTTCCGTCGTTGTTGAATTACAGTTAGAGATATTTGAAATCATTTAATTTCCTTGTAATTTATCTTAAATACTAATAATAATAAAAAAAAAAGGTGATTTAATTCCTTTTAGACTTATCTGTAAAAGGACGATAAATCGAATGCAGAAAGCATGAGAAATCTGGCCGCCAGACATTTTGCCTGCTACCAGTACACCTACGCCCTCTCCTCTCTCTCTCTCTCTCTCTCTCTCTCTCTCTCTCTCTCTCTCTCTCTCTCTCTCTCATAAGTGATGCTTATATATATATGCAATGTAAACCCTAGTTAGTTATCGTATGGTTTTTCATGAGACTCTTCTTTCCTCTAACTATTTAATTTAATTCCCCTCCCTAAATTAATTCGGCAATTTTCATTTCTCTCAGTACAAGTTAAATTAGACGAAGAATTGTACAAAATGCAGGTGGCGAAGGACTTACCGGTGGTAGCTGTCAGGGTGGACGGCGGCGGAGGAGAGACGCCGGCGATGAATATGCAGGCGGCGTACGAGAAGGTGAGCGTTCTGGTCTCCGGCAACGCGGTGGTCGTGTTCACTATAAGCGGCTGCTGCATGTGCCACGTGGTGAAGCAGCTCCTCTTCGGTCTGGGCGTAGGCCCCACCGTCGTGGAGCTCGACCGCTGCGCCTCCGGCAGCGATATCCACGCACTCCTCGTCCGATTGTCCGGCGGCGGAGGCAAGCCGCGGCAGCAGGTGGTGCCGGCGGTGTTCGTCGGAGGAAAGTTTTTGGGCGGCATCGAAACAGTTATGGCCTGCCACATCAACGGCACTCTCGTCCCTCTGCTCAAAGACGCCGGAGCACTCTGGCTTTAATTTTACGCTTATTAATAATTATTACATATTTAATTTTCCAAATAATATTATTAAATTATTAACCCTAACTTTAGTTTTAATTATGTATATTGTGGGACTGAATCTATGATTCTGTTCTCCATTGTTATGACATCAGCTTATATTAATTAATATAATTATGGTTTTGTGCGATATTATATATTATTTTATTTCACTGATTGTTATGTTGATTTTGATTATGGAAATTAACTGGACAAATTATTTTATTACAATGTTTTATTTTATGGAAATTGTTTATTGTCACATGAGCCATGCATGCATACATACATGAGATAGGTGTGGTCTCTGGTTGTAGAATTAGGATGAAGAAAATTCAATTTTTATATTTTTCAAAAAAAAGAAAAAAAATCAATTTTTATTTTTCAATAATATCAAATTATATGAAATTGAAATTAAATAATGCCAAACAGGGCCTTGATTTATTACTACTAGACTAAAAAGGAAAATTAAATATCCGACAGACAACTGGGACAGTGGGATTCAGCACTAATTAGTACAACCCAGGAAAATGACACGCAATCAACGATTATCTCATAGATAATTATGACACACATTTTTCTTTTACTTTTATTAATTTCAATTTCATTTGTATTCTTCAAGTTCTGATCCACAGAGATCAGATGACATATGCACATTTGACCATGATTTTTTCACCATTTAACAGCACAATACAAAAGGGAAAAAGAAAAAAAAGTAACGAAAACCGCTGTAAATTAGGATGAAGATATATGTTGCCACAAAAGAGCATTTTAGCAAAGTTAGACAAATCTTCCCTCTATCAAACACGAGAGGAAATCGGCCTGATCGGATTGGGATTAGCACTTTTAGAAAAAAATATTAAATTATAAAGATTGTAAAGTTCAAAAGTCAGAATATTGAAAATTGGAATGAAAAAAACTTGGTTCAAAATCGAACTTTTTTGAATTGGGGTCAACGAAGATCGAAAATTTTCAGTTTTTTAGTCACCCAAAATACATAATAATAGTATAAATAATAGAAGTGGGAATTTCAGAAAACAATCGGAATCTTAGGATGTTTCTCGGAAATTGAAATTCAGAATCTCAAATTTCTTCCAATTCCAATCCAAAAAAATCGGAAAAAACAAAACTCGGAATTTTGGAATTTGGAATGAAAAGTAATGTTCTAAAATTGGAAAAATTCGCATAGGAATCAGCCCTATTCCAATTTCCACCCCGACCATCAAACAATTGGAATAACCTACACCATTTTAACCGGTAGATTTACAAAGAATGTATACAAATAGCACAAATTATGGTACAGATCAATCTAGTATCGCACAAATTCTTATACGCGGGAGTCGAGCATTACAAGGATTTCATCACGAAGACATGGTTTCCATGCTCGATATAACTGACTAAACACAATCATTCACATAAACTTAATCATATGTAGCAAAATGAGGAAGTATGAAGCTGTTGAATACATATACACTTTTAATATATATATATTCAAAAGATAATAGGTGAATAAGAGGCAGATCTAAAATCAGCAGTGACACCTAGCGGGACTTCTTCACACGTTTGGAGGGTCTCGATCTCAGCATTTCTTTTCTTGGCTCATCTGCCGGTTTTATGTCCGTAAACGGCTGCTGTATTATTTCAAGAATCGGTTAATTACTCAATCAAAGCATCACTTATCATGCAAGAAATCAGATGAAAATTATATACAGCAAAATGTTTCGTAAATGTAAAATCTGGATTAAAAGTAGACCGATTGGTAATAGGTTGTATAAACCAAATCATAAATATGGCGGATTCGATCAGTCGAAAAAATGATGAAAATTGTGAAAAACAAATACAAGAGCTTCCACACACATAAAGACAAGTGTTAAGCATGCTATTGGTATCACATTTTTTTATTTCAATTCTGTCCCGATGTCATTAACAACCAACCTGAAACCCGTTACATCCTATACACCTTTATCATACAGCTATAAAATTTACCTCAGTGCATTGAGCAAAACAGAGAAGAAAAATGATGGAAATGGGAAGATGAATATGTAGATTTTACAAATAGAAAATATATCTATAATCATCAAATTGACCCTTTACAAATTTCAAAAACCCAAAACAGTCAAAGTCGACATGAAGAAGAAAGTGAAAATTTTCATTTTCAGACCTCCTAAAATAAGAAACCAACGAGCAATTAAATTCCTCACAGGGGATAATAGCTAGTTGATTCAGACAATACCATCAAACAGAATAGCAGAAATAAGAGTGTTAGTAACAGGATTAACAATATAAAATTTGGTCTCTATCTCTCCCAGTCAAAGGAATCTACCATCATTACTCTATTATGTGTCGAAAATGTATCGGGGATCATAGGCCATCCTTTAGATGATTCATTTTCTTCATATAAAAACATAGACTAACAAACGAGCATCGCCACATTGCTACATAAGACAATCAAAGTCAAAATTTTGTATGCATATGTCAAAATCCCAATCTGTTTAAGACAAACTAACAAATAGTTGGTAGACAACCAAATCATAAAACGATCACATATTCCAGCGGACATATTCAACGAGCAAACATCTGAATATCAATTTGTTAATAAAACGCATCACAGTGCTAAATACCTCGTCTATTTTTTTCTGAAGTTCCAAAAGTTCTTGGCAGTAAGTGAGGCACTCTGCATGGTATGAAGCTGCCAATTCTTTGATCAATGCCTTCCTTCTGATGATGCCGATCACTTGAATCGACAAAAAAGGTTTCGTCTCATAAGATACAATTTAATTATAATTCTCTAAAATGTATGAGCTCAACACATGTAGAAATCAGCAGTAGCATGAAATTATCCCAATCCATAGCTTTTTTATCAAAATCAATCCAGATATTCAGTATAGATAAAGGCCAAAAATAAAGCTATGAACAAGGTCAATCGCCAACGTGAATGCCATGGGAAATTACACATATAAATTCCGAAGCCCATAATCACAATTCAAAGAATTAATCATATACGGATACGGATAGATCGTTCACGATAGTACAAAAATTGAAGAAACACACGCAACACACAAAAAGGGAGAGAGAGGGTTACTTCGGCTGGGGTCGAAAGGAAGGGGTGGCGGAGGAGGACGGCCTTCCGGCGATGAGGACGGCCGAGTGGCGGGATCGTCGCGCGATGAGGACGGCTGCGGAAGAGGGGGGAGCGGCGGTGGTGGAAGAGAGAAGGGGTGTTGGATTTGGAGTTCACCCATTTCTCGGCGTCGCCGCCGTGAGGGGTGAAATTAGTCTAGCAACAGTAAGAAGAGGGCGGATTCCGAAATCGAGATTTGCGATGTGAGGTATAATTGTCTGCAACAAAATGCAAATTTAGGTTTTATCAAATTGAAGATCGACACCAGAAAATACTGAACAAAGTTACTTATTGGAGAAGAAGAGGAGATTCTAATTTATTTTTGTTATTTATTTAGTACTAATATGTACATTTAAAATAATAATTGGGCCCAATAAGAAATTAAATTGAAGATGGGCCTGTTGGATTTTAATTATTTTGGGCCCCCTAAACAAAACAAAAATGTCTTAAATAGAGCGGGAGGGGTTTTCTTTTCCAATATTACCCTCTGTCAAGGGTTTCCTCACTGTTAAACCCTTGCTCCTCCGCCATTGTTTCTTCTACCTCTGCTAAACAGAAATTTTTGGGAAGATGAGTTTGGTTGCAGGATCATACGAGCGTTTCATTTGGGGCTACAAATTAAAATCACGTAAAAACCCCGATACCCTAACCCTAAGCCCACTCTTCTCCTTTCCGTCCCACCTCTCTACAATCAAAACCGTCGCCGTCGCCGGTTCCGTCGCCGTCTCCGGCGGAAACGACGACACAATCAAAATCTACGACCTCGCTTCATCCGCCGAGATCGGCTCCCTCTACCATACCTCCTCAATCACCTCCCTCGCCTTGTACTCCCCTCCCGCCCTCTCCTCCTTCCCCCGCAACCTCATCGCCGCCGACGCCGAGGGTTCGCTCTCAATCTACGACGCCGACCCCTTCGTGCTTCTCAAGTCCGTCAAAATCCACAAGAAGTCCGTCAATTCGATTTCCGTGCACCCGTCGGGGAAGTTAGCGTTGACTGTCGGCCATGACGATTGCTTGGCCATGGTCAATTTGATCAGAGGCAGGCGGAGTTTTTACTGCAAGTTGAGTAAAGAAGCATCAATCGTGCAGTTCGACGGAACCGGTGAACGATTCTTCATGGTAGTCGATGAGAAAATCGGTGTTCACGAATCGGAGGACGCCAAATTAATCTTCGAGCTGGATAATAAGAAGAGAATCCTCTGCGCTGCCCCTGGCAATGTGAGTTCTCCATCTCTCTCAATTTTTCATTTCATATTTGCTTGTGAATTAATAGCCAAAAATTAAAATCAAGAACGGATTTTTTTGTGCTGATTTTTTTTATTGGGATTTCTTTTGGCAGAATGGGATTTTGTTTACAGGTGGAGAGGATAAGAATCTTACTGCTTGGGATACAGTGAGTGGGAAATTGGCATATACTATTGAAGATGCTCACCCGGCTCGGCTCAAAGGCATTGTAGTTTTATCGAAGAACAGTGATAATTCAGGGGAGGATCCTTATTTGGTGGCATCTGCATCATCCGATGGGGTAATACGCGTTTGGGATGTGCGAATGGCTGGTAAAGGGAAGACAAACCCTTTAGCCGAGGTCAATACCAAATCGCGACTCACTTGCCTTGCTGGATCGTCTATTAAATGTGAGTCTACACTTTCTTTATTGTTTGGAGGTTTTAGCTATTGTCTCTGGATTTGTCATATGTTTTCTCCTTAGTGTTGCAATTATGTCGATAACTTCGTGTATCAAGCAATGGTCAATCTTCGTATCTGTGTTATGTAAAAGTTTCAAGATTGTGTGGATATTAACACCAACTCCAGTTTTTATGTGAAGTATTTTAAAAACTCTCTAGAAAGTTCAAACAATATTTATGCCATATAAATGATGAATGAATAGTGAGCAAAACTGCAAGAGAGATATGAAGTCTCTTGTTTCTCAGTAATTCCTTTGTGTCAATTATGTAAAGTTTTTATGGTCGTATCGTTGTCATTCGCATATTAAGTTCCAATTTGATTTCGTTAACCATAATTCATTATGAATTTGTTCAATGGTTGTGTTTCTTCTTGCAGCCTTGAAACGCCCTCGGTTAGAAACGCTGAATGCAGATGAAGATACAGATGCTGCAGCTGCTTTGGTATCGTAGAGCTGAAGAGGATGTTCACTGAATTTACATTTCCCCAACGTTTTTTCGTCCCTTCTGTTTTTGCCTCCATTGTTAGGTCTTTGTTTATGACTCTATTTTGGTTTAAATTATATCACAAGTCTTGCACTATTAAAAGGGTCTTGCACAGAAAATTTGAGTCGATGTAGTATTGAAGCAATACCAAACATCAAACAAAATCCAATTTTTTAGTTAATAATAGTTAAGTCTCCCCAACCAAACGAGGCCTTATAATAATTCCCTGATTATTTACCAACTCTGAAAAAGTTAAATATTTACGAGAATTCGTATATACCCGAAAATATATAAATTAGCAAGTTATATATATACTTGTAAATGGAAGCAAACCCCTTTAAATTATCAATTAGTAAATCCAAAAATGAATCATAACAATATCTGTCTTTTTCTCCACATAATTCCGGCAAGATTACGCAGTCAATTAGCAAAATCTGCAAATCAACTGACAGTCGAAAAATGGAGATTCAGCCATTTCATCTGTTAGAACTAAAAAAAAAAGAAAAAAGAAAAAAGAAAATTATATAGGAAAGAAATGTTAGAAAAACATTATGTAGTTTCTTCAAGCGCCTTCTTCTCTTTCTTTCCGCCTTGCCTTCTCTGTATTTTCCCCGATTCAATACTCTCTTTCAATCTCTCCAAAGCTGAACCAAAATAAATCATGAGTCCGAGATTCTATGTATATATACATATATGTGTGCGCGTGTGTGTGTATTGTTTACCTGTATTGTAAGTAAGACGAAATGACTCTACAGATTCAGATGGAACGGAATAATCGGGACATGATTCATTTCCAGCTTTCTGTAACAGCTTTTTGAATTTCTTAACCTGTAACCAAAAAAAATATCCCAAACATTCCAAAATTAAAATACACCACCAACTATAAATACATACAAACTAAATAAAAATAATCTTAAAAAAAAAAATTCGACTGAGAAAAAAGGCAGACCTCGTCGTTGCGCAGAAGTGTGAAGCAGCTTCCAACTTGCCCTGCTCTTGCAGTTCGACCAGCTCGATGAACATAGGTCTTAGTAAATGCAGGCATATCGTAATTTATTACGATTTTAACCCCTTTAACATCCATGCCTCGAGATATTAAATCCGAGCAAATAAGTACTTGTATTCTTCCTGCTCTAAATGCCCTCAATGTCTTACTGCAACATATATTTCATCCAATGTTAATAAAATAAAATAAAAAAAGAAAAAGAAAAAAAAAAGAACGGAATAAACATGTCTTAATTTACCTTCTTATGGCCTGGGGTTGAGAGCGGGAGTACTGTTCAAACTTAATTTGGAGGCCATCAAAGAAATTCAATAAAGTACACAGCCTGTGAGTTGACTCAACAGACGATGTGAAAACGATACATTTCTCCCATTTCAAACTTTCCAAAAGCGCAAGTAGATAAAGTGGTTTCAGCTTCGATTTGCACACCTGCGAATATATTAAAGGAATATTTCATCACCAAAAATGCACATGAGTAACGAAAAAAATATTAAAATTGCAGAAAAATGAAAATGTATGCTGGAATGTTTATCTGTTTCGTACCACTTTAAAGGATTTCAGCTGTTCCGGAAGATAATATCTCTGAGGAGTCTCGTCTCGCTTTTGCAAGGTGGTTAAGAGCAAAGGATGGTGAAGATTAAGCTGTGCAATCTTACTTGGATCTTTAGTTAACGTGGCTGATAAAACCATCTTTACGAGTCTCGGGTGCGGCTTACCCTTAAACCCTCTGTCAACGCCGCTGCATCGATTGCAAAGTTCACGGTTTTTTAGAAGTAGAAATTATTTAATTTAAGTCTATTGAAGGGGTAAAAAAATTAACGAGAGAACATAGCCGAAACTTACAAACTCCTTATGGTCTTCAGTGAACCGAATTTAGGAAGAATAATGTTGTCGGCAAAAGGAAACTGATTTCGATTATTAGAGTACACCGACTGAAGAACAGTAGGTAGCCAAGATTGATACGATTCCCTTAATAAACGATCTGTTTCATCAACCACCTGAGAGTGAGTGACACAGTCAATTAGAAACAAGAATTCAGCTTTACAACGATGATTTAGAACGAAAACGGGGGTTATATTACGTACAAGAAATTGGAGATGTTCGAGTGTGAAACCATCGGTATTGTCAATGTGATCCATCAACCTTCCTGGTGTTGCTATAAGTATGTCCACTGCACTTGTTGGCTCCGGACGAACATATTCAGGGTCGTAAAAGATGCTACTCTTTAGTTCGGGTTTCTTGATGAGCATTGAAATGTCATCCGCCATCGAAGATTGTCCCACCGCTAAACCCACTGACAAGCCCACGGCAGGGGCCAAATAGTCAAATACTTCCTTGACCTGGAAAAGAAAAATAAGGTAGTACTTTATCATCATCAACTATAATACCAATCTATTACGGAAATGAAATTGTATATCTTCTTATGCGACTGGAAAATCCAAGATTTAATACAGCTGAATCCATTTCATCGTGTCTCATAACAAGTGCTAAATCACTATTCATTAATCGGGCAGTCAATATAGGTTAATGCGAATTGCGGAAAACGTAAAAGCAAGATATTACCTGCACGGCCAAATCACGAGTGGGCAACACCACGAGAGCTCGAAGACATTTAGTCACACGAGTAGACAGCATTTGCACAATCGGTAACACATAAGAAAGAGTCTTCCCACTCCCTGTAGGAGAGTTTATGCAAAGATCTCTCTCAAAAGAACCCGGCCCGATTGTTTCGTGCCAAACTGCTACTTGTACAGGAAACAACGATGCCATATCCTTGATATCCGTATTATGCAGCAGAGCCATCTTTAGTCTAACAAAAAAATAAAAATTGAATCTTTAATACTCTAAACTACACTTAAACAGCTTAAACAACATGTTGCATTTTAACTGAACAATAATCAGCTCCTTACAAATAAAATTGCAAAGCTATATTGAATGACCCACAAAATTACCACCGTAAAAAAATTCAGACAAGAGTCAAAACATCAAGTAAATAACAGAAAAACCAACCTGGGATCAAGAAAAGGAAGCGAGTCCAACGGGCATGGTTCGGATAGGTTAATGTCTACTGGGTCTCTCATCCATGGTATGGCAGGTAAATTTATCCTCTTCTTTATCTCTGTCGCCGATTCCACCATTGTAGATTTTTCGAGCTCTGTTTTATTACAAGAATAATTTGAAGTATTTGTTGATCAAAGAAGGTTGTTTGGGATATATAATCAGAGGAGAAAGAAAATGAAAGAATGTCGCAAGATAGCCACACAGCGGGCTTGGCTGAAGTAAGAAACGTTGAAATTAGAAAAACCCTAAATCAAGAACCGTGCCACCTGATTGGAAGTAAATTCCCCCAATTTAATTACAAATTAGGGTGTATTTAACTTGTCATTTGGGCTCAATTTTAGGCCCATGTTTTTATTTAATTAAATGTGGTCATGAATTACTATGGCCCACTATGCATAAGGATTGTCAAACCCTTGACATATAAGACAATAAAGCTATATTATTTATTTATTGCAGAATTCAATAAATATATAATATAGTTAAGATTTTATCCGAAACATGAGAGTTGACCACTGTGCATGGGACAGCAAAACTGGATAAATTGAAGAAAAATATATCATCTTTTAAAACAATATTTTCATTAATTTATCAATAGTCACTAATCATTTTGTAATTATGACACAACCAAGTTTTTCAAGTTAAAATTCTTATTTGTAGAATACCAAGTTTTATAATTTAGAAAGAAACAAATGTTTAATTTATATAGTCAACAGTCGAATTATTCTTTTCTTTGTTAAAAAACATGGTGGAAAAATGAATTATAGATTAATACTCCCTCCTTCCCTTAATATTTGTCACTTTTGCCATTTTTTCATATTTCAAATTATTTGTCATTTTCCTATTCCGATGAATAATTAATTACAATCTTTCAATTTTGCCCTTCCTCACTTATAATTAATTGAAATATAATTATTTAAAAATCAATTAATGGCATGGGCATTTTAGTGATTTACTATACTTTTTGCTACTATCTATGCATATTTATTGAGTTTCTTAATATGTGTGCAACTAACAAAAGTGACAACTATTGAGGGAAGGATGGAGTATTTTATAGTCGTTGGGTCTTTTTGTTGCATTAAATTTTAGAGCGTAGTTACTAGAATTGGTATAAAAGGTAAAGAAAATTACACTGGGAAATGGGAATAAATTGTTTGTTTACGTGATCCTAAAAACTAGGGATTATTAGCAAGACCCCCCTCATCTAGTAAATGTAGTTAAGAAAACCCCCTCTCCCAAAAATAATTTGAGAAAACCTCCTTGGTTAGTATTCCACCAAATATTATTTTTATAATTCCAAATTTACCCTTAATTGTCAATATACTATTTTAGTATTTTGAAACCCTAATTTCTCTTTCTCAAATTCACCTGCCTTTCACCACCGCCGCTGCCTCTCCCCCGCCGTCCACCGCCTTTCACCACCGCCACTGCCTCTCCTCGCATCCACTCCACCGCTTCACACCTTGCCTCGGCCAGAGATGGGTTCTGCTCGAGGCCGGCGGCATCGTGCAGTTCGTTTCCCTGCTCTTTGTGCAGTAAACAGCTCAACTCGTCAACCTCCCACAACTCCACAAATAAACTTGGGTCAGAGTTAGTAGAACTTTTTTCCTTTTCTCTGTCAAATCAAGAAATTAAATTGGAAGGAAAACATCAAATTAGTTTTTCTTTTATAAAATGGTATACAAAGACTTGTTCAAATTTCTCTGCTCATGAATGATGGTAATGATGGTTGTGGCGGCGGTTTGAGTGGAGGATTGCGATGGGTCTGTTGGTGGCGGCGGTTTTGGGTATGGGTCTGATGGCGGCGGCGGTTTTGGGTGGAAGATTGCGATGGGTTTGCTGAATTCGCGCATAAAAAGAAATTCGCGCAGGCAGGGCCTTAATCGACTACGTGTGTTTAATCGACTATGTTCAATAGTCGATTAAGGCTTAATCAACTATGTTCAGTAGTCGATTAAGGTTAACCAACTCCAGTTGTTAATTTTTTTTTTTTTTTTTGATTTTTTGTTTATTGATTCCCATGTATAAATCAATTACAATGTTTGTATATTTTTTTTAAATATAGTTGATTTTGCATTTTTTTTTGTAATTATGATTTGTTATTTTTAATAGCTAAAATTTTAATCGACTATGCATTAATAAACTTGATAGAGAAAAAAATTAAAAAAACCAAAAAAAAAATTTAAAACAAAATTAGAAACAAAAAAAATTAAAAAAATAAAGATTTTCCTTAATCGACTATGAAGCATAGTCGTTTTAAGACTAATCGACTATGCTTCATAGTCGATTAAAAAAACGGAAAAAAAAAAAAATCCTGGAGCGCTGACCCAGTGATGAGGTGGCGGGCGGGGGTAAAGCTGGAAAATATAATACCTGAAAATGGGTGTGGACTTTTCTCAAATTGACTAAAATATTTTGGGCCTCCCTCAATTAAAAAAAGTAGCGAGGGAGTTTTCTCAAAGAACCCCTAAAAACTATATAGTAGAAACTATAAAGGATAGTCGGGATGTAAATGAGTTGAGTTCGTCTTGTTTCACGAGCTCAAGCTTGTTACATCTGAACAACGCTCGAGCTCGACAAACCTATATTTTTTAGATCGGGCTTGAGCTCAAAATCAGCAAATCCAAAATTTAATTCGTTACCTATCCATCATATTGGGATGAACATCTATAAATCCCTAAACCTAAATTTTAATTCTGATTATCTCTAACCGAAGATGTAAATAAGATTCTTATAACATCAGTTTCAGACTCCCATTGTCAAATTATGCAAGTAGAGAGAAAAAAATAAAAATAAAATCATATTATATATAATGTGAGATGGATGAAAAAATTGAATAGGTTGACCAATATTATTGATTGATTATGTCAAAAAAGAAAAGAAAACAAAACAAATTGCTATATATGTGGACGTAATTAATTTCAAAAGTAATTACTTTGATATACAATTAAATCTGTATAAATTAATAATGTCGAGACAAACTAATAATTTAATACGTATATTATTTTTCTTAGCCAAACAAGCCCTAATTATGGAATAACACCATCGTGTGGTAAGCGATTTGTCAAAAGGGGGGAAATCCGCGTACAAACCGAGTCCCTATGTTTGACTCATTGTGGGGGTTCATCATAAAATTCCGTGCGGCTTACCACACAATATCCCACCCAATCAGACATCACCTTCCTCAGTTGTCCACTCTTCCTCGTACTATTTTAGATGGGAACCCTAAATTGTTTAATTAGCGCTAATTCATAATATATTATTAGTTTCCATCAATTGTTTAGGCGAAGCTGAAGCTCCCCCTCTCTGCGTAATCACAACTCCAATTCCCATTAATCCCGACACAAATCCGACACATCTCAGCCCCACACACACACACACACACACACACAGACGATATGTGAAAGACGAATTAACAAGAATTTCCCTTTTTTGAATACGTTCAATTAATCTTGATTATTTTTTTTTCCTTTTTCGAGCGAATACTCTTTCCTTTTTATACCAAACGATTTATAGATGGCGCCGTCATTATTTGCTTCCGTTTACAGAAGAATTTCCGCCTTCTCTCCTACGAAAGTTGCAATCTTGATTGGTTTGTGATCTGCCCTTTTTTTTTTTTTTACTGTGTGGTCCTTTTTTTTTTTTTTCTTGAGAGAGAAAAGTATTCGAGGAAAAAAGAAGATGAATGTGGGAAAATCCCAGGTTTGGCAACCTTGCAAGAAGAAGAGGTTTTTATAGCGTTCAGGAATATTCAAGAAATAAAACTTTTTTTCATATATAATAAAATGGATGGGATTTGTATTGGCAAATCAGGGTAGCTGAAAAAAATAAATCTGCGGATTGTTCAGAAAGGGGGTTTTGTGGTGAATCTTGGTGAATCTACACACACACACATATATATAATATAATATATACACACACACACACACACACAAAAAAAAAAAAGGAAACAGAGAGGGATTTAGGAATGGTGATGGCATCAAGATCAAGTGGTGGTGGTGGTGGTGGTGGTGGTGGTGGAATTGGGAGTAGTAGCGGTGGGCGGACGCGGGTGGGGCGGTATGAATTGGGAAGAACATTAGGTGAAGGGACTTTTGCGAAAGTGAAGTTTGCTAAGAATTTGGAAACAGGTGAGAATGTGGCTATCAAGATTCTTGATAAGGACAAGGTTCTCAAGCACAAGATGATTGGCCAGGTTCGGTTTCGATTACATTTTTTTTTTTTTTGAAATTTTAATATCTTCTGTTACGTATGGTTCTTGATTTTGATGGATCGGCATATTTACTCTTTGCTTCTGAATTGAATCTGATTTTGTTGGTGTTCTAGACTTTAGAGTCAGTATATACTGAATTGTTGGTTTGACTTTTCAATTTTGTTTGCTTTTATTCCCATGCTTTTTTGTGGGGTTTGACATCCTGATGTTGGATTTACTGTTTGCTTCTGGCATCCGGTTCCGTTTATGTTTCACTTTTTAGTTAAAAATCGGCTCCACTTTTGCGATTTTATGGAGTACCTCTTTCGTATCTCCCCTTTTCCCGTCTTTTTGTGGGGTTTGTAATCCCCGATGCAGCTCTATGTATTATCTAATTTGTTGGTTGACTAACGAGGTTTCGCATATAATGTAATCACTAATTGATATTTTGCTCCCGATCTTATTTGAATTATAATGAGATTGTTTCTGATCAATCAATCATTCATTCGTTGCAGTATTTGTTAGGAAATTAACCAGAGTTGAAAATATTCGTGTTTTGTTGAGATCTTGAGTTTCACATTCCAACTCTGTTGTCCCACTTGCAGATCAAGCGTGAAATCTCTACCATGAAACTAATAAGGCATCCTAACGTCATTCGAATGCACGAGGTTAGTGACAGAATACGATTTGGGCACACTGGGAAGCTTTTATTTTTACTACATGTTAAATGATTGAAAAATTATTTCTCGTTGCTAGGTTATGGCTAGCAAGACAAAGATATATATTGTTATGGAATTCATCACTGGTGGCGAACTTTTCGACAAAATTGTATGTTACGACTGTAGTCTTATTCACTCTTAAGATAATGAACTTGTGCGCAACAATAATCGATTTAATTTTTTTATATTTTTTTTTGTTGTGACCAGGCTTCTAGAGGGAGGCTGAAAGAAGATGAAGCGAGGAAATATTTTCAGCAGCTTATTAATGCTGTTGATTATTGCCATAGCAGAGGTGTTTACCACAGAGACCTTAAAGTGAGCCTGCAATTTATTTGTTTAATCCGTTTCTCTCCTAATTACCCAAACTGAATATTTTGGAGACGATGAAAAGATTCCAATATTTTTTTTCTTCATTTTCTTTGATTGTAGCCGGAGAATTTGCTGCTTGATGCCAATAGTGTTCTCAGAGTGTCTGACTTTGGATTGAGCGCTTTACCTCAACAAGTTCGGGTATTATGATTTACGTTTTACTTAAATTTACAAATTGGTGGATACGAATGCATTAATACTAATTCTTTTTTCGTAATCTTTTTATTAGGAGGATGGGTTACTTCACACAACATGTGGTACGCCAAATTATGTTGCTCCAGAGGTACGCAATCAGCTTTTGGCACAACTCTGTTCGATTTTTTGTTTAGTGACTGATTAAAAAATTCTTAATATCTCTTCTTTTGGCTATTTAATTTTGTAGGTGATCAACAATAAGGGTTATGATGGAGCCAAGGCGGATCTTTGGTCTTGTGGTGTTATTCTTTTCGTACTTATGGCTGGTTATTTGCCCTTCGAAGATTCGAATCTTATGGTATTATACAAAAAGGTAAGAAAAAAAACATCTTTTTTTTTTAATCTCAATATCTACATTACATTTTGTCATTACTTTATTTGATTGCAGATTTTTAAGGCGGACTTTTCGTGCCCTCCGTGGTTTTCCTCCAGCGCAAAGAAGCTAATCAAGAGGATTTTGGATCCCAATCCATCAACGGTACCAAACGATCTTTTTGGTCAAAGAATCAATTTTTATTTTGTTTTTGGCCTCAATATTATATTCTGCAAGAACCCTTTTTCTATCCGATCATATAACAAAAGCAATGTTTTTGCCACGTGAAAACAGCGCATCACAACTAATGAGGTCCTTGAGAATGAGTGGTTCAAGAAAGGATACAAGCCACCTATTTTTGAACACGAGGAAGTTACACTGGACGATGTTAATTCTGTTTTTAATGAATCGGCGGTTGGTGTTCATTCTTTTGCTTCGTAATTAGTAAATATTTGGAAATAGAATTTTAATTTTTAATTATTAGCCATTCATTTTCATAAACAGGAATCTCCAAACCTAGTTGTTGAGAGGCGGGATGAAAGGCCACCTATAGCACCAGTGACCATGAATGCCTTCGAGCTTATCTCTACCTCACAGGGTCTCAATCTGAGTTCCCTTTTCGAAAAACAAATGGTATGTGATAAATAGAATCAGAATCTCGATAATTTCTATTACACTACACGCCTAACATTCTTTTTTTAATTACTATAGGGTCTTGTGAAACGAGAAACAAGATTTACATCTAAAAGCACTGCCAACGAGATCATCTCGAAAATTGAGGAAGCTGCTGGTCCGATGGGGTTTGATGTCAAGAAAAACAACTATAAGGTGATTTACACACACCACTTACAAAAAAGTAAAAGAACGAAAGGAATTCATTTTTGTTTTAGGGACTTTTTAGACATATATTTAACTTTAACTCCTTTATCTATTTATGGTGTCTCAGATGAAACTTCATGGGGAGAAATCAGGGCGAAAGGGTCATTTAGCAATTACAACTGAGGTATGCAATCTTTTTTTTCCAAATGCACTCTGGTTTCTGGTTTTGATACATCGGTCGAGTAAATCTTGAAAATTGCCTTGTTGCAGATATTTGAAGTGGCTCCTTCGCTGCACATGGTTGAGCTTCGTAAGTCTGGAGGTGATACGTTAGAATTCCACAAGGTATTTTCACCGTTTGCCCTTTATTTAATCGAAAAAGATATATATTCCGAATGTTTCGATAATTGGATTCTGTGTTCGATTTCTCCTTTTTTGGGGGTGTCTTTGTGATGCAGTTCTACAAAAACTTGTCGATTGGGTTGAAAGATATTGTGTGGAAAACGGGCGATGAAGCAAATAATGGTATGCGTTTATTAATCTGCATTACTATTTCGATACGCAGTTGAAGTGGAACCTTATCAATCTGTCATTCTTTTGCAGATTTGTCGACTTGATTGGGATTATTCCGTCGTCGTTCGTCTTTTTTTTTTTCTTTTGCTGTCTGTGTGTATTGCTTGTCGAAACTGCATGTCCATAAAATAACTCCCTTGTTTATTCAATATGTAGTTATCCCCTGGATTTGGATTGCCAATGTTAAAGCTTCTCTTAACTTGAGAACATCCCAGATTGTAATAATAAGCAAGCTTGTTCTTGCCAACTAATTACTTTTTTTTTTTTTTTTTTTTTTTTTTTATTTTAATAACTGAACGAGTGAATAATCTGATCCAATCTTATGAAATCCATTTCCAGCCAATGAAATTAGACAAAGTTGCCAGGTGTCAGTTCCAACATGAGATAAAAAAAAAAGGAAAGCTGAATGTTCATTGTAGGCATCATCAAACAACACTTCTTCTATCCCACTCCACCACCACCGCCGCCGCCATGCTGGCAGCTACGGTGGCATGCAGCCCCTCCTCCGTCACCTTCTCTTGTTCACCAAAACCAAGTGCAGAATTAGAGCAGCAGCAGCAGAGCAGCAACAACAATCTTTTAACATGCAGACCAAAAACCCCACTCCACACAAATCCACTCTACCAAACAACCCTCCACGCAAATCTCTCATTCGAATTCAAAGAGAAAATCCTCTGCCTAGAAATCATGGGCGTCAATTCGGGCCGGGCTTTGGCCCAAAACCCATCCCTCCGCACAGTTTCTCTGCACTCAATCCACGAAATCGTCACCTTCCTCCAATCAAAAGGCATCCACCTCAAAGATCTAGGCAGAATCTTCGGTATGTGCCCCTCAATTTTAACCTCACGCATCAAATCCGACCTAGATCCGGTTTTCGATTTCCTCTCGTCGGATCTCAAAGTACCCGATCGGAATTTCAGAAAGGCGGTCAACAAATGCCCTAGGCTGCTGGTTTCCAGCGTCCGGGACCAACTGAAGCCGGCGCTGTTCTATCTCCGCAGATTGGGGTTTAGAGATGTGCACGCGCTGGCTTATCAAGATCCGATTTTGCTGGTTTCCAGCGTCGAGAAAACGCTGATTCCGAAGCTGGATTTTCTCGTCGGGTTGGGGTTTTCGAAATCCGATGCGGTGGCCATGGTTCTCAGGTGTCCGGCGCTGTTCACTTTCAGTATCGAGAATAATTTCAAGCCGAAATTTGAATATTTCAGAGAGGAAATTGAGGGGAAATTGGATGAAATTAAGGAATTCCCGCAGTATTTTAGTTTCAGCTTGGAGAACAAGATCAAACCGCGGCATATCGAGGTTGTACAGAGTGGATTGAATATTCCGCTGCCATTGATGCTCAAGACCACCGACCACGAGTTCACGGAATTATTGTTGATAAAGCAACACATTTAAATATAATAATTTTTTTTTTTTTTTGATAAGTGTAATAATTAATTATTATATTATTATTAATCTCTTAATATAATTATAAATACCCCATTTTCTTGGCTCTCTTCTCATTTCTTTAGTCAAATAATAACTAATATAGAATTATTAATTTATTACAGTAGTTGAACACAAACAAGATCCAAAGAAAGACACTCAGACAAATATAATCACAAATATTTGGATATTTTACTCTGCTTCTTGCAATAAAAGAAAATAAATTATAATCCTCAGAACACATCTTGGGAGATAAATGCAGACCAAGCATCCTGAAAAGAACATACAACCGTTATAAATAACCGAACATAAACTAATTATCTGCTATTTAAAATGAAGAAAAAAACGAACCTGTAGAACATAAAAGGCTTTATCAGCAACGTATTTTTGCTGTTCAGTAGCACCCCGTTGCTGGAGCTTGTCGGGGTGGAGGCATAAACGGGCTTTCTGGTACGCTTTCTTCACTTGCGAGATTTCGATTATATACGACAGTGGCACAGCCAACCATCCACTCTCCGGCCATAGAATCTGAACGGGGGAAACAGGGGTATTCATGTCATTTTGGCAAAATCGAATATTTAAAAGACGTTGATGATTAATTAGTTTATTTGAGGAAATTTCATCTCACTTGATGCAGAGAAGATAAAAGCAATCGGATATCGGATTCCTTGCCACTTGACCACAACCTTATCTGCTCGTCCAATATTTGCAGCTCCGTTTCTAGCTGTAAGGATTTAAAGATCAAGTTTTTATTACTTTATTATTATCTTGTAATGAAAAAAGATTCACATTAGTCACGTCTAGTTGTTGTTTTTGCTTGCTTATCGCAGTAGGTATGACATTGCTTGAAAAGCAGCCGATTTTTCAGTTATGATTCGATAAAATATCTCGAATCAATCCACTTTCGTTTAATAACAATATAGTCTCAAATGCGAACAAAGTTGAATTTTGTTTAAAATACCGTGCATTCAAATTGCTGCGTTTCTTCTTTGGCAGCAAACTTATCCCGTTGTTCATCCTATAAAATAAGAGACGTAAGTTTGAAATTAGATTGTGATAAAGACAGTCGGCAGCAAGAAATCGTATAAATGGACAATTATATTTATTACCAATGAATTATAATAACTCTCTGTTTGCCCCATAGAAACACGATGCCCGTCCATCGTTTCTGCTTCGATACGAACCAATTTTTAGTAATAATTCAAGATTTGCTTTCCCAAACTCAAGAAAACTATATACAAAAAAAAAAAAATTAATAACTCACTCAAATCTTCAGTAGAATATTGCGATTGAAACTTCTCTCTCGCCCACGCAATCGCTTCATCCACACCGTTCGATTCACACGTGCCTTCCCTATTATCAGAATTGATCTCAATTACATACGAGCTCATGACATCATCATCGTCATCATCATCTTGTTCTTCCTCCATTGGGAAACATCCTTTTTGTTCTTTTCCGGAAGATTGGCAAATCGAAGAAACGGGCGACGAAGGTGAGTTGACGAGTTCCAAGTCATCTGCAGAGAATCTGCAACTGTTGTTCGAAATGGGCTCCATACTAATCGTCTCTGGAGATGAATTCTTTCGATTAAGACCAAAAGGGTAGCTCCTCAAATTATCAGGGCAATTGTTTTCGGTGGTACCGTAAAAAGGCTGTCTGCCCGCAAATGGCGGGGTCGACATATGTTGTTGTTGTTGTCTTTGGTGTTCTTCGTGCCCCATTCCTGTTCTTTTTGATGTCCACTCTGATCTTACATTTATTGGCCTGAAAATCGATCCGAATTTATTTCAGTACATTTACTCTTTGTTCATTTGAAGTAAAAAAAATGTTAAAAATATCAAACACCTAGCTAGCTACCTGAGTTTTGAAGCGAAGAAGGAAACATCGTAGTCGAACGGCGGCCGGAGAGGGCTGAGCTCCTCCGAGCTGAGAACAGATGAAGAGCTTGCCTTTGATCTTGATCTTGATCTCACCACTCTCTGATCGTCTTCTAATCCGAAGATATCGCTGTAAAACCCTTTGTTTTGACGTTTGTTCTGATTATTGTGATCGGTTTTTCTCGTTTGACCCGGGATCATGAACTCCGGCAAGCTCCGGCCGGACTTCCGGGTCGCCGGCGACGACTTGTCCGAGGGCCGGAAAATCTCCTCGTAGGAGAAAGTGGTGGAGGAGGAGGATGATCTTGAGAAGCCGGTGGAGAACTGGCGGGAGATAATGGTTCGAGGGGGCCCACCGAAAACGTCGTTGAAGTCTTCGGGGTTTAAGGGGTCGTCGGAGATGGGTTTACGGCGGTGGGAGGTGGCGTCCTCTGTGGATCTCCGGGCAGCATACTCTGGCATGTGCCGTGTTGTTGGCGGCGGAGCTGTCGGCATTCCCATCCTCATTCTCCACGACTCGTCCATTTTTCTTTATTTTCCGGCGAGTGGTGAGTTAGCGGAGAGAAGAAGAAGGCGGAGGAGCAATGATCGCTAATTCGTAATTACAAGTATGATGGCATGCGCCAGTGTATGCGTTTATACTGCACAAATGTACTTTTTCCCCCCCTCTCTTTTTTTTTTCCCCCTTTTCTTTTATTTTGGATTATTTGATTATTCAAAATATATTAAATTATATTATAATATATTAAATATGTAGTAAATGGTAATGGACGAGAGAAACTAGATTAATTAAATATATTAGCACTTACTCAAGCAATCATCCCTACTTATCTGGAAAGCTGCTTTGTGTTGGCTACCCCACTCCGCGGTTTTGCTCGTCTTGAACCATTAATCTACATATAATAACACAAACACTCGTGTATATGTATGCTTAATGGATAGTTATTTATATAAATGTACGATTCAAAACCACCAAGTGCAATATCTCATAGACCACCACTGCATTATCGAGTTTCTTTAAGAAGATTAATATTTATAATTATACAAACTTTCAATATGTATAAAAGTATTGAAGAATATATATATTATATATATATAAAAGGAAAACGAGATGAGGTAAGATTCTTTACAAAATATTGGAGACAGCAAAATCGAGGGCACATGGGCAACTTGAGAGAGCTTTCCTTGTTTTAGCCACTCTCTCCTCCCTTCCCTTGTTCCTTTTTCTATCTTTTTTTTTAACTTTTCTCTTTTGGTTAAGCAGTAGATTGAGACCCTTTGACATAAATTAATCACCAATAAATAAAATTTATATAAATAAATAATTAATTAACTTAAAAAAAATAAAAAAAAATTGGGACCTCTATTCTATCAGATGGGATAGGGGAAAACAACACGATGCTATTTCGTCTATAGCTAAATTTTGTCCCAAAATTAATGATATTCTACAGCAAATGTAATACATATAAAAGGGATGCTGTTTTAATTTCCAAGAAGACAACATTAATACACAAATGTGTGTGCAAGTGTATCACATTATCATGTGATTGCTGTTTCACTATTAGGCCAATACTAGATTAAATATAATAAAATAAAACATATTGTTGATAAATAAACATATAAATATCCTGAAAGAAGATTTTAATTTCAGGCCATTTATTTATTTTATTTTTTTAAAAAGAAGAAGAAGAAGTCCCATAAAAATTTGCAGGAGTGGGTAAAAAGGTAAAAAGGACAGGTGAGGGAAAGGATTATTGACACCTCACAAGGAGACAATGCATGCTGTGGTGTTTTATTCAAATTAACTTTTATCATATAAATTAAACCCAACCCCTCTCTCTCTCTCTCTCTCTCTCTCTACTTTTCCTTTTTATTTATTTATTTAGTTATAAATTATAATTTAACTTTGCTTGAGAAACAATGATAATCATTAATTTCTAAAAAGCAAATATATTATTCAATGAAATCTCTATTCCCCTTTTCTCCAGTTGGACCCTAATGATTTATTTCCTATCTCAATGGCCTGATTCTTGGGTGGAGCCCTGCGGTGGTGGTTGGGTGGGTGGTGGTGGTGGTTGTGGGGTGGGAGTTTATTTGTTTTATGCTATGAAGACAATGTACATTACTACAATGCAATTCAATACAAGTCTTTACTTAATATATTCAATAATAATAATCCAGAAAAAAAAAATATTGGACCAGTCCCAGACATCTTATGTATACAGGCCTAGCCTATGTTGTCTTGTGATAATGTAACTTACCATTAAAATTAATAATAATGCATAATTCCTATTAAAAAAAAGAAAAAAAAATATGCATGTAAAATTGTTTTCTGAAGTTATACTTAACCTCCCTAAACAAAAGGAAAAACACACTCGTATGTCACAAGATATGATGCTACAACATACAACAACCGATTAACCGACAAGTTTATGTTCGTCGCATTAGAATACATAGTACCGTGTTTTAAGAGATTAGGGAAAGGAAAAGTTTGCACAATTCATGCATTTAGTTTCCTTGATATGGAACATCGACTAAGACAACCTAGAATCAAGCTAATGTTTCTTAACGAATCCAACAAATTGACAACGATAGCCCGCCCACCGCTCACTTTTATATCATAAAATAAACATGTTATTTTAACAAGAATCATTATTGTATTTACAGCTTTTAATCTGCGATAAAAATTTGGAGTTTAATACATTGTAAGGTTGTGTGATGTTGTATCGTGTATTCAGAATCAACTTACCTTCGAGCTCATGTTCTGCACCTCGTTCCATATTTTTTTAACCTTCCCATCGTTGTTCGGTAATAACACATCCTGCATAGAACTTGAAAATCATGCGACATCATTCGTATGCTTTTACAAGTGACTTAAAGATTCCACACGATTATACGTAACAGCAAAATTTCTGTTTATGCACAGCATACTGATAGATTCGCTTATGTTGGTGGGATTCAATAAACGAGTAACAAGAGAAGACATTCATAAAAATCCTATGTAAGAAAAAAGGCTATAAATCTACTACCTAGTAATGCTCCTAAAATTCAAGGCACTAACTAGCATTTTAGGCAGGTGAGGATTTCTTGCACATGCTTACCAAGTTAAAATCAGAAAGCCGTAAAAAATAGCAATTCGGTGTCGAGATTTACTTTTTTTTTTTTTTTTTTTTTTTTTAAAGTACGATTTAGAGAAGTTCGAGTAAGGGATTGAAGCGGGATAAGTGATTCTATGAATTACCTGATGTAAATTTAAATACACTATGCATGCAAGGTCCAAAGACAAGCGCTCGGTCCTGCATCGTCTGAAAATTATGCTTACAGTTAGAGACAGAAGCTTGTCAGCTGATAAAACAAGGTGTTAGATGACTCAGTGTAAATATTTCTACTTCTTTTTTTCATCTTTCCTTTTACCTCGTTTTTCAAGTTCCGGGATCGAATTACAGTTGAGAAAATAAATGGATTTTTAACCACCATAACTGAAGAAATTCATGCTCGGAAGATTTTGCTTTTTCAAGACTCTTAATGCATTCACAAAAGAACTCATAGATTAAGTTAACATTTCGTACATGTAAATTTAAGCTCAATTTCTACGCGAGATAGCTAAATTGGTCTCAGGTGATACATTTTAAAATCGGAAGTCGCCGATTGATCCCAATAAAGTCATATCTATCTTTGCGAACAGTCAGCGTTAAACTTAGGAATCAAATTCCTTAACAAACCCAAGATAACAGACGATTGTTTCGTTGAGGATCAGCTTATCTTACAATTTATCAGCGAATAATACCTGATGCATTCTCCAGTTGATTAAGGAATCAGTTTCGTTTCAAGTGCTTATATTGTTATTTGTCACACAAACGCAGCCTTTTTGCCATTGGGTGGGATATGACCTCGTTCCACAAACCGCAGTATAAGCTTATCCGCCTCATCAAATTTCTGCTGCAAAATCAATTTCTTACTAACTTCCTCACACAGCTTTAAATCAGGAACCAAATTACGGTTAAACATCCTACAAGCCACTCTATACGATCCAATCGGATTCTCATTCTTCAAAAAACTTCTCATGAGAATATGGCAAGTATTCGCATCACTTCTAGAAGCAGTTCTCAGAACCTTCCCCAATAACTCATAACCTTCATCGACATTTCCAAAACAGCAAAGCTTCTCAATAACTTGGTTATACGCCGTTTTGCAGCTTTCCCTTCGAAGCATCTTCTCAATCAGTTTCAACAAATCATCCACTTTCCCATGCTGACAGAAATGATGGATGACTGACCGATAAGTGACTTGAGTCGGGAGCAAACCACAGTGGAGCAGTTTCTTGGTCATTTCATTAGCCTCGTTTATTCTACCTTTTCTTCCCAGTGCATCAATGACAGCTGTATACGTCACTTCATCGGGGTGTTTGTTGTTCAAATACATGTCGTCAAGAACAGACAGTGCAGCTTCCAAGTCGTCGTTTTTACAGAATCCATGAATTACTGTAGTGAAATTCACCACATTTACAGCACACCCCTTTTTCATGCACTCCTCTAGTAATTTCTTCGATTGATCTGCTCTGCCCGCTTTACAAAGAGACTGAATCAAGATGTTGATTTCGACTGGAGAAGGATAAAACCCTTTTCCGATCATTTCCCTCATTACATCACAGGCCTCTGACAACTTCCCTTCTCTACGAAACCCATGCATTACTACACTATACGTCACAGCATTCGGGGCCCACATTCCCTCACTCATGTTCATCATCTCTCTTGCTTCTAAAGATTTCCCGTTCTGACAAAGCCCGTTCAACAAGGCTGTGTAAGAAACACAGTTTGGTTTACAACCGTGCTTGTACATCTGCTGCAGCAGTTTTTTAGCTCGTTCGATTTCTCCTATTCTGCAAAATCCATGCAAAACAGCAGTGTACGTCACAACATCGGGGGTGCACCCCTTCAATAACATTTCATCGACAATATCTTTAGCCCTATCGATTCTTCCTTCTTGACAAAAGCAATTCACTACAGCAGTATGCCCAACTTTGTCGACATGGAAACCTCTTTCCTCTGCTTCTCGTATAAACCCTAGCGCCTCTTCTGCATGGCCGTACTTTGATAGCATGTGGATAAGAGTGTTGTACGTAACTTGATCGGGCACCAAATTACTCTCTTTCAACATCTTATCCAGAAGCCCTCTCAGTTCGTCAATCCTTCTCTCCTTGCACAAAAAACCCATGACAGTATAGTAGCTGACTTTATCCGGAGAACAGCCTCTCAGGGGCATTTCTACGATCAACTTCATGGCATCTTCAACAAGATTCTTTTCGCAGTAGCCCTTAATCAAACAATTATACGTGACGACATTAGGTTCAATCCCTACAACCTGCATTCTCTGCACAAACCTCAATGCTTTCTCCAACTTTTCCCATTCAACCAAAACGTTAACTGCGGTATTGCATATCGAAACATCAAGCTCGATTCCTGCTTTCTGCATGAGATTCAACACCTGCATTGCTTTCCTAAAATGTCCAGCTCTACTGAAAGAAACCATTACACAGCCAAAATCTTCGGGCCAAATCTCGATCTTTCTCCGTGCCATAAGCCGAAGAATACGCTTAGCTCCTTGACATAACTTGGTCTTACCAAGAACATTAAGCATTGCATGATAAACCATTGGATCGTGCCTGTACCGCCACTGCCTGTCAGCCCAATAAAAGAATTCTAAAGCAATTCTTTCATCGGATTGAGCTCGAATTACTGCACAAACTTGAGAAGGCTTCAAACTGCGCAGCAAGTTCTTGAACTCCGATTCGAGATTCGGAGTCCATGATGCTCTGAGACCAATCAGCCTGCAAACCTCTCTAACTAAAGGGTGTCTTACTTCGTCTTCGTCCACCTCGATTCTTCTAGAAACATCACTTCTCTCTCTGTTTCTGTCGAATGAATTCAAAACCCTAAATTCATCGTCATTATCTTCATCACTGTTTTCCTCTTCTCCTTCTTCTGACTCGCCAAACTCATTGGAAATACCACGATTGCATTTTTCTCCACCCCAATTGCAAGAACTATAATCTGGACTAAATATCCTAGATTTTTCAGAACCAATTTCTCCAATCCCACCAAACTCATGATTTTTACCCTCGGGATTAACTGTATCCACGTACCGCCCGCGCATTTGGGGGGCCAAAGGGGGGGCGGAACTACTGCTTTTCGATGACCATGATGAGAAAGAAGAACATGTATGCAACAGGGTAGTTTTACTGAAGCGGCGAGCCGTAGCGAAACTTTCTCGGATTCTTTTGTGAACTGACATTTTCAGTGAATCAGAAGATCAAAATTAGATTATCATAAATTGGGTACAGAATAGAATTAGGGTTTTGGGAAATTACATCTGACAGAACCTGCAATTTTAAATGTCAGAAAGGGTTTTGGTGAATTTCAAGAACAATCTGCTGTATTTCCTTGCAATTTGACTAACAATTTATATGAAATTTTAATTCTTCATAATCAACTGATAAATTAAAACAAAACAAAACAAAAATCTTCAAATGCTTAAACAAAACTGATTAACATATATATTTCCGTAAACTAACGGTGCGAAGCACTAAATTTAGGAAATAAACAGAATATTCGGAAGAAATCCAGTCTAAAGAACGGCACTTGCCTTAATTACTGAATAGTCCCGTTAAATGTAACGTGACGGATTAAAAAATTAAATAAAATACAACACGAGGAAAGAAAGAAAACAACAGCTGTTCTGTTCCGCTCCTTTTCATAACCGGGCCCCACCAACGTCTCTCCTCGGGCTTCACGCGCGCGCGCACACACACACTGATAGGACAGCCAATCAGTTCGCCGGCGAGATGGCATCTGCCGCCGTTGAGGTGGCCGAGAACGGCAATGTGGAATCACCGGAATCAGCACTGATTTTTCTCGGGACCGGTTGTTCGAGCGCCGTGCCGAATGCGATGTGCTTGATCCAGCCCTCCGATCCTCCTTGCCACGTCTGCTCCCAGTCTCTAACCCTACCGCCGGATCAAAACCCTAATTACAGGTTTTTTTTCTCATTTTTCCAATTATTGCAAAATCATAGGCTGGGATTGTACTCTCTATGCTCTGATATTTGTTAGTCTGATGGTTTGATGATGCAATTTATTGTAGGTGCAATACATCTCTCTTAATTGATTACTGTGGCAGTGAGGGCAAACATAAATACATCTTGATCGATGTTGGCAAGACTTTCAGGGAGCAAGTACTCCGATGGTTCACCGCTCATAAAATTCCGCACGTAGATTCAGTGAGTTTTTGTATTCCTCAATTAAGTTCAACTTTGCCTTGATAATAGAAATGTAAAAGAGAACATTACTGTGAGTGTAATCGTGTTTCCAATTACACGAAAATTAACAACCATTGCTTTAGTTTCAATTTTTATTTTTTCAATTGGCGAATGACGATTATCGAATTTAAAAGTAGAATGATGTGATGTAGTTTGCTAACAACTTGTCCAGATTATATTAACTCATGAACATGCCGATGCTGTTCTCGGTTTGGATGATGTACGCACTGTGCAACCTTTTAGTCCAACAAATGACATCGAGCCAACTCCCATTTACCTCACCGAATATGCAATGGAGAGGTACTTTGCATATACATACAGATATCAGTTATACGATTTTGTTTTGCCCATTTTTTTGTGATTCTGTTGTATCTATACTCTTGACATGGATATTGCAACTCAATTGATGGCATGTACTAGAGTTGTTGATTAAACCTTGAAACGTTTGTTTTTGAACAGCATTGCAGTGAAATTCCCATACTTGGTTCAGAAAAAACTCAAGCCTGGCCAGGAAATTAGACGTGTAGCACAACTTGACTGGAAAATTATAGAGAACGATTGCAATAAGCCATTTGTGGTATCTGGGCTACGAATTGTTCCCTTGCCGGTAAGTTTCGCCTCGTACTTTTTATATTTTATTTTATTTACAGATATTTAAGAAGTCTTTCGTATGCATTCTCATGTTTTTATGTTCTTAACAGGTGATGCATGGCGAAGACTATGTATGCTTGGGTTTTCAGTTTGGCGAAAGATATAAAGTAGCGTATATATCAGACATTTCACGATTTCTTGAACCCACTGAAAACTGTAAGCACTGTCATTCTCTCCTTGTCTCACAAAAACCTGTAAAATATGCACCATGGGCTGCAATCCTATTTTTATTTTTTATTTTTATGATTTTAAGTTAGCTGCCCTAATCTTATTCTGTAACGGATAAATATTTTAAGGCATAATAAGCACAAAGAAGAACTTCCAGTTTTAGGGTTACGGACAAATGAAACAACTGTTCACTATAATTTATATACTGCAGAATGATTGAATAAACAAAAAAGCATTGGGAGCCTAAAGATTGGAAAGGTCAAAGGAGCATCGGATAATTAGCTTATTTCTTTTTTTTTTTGTAATATAGCTACAAATTTGAGCCTTGTAAGGATATATATCTCCTCTTTTGTAGATATTTCGAAAGATGGTTGTCAACAGTTAGATCTCCTTATTTTGGACACACTATACAAGGTTAGCTACTATACACTTAGACTTTTTATCTACTTTTAAGATCTTCATTATTTCCTGTTTATGTTTATACCGACTAAATTCGCTAAGCATAGTAGAGAAGCCGTTCTCCCCTTCTTTACTAACTAATATGTTGCTTTTCAATGTGCTCGTCCATGCAGAAAGGATCCCACAACACTCACTTCTGCTTCCCTCAGGTTTTCCTCTTTTACACAATTTCTTGAATATCGTTTTTGTTCTTGGCAAACGCTATTTTTATTATTTATTACATTGTCAAGTTTTCCATCTGCAGACTCTTGATGCTGTGAAGAGGATATGCCCAAAGAGAGCTTTGCTTATCGGAATGACACATGAGTTTGATCACCACAAAGACAACGAATTTCTCAAGGACTGGTCCCAAAGGTATTGCTTATCGCACTTCTCTTTTAGAATCTTTTTGTTAAGGTGAATCACGAAAAAAATCCTACGTGGCGTTTCCTTTTTGTCCTTTCCGATGTGCACTATGCCACGTTGCTTTAATAGCCAGTAATCTGAAATTTATACGTGTTTTTGTATGTTGATTCCAGGGAAGGAATACCAGTTGAGCTTGCGTATGACGGGCTGCGAATTTCTGTAGACCTTTGATGAGGTAAGGTTTTGAGTTTAAACCAAAAGCTGCCTTTTTATTACAAGGTCCCTCTTGGTAAATTCTATTGCAACTAAGTATTTGCTAAACTCTGTTCTCTTTGTTTGAATAGAGAACTGATTATAAGCTTGTCTCTGCAGGTTAAAAACATGGGCTATATTTGTAAACAGTTGATATTTATTGGTTCTTCTTCCCCATTATTGAAAAGGGGAATATAGTTTCCCAAGTTTTATTCTCTAATCCTTGCTATTTTACTATGTTGTGTTACAAATCCTCCCTCTGATATTTGTTTATTTGATGATGTTTGATTAATGCATGTCTAAATCAGCTTGCATTCTGTCAAAATTTGTTTTTAGTATTACTACTCTATTGCCCAAGATTCATTCTTTATTTTATTTTATTGGAGAAAATTGGTTTTGCAGATAGACAACTGGTGTTTTGCCAATCAGGAAATTAGAATAAAAAATATTTGGGTTCAATTATTTATTTATTCTTTCAAGGGTAAATAGCACTTGCCTCCTATGGTTTGAACTTTTATGCACATAACCCCATGTATTTTCAATATAGCACATAACCCCTTATACTTTCAAAAATTCCCTCCTAATAAGCATGATCATATTAAAAGTACATGGGGTCATGTGCACAAAACTCAAACCAAAGGGGGCTAAGTGTCATATACCCTTCTTTCAAAGTTGTAACCAATTCTTCTAGAATGAAAAAAAAAAGTCGACATGTTTGGTAACTGGCCCTAATATAGTCAACATAAAAGACCTCTAGATGTCTGTTCAACTCAATTACCATCAATTGTTTATTATTTAGGTCCAAAAAAGAAGCCAATCACCTCAGACTAATCCAATTGCTACATGACTTTTGACCATACTACCCTTTTTTCTTGAAATTCAATTTTTCCCCTCCATCTTTCTTTTCTTGAAATACATGCATATATATTAACACACAGACCAAAGAATAACTCTGAGAAAGAAAAAAAAAAAAGATATGGCATCATGTTATGTTCCGTTTAACAGCAGGAATCTGGATATAAGTTTCTTCGTATTCAGACCGACCGTTGTATACGTGGACGATTTATTACACGCTCTGAAACAATTCTCTTCGTACACTCAGACCCTTGGCTGTGTTCATAGTTCCATTCTCAGAAGTATTCATGGCAACATGGTAATTAAGATATTTTAATTTTGTTTAATTTCTTCTCTCCATTTATATATATATATTTTTAATTAAATGTTTAATAATTTAGTATCTTTCTTATGTTGTGATCATATTATATATGATTTAATTTGTAGATTGTATGGTATGGTGCATGGATGAAGAGGACTCATGAGAACAAACAACTTTTAATTGATGCTCTTGTAAGTAATAATAATAAGCTTTATTGCTAATTAATATCCTTGCCTTATATCGAATTTGCTAAAATACCATCCCATGTTATTTTATTTGCAAAATTCACCCCTACTAATCAATTTTTGTTAGCACACAACCCCTAAATATGGTTACTAACTGATAAAAAAAACTAAATCATAGGGTGGTTTTTGACAACAAAAAATAACACGGGGCAATATTTAGCAATTCGATATAATATAGGGGTACTAAATGCAATAAACTCAATATTTATGCCAAAAATCTGTTTTTTTTTTCTTCTTCTTCTTTTTGATATTTTAGCTCTTGATTAATATAATATAATTTCTTTCTTTTTATGTAGCTTTCGGTGTTGACAAATGTAGCAGGCATGGCCATCTTAATTGACCACAGCTTCTTCGACGCCTTCACCGGAGAATCAAGAGACGGCACTCCGGCGGCAAAATTCTTCACCGGAGATATTGTCTCCATGAGCTCCGCCACTCTTTCAGCCAACAACGACGACGAAAACAAAGTTTCTTACGCGTGTTTGGCGATATTCAAAGACCGGTTCAACAAGATGAGTGGTGCAAGAGCCGGCGTTTGCTTTAAATCCCAAAGCGTGCCGAGAATAGTTTGCCTTTTCGTTTGGAAATCTCTTCAGTTCTGCTACACGTATATATTAACCTCGGATTATCGAAACACGATTCTTCCTTACCTTGATGGATTTGCGCTCGACGTAAAGTACGATGTTTTTAGGGTCGTGTATGTCAGTGGAGACAATGTAGTGAAGTTACAGAACTACCCTCAGCGTATGATGCTTGAAAATGAAGTAGATAACAATGCAGGGTACCCTTTTGTGCATGATTTTCAAGACAGATGATTGATTATTAATGCTTCTTCATATGATTACTTTGGCCTAAATTTTGCTATGTAAATGTTCTATATACACAAAAAAAAAAAACATAATAGTAAGTCCTCAGATTTGGCTTAATTTATTACTTATAACAAATGAAATCGTTTTTTTTTTCTTTTTAAATATATTTTTCGACTACTTTGTATTGCAAATCAACTTTCGGTCCCAGTATTTCAAGAACTTCTTTTATAATCAAAATAGGGTAAATTACAAACACCCCCCTGAGGTATGGTCAAATTACAAAAAACCCCTCTTGTTTGGATAATTACATCTACCCCCTCAACTATGATTTTTTCAAACACCCCCCTGAGGTATGGTCAAATTACAAAAAACCCCTCTTGTTTGGATAATTACATCTACCCCCCTCAACTATGATTTTTTCCTATCTTTATGGTGCCAAATTCAACATAGTCATTTAGATTCCGTGAAATGTGCTCTAGTTTGTACTCTTTGTGTAAAAAATACAGTTTCCGATGCACCACAAACTGATATATACAAGCTAAAAATCACATATTATGGTCATCTTGCTTCATAATGTAGAGTTTGAATGGGATAAAACGGGTACAAAAGTGATAATATTCCATATAATCTCGAAGATTCCACTAAATTTGATGAGTTGAGGGAGGTGGTTGTAATTATCCAAACAAGAGGGGTGTTTTTGTAATTTGGTCATACCTCAGGGGGGTGTTTGTAATTTAACCCAATCAAAATATTTGCTTTCATGATGAATATCTCTTTGCGATGTGTGATTTTGTTTCGAATTTCTTAGAAATTTTAATTCAATTTGTTAAATTGGGGAACACGTGGACTTGGTTCATTGGGCTTTTATATACCCAGATTCAGTGGTCCATCAAAAAACAAATGTAGTGAAGTTTAAAATTGGGCTTGATATTTGGGGCCCAAATTGTTTTATCATCCAATAAATAAATAAATAAAATGCCAAAAAAAAAAAAAAAAAGGGCACGTGACATAAGTGAGATTTTTGAACTGAAATCCCCCCACAAATATTAATAATATTTTCTTCAATTTATAATTGGTGTTGTCGTTTTATCCCTGTAATAATAAAAAGTTTGAAAAGTATGGTAGAAAAAGTTGGATATTTGAAGGACTAATATAAGAAAGCAGAGAGAAACCATACCACCTCAGTCAAAACATGTGAACCAACATTCATCATTTTCTATTTTTTATTACAAATATAATAATATTACTTTTATTTATTATTTTTTTGTATTTTTCTTTTGTCATAATTTGTTTTTTAAAAGGTTCAAAATTTTCAGGTTTCTGCACAGTACAGAAGTTACTTCCAATCCACATCAAACGCATAGTGAACTACTGTAGATTTTGCTGCTGCCCTCTGTTCTTTACTACATAAGGGCCCCTCTTTTTTTTGTATTGTAAATCATAAACAATTTAAATAAATAAGTAAATAAAGGACTCTTAACTAAGGCCAAAATTAATCATAAGATATATTTAAAAATAAAATAAAAAACTTATATAATTTGATTTATTTTATTTTTTTTGTTTCTTATAATGTGGAAGCATTGGTCAAAAATTTGACTATAAAAATCAAATTCACTATCATAATAAATAAGTTAAGGAAAATGAAGTATGGTCAAACATTATACATTTGACTTTTTGAGAGAAGAATGGGCGACCCGACCCGACCCATAAGTGGGAACACTCCATGTGAACACGCTTCCAAATTCACCCATGCACTAATCATTTGAATATGGCCTACCCTTAGAAAGAATGTTTTGGACTTATACTTCGTGCCCTTATTATTCTTTCCAATTTATTTACTTTTAATTTTATTGCTCCTTAAACAAATTTAATCTATTTTTAAATAAAATATGGTGGGGGTAGGGGTAATAATGGGAAAGAGATTAACCTAGGACTTTGAGCCTAAATAAGGGAATATAATAATTAAGTGAGTGGATATGGTTATTAATTTGTGGGATTAAGTGACAGTCAAGAAGCATAATCTAGGGTTTTGTGCATCATTAATAGAAAATATGAATGATGCTTAATGGACTAGTACATACAATGAACTTTGATATTTTGTTTTAATAAAATTCATAATCTTATATATAAAAGTAAGAAACGCTAGGTCAACCTAAGAAACCTTAATGACATATTTGTAAAAAAATAAAATAAATTATTATTATTATTTTTTCATTTCCTATTTTTCAGCTTTTTTCTCTAATAACTTTCATAGCACTAACAAAATCATAATACATTCCGATAGTGTTTTGTTTTTTTTAATATATAGTTTTTCTCTCTCTCTCTCTTTTACAGAAATCAATGTGGATTTATTTGTTAATATAATTTCATTATCATATATTTAAATTTTCTTTATTTATGAATTGGGATAGTGTTTTGTTTTTTTATATATAATTTTTTTTCTCTCTCTTTTACAGAAATTGATGTGGATTTATTTGTTGATACAATTCAATTATCATATATTTAAACTTTCCTCATTTAGAATTGCTAGTTAAGAATAATGGGAGAAAATATTATATATGTAAAAAAAAAAGGGATAAATTATTGAAAGTCACGTGACTATGCACGTGCGGTCGTCATCAAATGTGTCTTATTGCAACAGGGGAATTCTTGTATTGGTTTGTGTGATCACATGGGCTTAACTTTATGTTTAGTGAAAAATTATTAGCATAAAAAGTATAAATTGAAGCTAATTAACACCCAAAGAATAGGATTACTTTCCAGTGTTGGGCCAAATGCCTAGCACTCAATCATCATCACTGCTAATTAAATAAATGATTAATTATAATTTTCTTGGATTTCGGATGCCTTATATTTATTTTATTTTGTTTCTAATTTTTCTTTAGTTTTTCAATATTTTGTAATTAAAAAAAATTATAATGTACATAGTTTTCTTGTATGTAAATTTAAGAATTTCAAATTTGATGTTTTATATATATTATAGTATACAAAAAAGATAATCATCATATAAATAAATTTAAACCACTTTCTAAACCTTTTTTAAGTTAAAAAGCAACAAATGTAGAGAGAGAGAGAGGAGAGGTATTGACCAATTACTACAGTAGTAGACTCTTCGAACACCGCGCCATGCACCTCAAAATCATACTAACTGCTATTTATATTTATATATTAAAGTTTTTTTTAGGGGTATAAAATATACGCTTTTGTTATATTTACATTTTTTAATGTAATAAATACATACCTAATACTAATAGTATTAATTTACTTTTCATTAAAAAAAAAATTAATTAGGGGGGGGGGGGGGGGGGGGGGGGGGGGGTGGGGGGGGGTAGTGGGTAGGGTGGCGTGTATGACCAATGGGGAGGAGCACATTATAGAATTCAGTAATCCAATTTTCCTGAATTTCCTGTCACACACACTTCATTCATTCACTCACATAATTGAGGGGCATTTATGGGAAAGTGCATATTTACTACCCAATCTTTGACTGATTTCTTTATTAGTATCATATTTTAATTTCTTTTATTTCCAGAGAATAGTAAATTAATTTGTGAATAACTACTGCTAAAATCCACCTGCTCAAAATAAAAGTATGTAAAAATGTATTTATCTATTTATTGTTAAATTAAATATTGAGTCCAAGTAAAATAAGAGTGATTAATGAGGGGCATAATTGTCTAAAGAGACAGAAATGTATTGTGGCAACAAATTCAGGTCTGGCAAAGCAATTAAAATCAAATTGTACTATAGTAATACACAGCATTATTACTTGCTTCTGAAATAAGTAAAAAAGAATCAGAAATCCCAACTGCTACAACACATTTATCGAAAAATCTTTCTCAGTTCTGTGACTCTATAAGCAATCATTTACCCATTTCTTCCTTTTTTGTACATTATATATATGATTTCATTTTTCAAAAATAAGTATGCCGTTGTTTAATTTTGTGAAATTCAAAAAAAATTCTATTTAATTGTAATATAAATATTAAAGTAATAATAGTTGTCACTACAGCTTGCTTAGTTGTGATAATAATTGTCAAAGACAAATACTCTAAAGTCTAAACCGACCCATTAATTACATGTCACAAAATCCTTGAATTTTCTCTTTTGATTGATTGAATTGAATGTGATGGAAATTCAATTTGGGGAAATTAATTTAGAGAACAGGCTTAATTCAAAGATGTACAATTGCAACTTCATTTATTGTTATTTATTGTCCCCAGAGTCCAATATAGTTCAAAATTACTCCATAGATTTTCTATCATTACTTATATCTTTTACATTTTATGTTTAATAGGCATTTTTAAAATAAAAATATAGTAACCGGATACAATTTCAATAACCCACTACCAATTAATTATTAATAAAAAAGGGAGAGAAAAAAAAAAGAAAAAAGAAAAAAGAAAAGAGAGTATTTTAAACATGCTTGGTAGGGACTTGATTGACCAAACAAAAATTTGTTTAGCCCCAAAAAGGGAAAAATGAAAATGAAATGAATCACTGAGTCAACAAATCGGTAGAAAATCGCCAATTTATATTACATTTACACACACTCTCTCCTTCTCACAGATATATACAGTATTAGATTAGCGGAACTGTGTCCTCAAAAGAGCTTTGGCTTCTTCTTTGGCTAGCTCCCTTTCTCTCTCTAGACTTCTGTTCAACATTTTGTTTGTGCGTGTCTCTCTGTGTGTGAGAGAACTTAGAGAGAGAGATTAGAGAGAGAGAGAGAGAGGATCTTATGGAGTACGAAAGGATACACAAAGTTCAGGTAATGTGATTTAATATTTATCACAGCAATTTTTTTTATTTTTTTTTTAGCTTTTTCTCACACACACAAATACATGCATTTGTCTTTTCACTTTCTCAGAGCTGTTGTTCTATCTCGATTTATGCGTCTCTGTAAATGAATTATTGAAATATTTTTGTTCTCTGATCTGAGCATTCTGATTTCTTTGGTTAGGTGTGCTTGATTTTCTCAATTTGTTATATAATTTGTTTTTTTTTTTTTTTTTGTATTTTAATTTTTTTTTTTTTTTGTTGTTGGTTGAATGCAGACTGGTATGATATCTCCGAGTAAGTTGAGGATGAAGCTTATAGGTCACAATCAGAAGAAAAAAGATGGATCAAACTGTAATTCTTCTAGAACATCTCCTTCTAGGATGGACGATTCAGATTTTGTCAACAACAGCTTGTTGTCTTCCCCAAATGGAGATTTCTGCGATGAAGGTGTGATGTTTTTGCCCTAATTCACTGTTTCTGTTATTTATTGTGAGTGATGATTATTTGATTAGGGCTAATTAGTAAACCCAAACCCCCCCTCCTTTTTGCTTTCTTACTGTAACTAGGGCTAAATTGCTTCTCGGATTAGGAATTGGGGATTCTTAAAAATTCATCTGTTTCTTCTTTTCAGCAGCTTCGAATACAGAAGCTCCACCGGTTAAATCCGACAGTGCTACATCAGAGTTAAGCCAAGTTGATTCAAATTCATTACAGTCGAAGGAAAGCTTAGCAAAGGATAACGGTGAAAATGGCCGTTTTAGAATGCAGCTAGTTTCGAAGGGCGAGAGCGGCAATTCCAGTTCGGTACACCCTGTTCGAACATCCGAAGACGAAAACCTCGATTACGACAGCACGTCGAGCTTCGAGTTCCATAAAGGGGAGAGATCACTTCACCATTCTCTTACTAGATCCTTCTCGAGACCAATGTCATCCAAGTGGAACGATGCAGAGAAGTGGATCATGAATAAGCAAAATAATGCTCCTCAATCCAATGTCTCGAAAAAGACCAATCTAGCTAACCAAGCCAGTCGCCCGCCAGCCGTCACGAGTGCGGTGAGAGTTGCCCCAGAATCTACTACAACTTTGGTGAAAAGGGTTGATTTTTGTCAGCCTAATTCGCAGACAGGATTATCCAAGTTTGCTTTAATTGATTTATGTCCCGAAAGTAAGGACCTCGCTGAGGTTGACGACGAAGACTTGTCTTGCACAAAGAGCGTGACCGAAGAAACAACAGGTGATTGATGATTGTTTAATGCCTTGATTATACATCTCCTAAATTTGCTCTGTTTTCAAGAAGGAACTTAAATAATTTTAACATCCTTGAAAAAAGCAGGAGTTGCTGCAATAAGATCAGTTTCAATGAGGGACATGGGAACAGAAATGACTCCAATTCCAAGCCAAGAGCCTTCTAGAAGTGTGACACCTGTAAGTGCAACAACCCCAATTAGAAGCCCAACTTCTTCGATACCTTCGACCCCTCGAAGGGGGGAGCCGGCCCCCACACCGACAGAATATTCCATCGCCGCGCCAGCTCAGCAACACACAACAGGCGAAGCTGGGAAAAGGAATTTGTCGGAGCAAGAAATGAAGCTTAAAACAAGAAGGGAGATTGTGGCACTCGGTGTACAGCTTGGTAAGATGAGTATTGCAGCTTGGGCGAGTAAAGACGAAAAGGAAAAGGGTATTTCTGGAAGTGAAGCCGTTGATAGAGACGAACTCGAGCAGATTGAGTATGATAAACGCGCGGCTGCGTGGGAAGAAGCTGAGAAATCGAAACATGCTGCCAGGTTTTGATTTGATATCCTATATAAGCTGATGCCCTGTTTTATTATTATAAAGTATATAAACTGAATCGAATACTCTTTGCCAGGTTTAAACGAGAAGAAATAAGAATTCAAGCTTGGGAGAGTCAGCAGAAAGCAAGGCTTGAAGCTGAAATGAGGAAAATAGAGGTATTAATCTCATTCATCTCGTTTTTGAGTTTGAGCTTTTTGCATAATGATTTTAACGTAATCGAGCTTTTCACAGGCACAAATAGAGCAAATGAGAGCGCATGCGCAAGCAAAGATGGTGAAGAAGATAGCAATGGCAAGACAAAAATCGGAGGAAAAAAGAGCAGAGGCTGAAGCTAGTAAAAACAAACAGGCTGAGAAAACAGCAGCACAAGCCGAGTACATTCGACAAACGGGCCGAATTCCTTCCTCTCCATTTATCTGCTGTGGTTGGTCATAACTTAATATCGAAAACTCAATCGTTTAAAAGCCAGTTATGATTCTCAGCAGGATATGCAAATTATTAACGTGGTACGCTACCATTTGGAATATAGATTTAGCTTAATCCGTGTTAAATTGTTGCTGTTAGAGTATCGTTTTATATGTCTTTGTAACTATCGACAATCAAATGTTTTGCCGGGACTAGAATTAGTGAAGTTATACACATGCCTTCATTTACACCTTGTAAAGTTAGGTGTTGTGCCTGCTAAAAAAATGTGTTCAATGATGATATCAAACTTTCTTGTTGCTCTCATGTATTTTATACTTCAGACAACCTCCATTAATAGATGATTAGTAAAGACCTTAAATAATGTTTCATACTATAATGTTTTTTTTTCTTATAATTTTTAGTCATTTTATTTTTATAAATAAATTAATTGACATGAATAATAAAGACCTCAATTTCGACTAAACCATGAAAATATATAACTATCTATTTCAAAGATAGTACCTTAGTATAGGCAATATTCTGGAATTAAGATATAAAAACAGAGGATTATCATAATTACAGAACATACTTATATATATGGACGGTTTTAGGTTAGAAACAGAATTTTCTTGCCTAACACTTACCAGAGCTGGAAAATGATGGTTATAATATTGTACAAACGACCCCGGCTTATAAACCTGTACAGGAATAAAGAAAATTGATCCGTATTTTTAAATATTATAATAAATTCGACTTAACATTAGATGATACATGTCGTTTCATTTTTTACGTTTCGATTTCAAATGTGATTTTGACCTTTTTTAGTCCTAATTTGGCAAAAGTCGAAACACGTCAACTGACTTTAACGAAGGTTCTATTGGAAGGATTTGCGTTCCCCGCGCTATTATTCGAAGACAGCAGAAAACCCGACTCGTCAATGCAGCCGCTCGAAGTAATAACTATGCATGTAGCTAGACGAGGCAAATGCCATGCTTGCATTATCGATTTCGTTACTGTTCTGCATTAGAAGAGGGATGAGGAAGTGTCTATATTAACTTCGAATAGGAAGTGGTTTTGAGGGTCAGTACTTTCTTGTTCTATAAGGGCACTCCCTGCCAGGAAATGGAGGCAAAGAAACTGAGTCGTGGGGTATGTTAGCCTGTGGTGACATTCCACCGGAGAGGAGTGGATCGAGAGCAACCCTCTTTGTGGGCCAGCCACTTTCTTGGCTGACTGAGCCCAATAAACTGTGCAGGGGCGAATTCATATTGCCCGCAACAGGTTTGATGTTTGGAGACAGTTGAGAATCGAAAGCATGTTGAATCAGGGTAGACGAGACGACAGTTCATATTGCTGATGGATTTGTAAAACGTTGTTATTAAACGAGTTTTGGTGGAGCATTTGTTGGTGAAGAAGGCTAGTGGCATGTGATTGTTGTTGTGGTGGTGGTGGTGGTGGTGCCGCCTGAGGCTAGTGGCGGCTTAATGGAAGACTTTGAAGAAACTGAGGCTGATTCATCATATGCTGGTGCTGCATAATCGATGAAAGCATCTGTTTGGTGGGGTCCACCATAGCTTGGTAAACATCGTTGTTTTTTTTGCATGGCGGCGAACGGTGGCTGCTGCTGCTACTGCTGCATCCAGGGTGGTGGGACCCCCATTCCTTGTCCGAGAGATTGCATTCCTCCACCTCCACCGAGACCATCTCCTATAGCGGTGCCCTCCTCCTCGGCGGGGGTGTGTACACCATCTCCTGTAACAATGGCAATGTAAATGGCAGTGACAAATGGTCTGAAGAAATCAGAGCAACGATCAGTTCTTCTGATATCTCTTGATTCGTAATCTCGGACAATGCTGGGAATTGACAGAAAGTACAAAATGTGTAAAATGTTCGGGGTTTAGATTTCATGTCCGCGATTAAAAACTAGACTCGGAACTTAATCGAGCATATGAATGATAACGAGCCGAAAATCAGTCTGTAGTCCCTATTATTGCACAATCCTATGAAGAATATTGTTCAATACAAAGATTACATAACTATAAATCACAAAAAAGAAAAAAGAACCAAAAAATGCCATAAATTAATATTTTTAAAAACATGTGAAAATAAATAGTATGAACTTCCTAGGTTTATTACTTGCTACCCCCTTCCCCCATTTTCGTCCATAATCAAGCACAGAATCAAATTCTATATCAACCCAACCCCCAAAATTTAGCACAATTTCACAAACAGTATGTAAACTATGTATAGCTGAGAGTGCTATATATATATATAGCTGATCTAGTGAGAGCCGCGGTTGATCATTTGCATGTACTGGTTAAGCGATTCCTGCCGCTGAAGCCTCATATCCTCGTTGAATTTCTTTATGAACGCTTCCACTCGCCGGTTCAACTCGTCCTGCCCCAGCGACGCTTCCCTCCTCAGTTTCCCCGATCCGCCGCCGTCGCTGCTACCCGGAGATGACGTGTTGGTCCGGTCGTTGAAGGTCTCTGCTTTAGTCATCGTCTTCTCCGGCTGGCGGCGGTGGTGGTGGTGGTGGTGGCCGTCGCGCTCCCACGTGTCGGATTTTCTCAGGTGCCTGGTTATCGGGACTGCGCGCCCCTCCGTTATTGTCTTCCACGTGCTCTCCAGCGTGTCTTGCTTCTTCGGTTTCGAAACCCCGAGCACCGTTCTGCCACCTGGACGGAATACGTATTATTTTACTATTAATTAAATAAGCGCACGCTGTTCTAATTTTATCCAACACCGAATAACAAAGATAAGAATATTATTTTCACTGCTTCAGTTCTTATTGAAGAAATCAAAAGGCACACGTGTGGACAACATACGAGAGCTGCTAACTTACGCCTACGGCTTATCGTTTCAAAGTTTGTCTTTTGCTACTCCACCGTCTAGTAAGGGTATTATAGGTATTTACTATTTTAAGTGACCTACCCCACTTTCTGTCAATGTTACTGGAAAGGTGATCACCTACTTGACGGTCCACCAAAAGGTACCTACTTGGGCCAATTACTTTAATCTTAAGAAAAATGCCTCGATCTGTGTGGGGTTCATTTAATTCCCTGGACCGGCACACACCGAATCACGCCCAGCTAACACTCTAACGGTAACATTTTTTGCCAGCTACGGCGAAACCGAATCCCCACTCGCCGGTGGATTTAAAAAAATTATCTCATTAATTAATTTAAAAAGGAAAAAAGGAACAGTTATTTATACCTTCTGGACTGGTTTTCACATTCCTCCGGTGACCGAACCTCGCCGAAACCGGCGGCTTCACGGAAGGGGATTTTTCCGTTGCACCTTTGCTCTCGGCGGTCAATTTAGACTTGGCAGTAACATACTCGTTCTCCTTATTGCTCGTCGCCTCCTCGGCGCTAACAATGAACGGCGCCTGCTCGTATAATTTTGTGCTCCCCGCAATTGCATCCACGCGCTCGTACGCATCGAACCCCAATCCTTTCTCCGCATTCAGTACTCCGTAACCGACGCTGGAATCGTCCAAAACGACGCCGTTGTTGTACTTGTATTCCGGTTGACTGGTTTTAACAGCCAGCGCCGCCGCGACCGGCTGCGGCGGCACGAAACCCATGGTGACGAGCGCAGGCGTCAGCGAGTCTGGCGACGGCGACACGTCATCCTTCTTCGACTGGAGTTTGGAGGAAACGACGATGGTGACGACGATGCAGTTGATGACGAGGTACAGATACGGAGGCCTGAGCCACGAAACGACGCCGTTGTAGATCGAAGGTACATGAACATGGAAATCTGTGATTGCCAGCATAACTGCAGCTGATAGAACGCTGGTGGATACAAGCACAATTTTTAACAAAGACATGGTGTTAGTTGTTGTTCGATATATCATCGGCGATTTTATTTTTTCCGGTAAATTGCTCGTCGGAGATTTTTACTTTTCGGCGGTTATTGGTGGAGAGAGAAAAATATAATTTAGAGAGAGAAAGAGAAGAGTGTGGTGTGTGTCTGGTAATGAAGAGACGGTGTGGAAAGTGGGGAGCCGCGTTTATAAAGGTAGGGGGAAAATGGAATTTGATGATAGATTCGTGGGCATAATTGTAATTACGTGGAGTAAAATTTCTGGCTGGCATAGCTTAATTCCTGTGGAGACACGTGGAATGTACACGTCAGATGCCTACGTCTATTTTGGCCCGTCATCTCTATCTAAATCACAAATTTGGAAAATTATTTGTCCAAAAATTCTATTGTAGTGCACTCCTAATATTATTTGGAGTTTGGACTAATTTAATGTATAGTGATTTTTAGATTTTGAATTGCCTATCAAAATAAATAAATAAAAAATAATACTTTTAGATTTTGAATATAAATTAATATATTTTAATATGGGTTAAAATTAAATGCACCAGACTGAAGTAGGAGCGAAAATGAGACGAAACGTATAAAATTTAGCTGTTATGAATTCTTTTGATTTTTTTCCGGAAGCAAAAAGCGAAAAACGGCTTTCGATTTCGAAAATCTCGGGATTTAAAAATATATCTCGAATTCAAAACACGTTGAATTTTTTGAAATTCCGTAATACACAACGGATATTACATATTTATAATTTCCGTTGCGTTATGGATATTTATTTTTCAGATTTCTTTATCTAATGGGATTTACAATAAATGTGACAAGTAATCATAAAGTGTCTAAACTTAAAAAAAAAAACAAGGAATATAGAAATTTGGCAAGTATATTAAATTAAACAAATTAATTTTCTAAATAACACGTCAATAACATATGATTGATAAGCAAAGCGCAGTTAATTAGTGGCAACCTCCCAATCTATTATCAATCAGGTCACCGATTAGTTTAATTAATGCTAATAATTAATTAATTTGGATAATGAGGCGCTTTTTCAACGGTTATATATACTACACTACATCGTACATACATAAATATTCCGACCGTTGCATCCGGGCGCGGTTTTTGGATCCGCAACTTGCTAATGGGTCAGCACGTGACAAACAGGTCGATGCTTATGTTTCCACTCACTCGCCACCGACCCTACATTATAAATAAATTCATTAATTATTGCTTATATTGCTACTCTATTTCTTTCAATATTTATGGCCGAAAATAAATTAGAAAGATACAGTTATTGTATTTTTATCAAACAACACGACATATGGATAATATTGAATCTTCATTCTTAATGTTCTTTGCAACAATGTTCGAAAATCAAGATTTACATTCGAAACATGAAACGATACTCCTATAACGTAACAAACAGCGTCAAAACTATTATACGAGAGTGTAGATTTTACCCAGTATAACCTATATGGTTGGTTGCATGCTCCTTCGTTACCGGAAAAAAAAAAAAAAAAAAAAAAAAAAAAGTGCCACGTTTGGTTAAAATAGGCTTCAACTTTTGAGGACAGAAAACAATTGAAAGTCGTGATAGTGATTGTGGCGAGTATAGTTGATTGGAGGGTGTTGAACAGAAAGGCTGCTTTGTTTAGTTTGAATATTCAATCACCAAACTTTATAGGCTGTGTAGGATTAAAATCAGAACCATACAGAAAGATTACGAAACGTACCGACAGAATTCAAATAATAAGTCCAATTATATTCGGCACCGTCCACAGCTCATCTACTAACACGACTTTTACAATTTACAAATCCTATCATCTCTTCAAAACCAAACATATAATTCCAAGGAAAAAATCCAACTTTATTATATGTTGGCTTCTTTATTTCTCTTACCAGACGATTTTTCACTTAAAAAAAAAATAATCTAGTTTCCCATAAGATAAGATATACAAGGAGTAAACAAGATTGAAATAAGCACCCACAATGTAAACTATCTGCATTTGTATTAAAAAAAAAAGAAAAAGAAAAAAGAACCCAATTATCGTACATATGAATCGAGTTTCTTGCTCTGTAACATCAAATTCATCGAAACGAGCAAGGAGTCGAGAAATAAGTGCTTACAAAGAATATTTCATTCTAAACCAATTTATTATTCCAATACACCTACAAACGTAACGCGCACACTGCTCCTCAGCAAATAGTATAGGAGGTAAGAACTCACACTGTGGCTAATTTTTCTGTGAATGACTTGTTTCCCTATAACAGAACATGAGTATATGTATATACACTCACTCATTCAGTGTTTTGTGAAGTAGCCTTGCATCAACGAGGAAAAATCATATTCTTTTCCTGATTGTAGAGAACTGGATGAAACAGACGATGCAGATTGTTTGGCAGGTCCAGGTTGTATACTTCCATTTATAGACGTATTGTTAGCTCCCCCTGCGTATGTGCTGGAACACAATTACAAAACGATTATACATCTTAGTAAAACTTTCAGCAATACACAGAAATAACACGACTAATAACTCCCTAACTACAACTTGTATTAATAATGCTTAAAAGATGAACCAATGTGTTTGCACTTGATAGACAACCCCAACGATGGGCAAGCGACAACAGAAATCATGACGGGCATCTCCGTATTCATAAATTTCTAATTTCATTTTCCAAAACAGTTAACAAATTGTGCTAATAAGTTGGTTTTTATATCATAGAAGAATGAGATACGTATTAAATAAAAGCCTTCAGCATTGAAAAGTCAAATTTTCAGGTGGTCCTGCAAACTGATCCGGAAGGGTGTGGTCAGTGGAACTTCTGCTTAATAAAAAAAACATCTATTTCCTTTTCCAAAATAAATCCTCTAGCATGAAAAAGTCAAAATTGCACTTCGTTTTGTTAATTAAGAGGCTCCAGACCACTAGTCATATATGGAGTAAAGTTAAAAAAAAATAAAAAAAAATGAGCCTTTCAAGTATGATCTGTTTCTCTTCTATATACCATGGTGGAGTTGAGTAAGAAAATGAACCTTTCAAGTATGATCTGTTTTTGTTCTATATACCACGGAGAATTGAACATTTAAACAGCACCACAGAGGCGTATGCAAGATAAAGAATGTCTTGTAATTCTAGTTTACTCTCTCTATAGTACGATGCTAGTAAAGCCTACGACAAAATTGGGTTGCATACAGGCTGCAGCTCATTCTAATGACAATTGGTATCCAATAATTGAAAAAGGAAATGACATCCTAAATGTCATCTCTGTATTCCTTAAAAAAATTAGACAAATAAGCATGCTACTGAAAAATGAATCGTTAAATATCCATCAGAGAGAATCAAGAAACGTTTTTCTCAACGTTATCTTAAGCCGGCATTAAAAAAGTGGGGCCAAAGATAGAACTTTTTCTCTCTTGATTAAAAGAAAAGATAAAATACATCTTGCGGGGTAACACTAAAGACACCACTACGTATTCATGCAATGCCAAGCAATCGTACTAAACACTTGGACAGTAAGCAGTTTGATATAGTCATATGCTTTTTATCAAAACTGGTATTTATTCACATACCTCGACATTTGAAGAGCAAAAGAATTTGCAGCTGGTTGAGTTGCCCCCATGTTCCCCATCTGTCTCAGGAGCAGAAAAAATAAACTTTTAAAGCAGACTAATAGTTTCGTATTGTCAATGACGGAGCATCAAATATCTCTATATTACCTGCATGCCAGGGAACTGGTAGCCAACATTTGGCCAACTTTGGTTCGGCAAGTTGGTTCCATTTAACCCTGGTTGTGCGTTTGCAGGAACTTTAGGAGCCCCACTAGAAGCATTGGCTGCAGCAGCCATTAGAATAGACTGCTGTTGTGCTAGCATAGCAAGTTGTTGTTGGTGAACAGAAAATGGTGAAACCATGTTGGTCTGCATTATGGATAAACACGGGATTGATGGATTATATTACAAGACTGCTAATATCAGCAATAATAGCATAATTACAACGATAATCTTAATAGTATTATTTTACTGATACTTCCATAAACTTTTAAGTATTAACTGTCAACACTTCTCTTTTAGGGAACGGGTGGAATGAATAAATTTAAGTGGCAGAAAGGTTGTTGATGTTACTCGTTCTCAATGCATACCTTTTCAAAGAGAGACATGATATCATTTTTCACATCTGTTTGAGGTTTCCCTGACATTGAACTAGGTGTAATTGACGGTAAATCCTTAAACAGATCTTCAATTCCAGAAGCAGAGGTGCTCTTATTATCATCAACTTTAGCTGGGCTAGGCTTTTCTGCTGTTGATGACAATGCGTCAGCAGCTGCAAATTGTCAAAAGTTACTTCCAGATAAATTAAGAATTCTTGACGTCTCAAGCTCAAAAGAGAGAATAAAAGGAAAGGAAAATTAACATAAGAAAAACTAGTATTGAAAATAAAGAAGAGCAATGTGGCCATACACCGAAATCCTGCCCATGTATTGTCTTCCCCAGATGCTCCAGCACCATTATCAACAGAACCATCCATAGAAAGCATATTGAAAAGATCAGTAGCATAATCAACTTTGGGGGGTGACACAGTGTCTGCAGCCATCTTCGAAGATTCAATGGGCGCAGCTGGTTGTGTTTTTTGAATCACTTCTTTAGTTGCCAGAGCTGGAACAGCCTGCTTTTTAAAAGACATGTAAGGGGCACAATTCAACTTTCACCATTTCTGGAGTAACAAAAATATATGACAAATAAATAATCGAAGCTTTCACCATACAAAACATTCACAACTGACATAAAATAGACCCGTTGAGAAATACACTATTGCAATTCATCAACATAATAAAATGAAAGAATCACGTCAACATGGCCAATAATGAAAAACTCGAAAGACTACTATTAGTTTTCAAGAAAATTTGTACATGCTCATGTCATAATTTCAAGTTCTAACCTCAATCTTTTTGCAATACTGCATCCATCAACAAATTCCATCTTAAACAAAACATATATAGAAAATCTGATATTTTTTACAATTAGCAGTGGCTGCATGAACTATATCTTCGTTACCAGCATCATGCAGATGCAAACGAGAGAGCCGAATGATCACAATGACACATTAGAGAAACAAAAGAAAAAGAAAAAAAAAAAACAGGAAAGCAAGGCAGCAAGTCTGCATACTTGTTCTGGTACTTTAGGGTGAACAGGAATACTAATTCTGGCAGCAGAAATATGTTCTTTCGTACTAGGTGCCGTAACACTTCTCCTCTCATCAAAAGCGTTCCTGGAATTGCGAACTTGTCCATGACCACTTCTATCATTTGGTCTTTGCAACTGGACAGGAGCTTTTTCTTCTATTCTCCTTGCAGGCAACTCGGTCTTACCATCCTTCGATATCCATCTCTTCTCGTCATACCTTCACAGAATATAGATAAGACATATATCCATTTAAATGTAGGTTGCATGACAGAAGCCATAAGAATAAGAGGCTCATACTTTGCACGAATGAAATTCTCAATCCCAACTCTATCATAATTTGGCGGAAGCTCTGCCTCCCAGTAACTGTTTGCCTTCTCGTTTCCCATGGCTATGACCACAAAATGGAAGTTATAAGGGAATTTTGAATATCAAATATCAATCCAAAAGATCGAGAATTAATACAATAAATAATAATGATCATAATAATCTTACATTGAATAAATGTAACCTGTTCAGGAAGCCATGTGTCAAGTGTAGCGGATCTGACCTGCAAAAGAATAAAACATATAAGCCATGAAACCAGAATAAACAATCAATTCTTACTAACTTCTATAAAAGAAAGAAGGTAAAGCACTATTAACAAGAAATATTAGAAATGACAGCTAATTAGTGTACAAAGTTTTTGGAATTTGCAGCAAAAAATATCACATTGAATAGAAATTGGGAAGTCCAAGCCATAGTATCAGAATAGGTTTGCACAACTCAGTTACAAAAGATTCAAGTATCTTAATACAGCTTCAAATAACATTTACACAGCATCGAACTCCAGTACCGGAAATCAACCAGTTTTGATGTGAATACGTACACCTATATCGTCGACAACTTGTATGCATTAGTCAAATAGAAAAATATAGTGTCGAAGATATCACCTTTGTGATGTGCACTCCAAGACTTCTGTGAATCCCAGAGCATTGCATGCAGATAAATATGCCTAAGTTTACACTGGCCCATCGAGGACCCCTGAATTTAAAAACAAAACAGAAAAACACAAGCTGGTAAAGGTCAATGGAGGATTTTTATCTGAACTAGATCAATGAAAGAAATCCTCAAGCTAGTGCAGAAAAAAATAAAATGATTAGAGTACACACTTGGTTTTGCAATCAGCACATTCCCTGTTCTCTGGACGTTTAAGAAGCTCTTCCAAGATCTGAAGACACAGAAATCATTACTCTCAAGTCTCAACTCATGTTAAGAGCATGAAGGGATGATGCAACTAAACCAATAAACTATTGCTTTTGGGGTAAAGAACACCAAATTGAAACACAAACTGTAAAGAACAAAGTAACCTAAGCACAAGCGGGAAAACAAAGAGGACTGATAAGCTGTACCAAGTGGTACTTTTATATAAAGGAATGGCAGTTTCGAAACACTTGTTTTTTTACTTTATGTTAATGTAACACATAAACAACCACTTGATAAGAAAAAATAATGACAATATTTTGAAAAGTTATGACAAAGTCATGAACAAAATAAATCGATAGGCTAGGATTGAAGAGAGACAGGATAACTGAGAGTGACTCTGAAGAGAAAATGGGTAGTGTGACTAAACTAATGAATGTGCTAAATCACCAAATTCTTCAATAATTGGTCCATAAGATAAATATCTCGATAACATATCCCATTAAATTCTACGTCAAGTGTGTTATGAATATGCATAAAAGATCAGCAGAACGAGATACTTCAACATGTTGGTAGAAAAGCTACATACATCTTGAAGTTGAATAATCTTCAATTTTTTCAGTTAAGCAAAATAAAGAAACACTCTCTGATTAGAATAATGATATTCCCTAGGCAAAACTCAAAATATTCTTTTGCCAAATCATGAATCATAAATGATATCATCACGTGAACTAAATAAAACCTCAAAAACACAAACCATTTGGATTAGGAACTAATTAATAGTGGGGATAAAAAACCAGATATATTGGAATAAAAGAACATCCTTTTCTCTTCCACTTTTATCTACGAATTTCTCTGCCATGGGTTACAAAAATCCAGAATTTTGAATCCCTTAACACAACCACCTTCAAGTATAACAGCAGCCCCAAATAAAAACATAATTAAGAAGAATCCAAGTTGAAATGAGGATCACGTTGCCCAGGATTATAGCAGGAAGATCGAATTACCGAAATAGAAAGACCGAAAACAAAATTCAACGAGAAAGCAAAGCAGGAATACCTTTCGATGCTTGGCATTGAGCTCTTTAGAAACGTTTGCCTTCCCATTCATGGTGACAATATATACAATTCGCGGCGAAAGGGCTAAAACCTAGCCACTCTTCACTTCCTCCCGCTGAAGACCGTCCAATTAGCCGATGACCGGCGCCGTGAAATTGCGTAGAGAGAGAGAGAGAGGGAGAGAGAAAATGCAACCGAAATTCGTTTTCGATTTGACCTGTATTTTTTGCTATATTTGCTGTCTTCTCTTCTCTTCCACTTCTTCCATTTACTTTTTATATTTTACAAATATTAAAATAAATAATTTAAAGCATCCTCGTGGTTTTTACTGTTTTCGACCCGGTACGTGTGAAACGGAATTATTGGTTCACACGTGGGAAGGGTTGAATTAACATTTATTTTGTGTGGATGTGTAGGTACAGAGTTGGTCACTAATTAGTGGGTGCTGATGAAATTATTGATATTCTTTACTCTTTAGTGACACAATTCATACCTGGCATTTTTTTTATTTTTTTTTTAAATTTGTCGAACATCTGTTTTTATATCATAAATAATACGCAATTAATAATATAATCAAAATACAGTAAGATATATCCGTTATCCAAGTTGTCAACCTGGCAATCCACGTACTGCGAGCTTTATTCTGATGCTGTTTTTCTCATTTTTGTTGGCATAATTAATAAAAATTAAAAATAATATTAACAATAACTAATAAATAAATAAAAATAATAAAATAATAATAATAAAAGAAAAGAAATAGCACTTCACTAGTTTACTAGCAGGTCTGCAGTTTTTTAGGTTTTTTGGGGGGAAAATTAAGGATTCGTGCAAAGAGATGGATCCAGAGCACGCAGGATCGGCGCCGGAGAGTGTTAAACAGGGGTGGCGGTGGAAGCAGATGGGGAATGAAGAGAAGACGGCGGCGGTTGAGGAGGAGATAAAGAGGGTGCATCAGCTGCCGCCCAAAAGCAGTTACGCCTGCCACCGCTTGCGTGTCTTGACCAAAATTCACCAACTCCTCTCAATTCAGGTTCGTTGTTCATTCGTCTTGCTGCCTCTGAATTCAATTGTGGTTTATATGTTGTAAGTTTTTCTTTTTCATTCGATGCAAATTTCCCCTAAATGTTGAAAATCTAGGGTTTCAATGTAATATATATATATACCTGATTGTTGTACTGGTTTATGTATGAAAACGGAAAATGAAATGATGGAAATGATATGTACTCAGAATCATAGTGGTGATAAGAAAATCGGAGAAGATGAAGAGTAAATGTTATGATCATTAGGAGAATTGCATCTTACTGCTGCGCTTCTTCCATATTGCAAGTTTTCAGACTTTTCGTACTGATGAAAGTGAAACCAATTGTGTGAATTGTCTAAAAAAACTTGAGTTAACGATTTCCACCAAAAAGAAAAAAAAAGAGACGGTTTTTACACGTTGATTTAGCAAATACATTAGCCCAAGATTCTGTTCACAGAAACGTCGGACGCATCTCGTTTCCATAAGATGTTATTTTTAACACTCTATGCTTTTAACTTTGTGTGCAAGAAAACATACCATAAATTTCAGAGGTGCTATTCTACTAGATTTTTTCGGTACTTCTTACTTCCCCAACCCTGGATTGTGCATTTGATAATCATTTATACTAAAATAGTTATACCCCTGTTGCTTTTCTTTGTCGACAGAGAACCACATCACAGGAAAAGGAGTTGGAGTTGCTTTTCTCTGGGCTGCATATCTGAATAGGTATGTTGATGTACGTGAACTGATTTGCTTAGTCATTTAATTTACCGTTCCTTTCTTGCCCTGTTTCTCTGTTTCTTTTTTTTTTTTAGTTTGATCAGCTTTTCGATTGTGCTTAATGTAGTTGACTATAGGATGCATGATGGGGTTTGATTAATTTTTTTTTTCTCAATCACCTTGGATATTGAATTGGCTACAGCTTAATTTTAGGAAATTGTCTTGACCCTCCTCCAGATTGACAAACTTCCTACTTACATTGCATTTTTTTAAAAATACCTAAGTCATTTGATTTTATTCGCTCACTTTAATACATGTGACTTATCAGAAAATAACGTCAGCTTGCAACTGTAATTTTTTATATTTTTTTATCAAATTGTTCGTTCGTATCCAAGTTGCTGGTTTCACGAGATACATATGTATCTCGTAGTTTCAAGAATTCGCTGCCTTAGTTTGGTGCAACCGTGCAAGTGCAGGTAAGTAACTAACGCAAGTGCTTAATGCTAAATTTTTCAAAGTTTTAATCACCTTGAGAATCACGATCTTCAAAGATCTCTCAGCTCTGGCATCCATGTTGAAAGCTTATGTGAATTTCTATTCCAAGATAATAGCAACTATTTTCGTAGTCCCTTGTTTTTCAGTTTGACATAATTGTCTCTGGGTTTTTTGTGTGACAGAAAAAAAAATCGACTGGAGTTGCTTTTCATGCGCAAGAACACTCACTGTCAAAGAAGCTAACATGACATATGAACTTTACCTCTCTCTTCTCATTGGAGTTTAAACTACGATTTCTTTTTTTCTGATTAAGTAATTTGATTTTGCAATGGAAACTGGAGAACATGGATCTGATAATGGAAAGTGCCGACCTTTCTTGTGTATATTTTGTTGTATAACTCCATAGAAGAGTTTCAGTTGTAAACATTTATCTCTTAGTAATTGAACACTGTAATTTGTGCATAAATATATAAAGTATGATAGACAACTTTTTGTTTCAGAAAATAAATGATTCCCACAAGTTGTTTTAGTTGCTCCGCTATAGATTGCTCGAAACGTTTGGGCTCTCGTATGATTGCCCACTCACATACACCGAGTTTCATTGTATAATACACAATCATCGGAGCATATTAAACTACAACAAATAAACTCTTTTACAGACGCGATCGAATGAAAATCTTTGGCCGACGAGTTGACTCAGTCGTCGAACTCTGGGGCGGGTCTTCGGAAAAGTGTTTGAGATGCCCTAATTGTTCTTCTGTTCTGATCAGCATGTTACTTTGCTCTTGTTGCATTATCTCCAGTTTTGCTTGCATTTCTTCCACCACCACTGAATTTTGCTTCCTATAGCTGTTAGGAAGGGCGTCTGAAGGGGGCGGCCCCCCCTTTAATTTTCCTTTCACAACTGCATAAACTTGCATACCCCCTACATATAAAACATTTAAATCAAGATAAATCATCAACTAAAGAAATTTAATTTGAAATACTCTCAGATATAATTTGTAAATTTGGAATAATAATTATTTGATTGCTCTATAACGTGCAACAAATACACAATAATCAAAGGAATAATTCTACTTTTCATATGTATAATTTATATATAAACATGTATGCATATGTGCGTAATAAAATTGATGCAGAAAGAACCCGGGTGAGAACCTCTAAGGAGGGACTCGTTCACGGCTGAGTCAACGGCAAATTTACCCACGTTTATTAGTTTGGCGGCGGCCCACCGGAGCTCCTCCGTTATCCCCATCACCGTTTTCTTTTCGTTTATTTTTTCCTGCAGAAAAAATATCAGTCTGGGAAATATCTTCTAATTTAAAGCCTTCTTAGAAAAAGTGTCGAAAGGGCAAACCGTTGACTTGAGTCCTGGTAAATCGCATCTCGACAACAACGTTTCTGACTTTGGACTCAAATGCCAACATGTAATATTTTTGGGCGCAAAATGAAATATTCATAATATTTTGGGGAACATTGTAAACTTTACATATCTTGAAGAGCAAAACCCTGATTTCTTTTCTAGGGTAAATGGCACTTTGCCCCCCAAACTATGGTGTCTTTTGCACGTTACCCCCTGGACAATTATTTTTTACAAAATTTTATCTGAACTCGTGATATGTTGGCACGGTGCCTTAAATTTGCCGGAATTGTTCAATTTTCGCCGGAATCACTGTCACATGCATTGCACATGATATTTTTAAGGGTACAATTGTCACTTCATATCAACCTTGATCCTAGCCCCTTTTCCCCTTGATTTTGGCAGCAATTTACCCCCATTTGTTTGCTCATTTTAAAAATATTTGCAGCAATCGTTTGAGCACTGAAGATAGAGGAGCCACATCAGTCTTCATGATTATCAAATAATCCAAACAATAAATAAATTATTATTTTTATTTTCTTGTTCATTCTTAAACTGCAATTCCATTTCTGGAACCCCAACTCTTTATTTATGAGTTATAAAAAGATAGATAAAAACTTGCAAAATATAGACGAAACCAAGCAAAAAAACTAATATAAGTTTAAATTGATGTTGTCAAGCATTTAGTTAATTAAACAGTGAATCACATGAATTCCGACTCTGTTTTTCCACCGCGTCCAAATCTCATCGGTCCCTCCATCCATGCATATTTAAAGGTCCTCCAAAGAAAAGAGAAAAATACATTTGGAGAGAAAAAACAAAAAAGAACAAAGAACAAAGAAAAAAGAATAGACTACACATTCATTCGTCTCTCAATTGCTCAGTCATTTTGTTGTTGTTGTTTTTTCAGAGGGAAACATCTGCTGTCTCAATATACACACAAAAACATGCACATACATAAGTGAGATGATTAGGTCATGCATATCAAAGAAATAGAAAGATAATACACATATATCTGTAGCAATCGTTTAAGTGCAGAAGATAGAGGAGCTGCAGAAGCTGGGAGGGAATGATATAGAAGAGGGGAATGAAAAAACGAGGGAAAAAGTGAGCAAAAAATGGGGGTAAATCGTTGCCAAATTTGAGGGAAAAGGGGGTTAGGGTTAAGTTTGATTTGAATTGACAATTGTACCCTTATAAATCTCATGTGCAGCGCATGAGAGTGTGATTCCGGCAAAAACTGAAATTTTCCGGCAAATTTGTGGCACCTTGCCAACATTTTACGAGTTCAGGTAAAAATTTGTAAATTTTTTTAGTTCAGGGGGTAACGTGCAAAAGTCACTATAGTTCGGGGGGCAAAGTGCCATTTACCCTCTTTTCTATGGCACCATTTTCTATACATTTCCAGTACTTCCTCTGAAACTCCATTTTCCAACTCTTCGGTGGCTACTACATCTCATCACACACACTCATTGCCTCCCGCATTTAATCAATTTGGGGAAAAAAGATGGCGGCGTGGACGGCGGCGGCTCGACAAGCTGCAAACATTGCTAGGCTCTCCACTCCCAAATCAGCAGCCACCTCCGCCCGAGCTTCGATCCTGGTCCAGCGTCGCGGTCTCGCCGGCGGTGGCGGTAAGGTTTCCATTCCTCATTCTTAATTAATTCGATTTAAAAATTTCGGTCCATTACATTTTCCGGCGGGCGGCTCATACTCATCGATTTTTTTTTTTTTTTCCTGATAATGATTGTATGTGTTCGTATTAGATCATCACGGGCCTCCGAAGGTGAATGTTTGGGATGACCCGATGAGTCCGTCAAAGTGGAAAGAAGAACAAGTACGTTTTCTTCAATTTTGTTTCTCTGATTCCTTTTTCTTTTTCCAATTAGTGGATCATTTGGGATTTTAGTATGTTATATTAATTTTAATTGAATTGTGTTTTGGATAATTATCCGGTTAACAAAATCTGGCTGGCAAAAATGGTTGACGGAATTCTTACACCTGTAAACTGAATGATGGGCATTACGGAAGAAACGGTTATGTATGTCGAAGAAAAGAAAGATGAAAGCTTACCGTACACAGGAAAACCAAAGAAGGGAAATAGTGGAAGAGTATCAATATTGAATATGTCGCCTATCGTATGACACAATAGCTAAGTATTTCATGTTTGCAGCATATGTATCGTACATAAGTTATTGCTCGTGTTGTATTTTGATGTTTACTATGGGACTTGAGAATTAATGAAAGGAGTTGCTCGTGTGTTGTTTACATCGGGTAATGCAAGTATAGAAAACCGGATGCCAGTGGAAAGAATGAGACTGTGAGCATATAATTCAGGCTTGTGTCACTAGAAACTGTTAATCATCTTCGTATTTATCATGTTATTTTGAGTAATTGATTGAGCTTTTCTAAATGTTTACAAACGTGAGAGTAATTCTCGCATTATTAAAAAATGTTCTACATGTCCGACTCAATGTATTACTTTTCAGTCTTTGGGCCATATTCATTCAATAACCAAGACTTTCATGTATGGGAGCAAAAGAAAACAAACAAATTATTGCAAAAGAAAATCGGAAATAGTTTTGTCTTGCAGGTCGAGGTTATATTTGTTTGCACACAAGCTAGTTGCGCGAAGAGGTGTGAACACAAACTCGAAAATCTTTAGTCTGTCTAACTAGTTTTGCTTTTGGTGTTTCACAGTTTGTGATTGTGTCTCTTACTGGCTGGGGATTGCTCATTTATGGAGGTTTCAAGCTCTTCTCAGGGGGCAAGAAAGACGAAGAGGTACTATTATATATTGATTTTGCTCATATTTCGTTATTCGTTCGTGGTTTTATTCTGGGCTTCAACATATACTGGCTATCAACTAGCTACCATGATTTTATGTTTGTGTATAGAGATTTTTGATGCGGCAATCTATCTACATAATACTAATTTGCATTGTATCATTTTCAGAAAGTTGGAGAAGGGGCACACTAGTCTCGGGGTTAGACGTGCATTCGAAATAAAGTGGCTACTTAGTAGATCATGACTTGAGATTGTAGGTGCAGTTTTGGGCAGTCCTAGTTTTGTAAGGGTCATTATGTTTCAGACTGATCGACGTGGAATTTACGTTTTCGAAAAATAACTTTCTATTTTTTTCAGAAGCAAAAAATCAATTCCGATTCCAACTAAAAAAAATGGAAATTAGGAATTTTGCAAGTTTTGGAATTTTCAAAATTTTTATGTATAGTTCCATTTTCGATTAAAAAGAAATCGGAAAATTCGGAAAGAAAAACTTGTGTTCCAAAACTTGAAATTTTTCGATTGAATTTTACGAATTTAAAAATTATGTTCTGATTTCGACCTTCTAAACAATCTCACGTATATGTAGCGATGTGATGGATTCTGCTCATGAATTTTGCAATATAATCTGTTTGGCGATGTTGATTATCTTACGTATGTTTTACACAAATCATGTGCTATGTGAAATATCCAACGGCATACTTTTCACGACCGGAATCGGAGTTCCATCTTGTCTGTCAAACTTCCTGGTTCCATTAGCTTTCATTGGATATATTTCCAAACAAGGTTGATTTTCTCAATCATACAACAAAACTACTACTCTGCATCTCTTATTTCTGCTTCGATATCCACCACAGAACCCTTCGAAACCTTTCCTGTACGTAATATTACGAAAGTAATCGTCACCACAAGATAATTCTGAATAATTATTGATATTCGATGGTTTAGTTTCTCTTATTCACTTAATAAGAGAAGAAGCAAACCTTTGTTTTTACGAGGAATATCGCCATACGCTTGATTAAATTTTGTGGATTGATTCGAAAACATCACTGGATCACTAACAAATTCATTGCCTTCCACTGCATATTACAAACGAACGAGCGATTCTTTAGCTTACATAAACATGCATGCCACCACAATGTAGTTCTACATCGCTTATACAATAAAAACTAAATATATATATATATATAAAAAAAAAAACTTGTTTTCGAATATGTGATAAAAACTATGTAATAAAGTAAAATTAGATTAGAGAAACAAAGGAAATCAGATTAACTCAATGCGGTAAAAAGACGAATCGGCCCCTATACCTGAAAATGGCTGACTACAGAACGGACATAACTGCAGCTCGTCATTCAATGTTGATCTGCAAATAAAAAAATAAAAAAATTGAATAGAGAATCAACCAATAAAATTACAAGCTTAAGATATTAATGAAGGGTTCGAGTATATCGTACTTGAATACTTGAAATTCATTTCCGCAATTTGGGCACTGTGCAAAAAAAGGGTTTCGTTAATGATCGGATCTTTAAACATCTAATCACACCATCGTGTATCGTAAAAAGAAAAGCAGAAGAATCATTAATCTAATAATGAAGTCCGAGGGCTCAACAACTTAAGCAGCACAGTGGTAAAATTACCACTAATCTACAAAAATCAAGTGCCGATAAGCACGAGTTTCAGAATAACGAGCCTTAACAAACAATTAAAATCTTAATATAAATGTCCCCACAGAAGGAATAGTAAAAACGATCTTCTCATGCCTAAGAAAATAAAATCATTTGAATCCAAGAAAGCTCATAAAACAAATAAGTATCAGTGAAAATATATTTATTTCGAACATGCAAGCAGGATCGTAAATATTACACGGGTTCTGAAACCATCAAAGCAAAAAGGCCGAACGTAAGTAGGCGAAATGTATAAATTCCAAAGAGCACAACTGCATGACACATGGGTAGTGGTTGAAGCATTTACAAACACATTATTGAATTCGGACATGAGACGAAAAGAAGTCGAATAGCACGTGAATGAAGTTAAAGATATCTTACATTGCTTTGGACAATATCTCGGCCTGCCCACCATAGAAAAGCTCCGATACCCACAATCGGTACGAGCACCGCAAGAAGCTGAAAAAAAAATTCCAACGAAAAATGCTTTTTAAATAATCCGCGATGCATATTTTCTACGAAAAAACGTAAGGTTTATTGAATAATAATAACAATATTCTGCATAAGGAATTCGAATTCGAAAACAACAATAGTTATTTAAAGATAACAAAACCCTAGAATTATGTGGTACAGCAAGGAAGATAATTACATATCTGAATTAAATAACTAAAATCCTATTCTAACAATATAGCAGATGATTTATAAATCCATCCATACATACATACATACATACATACATACATACATACATACATGATACATGTAAATAATATCATAAAAATAAAAATAAAAGAATGGAGGAGAAATACCCAAATGGAAACAATAGCATCAAGAAGCCAGCCCAACTGCCCAGTCATAGAAAGATAAGTCAGTAAAACTGCCAAACCAAGATTCCCCAACATCCTTGATGTCTCGCCGCTAATTCTCCCACCACCGTCGCCGCCGCCGCCGTCGCCGCCGCCTCCACCAAGCCCATTAAAGCCGTTATTGAATTTCACCGCGACTGCCCTCTTCCTCCTCCCTTTACTCACCAAAATTCCATCTTTGCCCCTGCCCACTCCTAACAATGGCAAATTATCCCCCAACGCATCAGATTTGAACCTGCCTTTGCGGAAAGATTCAATCTTTAGAGTTAGGTGGGGGTAATAATTGCTGGGTTGTGGTAATTCGAACTTGAAAGAAGTGTTGCATTTGCATCTGTGGGGAGGGTGCAGGGCTGATGAGAAATTGATGGAAACATGTAGTAACGCTGGCATGGCAAAAAAGCTTTTTTGTCTTGTGTTAGATGAAAGTTGTTTATGCAAGAGAAGTTATCATTGTTGGTGCTTGTCTATGAAGTAGTGGAGCTCTTAATTTCATGGTTTGGATGGAGATGATAATAAAATTGAATTGATTTTTCTTTATTGATTTTGCTCTCTGCCTCTTTGTTTAGTAAACAAGCCCCACCAACAACATGCTCGCTTGAGGTGTGCTAAAATAATTTTAAGGTCCATGTGGTATCGATATTTACAATTAGTCCCCTGAAACATAGTTAGAAGTTATAACCGAATAATGCATTGAATAAGTTATTACATTAGAGTTGTACCGAACTATTAGTTTCAGGAAGTGGTGGAGACAATATAAAGTTAGGGGATGACACGGCTCCCCCAATATTTCTTAAATCATCCCTAGCTCTATGTTGACACCATCACTTCCTGAAATTAATAGTTTGTTCGAAGTCTCACCGTATAACTTATCATATGCATTATCCCGTTATAAATTCTACAATGTACATGGAGGTGATTGTAATTATCAATACCACATGAAACTTAAATTTATTTTATCTTACCTTAGAGGTATAGGTGTAATTTACCCTAATATTATCTTGGAGTATTATTTGACTCTGCACTGTTTTGTTATATGTAGAAATAATTTAGCCAAAGATAATCCAAGGAAGAATGAAGTATCTGTTTCCAGGGAGGGACCATTCTTGAAATTGATATTTTCGTTCGTTTATTAATTGCAGTAATCATCTTATAGATATAATGGCTGGGGCAAATTACGGCCAACTCCTGAGATAATATCAAATTGCTAAAATACCCTTTTTGTTTGGATAATTACAACCACTCCCTTAAGTACGTATTTCTTATGAAAAACCGGTCATTTGGTAAGTAAATTTGACACTACAAGGATGAACGTGTAAGACAATGCAAAGTTGATAGATGATTGTAATTACCAAAACAAGAGAGAGGTTTTCGTGTTGGACGTAAATTGTCCTATTCATTGGGAAGAAAAAGTCATTTGCAGCCAATATATAATACTCTCTCCATGCCAAAATATCTATCGCTTTGGGTTGTTGCGCACATATTAAGAAAATTAATAAATGTGCGTCGATTTTAGAGAAAAGTATATATAATGACTAAAATATCCATGTTATTAATGTTGTTTCCATTAATTTTTAATCAATTAATGAATAGTAATAAGGGTAAAATTGAGAAAATAGTAATTAATGCATCATTGAAATTTTAAAGTGACATAGATAATTTGAAACAAGAAAAATCCCCCTAAGCGACAGTTAATTTGGAACGGAGGGAGTATAAAATAGAGTTTCTTCCAAAATGGCCAGTTGATTCACAAAAACTGTAAACACAAGGCCGAAAAGAGAAGCCGTGGTACTATTCTTATTCAAAGATACAAATACAGAAGCTAAAAAGACATAATAATAATAATAATAATAATAATAGCATCATATTACCTATGGTTTACACACACATACACCATGAAGCAAGAATGTTATTGCAATCAATCCTAGGTTTCCCCATTCACTCTTTCTTCTTCTCTTCTGCCTTTTCCGAAATCGATCCCTTTTGATAAGGCTCGGCGGTGTAAGCATACTGCATAAGTCGAGAGAAGAAAACCATCTCAACAATCACAAGCGTATTCTGCAGCGCTTCCTGTAGATGCTCCACATCAAGCCAGAAATGGTTCGATTTTACTATCCCGATTGCCACAAGAATATCCAGCACAATTCCCTAATAAAGAAACGAAGACGAACTCATAAGCATATACGAATCCTGATTTCAAATCATTTTTCATTAGGAAAAAAATATTTCGTAGCCACATTTTATATATATACCTGCCAGAAACAGAAGAAGACGATGCCTTTTACACACAAGAACTTGGCTAGAGGTTTGTGTGGGGCCAGCTCCTTAGCAAAGACATGGTAGAAGATTACGAGAGAGTACAAGGCCAGCGAAACGGAGGTGTTTAGAATGAGGGTAAATGTCCAGCTAAGCCAGCTCGGATAAATGTCGAGAAGTTGAAGTGCTATCATCAAGACAGAGCAAACGGGGCGAATATAAACAAATTGCCATGTCCACTGCTTGAGAAGTGATAAGTTTTTGTGGTCCAAACGTACGGTGTGAGGCTGCAATTACAATATTATTATAATAACGATCAACGAATTAACACACACACAAAAAAAAAAAAAACAATGTACATAAATAGATATAGATTTCGAGTTGTACCTGGAAAAAAGTCATCGGAAACGAGTGATGGATTTCTCTTCCTTTGATTCCGTCGGGCACTATATTTTTGCTGATTGATATGTTCAAGTAAGTATACATCAAACCCAAGAACTTAGCCATCACCTGCCATTACACGAAATAAAACTTAATTACGTTACATGAATGATCTTAAGCAAAGACAAAAGACGGTTATCTCGGTTTATCAAGAAACTCACCAGAGCTTCGTAACATTCTTTTATAGAATCCAAGAAAGTGAAAAATGTTGTACTCCCTCGAATGTCGAGCAAACCGACGTAGGAGTCAATGGCGTATAAGGGAGCCATGAGTACGATAATAATTATTGCCTTCTGCTCCTTCGGCTTCTTCCAAGATAGGTAGTGTTGAGAAACTAACTGTATTGAGAAGTGCAGGGAGAGCATGACGCACACGGTCGATCCCATCAGCGTAAATTGGCCACGATCCATGGCTAAACAGAGAAATAAGTTTCAACCTGCAAACACGTATTGAATCTCAATTGCAATAATGAAGCTAATGATTAATCTCGTGAACTAACTGCACGGGCGAGTTAATGGAAAAGAATCTTACTCCAGATTTTTCACTATCATAAAAGATAATTTATCATAAAGATTCAAAAAATAATGATTTGGGGTTTTTTTCAATAAATGCGAACCCGCAATCTTATTCTTCTTCGAGAGGGGAAAACAGCTAGCATATAATTCCGTTAATACGGATAATGCAAAAGGAGACCTCCAGGCCATAATCTACTAAGATAGAAACGATAAGTAGATCTGTTGGATCCATTCGAACAATTTGCATTTGCCATTTAATTTTAAATTATCAGAATTAACAACTCAAAACTGCGGCACGACTTTATAATAGCTATCATACAACTCAAACTGCGGCACGAGTTCATAATAGCTATTAATTCATCATTGTAATACGACGATTCATCTTCAGAAGTTGTGTAAAACCTTATTCTATGCAGTACTACTTACTAACAGGTATCAATCTCAACAGCATACATAATAGCATGATCAACCCAACAAGTAGTTTAACCTTAATTGAAAAAAACACAGTAAAAGTACACAAAATCATAACCTAGGTAATCAAAATCACACACATCACGGAAACAAATTCCCCAGACAAGAACAGCTCGTAGTTGATAAAAATCCGCAAATGTGACTTATTTACATAGATAGATGCAGCGTACTCTGATTTGGAGAAACGGAATTGAGATCGCTTGATGAAGGAAGGAAGAAGGAACACTTACAGAGATGAGGGGAGTGAATTTTGACCGGAGATGTGAAGAAATCAGACAAGAGTTGATTGCTTTTGTTGTCGACGGAATGAACCGAGATTGTTGGATTTGCCGAGTCTTGACTTTAATATGTGCTTCAAAAAATATCAATTTGGGTAAAAAACAATTTTTAAAATAATAATAATGTGAATTAATAAATGAAGGAATGGGGGAGGGTGTAAAGATGTAATCATGTATTATTGGAGTCGTTGGATTTGTATAGGTTTGATTGTTAGGTGAGATATATATATATGATGAGAATTGAGAAGCCAAAAAAACAAGAATATCAGCGGTGAAGCCAAAGACTGTGTGATAGTGGGTCTATTGGGACTGAATAAATAAAAGATATTTGTTACAAGATTTGCTTTAATGAATGAACGTGATTGTACATGGTCTTGATCACGATTAAATTAAGGATTCTTCTTCTTTTTTTTTTTTTTTTTTTTTTTTTTGCAAATGTTTAGTGATTTGAAGAAATTGTAGTGAATGGTTAGTGATTTGAAGAAGTAAATCCCCATTTTAAAAAGTAAAATATTGAAACATATGCAATGATTCTATTTGATTTTGTAGATGCTACTACACCCGGTGAAATACGTCAACTGATTCTGACATTCTGCATCGTACGCATGTGTGTTTAGTGAATGGTTCTTTTTATAGATCTGTAGTACAAAATTACCCAATGTTTTCACCATATATAGCATCTCATAGACCATTCTATTCTATATTACTAATTCATATTAAGAAAAAGAAAAAGGAGGATGAAAAAAAACAAATGTAGTACGTGTTCTTTTTCACCTTCAATAGATGAGACCCTTCACATATATCTAGCTAGCTAGAAAGAAGATTGAGCCAACTACAAAATTTAATGCATGTATACCAAATACTATTTGGCTAAAGATTATTATGTGTGTGGACGGTACTTTTTTTCTTTCTAATGTCGTTGTTAGTAATGATAAATTTAATGATTTTACCGGGTGAATTTTTACCGTTGATCTACGTATGCCAATGTAGGTGTGTGTGCGCGCTTGTAAATGATAAAGATCTACCCGATGTATTACACCCGATGTAGCATAGCATAAACCGGGTATGGGAATGGGGCCATATATTACATACATATCCAATATGAATTGAATGATTGACCGACAAAGCCCCCCATAGAATTTAACTTGCATCTGTTAAATGTAATAACTAATACATGTTAGAAGTTCAACAATTCTTACTGCAATTGGAAGATAACAAAACTTGACTCATCTAAAAGCTCTTATCCGGACATGTTACTAATTTTCCCGCGAAAATTTCGACTAACAATGGCAGAGTGCAATTCAAAGCTGGTAACTGCACCACAAAATTGAACACTTAGAACATGGTAGACCAAAAACATTAAGGGCAGTTCTTGCAATCATCCTACTACTTAGTATAACTTTAAAAAAAAAAAACATATATTCCGTCATGTATTTAAGGCAAAATTCACAATTAAACCTTACCAACTAGTTTGCAGTAAGAAATAATGAAGAATTTACGCCAGACTGAAGCCACCTCTCAAGAGCATCACATTAGCCACAAGATCGGTTGATGGATGGAGAGTGGTGAGATTAAAGTTGAACGAGTGTACCATTAAAAGAACCGATATGTGTTGTATTCTATAATACTTTTAGAACCTCCCCTAGAACTAGTCCCCACTGAGTCCAATGGCTGCCTCCCTGTTCATGAAATTCATACATAAAATCGAACATACTAAGTAAATAACAGGATGGATTGAATCGGTTCATAGAGATTCAAAGGGATACACAAATAGATTTCCACTTGTGCATTTTTTTCTGGGAAGAAGTAGAAAAAGGTTTATTTATAAGAAGTGCAGGAGCAAACGGGAGCGCGCACCTGACAAAACACAGCAAATGGCTCACGCAATGGTCCATCGCATGAAAGTTCGCTCGTACTTCCATCAATAAAAGTCCCATCAGCAAATACCACCTATGCCACACAAGTAATTTCCCATTGGAATCACAAGATTCTCAGAATCAAGAAATGCGATGTGAAAGAAATGAAAGCCCGCAAATAGTTATTATATTTGGATTTTTTTATAACTGAATTGGGTACTGGAATCAGCTAAACAATACCTCAGATGCATAGCCAGCGGTGGCGCCTGCTATGGGCTTTGTAAAAGAACTAACTGGAGAACTTCTCTGCACAGCTTGGCAGAAAGCAAGCAGGCGCTCACGGCTTCCAAGTTGTACCGCCTGAAAATGCAGGACAACTTATGTAGTACCAAATCATCGGTTCATTGATATATTAATAGAATAATAACACATGGGATGTAAATTTACTCAATAAACCTGCACTACATCATGGCGAGGAACCCGGCAACCTGGTTGCACCTTGTATCCTTGACCTGCCATGACTTCAGCAATCAGAAGGCTTCCCTGTTAATAGCTTAAGATGTGATGACGTGGCACATATAATAAAATAAAATTAAACAAAACAAAAACACGAAGCACACAATAAATCTGATGGCTTATAGTTTACCTTTACAGCTTCCCCAACCATTTGAGGAGCAAGGTACAAACCCTGGAAAAATATTCGCATAATATCACCTGGAGTTGAACCGCAGTCAACTCCTAGACCTGGTGCTGAGAGACGAGCAGCTGCTGCCGCTACCCATTTTTTTCTTCCGGCAACGTAACCACCGCATGGAGCAATTGTTCCACCGGGATTCTTCATAAAACTTCCGGCAATTAGATCTGCACCCTGCCAGCCACACAACAGCACCATCATCCTAAATCTTGATACCGAAAAACTCTAATGATGAAAAGGAGAAATTACGAAAGAAAAATAAATGCTATGTACCACCATCGGAGGCTCAATTCTCTCCGTAAATTCACCGTAGCAGTTATCCACCATGACTAGACAATTTGGATTCTGAGACTGTATACAAACATGGATGGTAAGATAAGTAAGATGACAAATCCTTGCTTATAAAGAATGGAGAAATGTTACCTTGATTATCTTTATGGCCTTTCCGATCTCATCTACACTCAAGCTGCGTCTCCACGAATAACCACATGACCTCTGAATGAGTGCACATTTTGTTTGAGGTTTCAGGGCAACACTTAGGGCAGCCCAGTCTAGCCCTCCATCCTCGGCTAGCTGTACCATGATAAATCAGAAAATCAACACTTGTAAGAGAAAAAGAAATCTGAGCATATATACAACTGAATGAAAGCATACTAGCAGCGACATACTGGCACTTCTCGATAGTCTATTCCGAAATCTCGTAAAGAACCTAAACCATCGGAATCCCTAATTCCGATAACTTCCTCCAGTGTATCGTATGGAGCTCCAGCAACTGCTAGAAGCTGACAAATAATCAGTCTAAGCATGTTATTGATGCATCTTAAGCACAGAGCGGTGTACACAAAGAGTAAATCTTAAAACAAGAAATGAAACAGTGCGAAAGAAAAACAAACTACCTCATCTCCAGGTCTCAAGAAAGCAAATAAGGCACAGGTGATTGCATGAGTACCTGAGAAGAACTGGAATCGAATAATAAGTTAAGAAAGTGTATCACCCCCTTCGACCAGAGAAGAAAAATAGGTAATGGCAAACCTGTGCTCTAACAATTGCAGACTCGGCACCAAAAACTTCTGCAAAGACTTGATCCAGGGCTTCACGCCCACCAGCTTCTTCATGACCGTATCCTGTACTGCCGCCAAAATGCTGATGCGGATATATACATGTCACGGGAAAGCACAAAAAAACGCTAAATAAGAGAAAGCTAAAAAATCGTGTAATTGACCTATAAGCTATGCAAGAGTTGTGATATATGGGAATTACAATACTCCTTCATGTTTTTTGATAAATACGTTAATATGTGACCTAGTCCCTTAATTTTGTACGGGATTATGGTAAAATCAATTCTTAAGAAATACTTTAGTAAAATGTTGCTTTAATTGGGGTTGAGTGTTATGTTACTGATGGTATATGATTTGGAAGTTTTTCAACGATCAACAAACAAATAATGGATATTAATTAGGTAACCAATGCCTTTCGTGCTAACGACGGATTATGAACAATTAGCACAAGCAATGCTAGTAAAAGGCAAACAAAATAGGAAGCTTAAATTTCTGTGAAATTCGAAGCTTACATGAGATCCAACACGAGCATTCTGAAACGCTTTGAGCACGCGCGCAGAGTTTCGCGCCACCAAATTATCCACTGCTCGGAACTCCGAATACAACGAGTCCACCGCTTTCTCAACCTAATCAATTGCCAATAAATCACGAAAAAATAAAAAAATAAAAATATAGGTAGACAAAACTATCCCTGAGACATCGAATTTGATGAGTGTGATAAGCTAGTGTGCAGCGATGGGTTGTACCTCCGGAACAAACACTTGTTCCTCGCAACGGAGAGAGGCAACTGAGGCTCGAGACTTTGAGAGCACAGAAACTGTGATTCTGGTGTAAGAGGCGGCAGCGGCGGCGGCGCGTGGGCGGGATAAGGTGAAACTGAGGGTAGGATGAGCCGAAGTGGTGAAGGATGAGAGAAGTAACATTTTCTTCACAAGAGGACTACTTTTTTCCGGTTACTAATATTTAATTGAAGGCCCCATACCTCTGAGCCCCTAGTTAAAAAAATAACAATGAAATAGTAAATATTGTTTCAATTTTACTAATATTATTTTAATTTTAAATGGAGTTTTGACACCTTTCTAGTTTGATTTTAGTAAAATTTAAAATACAAAATATATAAATTTTTAAGTAACTTTGTAATATAACTTGAACAGTTAAATTGAAGGTCTAATGAAAATTTTATATATGAATGAGTTACATTTTGAATTTTAGATAACTCAATTTTTTTTTTTTGTTAACGTTTATTTATTCATGCATATCTTTCTCATCCGACATCCAATCTTGGTGGTTCAAGTTGTATTAAAAAGGTTACTCGAATAACTGAAAATTGTGTGTTTTGAGTTTTGGCTAATTCAGACATGCAAATAGTTAAAATCTCGTTTAAAATTGAAATGATATTATTAAAACTAAAACAATATTCATCACGTGTCTAAAAAAAAATAGCGCAACATTTAGTTTTATAATAATGATGATGACCATGTAAATATCATGTACCATAGTATTAATTTAATGCACTAAGATTCATGAGAATCAAATCTCTATCTTTTGTGTTCAATTTTTTTGTTCAAATACACATCCTTTTCGACATGTTTCATTTAATTTATGAGAATTATCGCATGTGTTACATTTGCAAATTGCAATTTCACAATTTCAGATTAATAAAGTTCGCTCATTAATTTTTTTTTTTTAATAAAGTTCGCTCATTAAACAAAAAGTTTAATAAAGTTCGAATTATTATCAGAAGCCACACACAAACTTAGCTCCACTTCGTAGCAATAAACTCCACTCTCGTACAATAAACGCATGTTACATGAAAAATGTATTAATAAACTCTATTCTCGTACGAGAAATATAAACCATACTGAGAATTTTCACGACGATATTTATTCAATTGATCAACAAAATTTGTCAAAATACAATATTTTATGTGATTGGGGGTGTTCATTCAGACCGTGCCGAACCATACCATAAATTTGGTTAAATGAAATTTCAGTAGTTTACCAAATCGAACTAATTAATTTGATTTTTTCTGTTCGATACCGGTAAAACTGAAAATATATTAAAGTATTATAAAAAATGTCAAAAAATAATATTTAAACAAATTAATTCTAGAATTTGACATTCAAATTTCTATAATCAACTCTAAAACCAAAAGGTGATTATCAATAGAGGCTAATTTGTAAATAATGGGGAAAAAATATCAATCTAAAAGAATTTAAAATAAAAGAATAAATAAATAAATATTAATTACATATTTCGGTATTCGGTATACCGAGCATAAATTCCACATACCGGGATTCCAAAAATCTTTACCGAATACCGAGCCGAATTTTCGGTTCGATATTTGGCACATACCAGATTTTTGGTTCGGTTCAGTTCGATCGATTTACCATCAAGTGAACACTCCCCTACACACAATGCCGCACACAATTTTCAATAAACTAAAAAAAAGACTATCATTATCAGATCAATTCAGCCGATGTCTGAATCAGTTCTAATCAAAATTCATATTCGATTAAAAAAAAAAAAAAGTGTCTTCTACAACACAAACCATTGTATAATGAAAACTGCAAAAAACATCAAAATCTAAAAATAATCCGATTATAAAAAACACTGTTTTCTACAACACATCCACTGTATACTGAAAATTGCAAAAACATCAAAATCTACAACAGCTGTATATCCTTTCTTTACAAGCTAATGCTCCGAGTATTAGATACACAGATTCAAAACACCTTCGACCAAATGGCAAACGGGCCATTTCGAGCAAGTTTCCAAAATCGCATCCCTAATTCCGCAAAATCCCGATTCTGCCCACCCCTATACGAAAAATGACCAAAATATCCTCTAATAACAATTCGTCCGCATTTAGTTATCCAGCAACAAAGCGGGGCCTACCCCTACCCCTCCTCGAGCTATTAAGTTTCGTAATCAATGCATCGCTCGAAAACCCTAACGCATCTGCACCCATCAACTTCAGCCCAAGATTCCGGAACAAAAACGAAATCTTATCCGAACTTCCTCCGTTAACACCCTGCAGCTCAAGCGCTTGTTCACGAGATATCACAGTATAAAGCTGCACCACTTCTTGATTCACCGAATCTTCACTATAACAACTAAGAGTCACGCGCATTAATCCCAAAGATTTTGGCTCTCCACACAAAGGATCAAACACGAAACTAAAATCGTCAAACACTAAATCGGGTTTCTTGAAAAGATTCAATAAAACGTCACTGATGCTCTGTCCAAGATTCTTCTGTATGACGGACTTCCTAGGGTTAGTTTGTCTAGCCCGTGTAGCTTGGAGGATGCGAGCAGCTTCTCTGAGGCCACTCAGATAAGCACCATGCATGGTGGCAGGGTATTGCCTATTAGTTGCTTCGCCGCCGAAAAATAAACGACCCTCTATGCTTTCTGCGAGGATATCATAGTCATTTCCAGAAGATTGCACTCTGATGTGTGAATACGAACCGTAAGAAAGAGGATCGCTCCCCCATCTTGTACATATTGATTGTATAGGATCTGGCACGTGGATTCCCTGGGGCCCATATATACCTGAAAAAAGATGGAAATTAGACCTAAAAAGGCTCAACAAAACATGCCAAAAAGATAGACAAAAAACAACATAGGCATTAATATCTACAGATTAGGTGGCGAAGCCAGCATGGGACATCGAGGGGGCCATGGCCCTCACCGTTTCTCGAAAACTTATCATTAAATGTAGAGATTCGTTATAATTAAAAATAGCGCAAGATAGCAGAATTAGTAATTATTATACCTCTGAGAATGCCCAAAACACGGTGAACTGAAGAAGCGGGGTCCGCATTTTCAAAAGGCTGCGCTGCATCTCCGGCGACAAGAGCAACGAGGACCGGAGCACCCGAAACGGTGTGGTAGCTGTAAAACAAAAAGAACTCCCCCCTTTGTTGGCTTGATTCTCTCAGCGAACCAAACGTATCCAAATCTTCGCCCCAGAAATTATGGGGGAACACCATAGCAACCTTATTAAGCAAACCAAAACCGAGTCTTTCTATTGCTGCTAGCTTCCTTTCAGGCAACTCGGGTTCGAATCGGATCGCTCTCTTTTTAAGGACTCCTAAAGGCACTGTGCAAAGAACCATGTCTGCTCGAAAGACTTGGTTCCCTGCAATAACTTCAACGCCTTCATTCCCATACCTAATGGTTTCAACGGTCTTGTTGTAGAAGATCGGAACCCCTTTACACAAGGCTCTAATTATTCTCCAATTCCCACCCGCGAGAAAGCAGTGGTCCCCACCCATCTCGTAAGGGTCGTCTTGATCCCAATAAGCAGCAGAAAGATTCGAAAGTCCACCGGCGTTGGAAAATTCCAAGTTAGCGAAATGCCAATCGAGAAGCTGTCTTTCGTCATTGCTTCTAGCGACGGCGTATAACTGTCTAAGTGTTTCAAGAACCGAACCTAGAGAAATATTAGCCGCAAATCCGCTCATTATTTGCCTAAGTTGGGTGACTTTATCAAGAAGCTTATTAAATACATGCTCGACATTCGTATCGATTTCCTTATCAACGGGCCCACCATCTGGCTTGTAAAGAGGACAGTTGTCTCTTACCTTGTGAAGAGGAACCGAAATCTGCCTAGCTAAAACACCCAACGGATTTGCATGAATGCCAGTTATTACACTACCGCCAAGATCGACAGCTGCGTAATTACCGTTTTGCCCCATCTTCTGAGTGTACACTCTACCTCCGGGGCGGGCCCTACCTTCTAAGACGAACACTTTGAAACCGAACGCCATAAGCTGCCTTGCTGCTGCCAATCCAGCAAGACCTGCACCGACTATTATCACGGAAGCTTCCGTAGTTTCCTCGAAAATCTGCGACTCGAACGAAGCCGAAATCCCGAAATTAATGTACCCATTACACAGGAGGAAGTCGTAGGCAGCATTTATCAAGTGGGCGTAATCGTTGCTCACTGTTTCCCTTATCTGCCCTTTGGAAAGCCACGAGTGCACATTGGCCCTCCACCTTGCGAGTATGTGGTTCCGCACGACTATGTAGTTGTTCTGCTCTTTCCCGTTTAACTCGGTTACCACCCCGGCCCCGATTTCCTCTTCGAGCAGCTCGTCGATTGGGAACCCTAAAGATAGCGCTATCATGGCTTCGGTCTCGGTTTCTTTCTCCAAGTCTTGCTGCGTTCTGTTTTTCTTCCTCGAAGAAGTGCCCAAATGCTTCTCTATCAGATCATCCATTAGATTCTCGTCGTAGTTTTTCGTGATCGTTTTTCTTCTCGATGATCTCTTGGAACCGGAACTATTAGGTAATACCGGGGTATGCCCAGTCTCCCCCATTGTTTCCACTTTCTGAAACCTTCTTAACTGGATTCCCAAAATTCAAATATCTAAAACTTTGATCAGAACCTCATTAAACATTTCTTCAACAAAACAACCATATACATTCCAACAAAATTCGAAGTACGAACTAAATTCTTCTCTGATCAACTAATAAACAACCAATCATCACGAGTCTTAGACATCAACTAACAAAAACCCATAATTCTCTACCACATTCCTTCTTAACTACAAAATGCTACAAAAAAATCCAGTTTCCAATTGGAAGAACTTAACGTCCGGCACGATGAGGTAACGGAACATAGCCCAAAACTTGACTGTAAATGATAACTGAATTCCTTCAATTTTTATCAATTGTGAGAATTCAGCGCCGGACGGAGTGACGGCGAACAGTAAAACAATGGTGCGGGGAATTGGAGAGGCGGAGAGGACAACGTACCGCTGAGGGAAAGTCGAATTGCTGAGGGCGGAATTGCGGTTGAGGGGAATTAGGGTTTATTTTGGGAAAGATTTTGCACATAGACAAGGACAGGGCGAGTTGACTCAGTGACGTAGGAAATTGTACAATTGTTTGGAGGGAAATTACACGTGTAATGGGATATGTAAAAATGCCAGCTAGGAAATGATAAATGGGCCTTTTAATTGGATCATGAAACTTGTGATGGCTTTCATTGGGCCCACGGGCTTCAAATATATACGTATGTTAGATTAAAATATTTATGGTTAAATACATTTTGCACCTCTGAAGTATAGCATATTAACGATTGTCCCTTAAAGTATCATTTGTAACACTTGTCCCCCCAACATCAATTATTTTATATTTTAAAATTTAAAACATAATAAACATAACAATCTAATAATTATTGTATCATGTAAAATTGAAAAGTAACTAAAATTAAATTATTCAAAATTAATTAGAAAGTAATTTATATTGTAAATAATGAATGAAAATATATTTTAAGAAATTAATGAACTAAAATAAATTTAAATACTTAAGATTACTATTAGTTTTCTATTGATTTCTTCAAATTTATTGATAGGAATATATTCGACTAATTGGTCGAACAACAATTACATGTTATTTATTAAATATATACCCAACGAAAGATAATATTTTTAAACTTTTAAATATTGCATTTTTCAACAGATAATTTTAGTTTATAATTTAATTATTCCTTTCAGTAAAAGAGAAAATTTTAAGGTACTAGAATTTAAAATACAAATTAAATTATGCTTGATGGAGTACGTGTTACAAATGATACTTTAAGAGGTAATTTTTACAGAGGGTATACTTTAGGAGTGTAAAATGTATTTAACGCAAATATTTAAAACTAAAATAAAAATTGGAACTGAAAATTTATTTCTAATTTCGTTCCGAAAAAATAATTGAAAAATATAAAAAATACAATTTTGGATATAAAAATGAAAACACAAAACTTGTTCTAAAAATTGGATTTTATCCGATCGTTATGGACGGAATTTGGCAGTTTTATTTTTTTATTCGCCTATCACATGAAATACATAATAATTTTGATTTTATAAATGTAACTTTTTAAAAATTAAAGAAAAAAAATTAAGATGTATTCACCTATCACATGAAATACAAAATAATTTTGAATTATTTTTATAAATTTAATTCGGTTGAATTCTCATATGCATTGCTTCCAATCTAACAACTTTTTAAACAAAATTAAAAATCTTTTTTTTTTTGGAATTCAAAATAAATATCTTTGTTCCAAAATTATAAAATTTCGGATAGAAATGGGCGAAAATTCAAACTTCCATTTTTTTTGCCCTATGTGTGTGTGCGTGGGTCGTGGGTATTGTTATTATTATTTAACTTTACGGTGAAATAATAAATAAAAGGATGATGAGGAAACATAGGCAAGAATCTAGGCGATTTTGGGGAATACGATGCTACACCCGGTGATTTTCATCGGGTGGCTCTTTTCTTGATATGTGTTTTTTTTTTTATTTATTTTATAATTATATTTCTAAGATTTATTGGGCCATAACTGAACCCGTAATGGGAATCTTATTAATTAGGGTGCCTGGTTATATTCACCAGGTGTAGCATAGAATTTCCCGGCGATTTTGGAACATAACGAAAAGACTGGTTTTAATCGCACATGTATTACGCCGCCATGAATTAAGGACATCTCGGATGAGCATATGCCGGCTTTGGTAAACGGACAACTTATCATGTGATTAATTAGTTTTTTTTATAAATCAGACACAAATGTCAACTGTACAATTAACTTTATTTATTCATATTTATATATATTAAACCTGATTACAGCCCCCCTAAAGCATTGACCAAAAACATAATTATTTGCTTCACAGAAATAGACCGGATCTAAAGAAAGTCTTTGTCCGGAATAAATAAAATTCAAGAGAATTTGGGAAAATAACAAGTTTTCACCCCTCAAGTTTGCACCGATTTCACTTTCGGTCCCTCATATTTTAAAATTTTAACATTTTTAGTAATTTATGTCAATTTTACGTTAAAACTAACGGAATTAACCGTGGCGCATCATTGCCTTAACTGATAGGCTAACGTTACGTTGACGGAAATGACCAAAAACGTTAAATTATTGAAACATGAGGGACCAAATGTATTTTTTGTCAATATGGAGGACGGAATGTGAAATTAGTGCAAATTTGAGGGATGAAAACAAAAAAATTCCCTTGAGAATTCCTTTATATATATATATATATATATATATATATATATATATATATATATATATATATATATATATATATATATATATTTTCTTTTTTTATGGATATAACCAGTCCTCTTACTTCTCTTCTTTCAGTTTTATATGATATATATTTGTTCTTATATATTTTACTTGTATTTTAGTTCTATGACGTAACAAATAATAAATTTGATGAATTTAATATACTTAAGGCTCGTTCGGTTACCGCTATAAGGTTCTACTGACTAAATAGTAGGGTCTAATAGCATGTCCGGTTGGTAAGATTCACATTTTTTCAAACCCGCTACTAAAATCAAAGTCCGCAATTAAATGCTACTATTTCTTTAAATTAGTAGCACCCCCTGAGATTAATTTAATAGGGGGTGACTAAAAAGGAAAAGACAATTTTATCCTTAAAATCATATTTTATTATTGAAAACTAAGTGATTTTATAGACAATTCATATATAATAACCGATTTTAACAAATTTAATAGAAAATCTAATCTAAGAAACCGAACATGCTACTAACTAAATAATTAATTAGTCAATAGGGAGTTAATCCAATCTCATGTAATCCCAATCTAATCCAATATAGGTAACCGAACGAGCCCTTATTGTACGCCTCAAACCTTATAAATTTGCCATATAAGTTTTGATATAATTTTATGATACGAGAGAGGACAAATTGAAATTAGAACTTTCGAATTTTCTTTTAATTATTTTCGGAAATTATAAACTATCTCCAATAATTTTGTCCCAATAAAATTCTTAAATTTGACTAATTTTTAAAAATTGGATATCAAAAGCTAGCACAAAATTGGACATTTTTCGTATAAAAATGGGCAGAAATATATAGGAAATTTCATTTTTATATTACATGAAATATAAAATACGTAATAAAATTGATATTGTAAGTGTAACTTTTGGAAAGTTCTTTTGATATTTGTTGGGATTATTTTGAAAATTAAAACGAGATTGAAAACCAGAATCTTATACGTATTCCAGTCTTGATAAAAAAAAATTCAAAACAAAATCAGAATCGGTAATTCGAAATGAAAAATAATGTTCAGAAACTAGAGTTTCCGGATCGAAATTGATACAGTTCAAAGTTTTGTCTTGATTTCCACCCTTAGGTAGCCAAATTCAACCAAAACTGGTCCAAATATGCTAAAATTTGCAAAGTTATATTGCATGTAAAATTGAAATTTAAAAACTTTAAGGAACTAAATCTCCGAATAGGCGAAAGAAAAAGGACCAAAACTACAAATTTTTCAGTATACATAATATATGCAATATTAAATGTTTCACCAAAGAATAAGTCCATGTGATTGCACTCTATATAAAGAAGAAGAAGTGTCCCTTAGTTTACACAACTCAATATATTGTATTACAAATTACTTCATTCTTGCTCTTGAAAAAAACAAATTAAAGCAAGATGATTTCAATTAGCAGCAAAGTGTTGGTCTCACTTGTGCTGGTACTGATATCTCATGTTTGCTTAGTACGAGGATACATTAATACAGAGACAGTCGTATGCTACACGAAGAGCTGCCCGTGTTTCCTCAAACCCGTCAAATGCCCGATCCAGTGCCCCTCTCAGCATCCAAAAAACCCTAAACATAAAGCGTGTTTCCTTAACTGCAACTCTCCTATTTGCAAGACCGAATGCAAACGTAAGTCGTGCTTTGCTATTTTACATTATTCTTTTTGGACAAATTATGAAAACCCCCCTGAATTTAGGCTAAATAACGAAAAATGCCCCCAGGGCCCCAGTTATCCGTAATAACTAAAATCTCCATCTGATTAACTGTTGATCCGATTTTTTTAACAGAAAATGTGTACATCCTAAATATTATATCTTCTGTTAAGTAGGTGAGAAATAAAAGAAAATATTTGATATTGTGAAGAAAAAAAAACCCGTGAAAAGTCCCACTGTAAGGGGTTGGTGTAAGACGGAAACAAACCTCAGGGGATTTTTGGTAATTATGAATAGGTGGAGGTGGTTTTTGTATTTTAATCTAACTTTAGGGGGATTTCGTAATTTAATCTAAGTTTAGGGGTTTTTTTGTAATTTACCTTTTAAAAAATGCTGTTAATGTATATAGATAAGAAGCCGAACTGCAACGGTCCCGGAGCAGCATGCCTGGATCCTCGCTTCATCGGCGGAGACGGCATAGTTTTCTACTTCCACGGCAAGAGCAACCAGCACTTCACCTTACTTTCCGACCGGAATCTCCACATCAACGCGCGTTTCATCGGCCTGAGACCCGCCGGAAGACAGAGGGACTTCACGTGGATTCAGGCGCTGGGCATTCTGTTCGACAACCACACTTTCTCCGTCGAGGCGACCAAAGCTGTAAAGTGGGACGACGGAGTCGACCGTCTTAAGTTCTCCTACGACGGCGAGGAACTGAACCTGCCGGAGGGTTACCCGTCGGTTCTCCGGACATCGCCGGAGAACAGCGGCGGCGGCGTTGAGGTTGAGAGGACTTCGGACAGGAACGGGGTTCTGGTGATATTGCCGGAAGTTGCGGAGATTTCGATCACGGTGGTGCCGGTGACGGAAGAAGATGACAGGGTTCATGGGTACCGTATACCTTTTTCCGACGACTGTTTTGCCCATCTGGAGGTGCAGTTCAGATTCATCGGCGGGTTGTCCCCGGAGGTGGAGGGTGTTCTGGGGAAAACATACCGGCCGGAGTTTGTGAATCCGGCGAAGCCCGGAGTGGCGATGGCGATTGTGGGAGGTGAGGATAAGTACAGAACTTCGTCTCTTTTGGCTGCTGACTGTGTGAACTGTGTTTTTTCTCATGAGAGTGTGGAGCTTTAATTTATGTCACAATTAAAACTAGTGATATAGTTTTAATTTTTTTAAACATTTTTAATTTGTTCAATATTAAACATCTTTTATTTGTATTTTCTCACAGTTATCATTTCGTAGTTTAATTATTTAAAAACTTCTTTTAATCTATCATTTCGTAGTTATTTTCTCACAGGTACTTCCTGAGTGGATTTAATTTTAATTTGTTCAATATTAACAGACTGCTTGCATGCCTCTTTTCATTCTATCTATAGTTTTAGGTTTACTTTGATTGGGATATATATATATATATTGATCGATTAATATTTAAGTACTATGTATTAACAATTCAGATCCAATTATAGGATTGGGTTATAATATAATTTCAAAGTTCATTATTCCATTGTGACAACAGATCTTAAAAAATAATTAATTTATCTTTGCATATCATGATACGTTTATGTTGAATTTTGGGCCAAACTAATATTATTTATGCCAGCCCATTATCTATTTCCTGAGATGGCCCAAAAAGAAATCAGTCCAACAATGCAAACCCTCAAGTCTTGGTCATAAATTCACAACTTTCTACATTTTTTATTCGACCGTTGATTCTTAGCTTTTGATATATCCATTCTACTATCATTCGAGATACTCAACATCTGCCTCTCTCTCTTGGCATAATTTATGATGATCTCTCTTTCTCTATCCTCTCTTGTTGTACCACTTCAATTGCTTTCGACGATACTTCGGTTGACGATAACATGATGTTCTTAAGTTGTCTTCTCCTTTTGAGACCATTATATTCTTCTTTATCCATCTATATACAGAGAGAGAGAGAGAGAGAGAGAGAGAGAGAGAGAGAGAGAGAGAGAGAGAGAGAGAGAGAGAGAGAGAGAGAGAGAGAGAGAGAGAGAGAGAGATGCAATTTGAATCTTAACATACTTTCTAGATCTCTGTTCTTTGGTAAGTGAGTGAGATCCACTTATGAGTGTAGAAAACACGAGAGTTCAAATTATGTGAGATTATGGGTATTGGGTGACGTAATTGGTCAAGATCTAAGAGATTTTGTTCCTATCTACGGTTATGAGTTGTTTATACTTTGTGCTAAACTGTTGGAGCCATTACCAATAGTTTTCTGAACGAGACGTGACAATAGGAAATTGAGACGTAACAGCAAACTGAGGTTCTCCATGTCATTGGAATTTAGCAATCCACAGCTTCTCTCTTTTTTGTTTCTTCATCTTTGAAATAAATTAAATATTATGTATTATCTTCTATGTTTTTGGAGTTGAAATGGTGCCCAACAATTTATAAAGTAAATAATGAATACAAAGATTAAAATAAAAATAAAATACGAAATTGCAGTAAACGCTGTTTTGGAAGTTTGTTTATTCTTTGAGAATAGCTAGAGTATCCAAGTGCTGTGAGTTCGATGGGCCTGCTAAATTCAGGACCCAATTCGTGCTATGAACAAATTTATCTCATTTACCTATAAATTCAGGTCCACTATTTTAGCCCCTAATTTGGCACCGCAAATTTAATTTAAGGGTTTATTAGGGAAAACCCCCTTGTTCATATTTTCTAATAAGGTAGATCCAATTTTTTTCCCCTTTTTGAGATACACTCAATTTTGCCAACTTGGCAAAATATATTATATAATTTCCCTTTAATACCCCTGTTTTATTATTAAACGGCATTTATTTCCTTTAATACGTGATTTGAGATTTGCAGATACGTTGCCTAAAATCACGGAATAAATTTACGTGAGATCATTGGCCGTTATATCAAATCGTGTACAATATTTTTTGAAGATTCTCTTCATCGTTCCAGCGGGTTTTATCGTCTTTGAAGATTTCTGCACCGTCGTGGAAATAAGATCGATTTTTGAGCGTTTGTTGTTGGACGTTGTTAAGCGGGTATGAATGCGTTATTCGTTTTTATTTTTTGCTCAATGTCCATGATTGTCGTGTACGGTGGTTAGAAATTTTTAAGAGTTGTGTTGATACTTGATTCTATTAAGTAGAACGTTTTTTAACAAAATTATTCCGTCATATATATATATCGTTTTTTTTGGCCGATGATGTTTGTTTGGAAGAGGATTGACAGAGTTAGAAGAGGATGGTTCACGCAGATCGGACCAGAGTTATTTTTTATGAGCTTCGTAGTTGGTTTATGCAATAATCGGAATAATTGTCCGCTGTGGTCGAGTTCATGTTTTTATCCCGATCGATAGTTGGTTTATTTGTTTATAACAGCAGATTTAAGTGTGATGGGTAGTACATTAAACTATAGTTCGTAGTCTTTTCTTTAATTTAGCGTATGGATTTTGCATTTTAAGTTTATTTTTGATGATATTAATGTATTATCATTCAAATGTATTTGCAGTCTATTTAATCATTTTTTAGTATTCTGCATTTTTAATTTTGTTTCATGATTTTAGGTTTTTTCGATGGCGAATTTCGTACGGATTTTGTTGAGGTTTGGTGGGTTGGTTGCTATAAAGAGGTGTTTACGATGTAATGGCTCGGTAACTTCGGTTAAGTGTTAAACCGTTGTAATACAGTAGTATACTATTATGAATATCGTATGATACTACCATTATCATTTTATTATACTATTATGAGATTATTAATGTACTAGAGTTTTTTAACTCGACATATTGGTTTGATTGTGTTATGATGTGTTTTATGTATTTTATCAAAACCGTAGATTGAAATTATGAGATTATTAATGTACTATTTTATTGGTTATGTGGAATACTTTACGTTGGTGTTGTTCTCAATGTTCTTGTCATTTCAGTGGTATATTGTTTGTAACACAATTTCATATCACTACTATAACCGTAATATACTATCATAGCAGATTAATGTACTATATTGAAATTATTAATATACTATGTGGTTGAATAATACCGGATCCATAGTCGATTAACGAGATCCATAGTCGAATTAGATCAATAAGATAGTCTATTACATGATATAAGGAAAATTACCCTAATTGATTAGTATTTCAAACAAACATATTATTCAGTTTCCAAATATATTATTATTTTTTCATATATATTATTATTTACCCTAATCGTTTTCATATAATAAGGAAAATTACCCTAATTGATTAGTATTTCAAACAAACATATTATTCAGTTTCCATATACATTATTATTTTTCCAATAGTTAATTAACTAAACCCATAGTCGAATTAGATACATGGGATAGTCTAGTAAAAGATATGAGATAGTCTATTAATTTTAAAACACAAATCCGCCGCCGTCACTTCTCAAATCTAGGGTTTTGATGATTCTTCGGCCCATAGTCGATTAACGAGATCCATAGTAAAATTATACCAGTGGGATAGTCTATTAAATTATATGGGATAGTATATTAATACAGATGTAATTCGACTATGCATCTCGTTAATCAACTATGGGCCGAAGAATTATCAAAACCCTAGATTTGAATAATCCTAGATTTGAGTAACCCTAGATTGGAGAAGTGACAGCGACGGCGGCCAACGACGATATCACTTCTGGTGGATGTCCTGCCCATCAATTGTTGCAATATCAATGATTTAGTGCTCGAATTCGGTATGCGATTATAACAAATCTGCAATTATACAAACGTGATAGTCGATTTAGCCAAAACATATGAACAAATCGATGGACGATAGCGATGTAGCGACCGACGAAGACGTACCTACGGTGGCTTGCTCGGAATCCACGAAAATCGTCGTTTCACGGCAGTGCAGATTTCTTCCCCTTTCGATCGGTCGTACCGGGAAGTGGTTCTGGGAGATTTTTGCAGTTTATTTGATAGTGGGTTTTGGGGTGATAGTGTGTTAACGGGAAAATAGGAAGGGATTTGATATTATTTCAAAAGGTAAAGTAACGGGATTTGTGGGATTTGATTGAGGGTAATTATGTAATTACGAAAAGTTTGGGCTTTTATCAAAATGGCAAATTTAAATTTGGGTCTACCCCTATTGTTTGAATGTTTAAGGGGGTTATATCTAATAGACCCTTAATTTAATTCAAAATATATACCTTAATAAAGAACTATAAAGTCTTTTTGGTTCTCGAAATATATTTTAATAGACTTTTATTCAAAATTATTCAAAAAATAATAGTAATAATTTATCAACTCTTAAAACAACTTATCATGTGTATTAATTTATGTTTTCTTGTGCCGTTGGTTTTGTAATACCTACACGGCTACACTACACACATAAATGGTTTGTTAAGTAAGCATTATGTTTGCATTTTCAAACTAAACATTCAATTTTCGTGGAAATTAAGAAAGACATGTTTTATTTTTGATACCTCTAATTTCGTGCCACGTGGAGTATAATCCTTTCAAGCACACCTATTGAGTAGAAATATTCTTCAACACGTTTTTAAGTCAAACCGAAAAGGAAATTGCAGCCAGAGATTAAAAGGAGAAAGTCGTGAATAAGTTGCGCCTAACAAAGAAAAAAATGAATCACAATAACTGAATTCGGCCCACAGAAATTAGAAAATGAAAAATATGATTCAATGAAAAAACAAATATGTCAGTGTGCATTCAGAAAAAAAAAAAATCACGTAACCTAAGTAAATTAAAATTAATTAAATTCTCAACTTAATCCTAAATTATTATTTAAAAAAAAAAAAAGAATAAAAAATTGCGAATGTAGAATGTGAGAGGAGCAAGTTGGAGTGGTGGTGGGGGTGTAACATCGTACCAAAAAGCTGGGACTTGAATTAAGGAGCTAGGTCGGCAGTACGACGTAGTTTCGTGTTTATTTCTTCTTCCTTAATTTGGCCTGGCAAACACTGTGAGTGTGATGTGATCTACTGTTTACACACGCACACGTCACGCATATTTACATTAAAAAATAAAGAGTAAAACTACGAAAAAGACCTTTAAACTAAAGTTAAATTACGAAAAATACCTAGCTATCCCTAATTACCATAATCCCCTCGACTTTTTTTTTTCCCATATTACACCAACTCCCTTACGCTTTGATTTTTCACAAAATATTTTTTTATTAAATAGAATATTCCCCAAAAGATACCGATTCTACCTTTGCAGACGTGACATTTCTCTATGCTACTTTTGAGAGAAAAAAATTACCCTCTGGAATCCCGGCCATTACCCCTTTAAGAGTAATTTTTACCTTTAAAATGTAGCATAAAATAAATTTCACGTTTGCAGGGGTATAATTGGTATTTTTTGGGAAATATTCCCTGAACTCAAAAGGATTCCGTGAAAAATTACACTGTAAGGGTCGGTGCAAGACGAAAACAAATACTGGGGGGATTTTAATAATTACGGATAGATGAGGGTGTTTTCATAATTTGGCCTAAGTTTAGGACTTTTTCGTAATTTACCCAAAAATAAAAAACAAAGTGAAATTAAACAACCCCGACATCAAGGAATAACCCCAGAATCATGATGTTTGCTTGAATATTAGAACACAAGTATTATAAATTAGTTAAATTAAATAAATCACTGTTAATTACAACTTTGAATTTTAAAAAAGAAAAGGAAAAAAGGAAATAGAATACATCCTTATAATATAATAATATTATTACAAAACATGGAGAAATTAAATTAATTAAAGAAACCCTGATGAATCTCTGTACTGTAGTTTCGACGAAGAATGAAACAATCAGGTGTTGTAAGATTTAAGAATACTCCCACAAAAACAACATACGATAGCTTTCCAAGATTTGCAATAAAACGGGATGTAACAAAACCTCGTCAGAGTTTTCATATCCGCCACCGTGGCGCCGTGCCGGCACCGCGAGCACGTCCCCGCCACCGGCTTGCTCCGCCGCACCACACTCTTCTGATCCACCAGAAAACAGAAGCAAACCATCAATGCCCAAACTTCATATATCAATATATGCGAGGCCCTTTTTCTAGAGAGAGAGAGAGAGGGGGAGAGAGAGAGAGAGAGAGAGAGAGAGAGAGAGAAGCTTAACTACCCGATTTAAAGAGGCCAAAGAACAGTATTTATATAGTTTTATTCTGATGTAATTTCATACTCAAGCTACATTAAATTATTGAATGTCTTTTCTATAGGAGAAAATTCAAGCAATTTGACTAATTTGTAGTGCTAAAAATAAAAATAAAAACATAATTTTCAATACTCGATTTGAAATTGATTGTTAAAACTTAAAAGCTCGGTTCATGAGCTCATTCTGTTCACATAATGAAACAAACTTGAAAATAACATTTTGTACGATAAACTAAGAAGTTCGACTCGAACTCCACCTCAATTATATAAAAAATATAAAAAACATGTTACTCGAGTTCGATTCGTCTTTGGCTCTATTAAAGCTTGTTTTAGCTCGATTTATGTTCAACTCGATTAAAGCTCGTTCGAGTTTGACTTGATTGTTTATCAAACCAAACTCAAACGCAACTTAATAAAATCGATTAAAACCCTAACAAGTTTGAACTACTAATTCAGAAAAGAAAAACAAAAATTGAATTTTCATACATTTAACTCGACTCGATTCGTTTACAACTCCACTAGCTGGACTATCATGATGTTGATTTTTACTAGTATTAGTGTTATTAAAGCTTAAATTCTAAATATTACTTGTTGGATTATATCCCATAAAATTCAAAAAAGAAAAATCTCATAAAATTACATAATAAATAAATAAATACTATTAAAACTATTTTTAATGTACAAAATTAGTAATGAAGTCATAAACACCAAAAAGGTAATTTACCATTTGAGACTAGCTAGGGAGGATATTTGGATGTATAAGATTGGGGTTTTTTGCAAGAACCACCCTTGTGTAATCTATAATTGCTGAAAAACCCCTCATGTTAAAAAAATTAGCAAGGACCCCCCTATGAAAGTTAGTCAAAGCCAATAAGGCCCCTAACATCTTATCGTGTTCTGCACGCGCACATTGTGCGGCTGGGCTGCATATTTTGACCTGAAAAGATATAAATACCCTTTAAATAAAAAGTGGAAAATTACATATTGGCCCCAAAATTTTCATAACCCCAAATTGAAACTTTAAGAATTTTCAATTCAGCCCTTGACAATTTCTAAAACGCCCTCTCTCCAAATCATCTCATCCCCAATCAAACTCTCCACAATTTTCACGCAAAACACACACACACACAATGCTTCCTGATGGTGCCCCCTTTGCAAATATATTTTTTTTCCTGCAAAATGTTTGGAAGGTACCTCACCAAAACAACCCACTCCCAAATTTGCCTTTCCTCTGTTCCATCTCTCTCGAGAAACTCCGACCACTTCAACCGGCGACATATTCCACAGTTTCGTCGACGAAGAAGGGGCACGAGCATGTTGAGTATGGGGCGGCGGCGGCGGGTGGGTATGGTGACGGGGGCAGCGTATGGGGGTATGGTGGTGACGGCTAACACCGGCAGAGTATGGGGCGGCGGCGGCGGCGGGTGGAGGTAATGGAGGTTGGGTATGGTGGTGGAAGATTGAAGGAAGAAGGGGAACAACAAAAATGGCTTATTTGCTGATTGTTGAAGAAGAATTATTTTGGGTGGGGGTGGGTTAACGGGGACAGGAAGACTCTTCTCTATATTTCTTGTTTTTTTTTTCACGAATTTTCAATTGGATTTTCGGTATATTGCAAGGTTAATTTTGTCATTTCATTTAAGTCAACAACTAAATCTGATAAAAAGGGCTGTGTGCTATACAAAACCAAACATAAGGGGGTATTTGCTAATTATTTTATCATGAGGGCTTTTATGCCAATTAGGAATAACACAGGGGGTCTGTGCTATTAGCTCTATAAGATTGTTAAGTTTCAGAAGGGTGGTTGGATGATCGACATCTGTCAAATATGGTTGGTTGAGCAATTATTATGTTTTAATGAAGTTAGATATGGCTATAACCCTCCTAAGCAAATCAAAGTACAGCATATATCTTTTGATGAATTAATTCATATCTTAGTTACTAAGATATTGAATTTTATGTAGGGGGGTTGAGATTTAATAAATGGGGTCATTTTATTTTAAATTTTATTATTTAGTTTAAAAAAAAATTATTAATGCAAATAAGATATATCAACACATATATATGTTGTACATTAAATTAGAGATGGAACAGGATTAGGAATGAAATGTCTATTTTGGGATTCTATGGAGTGACAAGATTGAGATTTTCAATGATTTAAATTTGAATTAACATTCTTTTATTTGATTATGGTCTCTATCTTTTTTTTCTGAAACCATATATTTATTTATCAAAACGACAAATATAAAAATGTTTTTCTTTAATTTTCAATTCCAAAACTTACTAGGAATCAGACTCTTATGGAGTGATAACGGTAGATGTTTGTTCTATGTAACATTCAATATAATTTATCGGCGAGTTTTATATATATCCTACTATATACGTGTATAAATGATTAATTTCGTTCATATATTTAGCAGGAGGTATTTGTGATATTGTGTAAATCTTAGTCGAAAATTGTTGAACGAAAATCATCATATGATAAGCTTAATTGGGTCGGGCCTACAATTTCTTTACTTACTAGGCCACGAACTCAATATTGAAGACCACTCTATCGAGGCTCAATCACCTTCAAATAAGGTTTGTGCCCGACAATCTCAACTAATTAAATTGCAACCCAATCAAGGAGGTATAAATAAATGTTTTAACTCATTCCTTTATGTACGTCATATTATCTGAGCAATACTACAACATGTATTCCTTGGACTATTTCTACAATCTGCACGTCTGACTTGAGCGTCAGAGGGGTTTCCGCCGAATCAACCACCGGCTTAGTTTGCGTGTTCTATGATCGTAGGTATCTCAAGGTTATCAAACTCTGATGCAATGATCCACTTTGTTCTTCCAACTCATCTTACTTTAACTATTTAAGGTGATCTAACCCCTAGCATCATCACAAAATAACAAGTGTAACTTTTTTATAATTATTATTAATATAATTTGTTTTAATGTAAGTTTGGTTCGAAGTAAGAAAATTGGCATTAATGTGTGAAATGTGTGTTATTGGGTGGCTAATGGCTAATGAGTGATGCCCATGTGATAAGGTATGGATCACCTCCCTACCCGTACGTTCCCATTACTATTGTTCCGAGGAGAATTTTTTTTTTCTTTTTCTTTTAATTGTAGGGATGACAATCGGGATATGTGAGTCGAGCTTGTATCGGATCTCGTTACTATATGCTTAAACTTATATACCAACGGACCTCGTCAATGAAATAGATTGGCTAAAATGGCTCAAACTCAACCTGATTCACTAACAGATAGACTTTGCTAAAATATAATCGGACCGAACCATCGACTTTTATTTACAATTTACATATATGATTAGTATAAAAGTGGATAATACAACATATATCAACACTCAATACATTGAATTGCGGGCGAATTTGGATATTACCGAAGCTTATACAAAGAACCAAGCAAACAAAATATAGGTTTTTGTTCATTGAACCGAAAATGGACGATTTATACATCATGGGCCTTTAAAGTTCATTTAACATAGTGTCACATGTAGTTGGATACTACTTGAATTGAAATGCCATTTTCTTTTAAATACCTAACATACTAGTAATACATATTTTAAGTTTACTAATCAACATTCATTAATATATGATTTAGAAATATTTCAAAATATGCACCAAATTACACATTTTTTTTTCTTATTCGAGATATACATAATTCAAGAATTGTAAAAATATAAATTCCTCAGATATGCAACCGTACGAGTCAAAAATTAGCATGGAGAAATTTTTAGATCGACAGAGTTTGTGAGAAACATATTAAAAAATAAAACAATAATAAATACTGCAATCACTTTGTAATCTACCAATTTTTACTATGTAAATATCATGTAAATTACATTCTCCACAATTCCCCCAAGGTGTAGGTGACCAACTTTTTTTAAATTTGTTTAAAGGAAATTGATAGTGCCTTCTGCCTACACAAACACTAAATTAACGCCTTTTGAGTTAAAAATTGAAAAGCACTTTAATATTTTTTTTAATTAAAAACAAATACTTTATGATACTAAATAAATAATTTCTCAAAAGGGGAAAAAATATCTAAAGATATGAAATGAAATGGAGGAATGGACAATACTTTATTAATTAATTAGTGAATATTAACTAGGGGAATATGCTATGAGCCCATCAAATCAAACATAATTTGAACTAAATGATAACCTTAAATTTAATCTTTTAATTAAATCCCTATTTTCAAATAATATATGAGCTACATCCTTTAATTTTTTTTAATACCTAATTTGCCCTTATACCCTAAATATAATATTTATATTCACGTTCCTCCAACTTATCAGATCTATTTATTTTATTTTATTTTCTCTCTGCTTCTCTCTCGTTCTCTCCCTCTCGTTTTTTTCCTTCTCTCAATCTCCATCTCTCCACATCTCTCTCGCCGCACGGTAATGATTGGGCTGATGACAACGGCTATGGACGGTGGCTATAGTGGCGGAGAACAACAGGTCGCGGCCGCCTGTGGAGGCAATGACGGCAGGTGGAAAGCGTGGTGGGGGTTGTGCCGGGGGGGCTGCGAACGCGATTATGGTTGAGATGTTATGGAAATTATTTTTTCACTAATCTATTTGATCTAGTTTCCTTGTGTTTTGAAAGATTTTGTTTGATTTGGGTTGTTCAAATGTCAGATCTAGGTTTTGCGAAAGTTGGTAGGAGTTTTTGGTGGCTAGGATTTGATAGTAAAGCATAGTACACCGTAGTATACTATATTACACTGTAGTATACTATAGTACACCAGTACACTATAGTATACTACAATACGTCGTAGTATACCATAGTATACCATAGTATACTACAGAAAAATTGAAAAATATGTAAACTGAAAAAAAAAAAAACTAGCATTTTTTTTTATTAGAAAAAAAAAGGAAAAAATAAAGAAATTTTTATAATAGTGTATAAAATGCTAAAATGAATAACGAAAAAAAAGGAAGAAGATAGAATATTTTGAAGAAAAAAAATGAGATGAAAATATGAAAATATTAAATGTATAAATAAAATGATAATTGCAGTTTGGAATTTACTTAATGAAACATTTCAAATTTGTGAGTGAAAGGGGCATTTTTGGAATGAATTTTATAAAGAATGTGAAACAAATGTTTAATTAGACTTGTCATTTAGTTCAAATAAGTTTTGTCACTAGGGACTATATCCCAAGGGGAATTGTTTTTTGCGGTTTGAAAATTGCTATTTGCGGTTTCTAACAAAACCCCCAAAAAAACACTTTATTTCACTAAAACCCCAAAACTTCTCAAAAAAATCCAAAAACATCCCCAAAACGCGTAAAAGCCCTACTTGGGCGTCCATTCATGTAGTGCACGCCCAAGTTGGGCGTGCAAGCTGCATTTGGGCGCCCGAGTTGGGCGTCCGGTGCAATTTTTTTTTTTTTTTTTTTTTTTAATGTTCGAACGCCCATGGCGTGTACGAACGCCCGTTCCGGGCGTTCGTACACGCCTTGGGCGCCCATCTTGGGCGTTCGAACATTTTTTTGCGAAAAAAAAAGCCCTACAAATCGATTTGTAGGGCTTTTTTTAACATGAAATTGGTTCCGTAATCGACCTACCCAATGCATATTACACATAAAAGAGTCGAAATTACATCAAAAAATCGAAGCCCAACCCTTCTTCAAGCTTGATTTCGAATTTTCGAATTTTTTTTTTTTTTGTTTTTTTTGCTATTTGCAGTTTTGGGGGTTTTTTGATATTTGTAAAAGTTTTGGGGGGTTTTGTTATTAACCGCGAATAGTAATTTTGTGACCGCAAATAGCATTTCATATCCCAAGAGGCCAAGACCCCTATTAACAATCTTTCAAAATTAATTTAAAAACAAAATTAATTATATGTTCGAAGAGAAAATGCATTGCCAAAAACATTCACGCCACACAGTTCCCAAAATCTCAGAGAAACACAAATCTCATATAGTACCGAAATTCGATGTACCTGCTCATACTACTCGTACAGGTTCACGCATTTTCTCTCTCTAACAGGCTTCGCTTCTCACTAGCAAGCACCACATCACCCCTTCGTTTTCAATCGGGGTTTCAATTAAATTAAATTAAATTAAATTTAAAAAAAAAAAAAACAAACTTGGGCAAAAATGGAGGACGAGAAATACTCCGACGAGTTGAATGTGGCGGTGAGGGTGGTCCACATGGCGTGTTCCCTCTGCGAAAAGGTGCAGAAGCAATTGCTCTCCACAAATTCCGACCAGGTTAAATCCAAAGACGACGATTCACTTGTTACCGTTGCAGGTAAATTCTGATTTCTCGAATTAGGTTACTTTTTCGTCAGCCGTTTGTTTCCTAATCAGCATTTATGTGATCGGTGCCGCAGATTTTTGATAATGTGGGAAACGCTCGTTTCATTTATTACGGTTTTGAACATGTATTGAATTTTTGGTTTTGATTAGTTCATATGAATTTTTGGGTTGTTTCATTTAGTAATCGATACAGTGGCCGTCAATTGGATGTAAAATGATTTAAAAAGCAGTGTTCATGAACAAGCATCGATCATCGTTTTACGAAGTAATTATCGATTTGCAAGGCTGTAATACGTAGAATGTGTCTTGAATCACTTAACCTCACATCGAGTAAGGTTAAGTGATGTTTTGCAGCTATGCGAAAATCGGGACTTTGTGCACTAGGGCAATGTAAAAATAGCTATCGTTTTCTTTTTTGGAATAAACAGATTGGAGTGTGCAAGCGACAGTAAGCTGGATGCTGTCGAAATCCTTCGGCAGCAAAAACATCTCAATTGTGGCCGAAGAAGACATACAAACTCTATCAAAATCTGAGTCATCTTCTCTGTTAGCAATGGTGGTGAGTGCTGTAAATGGATGCTTAGCCGAAGCATCAAGATTCGGTCTCCAAGGACCAGATAAACCACTCAGCCCTTCACAAATTCTTGAAGCAATCAGCCAATGCAGCTCACGTGGGGGCCTGCTTGGTCAGCATTGGGTCCTTGACCCAGTCGACGGGACCCTCGGTTTTGTTCGTGGAGATCAGTATGCAGTTGCACTTGCCTTGATTGATGATGGAGAAGTTGTGCTCGGAGTTCTTGGTTGCCCTAATTATTCGGTTAAAGATGACGGTTTAAATAAGTACAGTCGAGAGAATCTTGTTACGTCGAACGGTGAAGTTGGGTGTGTGATGTACACGAGGAAAGGGAGTGGGAAAGCTTGGATGCAGCCATTGATTCGTTTCGATAAGAGGCTCGATTGGCCGAATTCTGCGAAATTGATACGTGTTTCTTCGGTTGATGATCCTGCACTTGCTACGTTTTGCGAACCGGTGGAGAAATCTAATTCTGACCATTCTTTTGCTGCTGGAGTAGCTAGCACTGCTGGCTTGAGGTGTGCTTATTGCATTATCAACTAAGTTATTATTTGTTACATTAAGATGCTTAGTTTTGTTCTTATCGGTTTCATTTTTTTCTCTCAAAGTGATGGTGTTGGAAAATAGATAGGAATTTGGCTTAGAATGTATGAATCTATTCTATTAGGTTGTGTTTGGAATTGAGAGATTTGAAATGAATGGATCCGAAATAAGTCCAAATGGGTAGGATTTGAAAAGACTCCAAACGGGAAGGGATCTGAAATCCCTCACAATTGCTAAATAAAAAATAGAAAAATGTGAGCTGTGGATTTGAAATTTCTCGACAAATAACTCCATCCAAACAACATCAATGGATTTGTTATTACGGATTTGAAATCCCTCCCTCAAATCCTTCCATCCAAATGCGCCCTTAGGTAATTCTTTTCTATCTATGTTAGTAGATGTCTGTCTGTCTTAGGGAAGAAGTCTTTACCAACTCTATCTATATAAAGAGAGTTGACCATTCGATATTGTATGTTTGGCTATCTCTGCTATTCTCTCTGGCTATTCTATAATAAAACAGCCTGCCTGTTTTATTTTTATTTATTTATTTATTTATCTTTTTGAATGTTAAAATGCAGAAAAAAGCCGTTGAGAGTTTATAGCATGGTGAAATATGCGGCGATAGCAAGAGGAGAAGCAGAAATATACATGAGATTTGCGAGGTCGGGTTATAAGGAGAAAATATGGGATCATGCAGCTGGGGTTCTCCTTGTGATAGAAGCTGGTGGGGTGGTGACTGATGCAGGTGGGTGCCAGCTGGACTTTTCTCGGGGAATATACCTAGAAGGCATCGATAGGGGTATAATTGCTTGTTCCGGTTCTAAATTGCACGAGAAAATAATCGGAGCTGTTTATGCTAGCTGGGAATCATCTAACTTGTGAGAGCTGCTTTTCTCTCTCTTGTGCCAAGAAACTAAAGAATAAAGATGATAATCGAACACAACTTCAGTACTTGATGCAAGGTAAGGCCATTTCATAAAAAAAATTGCTTATCGATTTAGGTTTTTTTTTTAATTGTTACAAAATTGTGTTTTTTAATAGTTTCCTTGCATATAAAAAATTTCAGGCCAAGGAGAAGTCAATAATGGAGCTGTTCTTTGTATACCAAGTTTCATATTTTCCGCAGAAGGTACATTTGTTTGTTACGTTTGTACTAAGGAGGAATCTTCAAACCTGCGGATTAAACGGGCTTCATTGTAGTAGTGAATCGAGAATTTCAACGGGGGGGCTGCTCTTTCTCCATGTGGTAATTGAATAATCTAGTAGGCGAGACAGGCGTTTATACTATTCTTGTATAGTTATTATTTACTGGCAGTATTCTCAATCAATTTCCCTATGTAAAAAACCTTCAATACTAGGTTGCAAGTGAAGAAATCGACGCACATGTTCTTGCATAATCGATCTCCATTTTTAACATCGATCAACACAATTAACCAAGATAAGAAACAAACATCAAACAAAATTCAAATATTTGAATTAATAATGGTTAATCTTCCCAACCCAAACAAGGCCTAATAATGTTATACAATTTGAAGGAAAAAATAATATCATCTTCGGGAATATATATAACTTACGTATTGAAATTTCTTGGACCTAGATGTTAATTACAATCATGCCACAGGCATAACGAAAAAACGGCTAGGCCTGGGCCTGAAATTCCGCCACCTCAAGCTCGGCCTCTGACACGGCGGCGCCAAAGCCCTCATAACAATCTCTTTGCTACCCGCCTGCCTTCTTCTCAACCTGATCCCGGCGGGCGCCGCCGCCTCAAATCGATGGCTAGAAGCAGGAGTTGTGGGACCTCTGTTTATGCTGTGAGACCTCGGCGAGGCCAGATAACTACTCCGAAGATTCAACCTCTTCGGAACTCCACCTCCGACGGCTGCCACCGGTGGCCTCGCCGGCGCCGGAATATTCTTACTGGTTTGATCCATAAGATTGATTCGGAAGAGAAAAACAGGGTGGTTGAGATGTATATATTTGCAGAAATGGGATTTAGGACCAAGTTATATATATACACAAGTGGTGAACGTATTATTAATTAATTAAGGGATGAGTTCTAAGAAATATCTGTATGTACTATTTTTCAGAATTCAGAAAAGTGGTGCTTCAAAAACTACTTTTGACTATTGACAGAGTATTGGTTGACCGTGCCAAACACTCAACTATTTTATTATTATTTATTTTGATTATTTGAACTGCTCAATTCAAATATATTTGTGAGTGGGAGTGGTGGGGGAGGATCAATTGGAATATGTTGACCGACGTCCAATTAATTATTACATCATCATCATCGTCATATTTAGTTTCAAATTCTTACTATCTTCAGATAATAATTTGAGACCTCATTTTAAAAGGGGTTGAGTATAAAAATCATACATTTTCGATGAAGCCAAGAACATAAATTGATCTACGTTTTTTGTTTGTGAGTGTAGTTGCTGATTGGAGAACAACATATGGAAGGTTCTGGAACCGATTCGTATTCGTCGGATCAATGTTGTGTAATTGTGCCCATTACTATTCTCATTTGAAACTCTACTTTCTATCTGCCCGATTTTCTGTCTCATTTCTTTATACTATTCTAAAACTCTGTCAATCTTGGGTCAAATGTCACCGTACACAGCTGACTTCGACTATGTGCTAGTACCTTCACCGTCTAAATTTTAACATGAATCCTATTTACACAAGGATGTCATAGATAAACCCTAAATTCTAAATTCTTAACATAAACCCTAAATTCTTTATCTATGTGATATTCAGGACTTTTGGTGATTGTGTGAACTTGTCTTCTTGAGTATGTGCTTCCTTCTGTGGGTTACTGGGTGAATCTGGGAGAGTGCATTCAGAAAAATCTCATATATATATATATATATATAACCTGATTTGATTGATCTCACGATCATTGACGTTGTTCCGTATCCATTAAGAACGAAGGGCGGTTATATTAACGGCGTTATAGATGAAAATTTTCATACCTCTAAATATTGGATACTACTAGTAGTAAGTAGTAACAAACCATCTCTATACATCAGGTCTTGTTTGATAAATTGTATTATTAAGTTTGAGGTATAATTAATAAACATAATATTTTTTGGTGGACTATGCGTTAGAGCAACTAGGCCGGCCGACAGACAAGGTTTACACCAAATAGATGGGTCGATAATTTGGCCCAATAAACATTGTAATTCTTACATGCATGTATGTGGGCCTATATATATATATAATATATATAAATATATAGTTTTTCAATGCCATGTACTTTGTATGTTAAGATAATATCATACCTTTCAATAAGTATATGAAGATCAATGATTACAAAAGTACATTTCCAACATATTATTTATAAACACATATAATCACATCGACAATTACCCTAAACTACGAGTCTATGAATATTTATCGTTAGCTGCATGCAGAGTCACGTTTCTAAGGTGCCCCTACAATGGCATCATGTGGACTGAAAATTTGGTAATAATATCAAGTTAATTTTATGATCAATTCCCCTATATTACTAAATTTATTCAATTATTATTAGCCACCCTACCCCAGCCTCCCAAAATCATAATCAGTCCACGATTAATTAATCATCCAAAGTCGTGATTGTTCCATAATCCTCGATCAAGATCAGATAGGAAATTCCATGGACCAATTTTATTTAGTAAATAATTTTGATCAAATTAAAAACCCTTTTGAATTTAAGTTATTAATATCTTATTTCTCCTACAATTTCGTGGCATTTTTCAAAAGTATCGATTTTGTTATACGAATGTCAACTTACGTCTGCATATATGTAGTCCTTACGAACACATCAATCAAATACCAACTAGTACATATGAAGTGCAATAATACATACTCCCTCCGTTTCATATATAAAGTGTAATTTTAGAAAATGTAGCAAAATATTTTATTTAACTTTATCATATATATGAAGTAAAGTGAAAATAATATCAAAGCTATTTAATAGCTTTTCTGAACTAGTGTGTAAAAGGCTTAAACGACGACTCTAATATGAAACTGAACGAACCATCTTAATTAAATCCTATACATAAGTTCACATAATATAAAAAAATAAAATGAAATAGGGGTTCTAACCAAACCCCTTTTTTCAGCATGGACACTACTAAAGATATTTGCAGAATCAATCGATCACCATAACCATAATCGGGGAGTTAGATGCTACAGTACTCGATTATTTATGCTGGGAGCAGTTTAACCGTAAATCTGATTAAATAACCATCTATTAAACACTCATATATATAGATGTGTGCGATTATGTGTATATATATCTATAGACTACAGTTGAAATCCACCAAGTGTAAGGTGCATACGTAACATCTAAGTACGCCCATAATTAATCTATATATTCCTATAGCATGTTAAGCACTAATGAAAAGGAAAATCAGTATTAAAAGCTGATTTGTACCATTTCCTTAAATAGAAATAAAATGTGGTTAAGGATAATAAATTTGTGTGGTTAAAAGATAATGATTCCTTTCGATGAACAGAGAGGATGGTCCCTAATTCATGAAAGAGAACCCTTCTTTGTTGTCAAAATTGCATTGATTTATATTTAATTTAGGTCATTTCTTTTCAAGAAATTCAAGAAAATGACACCCACACCACACTGTTAATTTCTGGATATTAAATCAAGAAGATGATGGAAATGAAAGCTGTCATTAAGACCAAATTAAGATAAGGGCTAAACCCTTTTCTTTTTTCTTTTTTCTTTTTTAAAATAAAAAATTAAATTATTACCCCTTAATTATTTGAGAATATATGCTTTTTGTAGATCGAAAGATGTTTTACCATGTCTGGCTTACTTTTCGAAATCACCAAGAAATGATGGCATGTGAATTAATAATGCAGCAACGGTTAATTTGGGATGTATACTTTTTGATCAAGACAGATGCGTGTTAACTGGTAATTAGCTAATAAGGACGAGATTAATTATAATTACTTGAAATACTATTTGTAATATTGACACCCACATCAGTTAACTGTTTGAAATAAATTAAATAATTAAATCAATTTTTTTCAGGGAAAAAAAATTAAAAAAATTGTGTACACCTATACTCAATGGAGCCCATAAATTTATAAATTGCTCATCAAGATATCAAGTGTGTAGTACTTGATAATAAGCTGAAATTCTTAAATATGAAATTTACTGAATATCTAATTACAATATTCTTATTATATAGTGGAATATCATAAGAATTATTCGAACACACACTTTTAAAGCATGGAACTATTTATCTGCTTTTGGATATAATTCTGCAAGAACGAATTTAACAACTGAATGGATCGATCTACCCCTCAACATTTGGAAAAATCGAACATTACTTTTCGTCAATTGCTATTACGAACCGAAAATTTAAACGAATCGAAAGTGTTGAGAAAGATGTCAACTTTATATATGTATGGTGCAACCGTCACTAGGAGAAATCTGTTACATGTCGATTGAAAGCAGATTGTGTCATCCCCAGAAACTTATTACATGCACATGCGAATTTATGTATATGAGAGAGAGAGAGAGAGAGAGAGAGAGAGAGAGAGAGAGAGAGAGAGAGAGAGAGAGAGAGAGAGAGAGTACATGTTAAGATTTTAGTTTAGGGTTTTCTGTGTTGTCTTTGCTGATATATATTTATTATATATAATCAAGATGAACACATCATATATATATATATAGACACACACACACACAGACAGAAATACTAAGAAAATTCTGATATTAATTAATTAAATTGAAATAAGAGGTAATAATATTTTTGCATGCTTTGTAACTAATAGCAAATCACTAATATATTAATTTACTGTATTCCAGGAGAAAATGATTTAGTTTCTATAATCTGATTTCATACACTACAATTGATGCCTACACACAAAGATGAACAAATTATACAAGATTTTCTATAGTACTATAACAACATTAATAATAATAATAATAAATAAAAAAGACATTATTATATATACGGTCTCATCTGTATATTTATGATATATCACCTGCGAAATCCTTGTGTACGTATAATTTATAATTCTCCCCCCTAGCAAAATCTGAAATCCCCATAATATATATATATATATATATATATATATATATATATATATATATATATATATATATAGATACATCCAAGCAAATAATAGTTAATATTTCATCATCACTAATAAATCAGGCGTACCAATTCATGCCGGAGATCTGATACTGTTGCTGCCGGAAAACCCCATCTCCGAGAGCACCCAGCATTGTTTGATGCTGCTGCAGAGTCGCCGGAGTTTGCGGCAGCTGGCTGACGATGCTGCCATCGCAGCTCTCAGTGAGGAATCTTTTCGTCGGAGGTGAGCTGGCGCTCCCACCGCCGCCGTCATCGTTCCAGTACAAACCCGGCAGAGCCCTCTTTCCGGCGAGGATACTATTAGGGTCTGCGGCGGCGGAGGAAACCAATAACGGGAACTGATGATGCTGTAACTTCAAATGATGATCGCCGCCGCCGCTCATCATCCCTTCGTAGAAGCTGCTGTGGTCGTTCTCCAGAAACCTCTGTTGTTCTCCGACGGCCATCGCCGCCGGCAAACCCGCCTTGAACGAGCCCATGATGACGTCATGTCCGTCATCTCTTTCTTGATCCACCGGCCTCTGCGCGTTGTTCTTCTTATATATCCGACACAACACCCAATCATCCAGCTGTTTAATTACAGCAAAAAAAAAAATTATTATTATTTAATTTACCAACCTCGGATTGACGAAAAAATATATGTAGATTGTCACGGATCAGTAATTATTACCCGTAAGGAAGCCTTTTTATTGGTGACGTCACAGCCGGGAGGTTTCATATTGGGGGGTTTGTTGTCGGTGAGTCTGTACTCGTGCATGATCCAGTTCGTTTTGATTCCTTTCGGCGGCTTCCCGCCATAAAAAACCAGCGCCTTCTTAACCCCAACCTTCTGTGTTCCTCCGGCGGTCATCACCGGCTTGTCGGTTCCAGTGGCCTTCCAGTAGCCGGAGGTAGCCGCCCGGTTCGGCCGGGCTCCGTTCGGGTATTTCCTGTCTCTTGGACTGAAGAAATACCACTCTTGCTCTCCGAATATTGACTTGGCTGTAATTTAAATTAATTCAATATTATTTTCTGATCAAAAATATTGATACAGTTAAACCTCTTTAAATTAATAGAATTGTGAACAAAATTCTATTTAAATAATAATAATAATAATAATAATAATAATAATAATAATAATAAATACCAAATAATACCTGGGAGTTCCCAAGGATCGAATTTGTAGAGATCAACTTCAGCTATGATAGAAACAGGGAGAGGGGCGGAGGCCGCCTTCTTCTTCAGGTAGTGCACCACCAGTTCTTCGTCGGTGGGGTGGAAGCGGAACCCCGGCGGCAGCTGCGGCTTCTGCGACCCGGTGGAGGAATCGGTGCTCTCCATATATATATATAATTCTTTTTTTATTTATTTCTAAATAATATATTGTTTACCTGAGGATTGTAACGAGGCGTGTCGGAAGTTGGTCGGAGAAGAAGAGCATGGTATAATTAAGAGAGAGAGAGAGAGAGAGAGAGAGAGAGAGAGAGAGAGAGAGAGAGAGAGAGAGAGAGAGAGAGAGAGAGAGAGAGAGAGAGAGAGAGAGAGAGAGAGAGAGAGAGAGAGAGAGAGAGAGAGAGAGAGAGAGGGGGAAAAAAGAGAAAAAAATCAAATAAGCTGAAAATGTTTATTTGTTGGGGAGTTGGCTAATGCCCACAATCTCTCTTTTTTATATACGGTATATACGAGCCTGTGTCTCGATGTACAAAATACTATGGGCTACGTACAATTTCGCGTAGCATCTCCACCAGCCAATCAGATCGCGCCGCGTGTACTACTCATGAGTCGACGGCGTTTTAGTATTACGGAGATTATAACTGATTAAGCGCTTGGTTGATGACACGAAATTAGGGGGGCGATAAGAGAGCCTAAAAATTAGGCGATTAGTAAAACGACACGCGCGTGGTTTTGAGGCGAATGGGAGGGCGACACGTGGCGGGGGGATTTTTTATGTTGGGGGGACCACGAGGGCAACATGGGGAAAATGGGTGGGAGTGATAAGACGGAGGGAGATAAGTGTGGGTGAAAATGGGTGTGTGTATGTGTGTGTGTATGTATAGACTGGTTCCTGTGTGTCACCGTCTTTGTTATGCTAATCACTTTGAAAGCTACCGTCATTTAGCCCCTAATTGCTTTGAACATTTTATAATTACGTACTTAATCAATACTGTATTTAGATTTTTTTTAACCATAAGAATTATATAATAGTTATTTAAGAAATTCCGCATTAGTTTTTTAGATAGTTAATTTAAGTGGACAGTTACTTCTAGAGAAAAGATTAGGTTTGAGGTAATAAAATTTAATTTTGAAATTGAAAAACAATTTTAAAAAAAATCGAATTTAAATTTTAAATACAATTTTCTCTACCTAAGTTTCGAACTATACAAGACAAAAAAAGATAATCATGGTACTAGGATTGGTCCAATCCAAATAATACTGGTAGTTGGGATTTTTGCTTTATGATTCTATTAGAATTAATAATATCATTTGGATATTATTTATTGTTTATTTGGTTTATAAAAATTAAAGTGGCTAGTTGAATTTTTGATGTTCATTTTCTTTCTTTTCTTTTTAATTTTTATATTAATTTACCTCATTGTTAAGTACTAAGTAAACTTTTCAGCCGACAAACTAGAATAATTAAATGTTACACCTGGTTATTTATAATATATGAATTTGAACCGTTAATTTACACATAATTAATCACACACACATCCATGTATATGTGTACTTGTTGATCGTTATTTAATCAGATCAACGATTGAAATCCACCCAATATAAATAATCAGGTACAGATGTAGCATCTAACTCTCATACACGATTTCTAGTGTGAAATAATATTTTCAAAGTCAAATAATCAATTCTAATAATTTTAGCAATACATTGATCGCGTATATATATATATATATATATATATATATATATATATATATATATATATATATATATATATATATATATATATATATATATATATATTTTTTTAATTCGGATGTAAAATGTGGAAAAGGGCCAAGCAAAAAATGACAGGTTGAATACTAGATGATGATATTATTCTGCTCATTTTTTTTATGTGTGGATTTGAAGGAATGGAATCGATAACTAAATAATAATTGCGACTTAATGACATGTATTACACATCACAATTACACAAACACAACTATTTGAATTAAGAGGGAGGCTGACTAAACTAATTAAAAGCACTTAAAAACAACTTATAATCTCTTTAAGAGCTTATAAGCTATTTAAAAAAATTTAAAAGTGTTTGATAATGTTTTAATACATTCATCGTACTTTTAAATGCTCAAGAGGATCCTAGAAACCTTTTTAATTTTTATTGATTTATCTTATTATAAAAAAAGTTATAACCAACCATATTAAATGACCTATATTAATGGAAGGCTACACCGCGTTATTATCACCAGGTTATTATTAACCCGTAGACCTACGTATAATCATACACACTCATGTAAAAAAGGTATATATACTACGTGAGTGGTTATTTAATCTCATCAACGATTAACAAACATCTGGTGTCAATTAAATGAACGTACACAATTAAACCTAAGATTTTACATAGTAGTATAGTGTAAAAGCAAATGTGTGACGGAAAAGAATCTTTTGTATACTAATATAACACACGGTGGGTGGGGTCCATTGCTGGTTTCATCATCTACCAAGTCCTATTCAGAGTCAAATCATATTGTCTATTTTTTTTTTATTATTATTATATATTATTATTTATTTTTGTTTACACTCACGATTTTATAGATCCATCACTCATAAGATTTATCGGGTGATTTTGAATCATAGATCTCACAGACATATATATATATATTCAGGTGTATAAAATGTAAAAACATATACTGAAAATATATTTGATGAAGTTCATTGGTTGTAGCTTCGACACAGGCGCGCGCTCTTTGAGTTCGAAATTATTAAATAAATTACATCTAATTGTGAATAATTTTTAACCTAATTACCTTCTGAAATAGAAATCTGATTATTGGGCATTATGGCAACATCCTAATTTCATATTCAATTGGGCCCTATTGTCCATAAGTGACAATCAATGTTGCAATCAATTGTATAATTAGTAAAAAATAGACTTTAGTAGTTATTATATTCAGTGGCAGCTGGGCCGCGTCCTCGAACATTTCTCATATCTCTATTAATTTATATAAAATATAAATAAATTGTGTATACAACATTGACGGTCTCCCTTCGGATTTTTTTTAATGCATTCGGCCCTCAGACTTGAAATCCTGACTTCGATAATTATTAATGATAGAAGGGTCTGGCATATATACTACGCTAGTGTCTCGACTATTGTGGAATATAAACATTTATGTCATTGAATTTTATATACCAAATTATTAGCTTGAAAGTACTTAGAATTAATTTTATTTTAAACGATTACGTAATAAAATGAAAAGAAAAGTAAATTTAAAAATTTGACATAATTTAGTGTATGTCGTCATTTTTTACATTACACGTCAACAATCACATATGTTAATTGTGAGGCACACATCTTTTTCAAACCATAAGATGTAGCATCTTCCAATATATATATATACCAATTAGGAAGCTAGTAAATAATAGCTCATGATATTATTCATATATATACACATATATGGAGTTTTTCTCTGAAAATTAATGACGAACGGTTGGTTTGTTTATCAAAAAGATCGATTAGACCCCTTGAAATGAACTAGCCTATTATCATATATGATTCTTAGTTATTAATATGTTATAGCTAGCTCTTTTGCGATGATCACTAACACAACTTATCTATATTAATACGAATTGGAGCGCCAAATAATTTCCCGATCTCGATCGGTTTTTACTTCTTAGGGTTTGTTTTAATAGCCATATAACAAGGTACGGTGTACATATACATAATGATTACTAATTAAATATTTTTTTTCCTAGGAACAAATTAAAATAAATTAAAGTAGTCTAATAAGACAATATAAAAGATTAATTAGGTTTACTACATTCAACAATCATGTGTTTACTTCACCACATATATACATATATATGTGTGTGTGTCTGCACGAATGTATATATGGAAGGATGACATGATAATAAATGGAAAAAAAAGTTAGTATATATATATATATATATATATATATATATATATATATATATATATATAATATGGGAGGTTAAGAATGATGTTGAGTGCATGCAATGCATGTGGGATGCACAAGGATGCATGTAAGCCAAAGTCTCTTTTTAAAGACTTGTGAAAAATAGGGTATCAATCGGTTTCTTGTTCAAAGCAAACCTAACTTCCCCTTTTTGTGTTTATTTTTATTTCAAACTCTATAACTAGCATGTGTAGTTATGTTATGTGTGTATTATATTGTACTTTGATACCATGCCCCTCGTGACTTTATTTATATATATATGCTCCAAAAGTGCAACCCTTCATTATCTAATTTTATTTTCCAGGACCGACCGTATAATTATTACTCATGTGTTCGCCTCGCCTATATTGTCCGATCCATAGGCTTTGGATTCGTTATTTCTCAAGAATCTACACTATTTTACGATTATATGTATTTATTATTGTTCAAATTCAATATAGTAATACAATATTCTAGTCCGTCACTCGGTGTGATATACTTTAATTTGCATTCATGCGAGTCCAGGCAGGTACGTAGTTAGTACAGCGTGGACTTAAAATAAATTTTCGGGAGTTAAGGAGCAGCACCCCTGGAAAAAAAATTGGACACTTTTTTGGATAAATTAGGAAGATAACTTTTTTAGGGGTTTCTTTTACATACATACATACATACATACACACATGCATGCATACATAACATACATGATGATTATTATTGAGAGATATAAGATAAACCAAACTATAATTAAATGAAAGAATAGGTAGGTAAGATATATGGGGCAGAAATTGCGGGCACAAGGAATAGCGCTAAAAAAAACTCTCATAACAAAATTCAGGCAAACTCGCTATTTGCATGACCCGCTTTCCCCTTCACATGTGATTTTATTTATTCAAATCCGTTTCACATTATTATCCATCTCTCTCACGCAATCATTACTTATATTATATTATATATATATTGTTTGGCAACACACACAAGTCAAAAATATTATTATAATTATATTATAATTTATATTATATTGTTGCATGATGATTCCATGCACGTGCTGGATAACCTAACCCTAGCTTGTTTTCACACTGATGAAGATATTATTTATTTAGTAGTTATCATTTTATGGAAGCGTCGTTGTCACTGCATATCAAATTGGCGTTCCTAGGTTACGTTTCTGATATTGCAACGTTGAACATAACAAATCAGGAAACAATATTTTTTATTATTATTTTGTTTTTATTTTTCTTCAATCCTTTTTCAATTTGGAAGATAATTGTATGTAGTATATATGTATCATTAAGGACGTACGTACAGACATATATAGTAGTAACATATAATAGTACTTAGATTTTTTGTACAACTTATATTAAGCCTACAAATATTCACTTGTTTTATGTTTTTTTTTTTTTTTTTCGAGATTGTTTTATTAATTTTATAGGACCGCACGAACTAGCAGTTGTTCTAAAATCAATTGGTGATAGGAAAGGCGTATATACCCGTAGACAACTGTCGTCGAACTCAGGCTAACGAATTTCATCAACTCCAATCAATAGGATGATGGATACACAATCTAAATTGTCTAATTCAAAATTATAGTATATTTTATTTATCATAATATTACAAGAAAATGTCTTCTTGTGATTTTTAGATTATATTCTGTATGTATATAATATACGTACATAAATAGGGTAACACGCTAGCCAGCTTGTTGAACTCCACTTGTTCTAAAAATCTCCATCTCTGTCGGAATTTTATCATAGCTAAGACACATGAGTTTGATCAAACTACTAAATTTGAATTATATTTCAAATTATACACTAACATAGGCCATAGCTGATGTGGTAAATATTTTACTTGTACGGATATATAATATAATAGGCTTCAATGTATTTGTTCACAAAATAAGACTAATTTATGTTCAAGTATACGCTTTTATATGTATTTTCTTTGTGCCAAATTATTTGTTATTTAAAGGTTTAGTTACACATTAAAAAAAAAGACTCATTCAAAAGTTTTTTTGTTGACAAAAAAAAAAAAAGCAATCAAAAAATACTGCATCTATGTATTTTATAATTACCAAACGAGGATTTAAAATTCGCGCAAAAATAAATAGTTAGCATTAAACTGCTAAAATGATACTCTATTCAATTCACATAAGTTGTTTTCGGAGAAATGTTTATATTACACATTATTTGTCACTTTATATTACCAAAATTGCATTAATTGATAACTATTTTTTTTCCCTTTTTTTTTTCCTTTTTTTTTCCTTACTATTCATAATATATAAGGATTGCAATTTGTCGGTTCCGGGAGATGGGTTTTGTCTAAATTTCATTACTAACGGTCGCTAGGTTCAATTTATCACAGATGATTCTAATGTAGTTTACGTTTATCGTATGGCTTGCAAGTTATTATACGAGAGTACTGTATGACTTGCAAACTATTATATGAGAGTACCGTATATTTATCTAGTGCACTTATATAATTGGTTGCGAGTTTCTTTATTAAAATAAATTAAATAAAGGTTTTGATGCATTGAACTTTAATTTGTCCATATTAACTCACGATGTCACAAGTCATGCAATTAGTTGGCATGCACCATATCTCAAACAGTCAAACCTAATTGATCTCATTTTTCTCTAAATTGGAAAAATTGCTGATATCACTCAATTAAATTCGGCATTTATTACAAACAGTACTTACATTTACGAATTATAGTAGTTTAAGTGCTTTTCCTTAATCCAGGATTAAGATTCCTAAGATTTAATTAATCACATCCCAAACACAGCTTTCACTAGTGGCCAACCTGTTGCTAATCACCCTCAAATCACTTGCCATTTTTGTACACCAAGACAGAATTCCCTCTCTCATTCCATTAAAAAGTTAAAATTAAATTAAAGAGTTAAAATTAAATTAAACACACAGTAATACTCCACTAAGGTGCTTATCATCATCATCAGCCATTGAAGCTGCTTTCATAGCTAGAGCTAGGTCAGAATATTTAATTAATTAAGATGCTAATTGATTAATTAGTCTACCTCCAACCAACCATTAATTAGTAAATAATGCGCATTTTTTTTTTCACTTTAATTAATTCCCGTGATTTGATTTTGAGTCGTCGATACTCGATACCTACCAATTAATACCTGCCAATTATTCGATTCTTTATTTTTTTATTTTTTTAAATTTCATACTAATTATGATAATGAGAATTGATTAGCAGGGACCAAAATCAGTGAAAAGATCTTACTGCATGTACAAAAATGGAAAGAAGGGAACAACGTTATCTCAATTGCTATCCAGACATTTATCATTTTGTTGAAATTTTGTCACATGAATTGATGCCCCTCTTATATATATGCTTACGCTATTCATCATGGAAAATAAATAAAATAAAATATTTGCCTTCATTAAAGAATTGGGCTAGGAAAATAATTTTAGAAGTGTGTCATAACATTTTCAGCCCAGTGGGCCAACTTATCTATAAATTTTATTTTATTATTTTATTTTTGTTTTGCAAGTATTTTCAAAATTGGCGGGAGCATGATCTCGTTATTATATGATGAAGAAAATGAAGGTTATGACTTATGAGTAAGTCAAAGTCTAATTATCAAAAAAAAGAGTAAGTCAAAGTCAAATGGAAGGAAATACTTCCTCTGTTCCAAAATAATTGATTTTTTTTTTTTTGAGATAAACTAGAATAATTTATTAAGCAAAATATTCAATGTTTGAAGGGAGAGAAGCTCCTTCAGAGGAAATAAATAAACCTTGACTAGCTAAAGCATGGGCTAAACAATTGCCCTCTCTTTTGACAAAATGAAAATCACATAAGGAAAATGAGCAGATAATACGTAGGCTATCTTCAACGAATGCTCCGTACGATGCTAGTGACTCATCTCCATCCTTAAAAGTATTTATGCTAGTGACTCATCTCCAAAATAATTGATGTTTTAGGTTACATAACCTTCATTTCGTTCAGCATATAATATGTGTGAGTTTTAGAAAAAGACTTATAATATGACTGAAATGCCCATGTAATTAATTATATTTCAACTAATTAATATTAATAACTAAAGGACATAATTGAGAAAACAGTAATAAATACACTATTGGAATTATAAAGTGACATTTAATATGAAACTAGAAAAATTCCCTAAAGTAACAGTTAATTAGAAATAGATGGAGCAATAAAGATGAAGATAGAACAACGGAATAAATATTAAATAATATGTGTGGTTTAATTTGTAAATTGTTTATTAAAGTCGTATCGTCATTTTAAGTTGTGATCCTTTTATCTGCGCCGAAAATAAAGAACTAGGACTGTGTCACATTTCTAAAAAAGATGGAAATATCTTACCAAATTATTTAATTATCTTCTAATTGTTTTTTATAGCACGTGTGAAATACCATTGGGTTAGAGCGGTAGCCAGCACACATATTATAATACTAATACTTCTTAAAAGACCCATTATTATTTTTTTCAAGATAATATATTTTTAACAAAAAATGCTGGCGTCTACTTTTCATGTCCAATATTAAGCCATTGATGAACAACATGAATATATGATCATATAAAATATATGCATTGTTAATATAATTTGTATAACGTTTAATATATTGGGTACAAGTTACAATTGTTTTTATTTCAAATTTTTGTAGATATTATATCCAGTAAAATACATGAGTGATCTTATACCACAGATCTATACATAATAAAACATACACACATTCATGTGTATATATGAGTAGTGGGTGATTATTTGCAGTGTTCTAAAAATCGGCCGAGGCGGCCGATTAATCGGTCTCCGAGGCGGAGGCGGTCCAAAACCTTTACGATTTTAGTGTAAAGGTTTGAAAAATCGGTTTTTTGCCTGTGAGGCGGTTTTAGGCGGTCTGAGGCGGTCCGAGGCGGTCTGAGGCGGTCAAACCTTTAAGGCGGGTCAAACTCGGTGGCAAAAATTGGTCAAAAATCGGTTAAAAATCGGTATTTTTTTTTTAATTCAAAATAAAAGTTGGATTTTAATAAAAGAAAATGTGAGTTTATGCCTTATTTTGTTTATGTTAATTGTTATTGTTAAAAAACTAATGATGTATGCCATGAATGTTCAAGAATAAACGTAAATTCAAAAAAATTATTTTTTTATTTATATTTTATAAGGATATTTATGTATTATGATCTTATGATTATTAAACTTTTATTATATATGTTATTAGGATATATACATGATGGAGATATAACTATGTTAAAATATATTTTTATATATGTTTGGAGTATTTATAAATAATATTTAGAAATATATTATATTAAATTTTAAAAACCGATTTATTTCCGATTTATCACCGATTAATCACCGCCGCACCGATTAATCGTGAGTCGGTGCCTGACCACCGACTCGGACCCGATTACCGATTTTTACAACCTTGATTATTTGTATTCACATTCATGTGTATATTTAAGCACCTCGCGGTACAAAATCATTCAGTGTTTGTAGCATCTCATAGACAGTTTTTATATACAAATAAATTTGTTGACATGTATTTCATGATATCATTTTTTGAGAGACATTCTTGAATAATCCATTGATGAACAAAAAATAATTATAAAACTTTATAACAATAATATTATTAAATTTTGAAGGCAAATACTAATCATCTACTATAATTGTAAATTAAAGTACACAATCTAATTCCTATGCTTTATCCTTTCTTTTTTTTCACGTGCTTTCCAAAATTTCATCATCATCTCTCCGGTTGGGACTACTAATTCTCTCACAAATCATAATCTACATAACAAATACTCTCTGCCTACTGTATTTTTGGCCCAAAGAATTCCATCTATTTACACAATCGCCCCAACCAATCATCTGCCCTCCTAATCATCTACTCAGCTATTCACTGCCTAAACCCCAACCCACCAGCCTGGGTCTGGTACCGAGCAACAAACGGGTCAATCGAGTTCGAGTATTCCTGCCCGAACATGCCCGCATTCTGCGGGTAGAATCCGGGTTGGCCCACCCGCTGGGCCCTGGCCCCACTCTGGACTTCTTCGTCCACCACCTCACTGCCGCCAATAATACCAATGTGCTGCAGAGAAGGGGCAAATATGTCATTTTGACAATTCAAGTTATTGTAGACCGGTGGCTGCTGGACCGGATCTGGACCGGGTTCGGGCAGCGGGTTAAGCCCGGCTAGCGTGGCCCAATCGAAATTCCCAGAACCCAAATGCGCGAGATTCAGCTTCTGCTCCTCTTGCTGAAAATTCTTCAGAGAATCCATTCTCGGCAAAGAGAAGAAACGGTCGTTAATCTCCGGCAACGAATCCATAACGTCGTCGTATTGCGACGAAGACGACGACGAAGATCCGATGCTGTACTCTCTGCTTTGAACACCGGTAATTGCGGATTTTTGTGCGCTCGAATTCTTCTTGTAAATCCGGCAAAGCACCCATTCATCCAGCTACAAAATTAAAAATCAAACACATCAATACGAATTCAGAAACATGAAATTAAAAAGAAAAACAGAAAAAAATTGAAGAAATATCTTACTTTGGCGCTGCCATGTTTTCTGGAAGGTTCGAAGAGTCTGTATTCGTGCATAATCCAATTGGTTTTGGTTCCTTTAGGTGCTTTACCGATGTAGAAAACTAGGGCTTTTTTAATGCCGACTTTTCTCCCCTCCGTCGTGATGATTTTATCAGTTCCGGTGGCTTTCCAGTATCCAGATCCGGCGACTCTGTTCGGCCGAGATCCGTTCGGGTACTTTCTATCCCTCGGGCTGAAGAAATACCATTCCTTTTCCCCAAATATAGCTTTGCCTTCACAATTCAGAAAATATAAATAATTAATTTAATTGGAATGAATTGAATACAGAAAACCAAATTCAAAATCAAATTGGGGGAAATGAACTTACTGGGGAGATCCCAGGGATCGAATTTGTAGAGATCAATATCTCCGATGATCGGCAAGGAGAAATGGTGGCCGGCGACTTTTCTGCAGAGGTACTGCACCAGAAGCTCCTCATCAGTCGGGTAGAACCGAAACCCGGGAGGCAAACTCAGTTGTGAAAGCGGGTCGGTTTCTCGGACCCCCATTTCTCTGTGATAATTATTCAGCTTGCAAGTTGCAGATGATCACTATTATATTTTTTTAATTTATTCGAAATGAATTTATTTTTTTTTTCTTTTCTCTGGAAAATGGTGAGAGACGGCGGTTATTTATAAAAGGAGGATGCACAGTGAAAACTGAAAAAAGGAGGAGATAAGTACGGGTTTGTCCTTTTCGGCGCGGTCAAAGATGTGGGCCCCACTTACCACCGTTTAAAATGCGACACGTGGGGGGGTTGGGTTACTATCTGATGGCCGACCTTATCGGATGGTAAAAGGGGGCGGGGGGGTGGGTGGGGGGTGGGTTCTTTTCGGCCAGGTGCATGAACATCGTGTATTTTACAGAATTAGATAAATACAAAGAAAATTAATTACAAAAAAGAAAAGAAAAGAAAAGGTGATGTAAGGAATGTACGTATGTATGAGTCATCGTGGTGGTACGCCACGTGTCCTTTGCTTCTAGAAGTCACGAGTAGGTCCTGCGTTTTGCTGCACCTGGGTAATAAAAAAGATGCTGCTACTCATGCATGCATTGTGTTAAAAAGTTATAACTGTTACTATTTCGTGTATGTTTGATTGTTTTTCTTTTTTTTTTTTTGTTTTTTGTTTGGATTTAGGTATTTCATAATTTTCATTAATAACATATTATTACTCTGTTAGCTATAGTCGTTCTGTTAACTATAGTCGTTCTGAATTAAATATGTGGTTTTTAATCTTAATTATAAGATGAACAATGATATATGTGTGCAAATGAATTTGAACCACCGAGCACTTTCCAAAAAAAAAAGTCAACACCATTTACACTAATTAAGGTTGTGTTTGCAATACTTTTAAAAATAGATTATGAGCTTTTTTTCTCACATAATTTGTTTTTAAGTACTTACAAAACCGATTTTTGCTTTTGTTTCTCTTAAAATAAGCTCTTTTAAGCTATAGTTTTAAAAACATCAATGTACTTGATTTTTTTATTTAAATTGATTTTTCATATTTTTTGCAAACACCCCCAACTTTTAGAATTAAGAACTTAACTCACAATCACTAAATTATGTTTTTAAATATTTTTTTGCAAACACCACCTAAGTTTTGACGATTTGTTTAGCCATAAACGAAGTTTTTCCATCTTTCAATCTAAATTTTGGTTAAAAGCGAAAAAAAGGAGGGATCAAAATTTTCGAACGGTATCAATTTTATCGGATGTAGCATCTACAAAGCCTCGATTTGAGTAAAACAAATCAGAAGCATATGTTTCGTGATTGAATTCATTCGCTATTATTAAATTTCTCTTGTTTTAACCTTGTTAATTTCAGTTATATATATATGTATAAATTCTCTCTTATTACATCGTTAAATAATCAATGTTATTTTATTGTTTTTGATATATTTTTCTTTTCTAAATTAAAATACATTTATTGATATTTGTAATAATTATGCAAAGTTTGGAAACGAGTTAATTAAGAACGAAGGGAGTATTCTGCTCCAATTCTTTGATGAAAAAGGAATAAAGCAAAAAAAAAAAAAATGGCAAAAAAAATATTCCGGTCTTGTCAATTACAAAAAAGGCCTACAAAAATCATGTTCAACTTTTGGATCGATAGGCATCGACATTCGACACACTTTAGTGCGTGTAAATCGCCAGACGCCACACACTCTTAGTATAGATATACGAGTGCGTGTGTAAGAGAGAGTTTCAACACGTGTGAATGTGAAAATAAAACACGTCGACAAAGAGTGGGAGTGTGTGGTGTATAAGACACGTGGACACTAGTATGGGGGCGTTTGGAGTTAGGCGGGAATTTTGTCCAAGATAATTTACCAGACCCCACAGTAAATCGACACGTACGCACTTTTGTTTTTTTGTATTTGTTTATTTAAATTTTCTTTTGGTGTTTCTTACACACTACAACTTCCGAACACCTTCAGGATTTACTCTGAGCTGGCGATAATATTAAATATTATTATTATTATAAAGGTCAAAAAGATTGAATTTTTGGCTTTGTTATGAATTAGTGACAGGGTTGGTTTGAGAATTGAGGTTTGATGAGTTGATGTTTTTTTAAGGTTTAGTGCACGTGTCATTTAATCCAACATTAAACTAGGGTTTGAATTGTTTGGTAGGTCAAAAGGCCACGTCTAAGGCTTTCTATAATAGATTTCTTTTTTTTTTTTTAATTTTGTGAGGCTCTTGTTCTAACAGCACTTTGTCACTTTATGTAAGCTTTCCCACTTGATGAATTCGTACTAGGGATATACTAATATTCTGATTAGCAAATTTCTTTTATTAAATAGGTTGTCTTAAAGACATGAGTTATATATTCTAAGATTTGTTTTTTAGGTGAAATTACGAATAAACCCTTTTTTTTTGTATAATTAGGACTGCTTCAACTATATATGTATTTTTTTACGAAAAAACTCCTAATTTAGTTGGCAAGTTTAACACTGTAAAAATAGAAATGTAAGACAATACGTAATCCAGGAAGATAGTTGTAAACTTGTAATTATCCAAACGAGAGGGTTCTTTTGTAATTTGACTTTATTGTAGGGGGTTGGCCGTAACTTGTCTTATTTTTCATTAAAAAGCGCACTAGGTGAAACCCATATTCGTGCAATAGACTGTAAACCAAACAAAAATGTAAAATAACACTACATTGATCATTTTTTAATGAAAAGTTTGATGTAGAAAAGATACTGAGAAAAGTTTCGAGCTTGGATCAAATGTAATCCCACAACCAGTAGTTGAATATTAAAATTATTTTTCTTTTACAAAATTCGTTCACTAGGCCAAAACTGCACTCTTGCGACGATTTTATTTGCGACGATTCATGTTTCGTCGCAGTATTGCGACGTTATTGTACCCAAAACGTCGCAATCAGTTCAAGACCCAATTTAACTACAAACATATGCGACGATTTTCCGCCATCGTCGCAATTTAACGACGAAAATTCAAAATCGTCGCAACGGGTAATAACAAAAAAATTATATACATCAGTTGTGACGATAATAATCAAAACGACGCAATAAATAATATTTCAACATTTATAAAATTAAATAATTGCGACCAAACCAGAAATACGTCGCAAGTTTCTCCGTAAAATTAATTTTTGACACGATTGCGACGAAACTAGATAATCGTCGCAGAGAGAAGATTAAAATTTTATTTTACTAATCATAACTTTGCGACGATTTCAACATTAACGTCGCATATCTTTCCAATTTAGGAATCATCAAAAATGAATACGTCGCATATTAAAATAAAAAATTTAGATACATAAAAAATACGATTGCGACGAAACATAGAATCGTCGCACGAAATAGATTAAAATTTTAATTTTGTAATTATATGTTTGCGACGATTCATACAGTAACGTCGTATAAGTTTTAAATTGGCGAAGTCGTGCGTCGAAAATTAAAACGTCGCATTCGATAATCAAAATTTTATATAAATTTAAAACACAATTGCGACGAATATAAACTAAAAGTTGCAATTAAATTTGGAAAAATACAATTTCGCGCTTTTTTTGTGGGAAAAAATCAAATTTCTGAAAAAATTCCGCCTTTTTGTGCGACGAATGAGAAAACGTCGCAATAATTTATTGTTTTTTTAATTAAATGCGACGATGTTTAGGTTAACGTGGCAAGTTTTTTTTTAATTTTCAACCCTAAATTGCCGATTCTCCTCCAAATTGTTTTTCTTTGTCTTTGTCCTGTCTTTCCCTCTCAATTTGCCCCCTTGATTCCTTGACTGCTGCACAAATCCGGTGGCATCTCTTCGTCTCCCCTCCGGCGTCCTTTACCCATTCTCCCGTCGAGCTTCAACGGCCCCTATCACGCAGCCGATTTTGGCAGCGTAACACTCTGCTTCCCTCTCCGTCGTCGAGCTTCAGCCGCAGCCCACTCAGGCAGTGTCACACTCTGCAGCCCACACTACCGTCGAGTTTAATAAGCCCTTGTCCCGCAGCCCACTCCGGCGGCGTGACACTCTGCCGCCCACTCCGCCGTCGAGCTCCAGCCGCAGCCCACTGAGGCGGCGTGACACTCCGCCGCCCACTCCGTCGTCGAACTTCAGCAGCCCCTACCCCGCAGCCCACTCCAGCAGTGTCGCTTCGTCTTCAAACTCCGATGCCCACTCCGCTGTCGAGATTCAACAACCCCTATTCCGCCGCCCACATATATCTCCCCACAACACGTGAGTGTTTTTCTCCATTCTTTTCCAGTAAATATCTCCATTAAGTGAGTTGGGTTTGTTGTTGGTTGATTTTTTATTTGATTGAAGATGATTGTATCAGTGTATGGTTGTGAATGTCTGAGTCTAATATTCTAAAAAAACAATATTTTGAACTATCCAGGAGGCATAATCTCTTATAGCTTGGCCTGTGTCTTTAATTTTCATTGATTTCGGTCTCAAACAGTACATGGATTTTGACCTTCCTATTAGTTATCTAAGAAATTGCATCATTGTTTTTGCCGAGTTATTAGCTTAATATAGAAGTTTGTAAATATGTAGTTGATTATTTTTCATCAATAATCAGTGGTGATATGTGGGCAGAATTATATGAGCAATTTCATTATATGTCTAATCTTGAGCTAAAGGGAAGGTAAATCGTACTTTTAATATTTAAGTCGATTTAGTAAACTGAGGATTCACGAAAAGCAGTTGCAACAGACCATCATTGGGGTATCAATAGTTGGTCCCATAAGCATGTAAGTGATTGTAACTATGAGTTCTATTTCTTTAATATTTAAAATGTCTAATTACTTTATAATTTATTATTATAGTTTCAAACATCTAGTAAAACTCCTACGGTGGTTGATAAATATAAGAAAGCCTATATGGGCATTGATTCATTACAAGCAATGGGGTCATCCACTAGTGAAGAGATGATTGGAAGAACCGTTTACTAATAGAGCTACTCCCAACTCGCTATTTCTGTAAGAACAATATTTTTAGTACTTCAATATTAGTATCTCAATTATTCATGTTTGCTCTTCTTGTTGAATGTTATGTTGGGGATTTATTTCAAAATTTATGTATCTATGGCGTAGTTCCGATTTATTACTTGATTGTACATTGATATGTTGATATACAAGCACAGTGTTGATATGTTGAATCAGTAGTTGATATATATGGATTTATGTGGATAGGTTGGTTATTGTATATTAATATGGGGCTTTTTTTTGTATGTTCGTATTTTAGTCGTTATGACGCCGAAATTTGGGTTTAACTTGTGCACTTAAGTTGTTTAGGCTGAATTGGAGAAAGTTTATGAAGAGTGTAGACTTGGTGGAAGTGACGAAAGTACGGCCAACTCATTAGCTTATGAAAGAGTGTTGGGAAAGTGTAAAGGATTTGGGATTAAACGCGTGAGCACAAAAAGTATTGGAAAATCAAGATTTTCTTCAAATAGATAAGAAGAAATGGAGGCTCGAATGGAGTTCTTGCAAGAACAATTGCAAATTAGGAATGATAAAAGCTACTATGTGAAATGATGGAGTATAAAACAAGGATTAATTCTTGTTTATGTCTTATTTGGATTCATGTTTGTGTGCGACTTTAATTTTTTTTTATTTATGTACGACTTTAATTTAAGTTTATGTAATTTTTCGAATTCATATTTGTGTGTTACCTTAATATTTACTTTTAATGTAAGACATAAATTTTAATGTGTTTTGATGTAATAGCTAATTTTATTTATTACAATTGGTGTACATATTTAATTTTTATTACGAAAAATGAAAAAAAAAATGATTTAAGAAAAAAAAAATAGCAGTTGCAGTAGCGACGAAAATTGAAATCGTCGCAAAAGAATAAACTATTTCTTTTGGGACGAAATATATTTCGACGCAATAGCTACAGATTTGCGACGAATTATGGATCCACAATCGTCGCAAATTGACTTTAGTGTATCTACGAAATCAAATATTTCGACACAAAAAATCTAAATTATTTGCGACGATTATGACTAAAGTCGCAATATATTGCGACGAAAAGAGTATGTATCGTCGCAATAGAAAATAAAATGAATATTCTAGGAAAATCTAAATATTGCGACAATTTAACCGTTTCGTCGCATATTGAGCGACGGAAAAAAAATTCGTCGCACCATTTGCGACGAGACACAGAGCAACGATTTTGGACCATCATTGCGACGAATATTTTGCGTCGCAAACATGCAATTTTCGTCGCAAATGAGTCATTATCGTCGCAAGTTTTCGTCGCCAGTGTCGTGTTTTGGCCTAGTGGTTCGTCGGAGCTACAATACATTAACACACACTACGATGAAGCTAGATATCACGCGTAACTAATGTGTTAATATAACTAAACACTTAAAAATAATTATATATGTATGAAATTCGTCAATTTCCTTTGTATTGGATTTGAGAAATTGTGCCAATTGAAAACCTTACACAAATCTTGTACCATGTATTGAATACTTCTGACAATGTTTTAAAATACCAAAATAAAACATTCTTGAATTGTCGATTCCTTAATCAACAGTTCAATCAAGAGAAAAAACAATAAATAATGGTGTCTAGACATTTTACACTGTCGATATTTGCCTTTTTCTAGGATATGATTTTATATTTGTATATTATTAAATAGGATTGGCAGCAAAAGTCAATAATGCCATTGACATTGATCCTTTCTTTTTACCCTCAATTAGCTTAATTGCCATATCAGTTGTAACAGCTGGCAATCAATTAAATATTGGGATTATTATATGTGGACACTGTTAATTTGTCCAAGAATTAAACCCAATAAACAAGATTATCAATGTGAATGGAAGTGATTAATCAATAATTGTGCATGATAAACTTATTAATGCAAGGCAATTAATAATAAATAAATTGGACCAAACATATAGTGAAGTTTCAAATACGGTCTCCTTTTATTTAGCAAGAAATAGTAACCCTGGTAGCTGTCTCATTTTTCGTGTGTTATGCATCTTAATTAGACTCCAGCTGTATCGACTAACTAATTTTTAATAAATTTATTAATTACTAGTTTATTTGTTATGAACTTTAATGTATTACTAATTTATTAAGATTGTAAATAGAACCATATTTTCTTTGACAAATTCATGGCCATGGAACACCACCTCCACTTGTCATACATAGTAAGAGAAAAGAATTTAAAAAAAAGAAAAAACAAACAAACAAAGAAAGAAAGTAATGTATATAAAAGGTAAAATTAGGGGTGGCAATTTCTCAACTTGGACCGGATCCGATCCGGATCCATGTGGATCGGATTCAAAACGATCCGGATCCAATATCAACTTATATGAATAGATTTAATGTGGATCAAATTTAGACTGATCCGGATTGGATCCAAATGGATCCATTTCATTTTTAATTCAACTTATGAGGTTGAATATCTCAACTTTTAGGATTTAATATCTCAATTTATGTAGTTTAATATCTCAACTTTTAGGATTTAATATCTCAATTTATGTGGTTTAATAATTAATATACAAACTTTCAAACTCACACATTATCACACACACTTTTCATACACACTCTCACACACATACACAACTGTTTAACACACACAGCCCGACACACACACACACACACACACACACACACACACTCTGTTTTGCACACACATACACTGTTTTACACACACACACACACCGTTTTACACACACACACACACTCTGTTTTACATATACACACACACACACTGTTTCACACACACACTCACATACACACACTGTTTTACACACACACACACACACTCAAATACACACACTGTTTTACACACACACACACACTCACATGCACACACAGCTTCTACACACACTCACATACACACACTGTTTACACACACACACACTCTGTTTTACACACACAGACACACACTGTTTTACACACACACACACACTCTGTTTTACACACACACACACACACACACACTATTTTACACACACACACACACACTATTTTACACACACACACACACACACACTGTTTTACACACACACACACACACACACACACACTCTGTTTTGCACACACACACACAATGTTTTACACACACACACACACACACACACTGTTTTACACACACACACACACACACGCATACACACACAATTTCTACACACACACACACACACACACACACACTGTTTTACACACACACACACACACGCATACACACACAATTTCTACACACACACACACACACATTATTTTACGCACACACACACACTCATACACACACACACACACACACACACACTATTTTACGCACACACACACACGCATACACACACAATTTCTACACACACACTGTGTTACACACACACACACACTGTGTTACACACACACACACTATTTTACGCACACACACACACACACTGTGTTACACATACACACACACTATTTTACGCACACACACACACACACACACACTCATATACACTTTTAATTAAAATAATATTTTGACTTTTTTTTGTGAGAAAATTGTTTTGGTATTTAATTGGGTTTTGATTGGATCCAATATGATCCACTTTATTTTGTGGTTAAACTTTTAATGGATTCAAAGTGGATCGACATGGATCCAGTTTTAAAAAAATATCAACTGGATCGGATCCGATTTATTTCAACTAAACTTAATCTAAACCGGATCCTTATGAACCGAACCGGATCTAATCGGATCCATGGAACCGGATCCAAATTGCCACCCCTAGGTAAAATTCATTTTGCACCTCTGTACTATGCGAAATGTATCATTTACCCTCATGTTGTAGAGAAAACATCAAATGCCCCCCTATTTTTTTACGGTCAACGATCAAACTTTTAACCGTGTCAAATTTGAGTGTGCAATGATTCTAATAAGTGTGATTGTAAGTTAGTCCGATAGAATCCCCTAATTGTTTTTTATGATTGTTGACGGTTTTTAGCGTTCGTTCAAATTAGGGTTTTTTGTCGTACAGAGTAAGAGAAAATACTTAAATAAAAAAAGAACAAAAAGAAGCAATGAGTTGATTAATTTAATGAGTTATTATTTTTGCAACATTTGAACTATTAAATTTAAACTGATAACATACATTTTCCCTTTTCAAATTTGTTTCTGATCATGGAAATCCGAATGCGGGTGAATTTTATTCTCGAGACTATCGAATTATCGAGGATAAATCCCTTTCTCAAGGGCAAAACATTTAAATAAGAATGAAATAAACGTAAAAATAACAGATATCCCGTTTTATTTAGGCCGCGATTCGAGAATGACGCAGACCCTCAGATCAATCACAGCCATGGCAAATGTGTGTATTATTCATTAAATCTATCTGTATATATATAATTATATATATAGACATATTTATTTAATTTGAAATTTGACAGGATCCTAATTTGACAATGAAATGACAATTAAGGATGCTGCATGTTCAGTGGTATATATATATATATATATATATATATATTGTGAATGGGGGAAGGCTACAACAGCTTGATATATATATATATATATATATATATATATATATATATATATATATATATATATATATATATATATATATATATATAATGTCAAATGTTTGGTAATTTCATTCGAATCAAAAACCTGATTTTATTTAAATACAGATATTTATATACAAAAATGGCGAATGCACATTGTCTCAGCGTCGAGCAATATTAATCAGTTAGATAACTGTAGTTGTTATTTATTCCCATTAATTAAATAGGATTTTTATTTTAAGATTTAGCTAATCTTATTTAACGGGCCTATTAATTCAAAACCGTTGGATACATGGGCCTGAATATTAAAACAGAGTATGCGTGCTAACCCAGTTCTATATTGGCTTAATTCTAATTTACACCCTTGAAATAAAGCATTTTTTTACTTTGCCGTTTGCACCCTTCAAAAAAATAAATAGTATTTCGTCGCCCTAAAAAACAATTAATTCATAATGCACCATGAATTGAATATTTAAAACTTAACAACCTCGTACCAAATTAACAAATTAAAACTTAATAACCACATTATTTTTCTTTTTTTTCTTTTATTTCCATCGTGAAAACAAATTAAATTATTATTAATCTTCAACATCCAATCTATTTTTTAGTGTACAAAGTGCGCAAATATAAAAATCTTATTGAATTATTAAAGAAACTATATTTCCTTACAAAATAAAATAACATACAGTTTTATTACTAAATTATTCGATTGATAGTTCTTTTATTGTAATTGGTACGGTGAAAATATCTGACATAAATCTTTGGAAATAACTTGATAACAAAACATGAGTAAAAATAAAAAATAAAAATGTATCAACAAACAAACAAATAGGAATTAATAATTTTTGCTATAACGAAAATAATAATAAATTAAATGAAGAATGATTTTAGTGGCTGATGTAGTTAATTATTTGTAATACAGGATTGATCCACTCTCTTCTTCATCTTCATCTTCATCTTCATCTTCCTCGACCTCTAACAAGCTCTCTGTAACAATGTCTGCTACGCTTTTAACCACATCCGACCAGTTCCTGCCACCATTTCCATCAATTATATATATATATATATATATATATATATATATATATATATATATATATATATATATATATATATATATACACACACGTTTAGAATATGCTTAAGGATTAATTAGTCCTATCTCAATTTTGTATGGACTATAAACTATACAAAACTAGCATTTTTAATCCCTTCTCACTCTGAACTTTGAATTTTACCTGTTGGTTAATGATGCAGCAATAAAACTTGCCGAAATTTATTTATATGGACGCTTAATTTTTTTTCAACAAGGCTCCTGATCTAAAATGGTTTATTATAAATTCGTCCTATCACATAATCAAATTTTTATTAAATTAATAAGGTTTAAGCATCCATATAATTAGTAAATCCGTCAAGCTTATTTGTGGTATCATAAAATTAAAAATTAATGCAAAAGAAACGACAAAATTCTATTAAGTTAGCGAGATATTAAATTATCTAACTAATATTTTAGTAAGTTTTTACGGAGTTGGGACTAGAATAAATTATTATTTAAGTGAGATTATTAATTTGTCGAGCTTCAGCTGTAGAATTTTCTATATTAATTAAATACTTGCATGCATGTGAATTAAATAGTGACAATTTAAATATATAAATGTAATGAATATATATCTAATTACCCTTTCTGAGAGTCGAAGACGAGGCCGACGGTATACTTAGCCTCTTCCAAAGCCATATCGAACTTCCGAAACTCCTCCGACGTCATTCTTCCGTCATCCACAACTTTAAGCTCCGACGGCTTAAAGTCAAAAAAAATCGGAATCGTTTTCTTCTTAAGCTCCGTCATCAGTGCCAGCTCATGAAGGCAAAAATATGACTCGCAATAACGAGGCGAAAACACAGCGAGGCCAATCTTGCACCCCTTTATCGCAGCGTCGATTTTGTCGAACAATCTGTCGCCAGGTTTCATGTTCTTGTTGTCCAGAAAAGGCCGGAGATTGATCCGGCAGAAATGGTCGTACAGCAACGAGGCCACCGTTCGCTTCGTGTCGGTGCCTCTGTGGTTGATGAACACATCGCATGGCGATGACGTGGCTTTAATTATTTTGGTTTTGTAGTTACTGCGTGTGATGATTTGGCGGTGTTGCAATACATACATGGCTGATGAACGTTGCATTTTGGTGGCCATGATTTAATTCTTTTTTCCTTTTTATTTTTATTATTATTTATATTTATTTTAGCTTTCTTTTGATTGATATGTTTTTGGTGTGTTCTTGTATTGGTATTATATAGGTATAAAAAAAATTGAGTGGGGAGAATTATATTATTTGTTTATTCAGTGTATACTTGAGTATGTGAATATAATTTACGGAGTATTGAATTGATTGTCGGAAAGAATATTTATATAGTATTTCTTTTACTTTGAATTTCGTGAAGAATTGTTCAATTTTCTTACTATAAGGTACATATGTAGATCGAATTTTATTATTGGATCAAATTTAGTTGTTTACTTCTCTCTCTTCTATATTATATGTCTATTTCATTAGAAAAAAAAAAATAGAATTTGTCATCTATTAATATTAATTGCATTTTTTTTTTCAATTTTAGCCCTTATCAATCTTAACTAGTTAATTAAAAAATAATTAATGATAATCATATTTTAGTATTTATATATGTACTATATTATTGTATTGTAATTTATGCATATTCAATTAGTTTCTGAATATGTGTGCAATGCTGCAAGCATAATAAACGACATATAATATGGGAAATGAGTAATAATTAGTTTTGAAAATATGAGAGACAAAGTTAACAACATTTAAAATAGATGATTTGTAGTCTGAAGTTTAGTTTTAACAAATTATTACATGTGAATTAACAGTAGACTGGAATTTATTTAATAACAAAAAAAAAAAAAAGACTTTGAATTTTGAGATTGCTTTTTGACAAATTACGTATTTATGACTGCATGAATTGATTAAAAAAAAAATTCCGACAAAACAGTCCACTTAATATTTCATGTCCAGGACTGTTGAATAAATAAGGTGCATGCATATTCGCTAAGAAATTGATGGGTTTGTAATTTGTATACTTTATCTTGGGTGAATTATATTGATTAATTCACATCTTTACATATCAATATTTAATCGTATAGAGAAAATAGGGGAAATTTTGAAGAAACCCGGCGGCCAAATTGAATTTTCGACAAATGATTTGGCCGGCGGATGTAGAGTTTGTAATTATGATATTAGCATGGTTCGCCGGACTGGTCCAAAACAGTACGGTGTTGCATTCCAATTTCATTGCTACGCCGTGGAAATTGTGGTTGTATAATAAACTTTTTATAAGAAATAATAAAATCATTTAGAATTTGTTAAAAATATTTAACCGCTTCGCATTCATTACGTCACAGATTTTTTCAATCACCGCCCCTATTTAGATCGATAGAGTACGTTCACGGGCTCAAATTCGAATATTGTCCTAAATTCTTATCCCTAATTAAGTAAGTGCAATTAAATATGTAATATAACATAAAGTGTTAAAATGAAATTATAGAAACAAAATTTTTAGTTCGGAAGTTTTGTGTCTTTTGATTTATATTATATATATATATATATATATATAATCAAACAAGACTTGTGGTCAATGAGCAGTCAAATTCTGGGATACTCGTGTCGGTTTGAACTTTGAATGAATCTAATATTTTGTCATAATACATGTACATAAGTTGCGACAATTTCTTATGGTCGTTTATTTTTCCTTAACTTTGATCCATAAAATATTTAGACCTATCTATCTTCCTTACAATTTAATTTGTACACCCCCCTTAGTAACAACACCTTTTGAACTGTCTGTTAAGTGTAGGGTCCTGAAAAATTATATTGACCATGCACTTCCTAGTAATGGTTCTACAGCACTAATTAAAATATTATTATTAACCACATTCCTAATTTAATGGTTTTGCTTTTTTTGCAGCATCAAATAGTAGACTTCTTCTAGGGTCTTTGAAAACTCATTCCAACTATACTTACTTCTTGTCACACAAAAAAATAAATAAATAAATAAGAAAACAAAAAATATGTATAGATTTTCTTCAGTCAATTGATCCAAAGCAACTAATTGGCTCGAGTGGCCCAACAATTCTGTTAAAACTCCAATTGGGTCTACAAAATTGGGTTGGAGCCAATATTGGGCTTATGTCCAATTAATAGATTTTAACTGAGACTTTGATAGAATTGTTGGAACAAAGAGTGGAATTATAACAACAATTGTTGCTAATAGTATTATGTTAGCTCATTAGTTGAAGACATTGATTATAATTCGAGTGTGGTCGAGTCATGGCCAGAAAAGAGTGCCATGTGAGGGTTGACACAAGACAACCTGACATTGGTCAAACGGTGGTCGAGTGTTAATTAGGCAGACAATTGAATTGGGGGTGCTTATCCGGGAAAATAAGGAGCGAAATGTTTGGTTCGAGCGGGAATAGTGATGAGAGTACTTGGCTTACGGCACAATTGAGTATCGACAATGCTCAGAGCTTGGCACGGGCACTGTTCGGCAAGTGGCACGAGAGAGTTCCAAGAGTACTCCACGTTTAATTGGCACGGTGTTAGTTTTATTTATGTTTAGTTTTGTTTGTGCTTGTGCATTTGTGGAAGAAATCGAACGAAGGCTAACTGATCTGGTGAGAAGATATCAGGTCACACGGAGACAAAAATCTCTTGTGTAAAGAAACTCCGGAGAATATCCATAATAACACGAAATTTAAATCTCTACAACAAGAAACATTGATCTCGATCTCCAATAAGCCCATTGGAATTTATGTGCCGAACCGAACTCCAAATACAAAAACGGATGTAAAGTGTGAATGTTTTTGCCAATTCTACCGTGTGCGATGGACATGGCTCGATAGAGTGTTCAAAAATACTTTTTCGTCCCCGTAAAACTCTTGAGCTTGCCAATAGTTGGCAATAGCAGAAAGAGTTCTCCCCATTTTCTTCACCATCTCCTCAAATTTGGAGGCATGAATTTGATCTTCATTTTCCAAATCAAAAACTCCATCGTATATTGCCCTCTGATCATGATCGTGAGGGTTTTCATTTTTCTGCACGAAACCCAAAAAAAAAAAAAAGAAAACAATAATATAATTTCATCAAAGCAGGGTAAGTAATAATAGTTGTTTTTGCGAAATTATAAAAATAATTTAATCAATCACCTTCTTGATATCTGTTATGGTTGTGGCCCAATGTGTTTGGGCCTATAGCCCCATAAATCATTTTAAATAAACACACACATGTCTAAAGGAATGACTCAAACAGAGAATAAGTCCATCAATGGGAATCTGCTAGAAGGCTCAATCTGAGCCCTTGGATTAACTTGATCTTGGCCATTCATTTTGGCTGACTTTCCCTCTTCCCTAGTACTCTCATTTCCCGTTTTGTGCCCTAGACAATCTTTGTTCTCCCTCTTTGTCCCCTTCTGTTTTTTTCTCATTTTGCTCCAGCAGCCATGGGCCAACCGCCGCCATCATCGGCCGTGCTTGTCCCGGTGGTGGTCTCTTCAATGGTTACCTTTGACTGGAGCTCCTATTTAACGTGGGAAGATGAGTGGCAGAAAAAAAGACCTAGAGAAAAACCCTAATTCAAATGCCTTACCCCCTCTCTTCTGTGAGTTGGGTCTGTGGTGAGTGGGTGAGTTGTTGAGTGCATCGTTTTCTTGGTCTTACCTCTGATCTGGGTGGTTAGGGTTTCAGTGGAGAGGGATTTGTTCTCTGTTGGTGCAATCTTAGACAGTGTGTGTAAGGTTTGAGACCTTAGTGAATCTCTGGTGTGAATCAGTTTGGAAGACTGAGTTGTTTCTCTTCCAACATTTAGTATACTCATAACTGTTTATTACTTTCTGGTTTTTTGTTCTAACATTTTTCTGAGTTTTCTGTAAGTCTCTTCGAGTGGAATCACAACAGTGGTATCAGAGCTTGGTTGCTCGAAGATCTGCTTGAAGAAGGCTTACATAACCTAACTTGGTTCTGACAAGGTAAGTTTCCATAAACCCTAGTATTTTTCCGTCTTCTGTTGAATTCTTGTGGAGATTGGGAGCCCTGTGTGGCACTACTTGGCCCTGTGTGGCAGATGTGCTCTTTTGTGATTTATATCTCATCTCCTTACTCGGTTTAGTTTTTTCGCATTTTTTTTTCTCTAGAGAACCTGGACTGCCTCTACTCCAAACCTCTCTTGTCTGGACCATCTAGTGAAAGGAATCTGGGGAGGGGGGTTGTCCAGGACTTATGCTCTTTTTTATCTGTAACTTTGTCTGATCTGTGTGACTCTGCTTGTTCTGTTCTGTGTGTAAAACCTTTGTGCTGACACTCTGTGTGCATCTGTGTGAATTATGAATGCAAATCATGTTGCTCATTTTGATGGGAAAGGTGATTTTTCTATATGGCAACAAAAAATGAAAGGGGTTTTGTTTCAGCAAAAATGTTTTAAAGCTATTACTCTAAACTATGAAGATACAACACCTGCTGCTAAGAAAGCTGAATTTGATGAACTTGCATATTCCTTGATTATCTTGAATTTGAGTGATTCTGTGATTAGGAAATTAGGAAAGCAAGATAATGCTAAAACTTTATGGGATAAACTGCAAGATCTGTACACTGAAACCTCTTAGCCCTAAAAAATGTTTTTACTTGAAAAGTTTTTCAGATTTAAACTGGATATAAGTAAAGATATAGATGAGAATCTGGATATTTTTACAAAACTAGTTCAGGACATTAAATTAAATGGAGATAAAAATATTGATAATTATACTCCTATTGTGTTTTTAAATGCAATTCCTGACACTTATAGTGTTGTAAAATCTGCCATTAAGTATGGTAGAGATCAGGTTACTCTTGACACTGTCATAAATGGTTTGAAAAGCAAAGAACTGGATTTAAAAACCAATAAGGGTAATAAATCTTTTGGTGATGTTAACTTTGTGAAAGGAAAGCCTAAATTCAAATTTCAAAACAAGGCCTCTTCCAGTAATAACAACCAAAACCAGTCTTTTCAAAAATCTAAAAAGGGCAAAGAGTGGAGTAAGAACAAGATCAAAGGCAGAAAATGCTATAATTGTGGTAAACCTGGTCATTATGCAAATGAGTCAACTGAACCTAAGAAAGAAAAGAATAATGAGCAGGCTAATGTTGTTGTTGATAATCTTGGTGATGTTTTCATGATTGGTGAGTCTGTGCATGATTGTGTTAACTCTGTGATCTCATCTCTTTGTGATAATGATTGGATCTTTGACTCTGCATGCACACACCACATGACACCTAATAGACACCTATTTACATCCTATGTGGAACTAAAAAATGGTAATGTGTCCATGGCTGATAGCAGTGGTATTAATGTGGTTGGTTTAGGAACTATTATTCTTAAGTTTGAATCTGGTTTTGAACTTATGCTTAAAAATGTGAGACATGTTCCTAATTTGAGTAGTAATTTGCTTTCTATTGTTGTACTTGAGGATAGTGGTTTGCATGGAAGTTAGGGAAATGGTTGCCAAAATATTATTAAAGATGATCAGTTTGTGTTCAAAGCCATTAAAATGCAAAATTTGTATGTGTGTTTTGCTGAACCCCTGTTGCATGCTAATTTTATTAAACATGATCATTCTTGAGTTACTGCATAAAAACAATTATCTTGATAATGACTGTATGTCTGATCTGCCCATATGTGACTCATGCATTTTAGGAAAACAGACTAAAGTCCAATTTTCTGTGTCTCCTTTTCCTAATTCTTTTAAATGCACTGATATCCTTGAATACATACATGCTGATGTGTGGGGCCCTGCCCCAGTTCCTAGTCATGGTGGTAATAGATATTTCCTCTCTGTGGTTGATGATTTTTCCAGAAAAGTGTTTGTATTCTTGCTGGAAAAATAAATCTGATGTGTTTCAAAGATTTAAAGCATGCAAAGTTTTGAAAATCAAACTGGAAAGAAAATTAAAATCTTGAGAGCAGACAATGGAACTGAATTTTGTAATGCTGGATTTGATGCTTTGTGTGTTGAGTTTGGCATAAAGAGGCATAAAACTGTAGCTTACACCCCTCAACAAAATGGTGTTGCTGAGAGGGTGAATAGGACATCACTTGATAGTGTTAGGTCCATGTTAGATGCATCTGGCTTATCTAAAATGTTTTGGGGTGAAGCTGTTTTAACTGCTGCATATATGATCAATAGATCACCTTATGTGCCTCTATGTGGTGAATTACCTGAAACTAAGTGGTCTGGTATTCCTGTTAGTTTGTTTAATCTTAGAGTATTTGGTTGCTCTGCCTTTATGCACCAGAAACATGATAAACTTGATCCCAGGTTTGTTAAATGTGTTTTTTTGGATTATCCAGAGGGGGTTAAGGGTTATAGGTGCTGGCTTAAGGGGGAACATGGATATAAAACTGTGATTAGTAGAAATATGATATTCAATGAGAATGAATTTCCTTGTCTATCTGTTGTTTCTTCTGAATCTACCCCCATTGAAGTGGAGACTTTACCCATTATTCCTGCTCAACATGATACTGTGTCTGATTCTGATAGTGAAGCTGATAACAATGTGCCTGAAAATGATATTTTTGATCAAAATGCTAATACTGATGTGCCTTATGTAGACAATCTTGGTGATTAACAACTTTCGAGGGACAGAGGTAGAAGGAACATCATTAGGCCTCATCATTTAGATGAGTATCAGCTTGCTTCATATGTGTTTTATGTTTTTGAGTCTCTGGATGGTAATGAACCTAAGTCTTATAGGGAAGCTCTTAAATCTAATGAATCTGTCTCTTGGTTAAATGCTATGAATGAAGAAATTGAATCTTTGCATGTTAACCATACTTGGATTCTTGTGCCAAAACCTGTTGAATGCTCTCTTGTTGATTGTAGGTGGCTGTTTAAAGTAAAGCATGAATCTGATTCAATTAGATATAAGGCTAGGCTAGTGGCTAAGGGGTTCACCCAAAAAGAAGAAATTGATTACACAGAAATATTTGCTCCTGTTGTGAAATTTACTACTGTGAGAATAATGCTTGCTCTAATTGCTCAATTTGATTGGGATTTAAAACAAATGGATGTAAAGACTGCATTTCTCCATGGAATTAGATAAGCAAATATACATGAAACAGCCTGAAGGTTTTCTTGATAAAAATCACCCTGATTATGTGTGTTTATTGAAAAAATCCTTGTATGGTCTTAAGCAGTCCCCTAGACAGTGGAATAAGAGATTTGATGCATGCATGAAGTCCTTGAAATTTTTGAGAAGTTCCTATGATCCATGCTTGTATTTCAAACAATCTGCCCAAATTCCTGTTTTCTTGCTCCTTTATGTGGATGATATATTTCTCACTAGTCCTTGTATTAAAACAATCAATTATGTCATTAAATGTCTTAGTGATGAATTTGACATGAAATTGCTTACTAATGCTAAAAGAATACTTGGCATGGATATAATCAGAGATAGAAAAGGTTGTTCATTATTTCTGAATCAATCTTCTTATACTGAAAAAATCCTTGAGAAATTTTCTATGCAATCTGCAAAACCTGTATCTGTTCCTCTTGCTGCCCACTTTATGCTAAGTAAGGAACAGTCTCCCAAGACTGAACCTGAAATGTCTGCAATGAAGAATGTGCCTTATGCTAATGTTGTTTTCTAAGTGTAAGACTGAAAGTGAACTCTGTGGGTATGTGGATTCTAATTTTGCCAATTGTAGGGATAGCAGAAAATCCTCCACTTGTTATGTATTTACTTTAAATGGTTCATGTGTAAGCTGGAAATCTCAGCTTCAAAGCATTGTTGCTCTGTCTACTACTGAGGCAGAGTATGTAGCTACAACTGAAGCTTTCCAAGAAGCTATCTGGCTGAAAGGCCTATTACTTGAAATTGGTTTCTTAAGGAACAAAGTGGTAGTTTTTTTTCTGACAGTCAATCTGGGATACAATTGTGCAAAAACCCTGTCTTCCATGATATAACTAAACATATTGTGATCAAATTTCATTTTATTAGCAGAATTGTGGAAGAAGGGATTATTGATCTTGAAAAATTCCCCTCAGAGTTCAACCCTGCTGATATGGGTACTAAGTGCTTACCAGTTGAGAAATTTCGTTCTTGTTTGAAAAACTTGAACCTAATTCCTCAAGATTAAACTGTTGTGTATTTTTTTGTTTCAGTCTGTGTGACTGACTGCTTTTCAAATGAGCCTTCTGTGTGATTGCTTGTATGCATGCTCTTCTTTGTGAATTGCAATGTGTTTATCTGTCTGATTTCAATTCTGCATTCTTTGTAAATGTAGAATTCTGTGTGACCTACTTCTGACTTTCTGAGTGAAAGCAGAAAGATATACTAGTATTACTTTGTGTTATACATGTATATAAAAAACAGCAATGATGAGTTCCAATAAACCATAAAATTCACTAATGATACACTTTGGTCCAAGGTAGAGATTTGTTATGGTTGTGGCCCAATTTGTTTGGGCCTATAGCGCAATAAATTATTTTAAATACACACACATATGTCTAAAGGAATGGCCCAAACAGAGGATAAGTCCATCAGTGGGAATGTGCTAGAAGGCTCAATCTGAGCCCATGGATTAACTTGATCTTTGTCATTCATTTTGGCTGACTTTCCCTCTCCCCTTGTACTCTCATTTCCCGTTTTGTGCCCTAGACAATCTATGTTCTCCCTCTTTGTCCCCTTCTGCTATTTTCTCCTTTTGCTCCAGCAGCCATGGGCCAACCGCCGCCGTCCTCAGCCGTTCTTGTCCCAGTGGTGGTCCCTTCAACGGTCACCTTTGACTGGAGCTCCTATTTAATGTAGGAAGATGAGTGGCAGAAAAAAAGACCTAGAGAAAAATCCTAATTCAAATGTCTTACCCCTCTCTTCTGTGAGTTGGGTCTGTGGTGAGTGGGTGAGTTGGTGAGTGCATCGTTTTCTTGGTCTTACCTCTGATCTGGGTGGGTTAGGATTTGAGTGGAGAGGGATTTGTTCTCTATTGGTGCAATCTTAGACAGTGTGTGTAAAGGTTTGAGACCTTAGTGAATCTCTGGTGTGAATCAGTTTGAAAGACTGAGTTGTTTCTCTTCCAACCTTTACTATACTCATATATGTTTATTCCTTTCTGGTTTTTTTGTTCTAACATTTTTCTGAGTTTTCTGTAAGTCTCTTCGAGTGGAATCACAACAATATCTGGATGAATTATGTAATCCATTTGTATTTCTTGTAGAAATTGCATCCGATTAAAAATAAATAGTACTTTATCACCCTATTTTTTTTAATTCACAATCAACCATGAATTGAATATTTAAAATTTAATAAGTACATTATTTTTATTGTTTTTATTTTATTTCCACGGTGGAAAATAATAAATTAAATTATTATTAATCTTCAACATCCAACCTCTTTTCTAGTGTCATAATAAGTGCGAAAATATAAAAATCACATTGAATTACTAAAAATAAACTATATTTTTTTACAAAATAAAATAGAATAGACTTTTATGAGTTTATCACTAAATTATTCCATGGTTCTTTTATTATAATTGGTGAAAATATTTGACAGAAATCTTTGAAAATAACTTGACAACAAAATAGGCGTAAAAATAAAAAAAATGTATCAACAAATAAAAACAAACAGGAATTAATAGTCTTTTTTTTTTTACAGTAACGAAAATAATAAATTAATTGATCTGTTTTGAGAATGATTTTAATTAATAATTATTTATAATAAAAACTGATTGGTCCACTCTCTTCTTCGTCTTCATCTTCATCTTCATCTTCCTCGACCTCTAACAAGCCCTCTGTAACAATGTCTGCTACGCTTTTAACCACATCCGACCAGTTCCTGCCACCATTTTCATCAATTTTATATATATATATATATATATATATATATATATATATATATATATATATATATATATATATATATATATATATTCGTCGTTTAGATATATATTTGTCAGGGAAATTGTAATTTCGGTACTTTATGGCACATGCTTAAGGATTAATTAGTCCTATTTCAATTTTGTATGGAATATAAACTATACAAAACTAGCATCTTTAATTCCTTTTCACTCGAACTTTGAATTTTACCCATTGTTTAATGATGCAGCAATATAAATTTGCCGAAAATTATTTATATGGACGCTTAAATTTTTTTCAAAAAACGTTCATTATCTAAAATGATTTATAAATTCGTTCTATAACATAATCAAAATTTTATCAAATTTATAACGTTTAAGCATTCATATAACTAGCAAATCCGTCAAGCTTTTTATCGCATCATAAAATAAAAAATTCATGCAAAAGAAAATTACAATTAAACCTCTATAAACTAATACAATTGTGACTAACAAAATTTTATTAATTTAGCGAAATATTAAATTATCGAACTAATAGTTTAGTAGTTTTTATGGAGTTGAGACTAAAATAAATTATTATTTAAGCGAGGTTATTAATTTATCGAGGTTCCAGTGGCGGTACCAGGGGGGGGGGCAGGGGGGGGCAGTTGACCCCCCAAGAAAAAAAAAAATTTTTTTTTTAGCTATTTTGACCTAATATTTTTTGAATATTACTTTTGGCCCCCCCAAAGATTTTGTAAGTATGTGTCTTAACCTTAAATTTTTTGTTTATTCTCCATAATTTTATATAAATTATAGATATATATGATATTATAGATATGTGTCGTATTTTTTTTCGCAGTATAAACCTATTTTTTCAATGTTTTGCGAACCTAAATTTTTTTTCGGGGCGTTGCCCCGAACCCCGAAATTTTAGTCAGCCCCCCCTACTTTCTAATCCTGGTTCCGCCCCTGCGAGGTTCAACTGTAGAATTTTCTCTATTAATTAAATACTTGCATGCATGTAAATTAAATATATATATATATATATATATATATATAAATAATTACCCTTTGTGAGAGTCGAAGGTGAGCCCGACGGTATACTTAGCCTCTTCCAAAGCCATATCGAACCTCCGAAACTCCTCCGACGTCATTCTTCCGTCACGCACCACTTTAAGCTCCGACGGCTTAACGTCACAAAAAATCGGAATCGTTTTCTTATTAAGCTCCGTCATCAGTGCCAGCTCATGAAGGCAAAAATAAGACTCGCAATAACGAGGCGAAAAAATAACGAGGCCAATCTTGCACCCCTTTATCGCAGCGTCGATTTTTTCGAACAATCTGTCGCCAGGTTTCATGTTCTTGTTGTCTAGAAAAGGCCGGAGATTGATCCGGCAGAAATGGTCGTACAGCAACGAGACCACCGTTCGCTTCGTGTCAGTGCCTCTGTGGTTGATGAACACGTCGCATGGCGATGACGTGGCCTTGATTATTTTGGTTTTGTAGTTACTGCGTGTGATGATTTGGCGGTGTTGCAATACATACTTGGCTGATGAACGTTGCATTTTGATGGCCATGATTTAATTCTTTCTTTTTTTTTCTATTTATTTTAGCTTTCTTTTGATTGATATGTTTTTGGTGTGTTCTTGTATTGGTATTATATAGGTATAAAAAAAAATTGAGTGGGGAGAATTATATTATTTGTTTATTCAGTGTATACTTGAGTATGTGAATATAATTTACGGAGTATTGAATTGATTGTCGGAAAGAATATTTATATAGTATTTCTTTTACTTCTCTCTCTTCTATATTATTTGTCTATCTGGACCCAGAAAAACAAAAAATTGTCATCTATTAATATTAATCAATGTTGTTAGAATCGAATCGAACCGGCCGGTCGGACCGGTTCGACCGTAACTCCGCAATAAAGTGATCCGGTCTGACATTTAAAACCCAAAAAATAAAAAACCGGGGTCAAATGACCAAAATCCGGTTCGACCGGGTAAAACATGAGAACCGACGAGTCAGTCAAGAACCCGATTTTCAGCCAAAACGTCTCGAATACCACTGAGTTGGTTATTTCTGGCTAGATTTGGGAGAATCATCAGAGATTTAGAAGTGGGTGGCCGGATCTAGTCATGATTGGTCGAAGGATTGTCGGATATGATCATGGGAGATCGAATAGGGGTGGCCGATTGCCGGATTTGAAGAATAAAAAATGGAAAAATATAGAGTATAAACAATAAAATATAGTAAAAGGTGAGGTGAAGTAGATAAAAGTAAATATAATAAGTGGAAGATTAAAAATATAAAGAGAATAATATTTTTTAAACATTAAAATTAATAAAATAATGGCATATTAAAAAAAATCAAAAACCTGGTTGAACCGGTTCGACCCTATAAACTCATAACCCAAATGATTGTCCGGTTCTATAGCCGGTCCGGTTCTGAAAACATTGATATTAATTGCATTTTTTTCTCCAATTTTACCCCTTATCAATTTTAATTAGTTAGTTGAAAAATAATTAATGATAATGGTATTTTAGTACTTATATACTATATTATTGTAGTGTAATCTAGTTAACGTTTGATATATATGATTTGTAGTATGAAGTTTAGTTTTAACAAATTTATTACATGTGAATTATCAGTAGACTGGAATTTATTTATTAAACAAAAAAAAAAGGACTTTGAATTATGTGATTGCTAATTACGTATTTATGACTGCATGAATTGATTAAAATAAATAGTCCGACAATACATTCCACTTATTCTAATATTTCATGTTGAATAAATAAGGTGCATATTTGCTAAGAAATTGATGAGCTTGTAATTTGTGTACTTGATCTAGTGTGAAATATATTGATTAGTTCACATCTTATAGTAAATTCACATAGCAATATTTAATCGTATAGAGAAAATAGGGGTCATTTTGGAGAAACCCCGCGGCCAAATAGAGTTTTCGACAAATGATTTGGCCGACGCTTGTAGAATATGTAATTATGATATTAGCATGTTCCGACTCGTCCCGAACAGTACGGTGTTGCATTCGAATTTCATCGCCACGGCGTGGAAATTTTGGTTGTATAATAAACATTTTATAAGAAATGTTAAAATCGTTTCGTTAGCAATTTTTCAATCATCGCCCCTATTTAGCTGACGACGAAGAGGTTCAAGATTGTTTTTTTTTTTTCTAATATGTGCACCTCGGGGCAGGATAAACCTTTTGATATTAGGATCTTCAGAACGTCGACCATAGCGCGCCTCAAGCACATGATCATCACCAACACAACTATTGTGTTTTGTTACATGTGTTGTTATTGAACGAGGTAAGAACCTCTCGCTCTTATACCATCTAGCATGAAAATAATTAATTTCTATGAATTAATCTTGATATGCCTAATTGGGCCAACCTAATGAGCCTACAATTTATTTACCTAATAGGCCACGAATCCAATATTGAAGACAACTACTATCGATGCTCAATCACCTTCAAGTAAGGTTTGCGCCCGACAATCTCAACTAAGGTATAAATAAATGTTTGAACTCATTCCTTAAGGTACGTCCTATTATATAAGCAATACTATAACATGTATTATCTTGACTATTTCTACTATCCGCACGTCTGACTTGAGCGTCGGAGGGCCTTTTGCCAGATCAACCCCGGCTTAGTTTACGTGTTCTATGATCGCAGGTATCTCAAGGTCATTAAGCTCGTGAGCCAGTGATTCACTCTGCTCTTCCAGCTTATCATACTTCAACTTTCTAAGGTGATATATCTCTAGCATCATCAAATCCATACAACAAAACAAACCCAGAACCATCAAATATAAAGAGAGGAGTCTCCGAAAATTATATTAATTATGAAAGTTATAAATCCTAAATGTTACAACCCATATGTAAAAGTCCTATTAAAACTGAAAAAACTAATTAAGCTATAAAAAAATACAAATTACCACATATGGGAAAACGAGTTAAATTAAACTCGGATTCCAACCGAATTCAACTTTAAGAATAGCCCTAATTAATCCTAGTTTTCTTGGAATTAATATTGATTTTCTACTCTCTCTTTATATATATATATATATATATATATATATATATATATATATATATATATATATATATATATATATATATATATATATATATATATATATATATATACTTTTTTGGCCCCTTATAAACAATCAGAGAAGACTCGTGGTCAATGGGCAGTCAAATGAATCTAATTTTGTCATATATATGTACATAAGTTGCGACAATTTCTTATGGTCGTTTATTTTGTCCTTAACTTTGTTCCATAAAATATTTGGATATATCTTCCTTACAATTTAATTTGTACACACCCCTTAGTAACAACACCTTTTGAACTGTCCCAAATTAAATCGACCACTTCCTAATAATGGTTTTACACATCAAATAGGAGACTTCTTCTAGGGTGTTGTACCCAAAACGCACACAAAAGTTAAAAAAATTAAAAAAATTAAGAAAAAATAAATTCCTTAGTCGATTGATCCAAAGCCAAACTAAACAATTCTGATAAAGTCCAATTGGATAAACAAAATTGGGGGAGCCAATATTGGGCTTATGTCAAAATTGGAACAAAGAGTGGAATTAGAAGAACAAGGGTAAATTACAACCACCCTTGAGGTATGGTCAAATTACGAAAACCTTCCTTCTGTTTGGATAATTACAACCACCACTCATAACTATAAATTTTCTTACACGTCCACATTTGCAGTCAAATTTAGTGGAATCTTGTTGATTATATGGAATACTATCACTTTAGTATCCGTTTTATCCCATTCGAGCTCTACATTTTGCAGCAAGATGATCATAAAAAATGTGTTTTTTGGCTTGTATATATCAGATTGTGATGCATCAAAAACCGTATTTTTACACAAAACGAGTACAAACTAGAACACATTCCACGGAATCTAGATGATTATGTTGAATTTGACACCATAAAAGTGGAGGTGTAAGAAGATTTATAGTTGAGGGGTAGATGTAATTATCATCCAAACAAGATTGAGGTTTTTGTAATTTGAGCATACCTCAGGGAGTGGTTGTAATTTACCCTGAGAACAATTGCTGCTAAGAGTATTATGTTAGCTCATTAGTTGAAGAAATTGATTATAATTCGAGTGTTGTCGAGTCGTGACCGGAAAAGAGTGCCACGTGAGGATTGACACAAGACAGCCAGACATTGGTCAAACAGTGGTCGAGTGTTAATTAGGCAGACAATTGGGGTGCTAATCGGAGAAAATAAGGAGCAAAATGCTTGGTTCGAGCGGGAACAGGTATTGAGAGTACTTGGCAGACGACACAAGTGAGTATAGACAATACTCAGAGTTTGGCACATACATACGTTACTCGGCAAGCTGCATGGAAGTCTCGACGGTGCTCGACACTCGGCTCGAGCACTGTTCGGCAAGTGGCACGAGAGAGTCTCGGCAGTACTCCAAATTCAATTGGCACGGTGTTAGTTTTATTTATGTTTGGCTTTATTTGTATTTGTGTGTTTGTGGAAAGAAATCCAACGAAGGCTGACTGATCTCGTGAGAAGATGATGGTCACACGGAGACAAAAATCTCTTGTGTAAAGAAACTCCGGAGAATATCCATAATAACACGAAATTTAAATCACTTCAACAAGAAACATTGATCTCTCCAATAAGCCATTGGAATTTATGTGCCGAACCGAACTCCAAATACAAAAATGGATGTAAAGTGTGAATGTTTTTTGCCAATTTTATCGTCTGGGATGGACATGGCTCGATAGAGAGTTCGAAATTACTTTTTTGTCCCTGTAAAACTCTTGAGCTTGACCATAGTTGGCAAAAGCAGAAAGAGTTCTCCCCATTTTCTTCACCATCTCCTCAAATTTGGAGGCATGAATTTGATCTTCATTTTCCAAATTAATAACTCCATCATACATTGCTCTCTGATCATGATCGTGAGGCTTTTCGTTTTGCTGCGCGAAAAAAAAAAAAAAAAAAAAAAAAACAATAATATGATTTCATCAAAGCAGGGTAAATAATAATAGCTGTTTTCGCGAAATTATAAAAATAATTTAATCAATCACCTTCTTGATATTTGGATGGATTATATAATCCTTTTGTATTTCCTGTAATAACTGCATCCGATTTACATTTTGCGGCAGTGACGCCGTATTGAGGTTATCAATTAATCTGGAGTCGACAGAGTGTCCTGATAGCAGTTCCACGTTGGTTCTTTCGAATTTCGGACCGAAATGTTGTTTGAATAAATTTCTCAGGGAATGCAACTCCGGCAATTCTCCGCATCTTGACGCACCGAATATCAAACATGACACCGCTTCACTTACCTCAATCGGTAGTTTGCTGCAGCAATAAAAAAAACCACAATATCGCAGCTAAGAGAGAGAGAGAGAGAGAGAGAGAGAGAGAGAGAGAGAGAGAGAGAGACTTACTTAGGCCGGGCAATGTGATGAAGGTTGTCAAGAATGCAATCACAGAATCCATCAAATTGATCATATGCAGATACCTTGCATCTGTCTTTGTGCAGTTTCTCAACCTAAAAATTGACATCATATTTATATATATACATTCATATATATGCATGGATGTTGTGGAGATGAAGTAGAACATGTACCCTTGAGAGAGCAAGTTCACGGTGTCCATCGTGAAGGAGTTGCGCAATATCAGTGCACGATTGCCTAACGATCGCGCATTTTCTCCTCTTTTCGTATGCCAGACGAATCTTGACTTCTTTAATCAAGATTTTGCTGCAACCAGAAATTAATTAGTGGCCAATACATTTTTAGGTCATCAAGACAAGTAAAAAATATATAGACAAGGAAAAAACAACCGGAACTAAGGCTAACAAACAAAGTACGTACGTACCATTTGGAAGCTTTTCTCCATCTCGATGCTCCTTCGATCGACCGGAAAATCGTACAAAACATTTTCAGCTCTCTTTTTTTATCTTCAAATATATATGTATGTATATATACACACACACACACTTGGATGTCTTAGTTAATAAGAAAACAAGTGCAGTAAAAAATCAAATTAATTAGTGTGAAAGAAAGATTAAAGGATAACATTATATTTTCCAAATAGATATATATATATATATGATACGATAAATATAAAACGTTTAGTGTTTTTCACATTCTATGAAAGGAAAAGTAAATAATGACACACTAATATTGCTGCAAAATCGTGGGTAAGAAAATCTCTTCTTTTAATTCTTTGGATTTTCAGTTTAAGCGTTTCACTTTTATTCATTTTAACTTATATAACATTTTATCCAACTTACCTTTTATCGTTTCCTTCTAACTATTTCCTTTTAATTAATATTTTCTATTAATTAATTGAATTACCTTTTTTTTTTTTTTTTCCTTTTGTCCTTCCAAGTTTCAACTAGTCCATTCAATGTTAGAAAAGTGATTTCAAGCCCAACAATGAATCAATTTGTCATCAACTTTTTTTAGGCTAAGAGCCCGTTTGGCTAAGCTTATTTAAAACATCTTATAAGCTCCTACATCTGATAAGATGTTTTAGGAGCTGATAAGCTGTTAGATCTTATTTTAAAAATTAATTTTTAAGGTGTTTGGATATGTAACTTATAAGTTAATTTTAGTTTTTATAAGTTAATCAGGTGTTTGGAAATAAAAGGTCTGTTTATCACTATAATGACAAAAAAGTACATGACGCCATTATAACTGTCAAACTAATTCGACTTAAATAATTTTGTTCCTAAAATGTTATTATAATAATATTTACAAATTAATTTTTCAAATAAAAATAATAATATAAAATTATATATTAAACATACCAAATATTTTTTTATGTATGTTGATATGACATTTGACAATTTTTTAAAATAAAATGAAGTGTAATAAAATATTTTAATGAAACAGATTTGTGAAAGTTTTAATTTTTCTCCCATTAATATATTAATAAATAATAATATAAAGGTTGTAAAAGAAATGTATATTTTTTTATAGCTAGATAAAAGAAATATAATTTATTATTGAGATAATAAGAATATTTGGGTATTTTTATATACATATAAAATATAAATAGAGAACATTTTTTTTTACAATTATTATGATAATTATATTTTAACTAATTATTAATCTTGATTACAAGAATATGTTGTTTAGATAAAATATAAATGTTATTAGTATTCATGTAATATAATAAAGTATTTGAGGGTAATTTTGTATTTTAAGTGTTTTAGTAAAGAAGCAAATGAGATCTTATTGAAAAAAGGTGGGGTGGAGGTACTTTTTTAAAAACATCTTATAAGCTCCCTAACAGCTTATTTTTTGAAAAAATAAGATCTTTTCGAATTTTTTTACCAAACACTTTTTAACATCTTATAAGCTCTTAAACATCTTATAAGATGTTTTTAGGAGCTTATAAGCTTAGCCAAACAGGCTCTAAGTTCCTTGCACATAGTTATCATAGTGTAGTCTACATGTGCGATGCAGTTTACAAGCTATCGAACGAGAACAGAGTTTACCAATTGCACTTTGAATAGCTGCGCATTTAAGAGAATCAAAAAATTTAAAGGATCTTAGTGTCTTCTAAATTCGAGGTTATAACAAATTAAACACGCTTGAGGGTAACTCTTACTTTTGATTACATCTCTTCCAACCGATGCCAACCGAGTGTTTTTTCCAGAAAAACCGAAAAAATTCGTTCTACGTCATTTTTTTGTCGATCGACTCGCGCGATGTCATTTAGGCCTCAAACCTCGTCTAAATTTTCTCAAAATCTTACATCTCGATTTTAAGCATTGAGACGATTAAGATCCGTCGACTCGCGCAATGTCGTTTAGGCTTCAAAACCTCGACCTAATTTTCTCAAAATCTTACATCTCGATTTTAAGCATTGAGACGATTTTAAGCATTGAGACGATTAAGATCCGTCGAAATATTTTTCATTAGTTGTTTTTGTATTGAAGTCTAATATAAAATTTTGGAATTTTTTTAAAACTTTATGTAGACATCTAATTCTGATCTAATTTTGATAAAGAAGAAGAAAAAAAAAAGTTGGAAAAAAACCGGAATCTAAAAACAAGAACGAAATTATTAGTAAATATATCACAAAATTCCTAGAAGGAAATATTCCAGAGTTAATTATAGGGCTAAATACAGTTTGCACCCTTAAAGTATAGGGCTGGTAACACTTACCCCCTTAAAGTTACAAATGTAACACTTACCCCCCTCATTAATGAATTTAATGATAAAACTTTGACTTTGAATGATGTGACATTTTTTCTTCCCAAATTGTTCTTGTAGCTATTATATTAATGCATATATAATAATATATTTTCAATAATATTTCAAAAACTAAATTTTATAAAATGTAATAATTATTAAAAAAATATTTTGATTTATGTTTAACTCCACATTTTAATTACTATGGACCCTAATATAAATAAAAATCTCAATATTTTTAAAAAAATATTTAAAATACGTTAAACATTTGCAAGAAAAAAAATAATTTCAAGACTTAAACGTCCAAATTTTTTTTTTTTATAATAATTATTGATTTGAAAATTTATTTCAATTACTTAAATATAAATTTCAATAAAAAAATATTTAAATATTTAGACGTTTAAATTATAATTTCTTATTAACTTTTGAATACATTTTGTGATTCTCAAAGTAAAAAGTCAGATGATTATATTAGAGTCATATACGCATTAATATAACTATATAAACTATAAAATCATTATTAAAATTCGAATAATTGTTAACTTTTTATTAGCTATAAATGAACACAAGGTAAAACAAAAATGAAACTAAAATTCAATTTTTTTCATTCGTAAATTTACAATATTGAAATAATAAAATTTAGTTTTTGCAAAGTTGCCGAATTTTTTATTATTACATATTCATTATTTATATAATAGCTAGAAGGATAATTTGGGAAGAAAAAATGCCACATCATTGAAAGTCAAAGTTTTACCTTTAAATTCATTAATGAGGGGGGTAAGTGTTACATTTGTAACTTTAAGGGGGTAAGTGTTACCACCCCTATACTTTAAGGGTGTAAACTGTATTTAGCCCTTAATTATAAACAGGAATTTATATTAGATTAAAAATCTATTTCTCTATTACATACATACTTTTTGATATCTCATGATTCATATCTTCATGATATTTATTTTCCAAACTATAACTTTCCTCCTCATCTAACGACGGCACCTTACTCAAAAACGAGTCAACGTGACTAGAATCCCCACTAGGTTTTGAACCCGAAGACCGAACAGAGGGGCCCGAAGCCCGAATTACAGCCGGGGGAGGGATAACCATATCCCACCGAGATAATAATAATTCATCAACTACAGTCACATTCAAATTCCTCGTAGACAGGTTATTGTATCTACTTCTCTTTCTTCTGCGGTACTCTTCCCCGCGCGATTTGTTGTCTCGACCACGACATGATTCTCTAGCAATCCTCTCGTCCCTGTCGGAGCCATGTCTATTTCTTTTTGCTTTACGATAACTTACGAGAGACGATGCACTAGTAACGACTTCTATTCTATCCTTCCTATATAGAATCGAATCGCCGAAGCCGAAATCCTCCGGTAATACCATATCGTACTAGTAAACAAGTTAATAACCAGACAACCTGGATTCAATCAAAACAAAGTTATTATAGAATATTAACCAGCATAAGATACATAGTTTTGAAGAATCTATTCTCTTTATATAGAGATGGAAATTAAAAGAAGTCCTAATCTAACTTAAATAATTAAGAGGGCCTCGATTGGCAAGATAAATTATGTTTAATTAAATAATTGGGTTTTATTCAATGTTGACTTAGTCAATTTTTATTTTTTGGAGATCAGCCAATAGATTTCGGTCAAGAATAAGATTTTTATCGTATGTAGAAGATTGTGTATTTATAGAAATAAAATACGTGTTTCATCTCAAAAAAACAAAAAAAAAAAAAGGGAAAGAAAAAAGACGTGTTTGGAACTTTGGATCTATTAGAACAACTCCAACAAGGTGATGCAAACCTATAATTTACATATTTTACACAATTTCAATCAAAAATCACATCTCCAACAACAGAATACAAAAGCTTAGAATATGTAAAAATGTAACTTTGGTTTCTCAAATTTGGACAACCAAAGTTAATTTTTAACAAATTGTTTAAACATTTAAAATAATAAAATAATCATACTAAATCCCATTCAACCACAAAATATGGTAGTTCAACTCCAAGTAATTTTTTTAATTAATTAAATTATCCTAATTTGAAAGTATATTGACAAAATTATTATATATAATACTTCTTTATTAATAATATTAAAAAAATATTAGTTATTATTATTATTTTTAATAATTTTTTAAATGATTTTTATAATATAGTTGTTGGACTATGGTCCTTGAAATATTTTTTTTGAAATTAATTAAAAATTAATTTTTGAAAAATAATAAAATATAATAATTGTGTAAAATATAAACAATGTTGTTGGAGTGTGATGTTAAAAGTGGTGTTGTATAACACTGTTGATATGCTAAATTATAGATATAGACAACCATTTTTAAACGAGCTGTTGGAGATAGCCTTAGGCTGAATTACCACGTGGACCTCTTATTTATAGAAATAACTCAAAAAATATGAAAGCTATTTTTAAGTATTTTATAAAAAATCCAATGTAATATTTATTCTCCAACAATAACTTACAGGACAAATTACGGTCACTCTTGAGCTATGGTCAAATTACGAAAAAAATCCCTTTTGTTTGCGTGGTTACAGTCACTCCTTCAAGTATGTATTATTTACGAAAATACCTCTCCAGAGATAAATTTAGGGATGTTAAATCGGTAAAACCGAACTGAAATTTCGGTACGCCAACATTTCATACCGTTTACCGAACTGAATATACGATTTGTCGATAAATAATCGAATTACATAAATTTTATGTAAAAATATTTAAAAGGAGGGGTGGCTATAATTAGCCAAACAAGAGGGTTTTTTTCGTAATTTATCCATGTCTTAGTGATGGCCGTAATTTGCCATAACTTATATATATATATAATTTATGTCTAGTGTGATCTGAATTTCCCACTTGATTAAATTTGCAAGCTGTTTTACGAGAACTGAGGTTTACCCGATCTACCTCTATAATTTGTTCCTCATCGAAAAAAAAAATACTTGGTCCAAAAATTACGCAACAGTGGTAGTTACTGCTGATCTGTAGTGTTGAGCTGTCATAATCTGGAGGTTACACAAACAAATATGCTATCAAATGTTTATGTATCAGTAGTTGCAGTTCTTCTGCTTCTTGTTTACTCTATTCCTGGATCTGATCATGACATGTAAACACATATACATACATATATGTATGTATATATGCAGAGAGATCTAGAGAGGGAAACTCCAACCATATATAGAGAGAGAAAAGGAATCAATAAGTTATATATCCATCCATGGCTTCGAAAATTGTAATGATCGTTGTCTTGATTTTCGATCTTATAGCTTTCGGTTTGGCTGTTGCTGCCGAACAGAGGAGAAGCACCGTAAGTACTTTTTTTCGTTGTCTTCTTTTCAGATCATCATGCAACAAATATTTATAAATGTAATATTAATTTGTAGGGCATATCGACGGCAGATGCCGAAGATGACTACAACTACTGCGTTTACGACTCCGATATCGCAACCGGATATGGTGTCGGTGCACTTTTGTTCCTCATGGCGAGTCAAGCGCTTATAATGGTGGCAAGCAAATGCTTCTGCTGTGGGAATCCACTTAAACCTGGCGGCTCGAGGGCTTGTGCTCTTCTTCTTTTCCTCGTTTGTTGGTATGCTACTTTTATTAAGTATAGGGAAAAATACACTTCTAATCCCTCGATTTCACATTTCGTTCTTCTTTATTTACCAAAAAGAAAAGATAAAAATAGGTTCAGTCCCTCGTGCTTCAAGAATTTATCACTTCTGGTAATTTCTGTCAATTTTTCGTTAGTACTTAATTACGGAATCAAAAATGTGTTGATCACTGTAAATTGACGGAAATGACCTAAAGTGTTAAATTATTGAAACATGAGGAACTAAATCTGTATTCTGCGAACAAGGGAGACCAAATGTGAAATTGAAGTAAACTTCAGGGACGAGAAGTGTTTTTCTTTTTTTCCAATAAATTGTTTAAATGAATATAGAAAAATGAAAATATTTGTGTTTGTTTGATATGCTTATATGTAGGGTGACATTTATCATAGCGGAGATTTGTTTGTTGGCCGGTTCGGTGAGGAATGCGTACCACACAAAGTACAGGACGAGGTTCTTCGAGAATCCACCGTCTTGTGAGACGGTGAGAAAGGGTGTTTTTGCAGCGGGGGCGGCTTTCGTTTTCTTGACTGGCTTAATATCTGAGTTCTATTATGTGAGTTTTTCGTCGTCTAACGCTAGGGGAAATTTCGGTTCTTATGGAGGAGGAGAAGCAGGAGTTGGCATGGCAGCTTACAAGTGATCGATCGATTGATTTTTAACCCGAGTTTTGTACTATTTTAATGTTCGTACGGACTTACTTATGTCTTTGAAATAATTCACATTATATGTAATTAAATAGAGTTGCAATGTATTTCTCCGTGTGTGTTTATATTGCAGACCTTTGACCAAGAAATAAACATGCTAATACAGGGGCAGTAGCAAAGTGTATGTAACAGAATTATAATTCAAGTTGACATATATACTATTTTGAGTGACTGCGGTTATATTTGTAATCATACCAAAAAAAGAAAAAAAAAAATTAACTTATACAACCTTTTAAAACCTTGTGACCAATTTTCCTCAATACCAATGTTGAGTAATTAGACTAAGAGAGATGCCTATAAGAATTGTCTTGCATAATATATATGTTAGCCGAGAAGATTTCTATAGATCCCGAGATTGTAGGGAATTTTATTTACTTTCCTTGTACAGTTGATTCTCCTTCTTAGAGTAGGAGTCTTGATTCTTTTTTTCTTATATATGTACCTCTATTAAGGGTTAATAATATATACGTACAAGAAATTCTTCTCTTTGCCGTGTTCAACATGGTACCAGAGCATGGTTGATCCAATTTTTTTTTTTTTCTTCTACGAATCAATTTCTTTTGTCACCATTATTGATTCCTTATACCCTTCTCGAATAACTTCGAATCTTCACACGGAATTACAATGACTGAAAAAGAAAAAACTTCAATTGCTCCAGCCCCGATTATTATCCAACAAGAAAACTCCGGCTTTCCTGTTAGTATTGTGTTGAACGAAACTAATTGTCCATTATGGTCGCAGTTGATGGAGATGCGAATTGGAGCTCGCAACAAAGTTGGGTATCTAACAGGAGCAACGAAAAAACCCGCACTTGAAGATCCGAATTATGATACATGGATTACCGAAAACCACAAAGTGAAGAGTTGGCTCATCGATTCAATGAGCCCTCACCTGATGCAACGATTTATTCGTCTTGGAACAGCAAAGGAAATATGGGAGGCAGTGTCAAAGACTTTCTACGATGGATCTGACGAAACACGATTATTCGAATTAAATCAAAAATCTTTTTCGACAACTCAGAATGGGAGGCCTGTATCTACATATTACAATGAATTGGTTGCAATCTTCCAAGAAATTGATCACCGAAACACCGCCCAAGAAGAATCGGTTGAAGGGCTCTTACAAGTTCACTCGACAATGATGCGTTTGCGAGTTCATATTTTTCTAAGCGGCCTCGATTCTGAATATGATCAGATTCGAGGAGAAATTCTTCGAAAAGACCCGAAGTTGGACCTGGAATGTGCCTACGCATGCGTGAGAAGAGAGTCACAACAACGACAAGTCATGGGAACGTCTAAACTGATCTCCGAAAATACAGCTATGATAGCTAATCGAAATCGGCGAGGGGAAAGTTTCAATTATGGCAAAGGAAAAAATGGTCAAGGTTCGGGAAAATTGAGTAACTACGCTTGCACTCATTGTGGTGAGCCCGGCCATTCAAAACAACGTTGTTATGAGCTCATTGGATACCCCGAATGGTGGGATTTTTCAAAAAAGCCGAGGAAGAATGTTACCGGCAAAGCTGCAGTGGCTATAACAGAAGAAGATCTTCAACCTCGGGAACAACTTTCATTACCTAGTGCCAATGTAACTCAACCAGGTAGTGTTGCTAAAGCTCGAATTTTTTCTGCCATTACTAAGAATAATACTTGGATTATTGATACTGGTGCATCCGAACATATGACTAGAGACCCTAGTATATTGAAAAAAACTCGCCCTTCATCCCAACAGGTCATATCTACTGCCAATGGTGGTACTTCTCCTATTACAGGAGAAGGGTCAATTGTCCTATCCAATGCCATAACACTCGATACCGTTTTAATTGTTCCTAATCTCGAATATAATTTGTTATCTGTTAGCCAAATTACCTCAGCACTAAATTGTATCGTTACTTTTTGGCCAACATTTTGTGTCTTTCAGGATATTCTGACCCGGAAGACTCTTGGTTGTGGTGTTAAACGTGGCAATCTCTACTACTTAGAATTAACGAAACTCGGCGAGCAGTGTAGCAAGGCTTCCTTGACGACGAGTGATCAAGTACAAACTGATGCGTGGTTGTGGCATAGGAGACTTGGACACCTTTCATTTGGTTATCTTAGAAAATTGAGACCTAATTTGTTTACTGGATTGAATCTTTCGAATTTTCAGTGTGATATTTGTGAAATTGCAAAAAGCCATCAAAAACCGTATTTCCCTTCTTTTAATAAAAGTTCTGAACCGTTTATGGTTATTCATTCTGATATTTGGGGGCCTGCAAAAATTCCGTCTATTTCTAAAGCTCGTTATTTTATTACATTCATTGATGAATACACTCGAATGACTTGGATACATTTACTTCGTCAGAAAAGTGATGCTGGTGTTGCTTTTCAAGAATTTCACACCATGGTGAAAACCCAATTTCAAAGACAAATTCGAGTATGGCAATCAGATAATGCAATGGAATTCCTTGACCGTTCATTTGGTGATTTTCTTCGAAAACAAGGAATTAGACATCACACTTCTTGCACTTATACGCCTCAACAAAATAGTCTTGCAGAGCGAAAAAATAGACAAATTATGGAAGTCGTACGTGCATCTATCTTTGGAATGAACGTGCCTCGATTTTATTGGGGAGAAGCCGTTAAGTCTGCTGTTTATTTGATTAATAGGGTGCATTCTCGAGTTATTAGTTTTCAAACTCCACACAAAAAATTACAGACCTTTTTTGACGTACCCCATCAACCGAACCTCGAACCCAGAATCTTTGGTTGCACAGTGTATGTTCATATACCCAAAGTTTTGCGCGGTAAACTTGATCCATGTGCTGCACGTTGTATATTTGTTGGTTATTCTGATTTTCAAAAGGGGTATAGGTGTTACGACCCTAAAACTCGGAAATTGCATGTCTCTCTTAATGTCTCTTTCCATGAAAATGAACCTTATTATTCTGCTGCAAATTCTAGCTCTCGTCTTCAGGGGGAGAATGTGGATAAAGACGATACCTTTGTTGATAAAAATAATGCGAATGACGCATTTATGGAGTTGGAAACCTTGGAACAAAGTATGCATAGCATTGAGCATAATGATCAGTGCTTAAGCAATGAATCTTGTGAAGATGGAGATGGTGGTGATGACCCAGAAATTGAGAATCTCAACGACGAAGAAGCCGAGATAGTTGAGTTGCCCACACCACCAACCGAAGAGTCTTCTTCCCAGAATATCTTGGATGATTATGTTGCCGAGTGTCCATCCCCAACCATTCCCAGGTATTCTCAAAGGCCTAATAAAGGAATTCCCAGAAAACTTTATGAGCCTAATCTTAATACCAAGTTGAAATATCCTATCAATAACTATGTCTCTACTCATAGTTTTTCGGAATCTTATGCACTAACCATTAATCAATTATCCGAAGTGTCTATTCCTAGTAATGTGCAGGATGCATTGGCAGATCCAAAGTGGAAAAACGCTATGAACGAAGAGATGAAAGCTTTACAGAAGAATTCCACTTGGGAGATTGTTTCATTACCAATAGGAAAGAAGCCAATTGGTTGTAGATGGGTGTATACTGTTAAACTTAAGGCTGATGGAAGTATAGACAGGTATAAGGTGAGACTCGTCGCCAAAGGATATGCTCAAAAATATGGTATTGATTATCAAGAGACCTTTGCACCAGTAGCCAAGCTCAATACTATCCGCATTCTCATATCTGTCGCTGCAAATCGAGATTGGCCTTTGCAACAATTCGACGTAAAAAATGCTTTCTTGAATGGCGATTTGGAGGAAGAAGTTTATATGGAACTTCCACCGGGAATACGCGAAAGTTCCAAGCACGAAGGTGAAGTGTGCAAATTAAAGAGATCCCTCTATGGTCTCAAGCAGTCACCAAGGGCTTGGTTCGGGAGGTTTACTTCGGCAATGAAAAAGATAGGATACGAACAAAGTAATGCAGACCATACTTTATTTGTGAAGCATAAAGAAGGTAAAGTCACTGCATTGATTGTGTACGTAGACGATATGATTTTGACAGGTGATGATCCTGAAGAAATGAAGCAGCTCCGAGAATATTTATTCGCAGAGTTCGAAATGAAAGATTTAGGACAACTAAGGTACTTTCTTGGCATCGAGGTAGCAAGATCTAAATTTGGAATTTCCCTTTCACAGTGTAAATACGTATTGGATTTACTAAGTGAAACTGGGATGCTAGCTTGCAAACCTGCTGAAACTCCAATCGAAGTGAATCATGGGCTTGGGATTTTTCCGAATCAAGTTCCTACAGATATAGGTCGGTATCAAAGGCTTGTGGGTAGACTCATTTATCTAACCCATACCAGACCTGATATAGCATATGCCGTAAGTATTGTGAGCCAATTTATGCATGCACCAAGCGAAGAGCATATGGAAGCGGTCTATAGAATTTTGAGATATCTTAAAGGTACTCCCGACAAGGGTTTATTGTACTCGAATAATGATGCTTTAAATGTTGAAGGTTATACTGATGCAGATTGGGCGGGAGATCAAACAACGAGGAGGTCTACATCTGGCTATCTAACCTTTGTGGAGGGAAATCTCGTTACTTGGAGAAGTAAAAAGCAGAAAGTTGTAGCACGATCTAGTGCAGAAGCGGAGTTTCGAGGAATGGCTCAAGGATTATGTGAATTGTTATGGATCAAGAGCGTCGTGAAGGATTTAGGGGTAGAATATAAAGTACCTATGAAGTTGTATTGTGATAACAAGGCAGCAATTCAAATTGCACATAATCCTGTTCAGCATGATCGAACTAAGCATGTGGAAGTAGATCGTCGTTTTATCAAAGAAAAACTTGATCAAAGGGTCATATGTTTTCCGTTTGTCAAATCTGCTAGTCAACTAGCTGATGTCCTCACCAAGGCAGTATCGGGAAAAGAATTTCACAACGTGATAAACAAGTTGGGCATGATAAACATCTATGCACCAACTTGAGGGGGAGTGTTAGCCGAGAAGATTTCTATAGATCCCGAGATTGTAGGGAATTTTATTTATTTTCCTTGTACAGTTGATTCTCCTTCTTAGAGTAGGAGTCTTGATTCTTTTTTTCTTATATATGTACCTCTATTAAGGGTTAATAATATATACGTACAAGAAATTCTTCTATTTGCCGTGTTCAACAATATATGTATATATATAAAAATTCAACTGCGCGCACGGGTTTAACCTGCAAACTAAAGAAAAAGAAAAAAAAAAGATATTACACCTCGTTATTTACAGTGGGTGAATTTGAACCGTAGATTTACACATAATCACAAACACTCATGTGTGTGTATACTTAGAGGGTGTTTGGCTAAGCTTATAAGATATCAAAAGGAGCTTATAAGATGTTTTAGAGCTTATAAGCTATTCCAAAGTGTTTGGTAATTTTTTAGAAAAAGATCTTATTTTTTTTTAAATAAGCTGTTAGAGAGCAAATAAGATCTTTTTAAATAAGTACCTCTACCCCACTTTTTTATTTAAGATCTTATAATGTGTAAAAATAGGAAATAAGCTCATTATCCAAACACTCTAAAAATTAATTCTAAAAATAAGATGTAACAGCTTATCAGCTCTAAAAACATCTTATCAGACGTAAGAGCTTATCAGCTGTTTAAAATAAGCTTAGCCAAACACCCTCTTAGTGGAAAGTTATTAAATCAAATCTACTGTTAAAAATCGACCTGGTGTAAACATCGAAGGCTCCAAACCAAAATATCAACGGCTCATTCAATAAATGAAGAGTCAATATATATATATATATATATATATATATATATATATATATATATATATATATATATATATATATATATATATATATATATATATATATATATATATGATGAGTTCTTCTCTTAATCACTCCTTGAATCATCCAAATAGACATTTATGATTAAATGGCTTTAAAAGTTAGTTTGTCCTTGTCAGATTAGTTCAAAGTGTACGTGTTTGGTTTTTAGTTTTGCAGTTAGCGTGTCTGAAGCTTGCGTATTTCATTAAAATATTCGTAATAATTCTCTCATTCGTGACGTCATCCCTATGTCATCATCAAACCATGCTATGTATATATACTACCCTAATCTCCAGCAATATATTTTCAGCTCGTATATATAATTACATGGAAGTCGGTAATCTGAGTAGCAATACTATTCAGAACCAGTGCGATGACAGTGATGCAAATAACAAACCAAAACCCCCACGCGAAAAACGCGCCGCCGGCTTATCTACTTATACGCCGCCGCCGCCAAAGAAAATCCGTGGCAGTTCCACGTTAGCTTTCCCCTTTGCCCTAGACGACGATTATTGCCAACCTAGCACCACCGCCGCCGTCGGATTGTCTTTTCTTGAACGGACACGATTGAATCCAAAAATGATTTCTTTTTCTCACCACCTTCACCTTCAGCCCCTGGATTACAATAGCCAATCCAGGGACGCCACCAACAACGGCGGTGGTGAAACAACGCCGCCACTGCCGCCGTCGACGCCGCCGAAGCTCTACAGGGGGGTGAGGCAGCGCCACTGGGGCAAATGGGTGGCGGAGATTCGGCTGCCGCGGAAGCGGACCCGCCTCTGGCTCGGCACTTTCGAAAGCCCCGAAGAGGCGGCGATGGCCTACGACCGCCAGGCGTTCCGGCTGAGAGGCGAAAGCGCCCGGCTCAACTTCCCGCATCGATTCCGGTCTAATCATTATAAGCCGTCCGATCAAATCCAACCTTCACCGCCGCCGCTGATCTCACCGTCAAATAATTCTTCCTTAATATCCCCGGCAACAACAAAAACAACAACAAATAATCATTGGTTCTTTTTGGAAGAAGAACCGATTCGTCGTGATGATCGTGATGCTTCTCCATTTACCACTAGTATAATTAATGGGGCGAACGCCGTTAATTATGGCGAACCTTCTTCGTCGAATAATAATCACGCAAAGGATATCGAGACGGGCTATCATCCAATCATTGATCCGACATATTTATCGACAGATAATTATCTTTCGTCGGGGAACGACGACTTTGGATATCAATGGTTGGCTGATTTACTAGACGGCCTGTCCGATCCGATCGGAATTAGTTGCTCCACTGACGAGGTTTTTACCGCTGATTCTCTACAGGACAACTTCCGTTTAGATTCAAATTCCTCGAAAAGTTGATTCCTCGGCTCTTTCAAACAATCGCGTTATATTACATTCAATTTATTGTTAAGGTCACATGTTGGTACTAGTATTAGCTAGTAATTGTCTTGTGTACATTTTCTACCGACAGTTGAGTTTTAGGACAAGTGCCAGCGCCTGAGCCACACTGCAAGTGGAAAATATCCATATGTATATATCTGAGTTGACATTTGTAAGAGAGTTTAATTAGTTAATATATATTGAATATTGTATAGAGAAGAAGCATGCATGAAGTTGGTCGCGTGAACGACATTTATTTTTGTGGATTGTCAGTTTTGTTAGTTGATGAATTGATCATTTTAATATACTATTTTTTATTTTATTTTATTTGGTCTATTTCTTGAATTGATCTAATATCTGCAACTCTCCATTATATTAAGGTCAATAACTATATATTTATGGTTTATACTTTAGAGAAGAGTGTAAACAAAATCAACTTATATCATGAGTTTTGATCATTAAGATTTTTTTATTAAATAATAATAGTTTTGCGACTTTTCCATATATAGTCAAATATTATTGCATTAGGCGTGCACGTTCATTTTTTACCCTTAATTACGGCTTTGTACAACCTACGCCCTTGTAAAAAATTATGTACTTTCAAACAGTAGATTTACACATAATAACACACGCCCATGTGTATGTGTGTTAAGTGGAGAATTATTTATATAGATCTACTGTTTAAAACCACATGGTGTACGTATTTCACCAGATATAGGATCTCACACTACAACACATATCGTCATTTATAGCGTTTCAGAAATGCTATTATAGGCTACCATAGCGTTTTTACAAACGCTATGTCTGCCGGAGCTATAATAGGTCCCAGTCTTATTATAGCGTTTTACAAATGCTATAGTATGTTTGCCAACTATAGCGTTTATTATATGCTATTGTATGGTTTTGAACAACAGCAAAAATACGCTATTGTAAATTACGATAACATCTTTTTCTCGCTATTATTGCTCTTCTACATCATTTTTGAAATGCTATTGTAGATTAAAGATAATTCTTTTTTATTGCTATTATTTTCTAATATAGCATTTCAATGTGCTATATTAGTCTTTTAATGCTTGTCTCCATGTTTCGCTTTCAATAACTATCAACTAAAATAAAATTATCAATCACATGAAACATAAGTATATTAAAAATCAACAATTTTTATTAATATCGATTAAATTTATACAAAAAACACATAAAGTTGTCTACTTGAAGTCATACTACTACAATACACAGTAAATAAAATACATGCGATAATATCACGAAAAAAATCATAATGGATCTCAATGAATAACTTGCGACTACATGAAGCCATTTCTTCTGAAATTCATCATTGTTCTACAGTTCTGTTTTACAGTTTTTGACCTGTTAAAAAAAGAAGGATACATATGTTAGTAAGGAATTACAGTAGTAATATATTGGAAAAAATTACAATAAATTTCTAAGTCGCACATGTCTGCTAGCCATGCCAGTTTAGTCTTGCCTATTTAATGTTTTACAAGCCTAATGTATGATAAAAAGAACTTCACAACTTGTAAGAACATAGATAAAATAATGTACAAATTAACTGGAATCAATGATTACATCAATCCAACACCTCATATATATTCATGGATTACTAAGTAAATTCGATCAGATTCTCATACTCATTAAACTAATCAAACAAGATCCTTTGAAAGTAAGAATTTTCAACTTCAATAATATAAAATATAAGGCATTGACATGTCTATCACTGTATATATAACCTTTAAGAAGTTCCTTAATATCATTATACAACCTAAGAGATCAACCACATATTGTATACATAAGAATCCAACCGTGGCCGTCTCACTTCCAACTGCACCACCATATACATTTACAACATCTCAATAACTAGACAAATAGATTAAAATTATGTGTTATTTAGAATCACTATCAAATAAGGCGAATTCATGAAGGCATATACATACTAACTAACCTACTACTTCCATTCTGATGAAAGAAAAAAATACCTGACCTTATGAATAAAGAAGCAATATCAAATCAAGGATCATCAACATGCATTTGTGTTGCCCAATACCTGTTAAGAATTATGATAAAGCCAAATAAATTGAAATCCAAGGTGTTCAATATCAATTGAATCTACAGAGCAAAAATAGAAATGCATTTTCTATCTTACAGTATATAAAAGCAAATATAAACAATAATTGAACATGTGTGGAGAAATGAATAAAAATAAAACATAAACAAACTGAGCTATTAATGTAAAATTAGCACAAGATTAAAAAAATCTCAATTTCAATATTGTCTCACCAAGCACAAGATTATAAGTTTGTAATGTCACTCAACTCAACGAAAAGTCTTCTTTCATTATCATCAAGGTCTTCTATACATATTTTAGCATTCAATGCCAGCCTGGAGAAAAAAAATGTGATGATCATACAATAATAATAAATTTAAAGGTATTCCAGTATTAGTCATGTAGATACAAGGGAATATGTATTACAAAAATTATAAGATGTTACTCTCTTTTTCACACCACTATTATTTTTACCCACTATTAAATTCCACACACAGAGTACACATTAACTAATGCTTATACGTTTCACCCCTGTCCAACCCTGAAATGCACGAAACCGAAAGAAATAAATAAAAATGGATTAAACAATATAAATAAGTCTATGAATACATATTGCAACCTGAGAATAACAAACCATATATAAATACGATTAAACTATTTTAAAACTAGAATAACGAACAAGAATAATTTAATGTAAAATTAAGGAGATAGGAAGTTTACAAATTGGGGAGTTTCTTGGAGGGTTGTGGAAGAAGAGTAGGCAGTTGGACACATTAATTTGCTCCAAACGACTTCTACCTCGCTAACCTACATCGATGATTCCGATTTCTCTAGCAAAAAACTGATATTAGGGCATTTAGCAGAGCAGACAAATTAAATAAATAAACGAACAAACAGAGATTGAGAGACACTAACTATCCCTAGAACAAAGAGAAATGGCGAGATGGCACATCGACAAATCGACGCAAGGGAGACGAGGGTCTAGACCCTAGAAAGAGCGGATTTTGTGGCGCCGATAGGAGAGATATTTGCCGATTGATATTATAAGAAACGGCGAGGGGAATTGAATTATTTTTCCCAAAATATGTTATATTTTCACGGCCCACTAAATATTGAATATTTCTATAGCGTTTTTTCATTCCAATTGCTAATTATTGAAATTACCGAAAATGAGCAATAGCATTTATGGTAAAAGCGCTATAAAAATGTGCTATGAAAAATCAATTTTCTTGTAGTGTCAAAAGCCATTAATTACATAGGTTAATTTATAATAGGGCCGGGAAATATGCTAGAGCTCGCTGAAACAAAATATAATCAGAACTAAATGGCAACTCAACTAAACATGTTAAATAAACTCATATTTGAGAACATAATACGAAAACGGGTTACAAATTGATAATAACAACCATGAGATTGAGCTAAGAAAAAGATCAATACACATGGCAAACTCTAATGAACAAATGAGATGAACAAACCCTAAGCACATGCAAAACTAGATTGAATGAACTTCGAACTAAAAACACAAGATGTATAGTGGTTCGATCAATTGATCTTTATCGACTTGCAGTGAGGAGCTCTCACTCAAATCACACAATCAACCAGAAGAAGATTACGTACGTACAGATTTCAAAGGATATCTCGATTCTTCTAGAATTGATATCAATCTCCATCTCTCTTCTTTTCAATCTCTCTCAACAACTGATTCTCTCTTAGAAAAGTGATGTTTAACAATGCAAAATAAGAAATTGACTTTTTGGCGATTCACTCCTTTTGAACAAGAATTGTTCTCTAAAATAGATATAGATTTTTTAGTTTTTTTCTTTTATTCTAATAAATAAATAGGCTTTTCGTGTTTGGGTGGATGTAGGCCGTAGGATTTTTATGGCCCAACAACTATTGGGATCCATCATCCATGTTTGAAATGTAGGCCTTTCGTACAAATCCTGTGGGGCAAAATTTGATGATCCGATTTTTTTTTTTTTTTTTTACTTTTTAAATTATTCTCTAGATGCATTTATTATAAGTTAGAATTAATTACGAAAAACCCTTATGTTTGGGTAATTACAACCACCCATCAACTAAAAATTTTCTTGCACATCTACTATTGTGGTGTCAAATTCAACATGATATTCTAGATTCCGTGGAATATTCTCTAATTTGTACTCGTTTTATACAAAAATTCAGTTTAAAATAAACCACAATCTGATATTTACAAGCCAAAACACACATTTTATGATCATCTTATTTCAAAATATGGGGCTAGAATAGAATAAAACGAATACAAATAGGAGAATATTTCACATAGTCTAGAAGATTCCATTAAATCTGACAATACAAGGTACATGTATAAGAAGATTCTTAGTTGAAGATGGTGGTTGTAATAAACCAAATATGAGGGGTTTTTTCATCATTTAATATTTCTTTAAGGGGTGACCTTAATTTATCATTTATTAAAATTTAATTCTGGAAAGCGACTTTCGACAACGCCAGAACGTACATATTTCCCTCTTCTTCCTTTTTAACTGTTCTCTCTTAAATTTTGTTGCAGCCAAAAATTCATTTTCGTCATAAATAGTCACTGAAATAAAATAATACACAGTTGTCTGAAGCAAAAAGCTTCTTCAAATCGAATTAATATCTAATCCAGTACAAATATTAATACATCTGTATATACATTAATCATTGTAGTTAACTTAAATAATTCTTTCTAACATGACATGCAATAATTAACTGTCATATCTCTATATTATTAATATTTAGTATTGCTTCTTATTGTCAAATATCTCTACTTTATTTTTCGATAGTACAGCGTGCACATGCTACTGTTTTTCTTTAACAAGCTATAATGTTTAATCTAATCATTAATCATTAATCAATTAATTAAACTCTATTACACCAGTAATACAGCAATAAATACACCAATTAAATATCATATATACACAGCACTTATCATCGAGGCTTCTCTCATTATAAGGAGAGGTCTTTAATTTGAGTGCGTATTTTATTATATATGATCATTTACATGATAATTAGCTAGGGACACTATTTTTAATGGTATACAATATGTAATTATATTGTATGAGTGTCAACACATATTATAAAAATTGTTTGTTGGTGATCTGATTGATATTATGGGTGTTCGTTTGGTAAAACCGTATTTAAACGAATATTTTGAAAACTTTTACTATTTAACGAACAGAATATTCGGTTCGGTATGGTTTTTTACCGAATTAATTTGGTTTTTTCGTGTTGGTAACCGTAAAATCGAAAATATATTTTAATACTTTAAACTAATTAATTCTTGAATTTGGCATTCAAATTTCAATAACCGGCATAACAATAAAAAGTAATTATCAATAGAGGCTAATTTTGTAATTAAAAAGCGTGATCAATGTAAAAGTATTTATAATTTGTTATAACCTTTAGAAATTTAAAATAAAACATAAAAATTAATATTTATTAAATATTTCGTTATTCTGTACGGTCGGTATATCGAGCATCAATACCGTATATGGTATATACATCGTACCGAATACCCGAAATTCCAAAAAATATTTATCGATACCGAACCAACTTGAACCGCGTTTGGGTGTGGCTGTTGTGTTATGAATTAATGATAATGAAGGCACTTTATTGAAGCAAACAGGCTGTTAAGAATAAGTCCATGTGTGGTTTAATTTCTCCGTAACTAATTAAATCATTAATCACGCTTTTCACTATATGAATTTCGAGTCAATTATTAATAGTACTGGATTGTGTAGCTGGGGGAATTAATACCTGAAAAACACTCACAAATACAAAGGAATAACGAAATTCATTATAATTTATTAATAAATCATTTTCCTATTTTACATCTTTGGCAATCAATCTCTTGGGATATACAAAAAAATTGCATCCTACCAAATAGGCACGTAAAAGGTTCCAGCGCACCCAAAATAATCTAGCATTAATTGACATGTGTCACTTCATAATATATTTATATGTTTAAAATTTATAAGTCATTTGATACTTGTACTTGGACTAAATTCATTAATAAGAAATTAAAATAATATAATGAAACGAGTTCGACCCAGCAACCATAGGTAATTAAAAAGATTTGGTTGATCAAACAAATTCACTTGCTCTAGCCTGGTCATTTGCGGGACCGCATAATGAATAATTATTAATACAAGTATATGATGAACTTTTATCCGGTTAGTATAAAAAAAAAAACCGTAAATTGAAAAAAAAATGCATGAATACCAAAAATTGTCACAAATAAAAGTGGGGAATGAATTGACCTAAAATAACCGATCAAATAATTATGAATATGTATCATATCTGGCAATTAGGCACGAATCAGGACAATCAAGAGCATGTAGGCCCGGGCTGAAATATTATGTCATTGTCTACGTCAGCATTCCCAGTGTTTTCATAATTAAGAAATATAATAAACAATAGGAATTCGTTACGTTGGATTCAAATGGGGATGTATCAATGAATAATCATAATTAAGAAAATAAATGGTTTTAGGAGTAAACAATAATGTGTATAGATACATCATACATATATATCATTGGCAGCATAATAAAATTTGTATTTATATAAATAGTACAAAATTTATTATGTTTATATTTGAATATGTTTGTATGTATATAATGTAGCATAAAATACTTTGATGCATGCATGCACTCATTATATCATGTTTTATTTTAAATTCGTGGTCGAGGAAAAACACATTAAATTGTCTTTATTACAAATTAAAAAGAATAATGACTTTAACATATGATGGATACGTGATAAATGATTTAAGAGCGCTACCAAATGGGAACACGTTTCATATATTATGTAGAAGGGTTAATTACAGTTACACCTCCTTTAAGATACCATAATTACAAAATGGTCCCTTCCTTTCATTTCCTCTGGTCCTCTTTCATAATTATCATGAGGACCTCTCCTCTAAGTTTGATGTATCAAAAATCCAAACCAAAAATAATAAAAATTTAGTAAAATGGACATACTTGTAACAAAATTCAAATGGCTCTTTTATAGAATAAATTTCGGAGGTTTGATTTCTTTGATTTTGTTAGTGTCGACAAACAATTAGTCTCTCGATTTTTTATAACATGCCCAAGTCAAATAGCTATAATACGAAACACTTCTTTTTAGACTATTTCGAAAATCTTAGGACTCAATCATATGGATACATGTAAAATACATGATTTCCAATCCTAGTATGATCGAAAAAATGGGATACATTACGGGAAAATAAAACTTCCATAAAAAGAAGCAAATGGGAAGGCTTTCCTAAATATTCTCGTAGAATCGAGAATGAACTTTGAGCTTCAACGTAAACTCTGTAAATTTGGGGTGGTAATTATCAAAGCGAGACGGGTATACTCTATAATTATGTTATTTAACTGGGAAATGGTTGTAATTAATTTAAATTATTTGAATTACTTGCAGATGCTATCGAAAATCAACTTTAAGTAATCAATAGAGAAGTTACGGTGTTTGCAAATAAACTTTAATTTTTATTTTGACGAAATATTTAATTTGTCCAAAAAAATGGAATATGGGTAAGGAGAATAAGGGTGAAAATGTCAAATACCTTAGTTAGTTACAAAAGTGTTTTTAATTTAGAAAAATAGTTTCAGACGTGCTTCACAAATTATGGCTTAACATTTTGATGATGCTAGATTAATTAAATCACCTTAAAGAGTTAGAGTAGGATGAGTTGGAAGAACAAAATGGATCACTGGCTCACGAGCTTGATGACCTTGAGATACCTGCGATCATAAAACACGTAAACAAAGCCGGAGGTTGATCCGGAGGAAACTCCTCCGACGCTCAAGTCAGACGTGCGGATTGTAGAAATAGTCGAGAGAATACATTTTGTAGTATTGCTCAGATAATGGGACGTACCTTAAGGATTGAGTTAAAACATTTATTTATATCTTAGTTGAGATTGTCGGGCTCAAACCTTATGTGAAGGTAATTGAGCCTCGATGATAGTGGTTTTCAGTATTGTTCTCGTGACCCAATAGGTAAAACGATTGTAGGTCCATTTAGTTGGCCCAATTAGATATATCACACTATATTCAGAGAAGTAAAAACAAAAATCAATGCTCACAAATACAATTTGGGGCGAACGAATGTATCATAAAATAACGGGCATAAGTGTCATCTGGCGACTTCACGAGAGTAGCAAAGCCCATTCGGGCCGGGCTGATATTATGCCATCGTCTACGTAATCGATTGAGCGTTGCCACGTTTTCATGATTGAGATATATATATAAATAAATTACAGGAGTTATTAAATCCAAATTCCAATGGGGGATGTATCGATGAATCAAAGCATATATAAATATGTAAAGCATGGGCTGCCTAATAAAACTTTGATGTATATGTATGTATAATGTATGTATATTGTATATAAAACATATGTGTCTGTGAATTGTAATGCAGCCACGCAGTCACAACAAAAAAAATAATATATATGTGCCAAATAATATTGAAGAGCTATATCTAATTGTCTGAAATATTCCTAGGGCCTATGAATGATAAGATATTATTTTGTGTGATTGAAGTATTTAATTTTGAGCGTAACGCCTACTATGTGTTTTTATTAAAGTAATTAAACTAATACATAAAGTAGAAAGAGATTCGATGATATTATAAATAATCATTAGTCACGAAGGATCATCAAAATGATTGATTTTTTTTTTTTCTCTTTTTCATAAACTAGAAAACTAGTAATTCTTCCAATGCGATTGCACGGGATTGCAAAGAAGGAAAATTTAAATATATGATAATTAGATTATATTAAAAAAAAAAAAACCATATCGATGTGTGCAAGAAAAAGAGAAGAGTAAACAACCACAGTATCGTAACATATTAGGATTTTGCTTGTGAATTTACAAATTTGATTTACAATGAAAGTCATTAGAGAAAAAAGAAAAAGAGGAAAATAAGAGATGAAAAAAATATTAATAATTAATTTTAGAAAAATTATAAATATGTCATTTGGGTTTCTTAGGTTGCTCTAATATGAATTTTCTTACACGTTTACTCGTATGCGGTCAAATTCAATATAATCTCATAGATTACATGAAATGTTCTCTAGTTTGTACTCGTTTTATGCAAAAAAATACAGTTTCAGATGCACCACAATCTTATATTTACAAACCAAGAGACACGTCTTATGATCATCTTGTTTTAAAATGTGAAGCTCAAATGGGGTAAAATGGGTCCAAACTGGAGAGTGTTACGCATAATCTAGAAGATTTCACTAAATTTGATACCACAAGGATAAACGTATAAGAATGTTCATAGTTGAGAGGTGTGCTTGTAATTATTCAAACAAGAAGGAGTTTTTTTTTTTTTTGTAATTTTAACATTACATCAGGGATAATCGTGATTTACCTTAGCAAAATATAATCCATAAATCTTTTGGATAAAAAAATCATTATCAAGAAACTAGTTGATTATGCCGTATGTCAATAATAAATCATGGACACCTATATCATTACCAAACGAGAAAGTAAATTTTTGATTAATAATATATAAATGCAGATTGGATCTAAAGTCTAACATGTCCTAAATATATATTATAATAATATCAAATGTCAAGTGTCAACTAATGACAATATCTTGGATGCGTAATTTAATATTTTATTTTCTTGTTTTGTCAACGAGGGCCTAGCCCAATATGAGATTTGCGATTAACCGACTTTTTTCAAATCAAAGGCCTAAAATAGTAAAATTAGAGATTTGGTTTACCTTAGGAAGTCAACATTATAAATTGACTGTTCATATCTGTTTCAACAAGAATACGATCTCTACAATTACCCCTTCGTGTAATTTCTAAATTGCAAAAAGGCCCTTATGTTAAAAAAAATTGAGCAAAAATCTCCCTACAATATAGGCTGCGGCTATATGCAATACTCATTCCACTTGTGCAAGACCAAATTAAAGAAAAATTCCAAAAGATTCTATTTTATTAAGATGGAATGACAAGTATGCCCATAAATTAAATTGGCTTTTTTTTTCTCATGTAAGACCAAATACAAATAATGAGAAAAAAACAAAAATCGACACCAAGGTGTCGAAAAACTATGCTACAAATCGACACTTAAGCGTCGAATTTCATAGGTAAAAATCGACATTGACATGTCGAATTTGTAGCACAAATTCAAATGTCGAATTTTATACCTAAAAATCGACATCTAAATGTCGAATTTTATACCTCAAATTCGACATCTAAATGTCGATTTTTACCTGTAAAATTCGACCTGTACATGTCGAATTCGTTTGCGCGGGATTTTTTTTGGAAAATCGATATTCTAGCTAAAAAAAAGCCCATAAATGCATACATTCTTGGGTTCTTCCATCGTAGAATCTTCTATTTTGATGTCTTCTGACTCCATACTTGCCATCTTTGTAAGATTTGTTGAGTTTTGATGATTTTGAATTTCTAGGTTTTGTGGGTTAATGGAGGAGGAAGGAGAAAGGTCTTGTGAGTTTTGGAAGATGGAGAAGATGATAGTTGGTCTTCTGGTTTTGTGGTCTTGTGAGTTTTGGAAGATAGAGAAGATGATAGTTGGTCTTCTGGTTTTGTGGTCTTGTGATAGGGTTTTTTGTGTTTTTGAATTTTTGGTCTTGCATATTTGGAATTTTTTATTTTTTTAATAAATAAGGGTATTATAGTATTTATACATTGAAAATTTTAATTTGGTCTTGCACAAGTGGAATTAGTCTTGCATATAGCCGCAGCCCTACAATATATTTTGTGAGGCAAACTGCCATACATATAAATTGCATGATGACATATGTGAAAAGACAAAACTATCCCTAATAAATATTAAATTATATTTCAATTTTGAGTAAGTGAAATGAAAAAAGATAAATTAAAGGGCCTGGTTTAATGGAGAGGAGGGTTTTTTCTATATTTAAAGGAATTGAACTGAAAATGTTGAAAGCTTCATTTTGGAGCTTATTTTCTAAGTTTCTAATTTAAAGGGTATTCACGTTTTTTCAAGTTACAAAACCAATCCTCAGTCGAATTTAATGCGAGTGCATTGAATGATCAACTCGCAAGGACCTTATTGGCTTTGTTAATTTTTATAGACGGATTCTTACTAATTATTTTAATACAAGGATTTTTGTGGCAATTAGAGATTATATATAGGGAAAATTAGTGCTAATAGCCCCTACAATTCATCAGAAATTGACAGTGCATATAAAGTTCTTATTTCACTTTTGCTCTATAGACTATATATATATTTTCGTGTTCTATAATTTTAGCATTCAATTAAAGGAGCCAACAGTACTTAATAAATATTTTATTTGTTTCATTTTTGTTACGATAAAATTCATAACCAGTCATATATATAGCTATGTGCTCTTGTTCAATAGTTTGCAAACAATACGGAAAAATAAAATGTAAACTACGTGTACATTAGGCAAATTCAATTTATTTGACTTTACGCTGAACTTCTGCTCCACCAACTAGATCGTGTTATCGTAACTCGCTCGGGTTTTAAAAATAAATTAAAATCTTTTAGAATATGAATTAGATATGAAAGTTTGATAGTTACTACTCTTATTAGTGATGCTTGTCAGCGTAATACATTTATGGCGACCGCTGGTTGTTGGAGTATTGTAAGATTTATTTAAAACCTCTGTAATAAATGTATGAAACACAAAAGTCAATTCTCTGATAGTTGCAAAACAAACTTCAACCTAATCATATGTACTCGTTTGTTGATTATTTATTTATTTCTAATTTCATATATTGAAAGGCTAATTAAAAATATATACAATCTCTGAAAATTATACTTGGTAAAATTATATTAATTTAGTGAAATATTAAACTATTGAATTAATAATTTAATATGTTTTTACTGAGTACTTGGGACCGAAAAAAGTATTATTTAAGCGAGGTTATTAATTTATCGAGTATTGTTGAATTAACCTTCACAAATTATATAATTAATACTAATTTATACATTTTATTAAAAAAAATACTCATTTATAAATTGAATATTATACTAATTCACTTACAGTTACGTGCATGGGATAACATCATTGATCCATTGGACAAAGGAAAACATATATAGTACAAAAAAGAAAGTATCTGCAAAATAAATATTGGCTATCTAAAGCAAAATTGTACTGAATAAAATAAGATTTATCATGAGATATTAATAATTAATATTTACATATATAAATACTATGTGTGATTATATTTAGAGTGTGCAGAACAATAAAAGCAGAAGCATGCAGACATGCTTAAAGGAACCCCGTTATCTATTACACTATTGCTCGATAAAATTGGACCACAAAAATAAAATAAAAATAAATATTTTTAATTATACTTTAGAAAATTTATGTTCGCCAACTAACCGTAGAGTGGGCGGTGGTCCCCAAAGCTACGAAGTAGACTCGCTCAAGAAATATAAATTATAAGGTAAATTACGGTCATCCTTGAGGTAAGGTCAAGTTACGAGAAAATTCATTATTTTTTAGTAATGTGTAAGAAAATTCATATTTATGGAGGTGATTGTAATTATCCAAACATGAGAGATTTTTTTTAACTTACTCGAAATGATATCATCTAAAGTTTGGAACGACCTAAAATTTCAGTATATAATATCTAAATTCATTGTATACATATATGGTATGAATTCACCAAAACAAACTCAAATTTTGTTATTCGTTTCGCTTCAAAATAACTGGCGTCTAAGATTTTCGGTACAAGTATTGAGAAACTAATAAATATGTATTTTTAGAAAAAAGATACGTAGTAGTAGTACTAATAAGGGTAAATATGGAAACGTGGTTTGAAATAATTTAGAAGTAATTCTCTTTTTTATTAATTATTCTCGCAGTTTGTTATAATTTAGAAGTAACTAAGGGTAAATATGGAAACGTGGTTTGAAATTTTTAGTTCCAAATACAACCTAAAAAAACATTCGCTTTTTTCAACTTAATAAAAGGTTTCTCATTAAAAAAAATATGTATATATATAAATAAATAAAAAAAAAAAAAAAAAAAAAAAAGAGAGAGAGATTGTGACACGGGTAAATAGCTATTAAAGACAAAACAGGCAAATCTACCATTAGTACTTTAGCGGAGAGTTGGGAGCCGTAAAATGACAATTTGTACATATATCTTGTTATCTCAATCTATTACACAATACAGTTAAATTTATGTAGATTAATATAGTTGGAACCCGGATATTTCCATTAATTTAGTAAAATATTAAATAATTGATAAATTAATAATTAGTAATATATACGTTCATTTATGAAATATTGTTGTTGTTATTTTCAGTATCTATATTTAAAACAATTAGTGATGAACTCTTAGATGGTGAAATCACCTGAGAACTGTAAAATATAATCAATAAGCTAAATTATCGTAATAAAATAGATGTTAAATATCTCTTGAACTATGTTGTAGAAGATCACATAACTTCAAAGATGTTGATCGTCGAATAAATAAAGTATCATGAAAAATTATAAAGAGGATAAAGGAAGATGATAGTTTTACTATAAAGCACGTTTCTTGGACCGGAACTCTTATAGAAGCAAAGATATTGAATAATTTTTCGTTGAGCTATCACAAATGTACTTCGGAATAAAAGAAAATTGAAGCATATTTTGTTAATTCATCATAAAATTTATCATAAATTAAATGCAATTTACAAATTAAATCGGTATTTATAGGTATTATTAACCTTGATGGGGTCAATTTGGTAAATTATTGGGCTCGTATAAACATTTGGGCTTGGAGTCCATTGATGAACCGTTGTCCAATAATATTAAGCTTAATAGGCTCAGAATTATGTCAAAGCTTAAGAATGTGTACGATTTATAAACACATCACATTCTCTTCCACCATAAAATGTACGCTTTATTCATGCATTCCTACACACACTAAAACACACATCGATCTCACATCGTTTTCTCTATTCGCGTTCCTTATCATTTTACTCTTTCTTGAACTATTTTCCCAACTAACTTGAGCGTCAGTGTTTCTCCCCGGGGCTCAAGCCCTGGGATTTCAGGTGAACAAAGTACTTTTTCAAAGATCGAGATTGGAGAAGGTGTTCGATAAAAGTCAATATTGATGGTGGTTAAATTGATCGACTTCCATCAAACTTTATATATTAGATGAGGTCTCTTAGAATTTTAAAATATACGTTACCTTATCAATTTAGCACGTCTTCCTCAAGACGGGTCCGAAAAAAATTATTATCTAAACAAGATTATTGATTTGTTGAATAATATTTATTGAGGTTCTAGTGTCAAATAATTAAGTGTATATAACAACCGGAGGTTGTTTAGAGGCTTTTTAGGGAAAATGTAAAAACCTCTTCTAATAAAAATAATAACTCCAACATTATATTTTACACATAATCGATCAGCAAGATATGTAAAATATTGTTCTGTTATGACTTATGAGATAATTAATGAATTCGTGGTTTATGAGATAATTAATGAATTCTCTCTTGGGCTTGTTCATTATTACTCCCTCCGTTCCAAAATAATTGTCGTTTTAGGGTGTTGTGCACATATTAAAAAAATTACTTCCTCTGTCCCATATTATATGTCTTTTTAGAGAGTTTTTTTTGTCCCAAATTATTTGTCATTTTATATTTTCAATGAAGCATTAATTGCATTATTTTCAATTTTGCCCTTAATCACTCATAATTAATTAGTTGACAATCAATTAATATTGAGGATGTTTTAGTAATTTTATCTGTTTTTTACTATAATCTATGCACATTTATTGATTTTCTTAATATGTGCAAAATAACCCAAAACGACATTTAAATTGGGACGGAGGGAGTAATAAATATGTGTGGATTTTAGGAAAATACATATAATACGATTAAAATACCCATGTGATTAATTATATCTCAACTAATTAAGAGTAATAACTAATAAGGGCATAGTTGAGAAAACGGTAATTAATCCATCATTGGAATTTTAAAGTGACAGATAATATGGAACAAGAAAAACTTCCCAAAGCGACAGTTAATTCGAAACGGAGGGAGTAACAATCAACTATATATAAACACAAAATTAATTACTTACAAATGCAAAATTAAGGGAGAGAGATGATTCTTATAAGTTATAACCATAGACATTTAATTGCTTTAATTTTACTTATGATTCTTTTTAAAAACTTGGGGGTCGATTTGGTTCCAAATTCACCATTAAATAATTGAAATATTTATATATAAGTTTTAATGTAATAGCCTTTCATGAAAGAAATTAGCCTTTTTTAATTATGTGAAAAAATAAAATAAAACGTGCTAAGATTCTTCTTCGTGTTGGACATCTAGCTTGGGGACCAATTGTTCAATTTGAAGTTGTCCGGTGCAAGTACGGAAGCTTTGTAACTTTTTTTTTTTTTTTTTTTTTTTTTTTTTTTTTTTATCTTTTTTTTTAAATATAAGATAAATTATGAAAAACCCTGAACTTAGGCCAAATTAGGAAAAATACCCACACCTATCCATAATTGTTAAACTCCCCCGACTTTTATTTTTGTCTTACACCGACCCCCTTAGGGTGTAATTTTTACAGAATCTTTTTGAGTCCATGTAATATTGCCCGAAACATGTCGATTCTACCCCTGTAGACGTGACATCTATTTATGCTACTTTTATAGAGACAAAAATTACCCTTCGAGGGACTTTTACACGGAATATTTATTCTTCATCGTTGTCACTAAAGTTGATTTTTGTCTTTAAGAAGTGACATACAAAAATGTCACGTCCACGGGTAAAATTGACATTTTTTGGGGCAATATTCTGTGGACTTAAAAAGATTTTGTGAAAAATTATACCCTAAGGAAGTCGGTGTAAGACGAAACCAAACTGTTTCATAATTTAGCCTAAGTTCATGGGGACTTTTGTAATTTACCCTAAATCATATACATTCCATGAAATTCATTTAATTATCCTATTTACATAAAATTACACATATTAATGGAACAATAAATAATATATATATATATATATATATATATATATACACCGTAATCCAATATAAGGGTATGAACATAATGGACAGTGGCGGAGGCCGCATATGACCAATGGACCATCGCCCCTTTAATATTTCTTAAATTCCTATTATCTTTTATATATAAAAACATTGCGACTAAAAGTATAATTGGCTCCCCTCGTAATTTTCTTGTATACATTCAACTCCAAATTTAAAATCTTGACTCTACTAATAAGCTTTATACAAGAGGAATCAGAGATTAACTTAATTACATGATAAATAAAGAAATTAGTGCTACAAGAAATAGAAAAGAATTTGATATTTGACGTGAGACTTGTAAAATCAATTAGTTCAAACAAAAACTGAATTTCAAATCTCATTATACATTTTCAATAAGGGGATGGCTAAAACAAATACCGTTTATTTCTCACTTCAATACCATCAACAGAAAAAATAGAAAATAAATAGATAATGACGTTAATACCCTTAATAAAATCAATACCACACAAATTTTGTGCGTGATATTGATTCTCATTAATGTTAATAATGTCATTACCTATTTATTATCTATTTATTTTTTATTTTTTATGTTGGTGGTATTGAAGTGAGAAAAAACGGTACTCCCTCCGTCCCAATTTAAATGTCGTTTTGGGTTATTTTGCACATATTAAGAAAATCAATAAATGTGCATATATTATAGTAAAAAACAGATAAAATTACTAAAACATCCTCAATATTAATTGATTGTCAACTAATTAATTATGAGTGATTAAGGGCAAAATTGAAAATAATGCAATTAATGCTTCATTGAAAATCTAAAATAACAAATAATTTGGGACAAAAAAAACTCTCTAAAAAGACATATAATATGGGACAGAGTGAGTATTTGTTTTAGCCACTCCCTTTCAATAACCTTTATTTTTTAGGAAAGAGAGATAGAACGTCTATGTAAATCTCAAGGTTACTTTTTATTTAATGTCTAATCTCAAGTTAATTACAAGATTGATGGCGATAAACCTTCTCCAAAATGTCCATTTATTTATCTTATTGTCTTATATTGTAATTCTATTTTCTTTTAATTTTTTTTGAGGAAGTAATTCTAATAATCTATTATGTTATAAGAATATCTATTTTTTTAGATAGTACCAAACTACCAAAGTATTTAATGAATCTATTTTTAAAATTATTTTTGTTCAATATTATATGTCACTTTACATTTCCAATAGTGCATTAATTGCATAATTATCAATTTTACCCTTATTAACTATCTCCAAAACTCTCTCACATTAATTATCGGCAAGGGCATTTTAGTATAAGAACATATATTTTTCTAAAATTAAGCAACATTTATTGAGATCATTAATCCTTGTGCACAAGCTAAAAACGACAATTATAAAGGAACGGAGGGAGTATATTCGATGAGTGATCAACCCATAGTTCTCGTATATTAAGGTGATGTGTGCAAAGAAAAATAAAATTAAAAACAACTTTTAATCTTTTTTTTCTCATGCTCTGTTTTTAGGTGTTTGTAAAATCAATTTGCAAATTTTCTTCACCCCAATGATAACTTATTCATGTAATTTTATTTTGTTTCTAAAATAATTTTTTCTTATAAAAGCAAATCCATCCATTCGTACATTTATTTTATGAATTGGATGTAATAAGGTTTTATGCAAAGAAAATAAAAAAGAAGTGGAGATATTTGTTGGAATTTGGTGCAGATTTTATCTGGGTAATTCGTCTAAAAATATTTTGGTTTAGATGAATTTATTTTCTGGATTGAAAAAAAAAATGAAATATCAAAAGCAAACAAACAATTGTACAAACAATGGAGCTAGATGAATCACAAAAAATAATAATCAATAATAAATTAATAATTAATAATTAATTAAAAACCAACGGATTATTGAAGAACCAAACCTCCATCAATTATTATGGAAATATCATAGTAATAACTATAAGCCACCTTTCTCCAATACCCACCACATGTCTGTTTTTTATTTTAATTATTTATGATTTAATTCCCCTTAAAATTAATATCCAAATCTAACCCCATTAATTATTTATTTCTTCAATTTTCACCCCTATCAGGGGAACTAAACTCTCTCGTCACGTACGCTCACAACCAAACAAAAGCTTCCCAACACGCCACTACACGACACCGTTTCCATCCCTCCTCTCTCTCTCTCTGCATCTCTCTCTCTTCTCTCTCTCTCTCTCCATTTCTCTCTCACTAAATTCATCATCGGATCTGAGTTCCCCAAAGTTAAAACCCCTCCTCCCAATATTGTCCGATCTCTCCGTATCCCCACGCAGCAATCACACACACACACACACTCTCTCTCTCTAAACCCATACATCTTTCTCTCTCTTCGTATACGTACAACATATACAGTCGAGCGCTGCACAGTGAGGAAGAAGAGTAAAGGAGGAGGAGGTGGAGGTGGTGGCATTGAATTGGTTGGTTTTCGGGCCCGAAGGTCCGGCCCGAATGCGATACGAATCGGGCATTGCGAAACCGGGTCGGATGGAATATGGTAAGCGATGAGCAAACCCCGGGAAGGAGAAGAAGACGACGAGGAGTACTACCACGACTCACTTGACCGGCTCCTTTCCTCCGCCAACACTTCCTGCTCCTGCTCCCCGCCCACCTCCGACACCGACGAAGACTACGATCCGACCCGTATCTACAGCCCCGATTACCATGACCCGGTTCTTAAATTCCCCATTGGCGTCTCCCACAACTACAGCGTCTGGATCTCTCACCCCTCGTCGGTGGAGGAGCGCCGCCTCCACCTCCTCCGCCAGATGGGCCTCACCCGCGACCCCTCCCTCCTCCGCCGCCGCAGCCCCCATCAATTGAACCCCCTCGGTGAGGCACCCCACAGTAACGAGTCTTCTTCGAAATTCATTAGTGATACTTGTGATTACGTTAATTGTTATAATGTTAGTAATTGTGACGGTAGAGCATCTGGGATCGTACGATCGAGGTCGGATGGGGACTGCAGCAATTCCCGCACGAGTTCCGAAGTTCAACCGAATGATATGGTAATTGATGGAATCGGTGTAGATGTAAATAATAATGATAATAATAACCGGAGCAACCATCGAATCTGTTACGGTATGGACAGATCAAGAAGCGGCAGTGAATCTCCGGTGACGAGTAATCTTTCCCCAAATAAGCCACCAAAGGGGTCGATTAGATTGGATCGCGACCGTAATGGGAGCCTCGGTAATTTGCTGGACGAGGGTTCGCATTGTAACGGGGCGGAAGATGTTAACGCCGTGTGTATGATAAAGAATTTGGATAATGGGAAGGAGTTTGTGGTGAACGAGTTGAGGGAGGATGGGATGTGGGAAAAAATTAAGGAAGTGGGAACAGGGCGGCAGCTTACGATGGAGGAGTTTTCGACGGAGATGTGCGTCGGCACTTCGCCGATTGTTCAAGAATTGATGAGGAGGCAGAATGTTGAAGATGGGAACAAGGATGGTTTGGATTCGAACGGTGATGGAAGCTGTGGGAATGGATTTAAATTGAAAAAGAGGGGCAGTTGGCTGAAGAGTATAAAAAACGTGGCGAGTTCGGTTACTGGACTGAAGGAGAAACGGAGCAGTGATGAAAGGGATACATCGTCTGAGAGGGGCGGGAGGAGATCCAGCTCAGCCACAGATGACAGCCAGGATATTTCCTTTCATGGGCCGGAAAGAATTCGTGTGAAGCAGTATGCGAAATCCGTTAGAGAGCTTACAGCTGTTTTCAAGAACCAGGAGATACAGGCCCATAATGGTTCGATTTGGGCGATTAAGTTTAGTTTGGACGGTAAATATCTGGCTAGCGCTGGAGAGGATTGCGTGATTCATGTGTGGCAGGTTGTGGAAACAGAGAGGAAGGGAGATCTGTTTTTCGATAAATTGGAAGATGGGAATTTGAATTTTCTGTCTTTAGCGAATGGATCGCCTGAGCCTTCTTCTATGTCGCCGAATTTAGATGTTCTTTCGGAGAAGAAGAGAAGAGGGAGGTCATCTATAAGTCGAAAGTCTGTGAGTTTAGAACAAATAATGGTGCCGGAGACTGTGTTTGGCCTTTCGGAAAAGCCATTTTGTTCATTTCGAGGGCATTTGGATGATGTGCTGGACCTCTCCTGGTCGAAATCTTCGGTCAGTTGACATTTTTTTTAAATAATTCTCTTTGCTTTTTCACCACCATGGTGTTTTGATGTACATTGATGATTTGGGTAAGGTACCAATTGCATGTTGGATTTGCATTTTAGCTGTTTTCATTCAATTCAAAGTCAGTTGCCGAAATTTTTTTCCCACCAAAGAATTCTGGTTGAGAAAATATGAATTGTGGGTAATAGGTTTGCTAATGGAATTTGGGTTCTTCTGTACAAAGAAATTTAGGAGTTGACCTAAAGTAAAGTATTCAAAAAGAATAAGAATGAGTCTTAAAAATGTTTTGCTTGTGATTCGGAAGACTCGCCCTTGAATTATTATGGTCATTTGTTTGAATTAGAAGCAGTCACCGAACAGGATTAGTAAAGTTAAACAATTCTCGTATACATCACAAAGCTGTTAGTTTTCTTTTATCGTATAAACTATTTGTGAGGGTTATTTAATTTCGGGCGTGAATAAGAGAAATGTTCTTACGTTTAAATTGGTAACCATATTTCAATTTTCAATCTTCAGTGTCGTGTTGATTAGTTGAGCTATTGAATTGTCAATATGTCAGGACATCGAAACATTAAGCACGTTGTATACAACATACATTGGCATAGTAGCTAAGTTCTATTTATGTTTCATATTCCAAATTTTGTCGGTTTCAGTTAAATTTTAAGCAGTTCAAAATTTCCTTACAGTTCTCTCTTCTCTCCAGCAACTGCTCTCATCTTCAATGGACAAAACAGTGCGGCTATGGGACTTGTGTAGCAGGACTTGTTTAAAGATCTTTTCACATAGTGACTATGGTAATTCCCACCAATCTTTTCCACTCTTTTAATATTATGAGTGCCGGGTTATATAATATAAATAACCCTACCGCCAATGAATTGGTCCACCGTGTTACTGGAAATCTACTGTATCGATCTGCTGTAAGAAATGATTTTATTGAAACGGTGAGGGTAAAATCGGAATTCTGGTTGCCATAGTTCTGGTGGGATATAATTAGATTAGCTTTGTGGGTTTTAATCGGTTGATAATAAAGAAAACTAGTGTGGATCAAATTATGGGATACGGAATAAAGTTTCTATACAGTGTTCGAGAGTTTCTTGCCTTAATGTGCTTGTCTCAATCTTAATTTGATCAAATACTAATTTTCAGCAATCTTTGGATGCAGTTATACAATTTAATTATTGATAAATTTTCTTGATTTCTGTGAAACAGTGACATGCATCCAGTTTAATCCCGTCGATGATAACTACTTCATCAGTGGTTCTTTAGATGCAAAGGTGCGAATATGGAGCATTCCCGACCACCAAGTTGTCGACTGGAATGATTTGCATGAAATGGTCACTGCAGCCTGCTACACACCAGATGGGCAGGTTAGGCTTGGATTATACGAGGCTGGAATTAATTTATTTGATATTATTTTGCATTATGATTGGGAAAAAATCCGTTTTAATTACGCATATTTTTAGCTTGTTCTCAAAGATATGTTTGTAAAATTTGGTAGGGGGCATTGGTTGGTTCATACAAAGGCAGCTGTCGCCTATACAACACATCAGGTATGATACGAATACGATTGCGATTTTGAGAATGATAAATTTCTATTGTGAGTAAATAATTAATTATGTATATATTTCATGTCACGCAGATAATAAATTGCAGCAGAAAAGCCAGATCAATCTGCAGAATAAGAAGAAGAAATCCCATCTCAAGAAAATCACTGGTTTCCAGGTACACCATTTTGTTATCTTTGAGAAACAAAAGTCGATTCTTGAAGTTACTAATATATTTTTATTCAATAGTTTGCACCTGGAAGTACATCAGAAGTGCTCGTCACATCTGCAGATTCCCGTGTCCGAGTCGTTGATGGTGTTGATCTTGCTCACAAGTTCAAAGGTATGGAGATGCACGCGATTTTTTTTTATTCTCTTTATTTAGAATTTAATTGTGTCTTTAAATTCTTAAAGGTGGTGGTTTTGTGGTTGTTTAAAATTCTCTAATTACCTTTTAGTTATTGCAGACATAATTGCGAGAAAATATAAGAAAATTAAATCATATTTCTATTGTTTCTTTGTTTAAGCTTTAATGATGAATCTTCAACAGGGTTCCGTAACACAAACAGCCAAATCTCAGCCTCCCTAACCTCCAATGGCAAATACGTAGTTTCCGCCAGCGAGGACTCATACGTATACGTTTGGCGGCACGAAGGCGGGTCCCGCCCAAACAGAAGCAAAGGCGTCACCGTCACAAGATCCTACGAGTTCTTCCACAGTCAAGATGTCTCCGTTGCAATCCCATGGCCAGGCTTGTCCGAGACATGGGGGGGCGGCGCCCCCCAAGGGCAAAACGGTCATTTCGATAACCAGGACGACCTCTCCACCGCCAACCACCCCACCACCCCCGTCGAAGAAGCAACCAACGGCGGGGGCGGCGAGAACTCTCCAGTAGCTTCCGGAAGCAGCAACAGCCCGCTCAACGGAACGCTGTCTAATGTCACAAACGGCTATCTGTTCGATAGGATATCGGGGAGTTGGCCTGAGGAGAAGGCTCTACTGGCTGCCGGCAAGAAGAATCGGAGTAGTCCACGCGTAAGTGTTGACTTTACAAACGGGGTTTATCAGAATAAATCTGCGTGGGGTATGGTTATAGTTACTGCCGGACTTAGAGGTGAAATCAGAACGTTCCAGAATTTCGGTTTACCCGTTCGAATGTAGGCTGTTATTACAGTTAAGTGCCTAAAGAACTCTGCCCCCCTAAGTCAGCAAAATCTGTATAGATATTCTGTGAGATTGTAACATTCGCGAGTTCTTTTTTTTTTTTTTTTTCTCGATCTTGTACCATTGCCTCAGTCGAGGAGTCCTCAGCTGGGGAGGGTAGGGCGGGGGCGGGGGGTGAAAGAAGATGTTATACTATTGGGGTTAGAAACCGATTTTATTTTGTGTAATCGGCAATTGTAGAGTTACGAGTATCATAAATGTAAGCAAAAATACTATATCAATTCATTCAATTTTTATCTTTGCCCTTGTTTTTACTTTTGTATACGCGAAATCGGAAATCGAAAATCGGAAATACTACTGATGGTGAATATTCATCTATTTTGAAGTGTTTTGAATAGCATAAAGAATGCAGACTATATCTTATAGTTATACAATGAAGCTGAAAAAAAAAACAGTTAATAATAAATGAATAAATTACCAAATCTTGATTTGTGGCAAAGAAGTGAAAACTAGGTCCCTGCAATTTGCAGACTGCTGCTGCTGTAAGAATAAATATTATCCAATTATCCATCCTATGATTTTTTTTTCTCCATACCTTATTTCATTCACCCCATAACTGTTTGCAGACATATACTACAAAATAATAATTAATAAAAAAAATAAAAGTCAGAGGAAATCTCAACCACAAATTCTGATTGGTATTCACTGTCCAGGTGGCATGTAATTCCAAATAATATTATCTTATCCTTGCTTCATTTCATTTTCATATCCAAATATTTATTATTAATATTTTTAATTTTTCATTGTCCAAAATCTTGCAACATTCTTGTACTATATATACTTGAGTTCACACACCATCAATAGTACCAACTTCTTTACTTAGATTTATTTCCAAAGTTTAATAAAAGGAAATTCAACTTCATTAATAAATAATGGCTCTACAAACTGCTGCTGCATTTGTCCCTTCTTCATTCTCCCTTCACAAAGAGGTCAGCCTATATGCTTCATTTCATGAACTTATATATATTTTTTATATAAATTAATTTAATTTATTATTATTCGAGTAATAATAATATTCGGCTTTCGTATTATAAAAATTAAATTGTTATTTTTTTGTAGGGAAAATCATCGTTGAAGGAGTCGAGCCTGTTTGGATTTCCACTAGTAGATCATGTCAAGGCTGACATGAAGAGAGGATTATTCAATTCAAGAAAGTCGGCTTCGATTAGGGTTCAGGCGGTGGCGTCGGCGGCGGCAACCACCGCCCCGACATTCACCCCTTCGACGGTCCAAGGTAAGAAAACCCTAAGAAAAGGCACCGTAATAATCACCGGAGCCTCCTCCGGTCTGGGGCTAGCGACGGCCAAATCCCTCTCGGAAACCGGGAAATGGCACGTCGTAATGGCGTGCAGGGACTTTCTCAAGGCGGAGAAAGCCGCCAAAGCCGCCGGCATGTCAAAGGAGAACTACACCATCATGCACCTAGACCTCTCCTCCCTCGACAGCGTCCGCCAGTTCGCGGACGGCTTCAAGCGCTCCGGCCGCCCGCTCGACGTCCTCGTGTGCAACGCCGCCGTCTACCAGCCGACCGCCAGGGAGCCGTCGTTCACCGCAGACGGCTTCGAGCTGAGCGTCGGCACCAACCACCTAGGCCACTTCCTCCTCTCCAGGCTCCTCCTCGACGAAATGAAACAATCCGACTACCCGTCCAAGCGACTCATAATCGTCGGCTCCATCACCGGAAACACGAACACCCTGGCAGGAAATGTGCCCCCGAAGGCGAGCCTGGGAGACATGCGCGGGCTCCAGGGCGGGCTGAACGGGCTGAGCTCCACCATGATCGACGGCGGAGGGTTCGACGGGGCGAAGGCGTACAAGGACAGCAAAGTGTGCAACATGCTGACGATGCAGGAGTTCCACCGGAGGTACCACGAGGAGACGGGGATCACGTTCGCCTCGCTGTACCCTGGCTGCATAGCGACTACCGGGCTCTTCAGAGAGCATATTCCGTTGTTCAGGCTACTTTTTCCGGTGTTCCAGAAGTTCGTTACGAAGGGGTTTGTGACGGAGGAGGAATCCGGAGAGAGACTCGCGCAGGTGGTGAGTGACCCGAGTTTGACGAAGTCCGGTGTGTATTGGAGCTGGAATAAAGATTCGGCGTCGTTTGAGAACCAGTTGTCGAAAGAGGCCAGTAATGCCGATAAGGCGCGTAAAGTGTGGGAGATCAGTGAGAAACTCGTCGGTTTGTCCGAAGCCGCCTGATTTTAGAGAGAGAGAGAGAGAGAGATGAGAGAGAAGAGCACCTGTAAAATTTATCTTCATTATCAGTAATAAAACCACTCGATCCACATTTATTTAACTTTTTCGGTAGTTAATTAATCAACAGTTTTTTTTTTTGTTTGGAGCGTTTGTTGTTTCTTAATTAATTAAAATTTAATTTTATAAATTATGACTGCTGCTACACAAACATCGAAAACAAATTAACGTTTTCTTTAAGCTTCAACATGCCATGCAGCATAAAGATGATGCATATCTAATCAACTCAAATATTTCATATACCAAAGGGTATCATTAATATTATAATGTAAACAATATATTAATAACACTTACTAATAAATGTGACCTAAATAAAATATTGTTAGCAAGTGATCACATCTTCTGGATAACTCTAATCACATTACGGAGTTAATGAACCACGTGATAAGCACATGCATTGGCACATGCAGTGCGCATGCTTTCTGTTATTGCAATGTCAGCTTTCGGGCCACCAGAGAGAGCATGTGATTTGTAGTGTTTGGACATTTTTGTTTTGTTTTCGTTCTTTCCCAAAAACAAAATGGGATTTATTACACTTTTCAAATCATTTTCTCAAAACAATTTCAAAAGTTTCTCTCTCCTTCAGACATCATGTGACTGCTACAGTAAAATGATTTGAGTGCTACAGTAAAAAATGTATTCACTAAAAAACAAATAAAAATCACTTCATCTTTTAATTTTTTTCTTCAAAAATACTTTTTTCTAACACCTTTAAACATGATTTGACTGCTACAGTGTATTTTGTCTCCTTCCAAAATACAAACAAACATTATTTTCATTCTCAAATTATTCCCCCAAGACATATTTCCTCAAAATGAAAGCAAAATAAGATCCAAAACGCTTCCAAACATTGCCGTAGTTTTTTGGGCGTCGTATAAAGCTGGTGGAGGTAGCGGGAAAGCAAGGGAGAGATCGTGTGTGTATATATATATATATATATATATATATATATATATATATATATATATATATATATATATATATATATATATATATATATATATATATATATATACACTAGGCCAAATTTCATTTCAGGCGACTTTTTTTTTGCGACGAAAAATGTATCGTCGCTCAAATTGCGACGTTTTTATGTATAATCGTCGCAATGATGTATAAATTAATTTTACATTTAAAAATTTTGAGTAATTATTGCGACGATTTTCCGTTACGTCGCAATAATCATCGCAAAATTGTCCACTAAATTTCCCTGAAAAACTTGCGACGTTTATTATACATAAGTCGCAAATATGCGACGTAAATTTTTTCATTCGTCGCAATGGGAAAAATATAATCCAAACAAATTTTAATTAATAACATTTGCGACAAATATAGGAAAACGTCGCAGATTTCAGAAATATTGAGAGGTTTCTGTGTTTTTTAGTCGCAATAGTTTTCCAATTAATTTATTTTGAATTTCGTTGCGACAAAAAAGATGAAATCGAAATAAATGTCGCAATAAAAGCGGCAATTTTATTTCATTAAACTTTTTACTGCGACGATTATTGCACTAACGTCGCAATTATGATTCTATTCGTGCGACTAATTTGATTAACGTCGCATTTATCTGACTATTTTATTCATATAAAATTTGCTTCAAGCGATGATTTATAGAAACGTCGCAATGTAAAATTATAATCCCTTTCGTACGCCCTAATTGAACACACTACCAAAAAAATGGGCTTTTGTGACAGCCAATTTTGACACTAAATTGATGAAAATCTGTCACAAATGGTGTTTTGTGACGGATGTGTGACTGAATGGTTCCGTAAGAAAAGGCCTCGTCACTAAATTATTTGGTGACAGATAATTTCAATCCGTCACAATAATGTGACGAAAAATTCAGTCACAACGAAAAATTATCGTGTCACAAATATGCTGGTCAACGCCCTCATATTTTGTGACGGACTCTGTCACAAACAATTTATCCTCGTCATTAATCTGTCATCATTCATCCGTCATATATACTGTCACAAAGAATCTGTCACATACATTTGTCACAAATTTTTAGTCACAATATCAGTCAAGCTGTCACAAACACGTCAGAAGTTTTCGTCACAATTCCACAAATAATATTAAAATGACAATTATATTAATATTTTTTTTCGTATAATATATTTTAGACATTGTATTCCAAATATTTTTAAAATTTCATTCAAACCAAAAAAAAAATGTAACGCAGAAACAACAAAATACCACGAAGTGTCAATGATCTTAAAACAAAATATCATTTCTTTTACAATATTTCTATATCTGCAGCTAAAACAGCTAAAACTGTACTACGAATGACAAGCCACAATTAATATCTTATTACAAAACATTGTTCTCTTTTGTGTTCTACAATCATTTATGTTCCATCTTTTTTCAGTCGCTGCCATCTTTTTCGCCCAACTCTTTTGCTTCCAACATCCGCAGGCCGTGAAATCATATTCTACCTTTCTATCCATCACATACCTTGATCACTCAACAGTTGAATTTTGACTATCTTTCAAATTTGACAATTTCATCTCGTATCGGGGTAGCATATGGTCCATGCCGAACAATAGTCCCACATCTGCATCACTCTATGAATAATCTGAACTGCGTCTGAATATCTAACACAAAAAGGAGGAGATTAAAATTAAACCAAGTCCAACTTAATTATCATGAAACAAATCACCAAAAGAAAATTACTTCTACTGAAAAGTTCAAAATAAAAGTAATTTACTGCATCATACGAACATAACCAGGACATACATAGAGAAATCTATTACATAATCACTTAAGGAATCGATTGAGATGGTGTTGTGCTTGTGTACAAGGATTGTGTCGTATTGTTCTCTTGATTCTAGAAGTAAAATTATTCAATCTTACCCTCAAGCAACCATTTCCATGGTTTTTGAGATGATTGAATCTTGAGTCGCATACATATACCAGTTCCAGTAGCTTCTATGTACTAGTTTTCGTTTTGAATATCCTGCAACGAAAAAAAAAAATCAAATAATTCCATATAAAATTAAAACAACAACGATAAAAAAAACTTGTACTATAAGTATTTTAATGTACACGTGTGTAGAGGGAAAAGAAACAGAAGGTGCAGAGCTTCTTTGCAGCAATTTAAATGCATCGGGCCTCAAGGTCCAAATAATTATAACATCTAACATATTTTATTTGACATCATCTAGTTATAATTACGTACAAAAATCGTCCATCGTTTAAAAATGTACACCTTAATCAAATCATTCATCATTGATCAAAATAAAGGGAATAAACGACAGTGTTCTTCAGCAAAGACTTAAAAAAATGGACCGAGTAGGATGAGTCGTTAGTACTACATATAAATAAAGAACATAGCATAATGACATTCTGATCAAATAGTTAATTAGAGAACAATAAACAAGCTTATTGGTTGATACACTTAAACAAAATCCCTTTCAAGGAGCAAAGATTGTCTACGGAGTATTAAAGATGAAACATTTACCTTATAAAATACTTCCGCTTCGCCCAACTACTCAATAGAATACCTAAATTTTCAGTAGTTGAATGACTTTTGTCAATCAAAAAATATATTATCATTCTCTGAACTGAAATGTATAAAACATAGAAGCTATACCTGTAGCTTAATGTGAAAAACACGACAAAAGATCTCTGACGGTAAACTGCACATTGGTACCCTGTAATTCAATTACTGATTTGTAGATGCCTCCAACTAAAATATCCCACAAACAACATTAGTTCAAACATCAATCGGAAATTTAAAAAAAAAAAAAAAGAGGTACCTATAAACGAATCACCCAATAAACATAAAAAGGTATAGCAGATCTTACTATGACGATGGTTCGCCGTCGCCGACGTGTTGTTGCCTAAGAAACAACAAAAATCGATTACGCCGTTGAGGATGTGTTGTTGCCTGGTAGTAGAAATCAATTACGCCACCACAAAATCCTGAAAATCTAATGTTAGAGTTGAGAAAATCGAATTGCAAAACCCACCCCCAAGCCCTAATTGTAGCGCGAATGTGTGAGTGTGTGGGAGTACTGTGTTGTTTTGTAATGCCCGATGTTCTTTGAGTTATGTAGTGGGACTAGTGGGCCTCAACCCCATTAGTGGGCCTTGGGGGTTAATCAATTGTTATTAGAATATGGAGTATAATTAAAACTTAATTTGATAATTGTATGTTATCAATTTCTTTTATTGTGGGTGTGATATTTTAATTTTTTTTTATATATTTTCACGAAACAAAATATAAACATAAGAAAAAAATAATATAGTTTTATTTTTTAGTAGTATAGTACGAAACTATAAAAATAAGTAATACTGTCAATTTAGAAACAAAGTAACATTCAAGTACATTAATATTAATACATAATATTTAAGTAATAATTTAAATTGTTATATTACTTTTTATTTATATTTTATCATATCATGTATTTATTTTATGTCATAATTTTGAAGAAGAAAAAAAATGAAGAAACATATATGTTCAATTTATTCATATTAGTGCAGCATTAAAGGGAATTTACTAAATTTAAAATAATAAGTAACACAACAATAAGCATAGTGACAGATTAATGACGAAACATAAACTGTGATGGATTTGTGTCTGAAATGTATGTGATGACTTCTGGCAGGATAAACACAATGGCAGATTAATGACAAAATTTAAACGGTGACGGCCTTGTGACCGAAATGTATGTGACGGATTTGGGACGGACATGGTATTGTGATGGATCTGTGACCAACATTAATCAAATTCGTACATTCATAAAAAGTTTGTGACGTATTTGTGACATAACCAATTTCCGTTAGAAGATTTGTGACAGAAATGTGACTGAGTTTCGATTGTCACAAAATCCATCACCGATTCGTCACATATTGGTCATAAAAAAATTCTTCATTTCTTTAGTACATTCGGTCACATATTTGTCACTCATTCGGTCGTTAATGGTGACGGATTTAGACTGTCACAACATATCTGTCACAAAAGCCCTGTTTTTTGGTAGTGACACTTTCTTCCTCACCCCTGTGCACCCACTGTCGTTCATTTTCCCTCTCCCACACCGCTGCTACTGCCGCTACAACACTTCGCCGCAGACTTTGAAGCAATCCGCCGTCGTCGTCGCCGTCGTCGTCGCCGTCTCGACCGACGACATCAGCCATTATTCAGCCAAAGCCGACGGCACAGCCATCGCCCAATCCCCCCTATTCCGCTCCTCATCCCTCTTCCACACCAGCGCCACCGCTTCCTACTCCACAGCAATCTGCCGCCACCGTCGCAGCCGACAAATCAACAACTGTTGAGACAAAGTCGAGCCACCACCCAAGTCCCTCTTCTCTCACTATTCCTCCCTCTTCCAAATCGCCGCCACCGCCACTGCACTTAGCAGTCGACACTGGTACAATCTGCCATCCATTCTGCCGTTCACCAAATCTGTAGAGGGTAAGTACTGAAACTCGATTTGACTTTTATTTTTTTGGGTTTGTATATGACGTAACTTATTTTTAAGAAATCTAGGCTATATTTTTACTGTAAAATATGTGAAATAAAAGTTTTGAGAATCGAAATTGGAATAAATAGCTATTTGATTGAGGTGGAGTTGGAATTAACTGGGATGTGTTTGTTTTGAGGTGTGTGCCTTTATGTTTAAATATGCATTTTAGTAGGAATTTTGTTTTGTTGTGTTTGTGTCTGTATGTTTTAATATGTTTAAATATGCATTTGTCCATTTTAAATATGCATTTTAGTGGGAAGTTCATATGGTAGAATTCTTCCAGAAACAAAAAGACAAGAGTCACTCAGAAACAAAATCCAAATACAGAAAATAATTAGTCATTTTTTTAGCAAAATTGCTAACTAGCAGTTAAGAATAATGAAAGGTTATAATTGTGCTTATGCGGTATTTTGAACTTAATTATTCCAAGAGAGACGAATGGGGTTTTTTTAACTCTCTCATTACCGTCTATGTTCTTCAGTTGCATATATTTTCTAAATAAAAATGTCGAAAGATAGGAGTTGAGTTTTGCTAGATGATCATCGGTTGGAAGCATTTCAAAATGGTTTAGAATTTCTAGAATTTTCTTTCGATAGGGCGGCCATTGATGATAAAATAAGGTGTCTATGTAGAGCTTCAAGTGTCGAAAAGTCGGGGGCCATGAATTCGTTCATGGGCATCTATGAATGAGTCGGGGAGTGATGGGAAGGTACAATTGTATTTTTAATTAATTTATATCATTATATGATTTATGCATTGCATCAAAATATAGTAACTTATTTGCTACTATATCGCGAAGCACGAATATCGATTGCAACCGACCATTATTGGGGTCGAACTAGTATCATTGGTAGGTCTCATAAACATAAACATGTAAGTGATCTCGTATATGTGCGATTGTATATATTTTAAGAGTTATTATAAGGGTCTAATTACTTTTATATAATGTTACTACAGATTCAAAAATTTGGCAAAGTTCCTTCGGTTGCAGTTAAATCTAGAAAATGCTATATGAGCATCGGTGCCTTGAAGGAATTGGAGCCTTCCACTGAACTACGTGCCACTGCAGTAAGTTATTACTTTAGTTGAATCGATGCTTTATTTCTACTTGAACATGTTTGGGTTGTATATTGTAGTTGGTGGATCTTTAGTTGAATTATGAATTTATTGGGTACTTAGATATATTTGAATTGTGCAATGTAGTTGGTGAATAATTGAGCAGCTATATGTATTTTGAGTTCTCTAATGTAGTTTATGCATAGTTTTGTTGAATTGTTGCTTTGTTTCATACTTCAGCATTCGTTAGTTGTGTATAGTAGTTGGTCGATCTTTTAAATGAATTATTGTGCAATGTAGTAGGTGGATTTTTATTTGAATTATTGTTTTATTATATACTCCGTATCAAATAGGTCGTGTTAATGTAGTTTTTGATATTACTCGGGCTGATTTTGACAGAGTCTATCAACAATGTATGAATGAGGTCTATCAAGAATGTATGAATAATGGGAGTGATGAAAGCATCGCTAACACGTTAGCTTACGAACGAGTATTGGGAAAAACTAAAAGACTTGGAATCGGTTGCTCAAGTTCAAAGAAATGGGGGAAGGTCCAACTTGTCTTCTACTGGTAGAGATGAAGAAATAGGGGCTTTAAAAGAAGATAAAAGGACGAACATTTTAGGGCCCAAGGTGTCGAATTCCATCCCCAGAATCCATCCGGCGAAAGTAACTAGTTTCCTCGACAACATTAGGTTTGGGTACTTTACTTCATGTGTGAATGATTTAAGTTTTTATTTGGATTATTTTGTGTTTAGATGATTTTGTGATTTGGAATGTTTGGATGGTTTTGTATTTTGAAAGAATATTTTGGATGATTTAATTTAAGCGATTTGTTTAATATTTTGTGTATTTAATTTTATTGGTATTGTTTGTAATTACTGTAAATTAAGAATTAAAAATAAAAATCAGAATTATATTAAAAATATATTCATAAATTTGCGACGTTTACAAAGACATATTGCGACTTTTTTAATTTTTCGTCGCATGGTCACAATAGTTAATTGCGACGATACAGCAATATACGTCGCAAATTTATAACAAAAGTCTGCGACAATTAGTACAAAAGCGACGCAAAGAGAAAAAAATTGCGACGAATTATGTTAGGAAAATATAGTCGCAATAGTGTGCGACGATAAATATTCGTCGCAGTTGGAGGACGAATATAGCGACTATTTGTAGATTTCGTCGCAATATATCCGAAAACGAAAAAAATCCAAATTTGCGACGTTTCTGATCAATCGTCGCATAAGGTTGCGATGTTTTGGGTAATCCGTCGCAATAGTTTGCGACGGGCACTTTTGTGACTTTTTTTCCGGCCCGTTTCGTCGCAATAAAAACGTCGCAAATTTTAATTTTTCGTCGCAAATGAGCTAATTTCGTCGCAAACAAATGTCGCCTGAAATACAATTTGGCGTAGTGATATATATATATATATTGGTGTTGAGAGAAACACGGGAAATCGAATATGCTGGATTGATTTGTTCGACCCTACACCCGGTGATAAATACCGGGTGTGTCTTTTGTTGCCACGTGTATCATTTTTGTATTTTATAATATATTCCCCGCTAGAGTTTACCTGTAGAGATTTTAGAAAAAAAAAAAAAAAAAAAAGGATACGTGGCAGCAGAAGACCCACCCGGTGTTTATCACCGGGTGTAGGGTCGAAGGAACCTGCTGAATTGTAGTAAATGAAGCTTTCTGATAATCTAAGATTGTATCTTGTATTATGTATTCCTAATTATAGTGGATTATATTGGAGTAGCTCTACTCCCCGGATGTAGATTTCTCATTGGAATCGAACTTCGTAAAATCTTTTGTTCATCCTGCTCATAATTATTTTGTGTGTGTATAGTTGATCATCTAGCTCAAGCACAAGTCGTAATATATACTAATTCAACTCTGAGACTTTAGCTTTCGACTATGCTTATAACATGTTAAAAGAAAGCTTCTAAGATATTTTGGAGGTGTTCGGTAGTTTTTTGGAAAAAAATATCTTAAAATCAAAAAAACAAGTTACTGAAAAACTTTTTAAGATTTTATTTATAGGATATTCCACACATTTTTTCATTTAAAATCTTATAATAATTAAAAACAACTTATAAATTTATTATACAAACATTTAAAAAATGTAACAACTTATCAGTTCTTATAACAATTTATCAACTTATCAGTTGTTTAGAGACATTTAGCCAAACGGGCTAGCTACAATATACCACAACAGCAAGCTTCATTCAAATGATATGCTCAAAAACACCAAAAAAAATATTGGCAAAATGGAATTCAAATTCCGCGGAATATATACATTTTACGAGCAATTGTTCAGCTAGAAACAACAAATACAAACAAGAAAAAACAAATTAAAGAAAGGAAAACAAAGATCAAATGAAACAAAAACCTGGTAAATTGTTCATGATCACATGATCTTGATAAGATCAAACAGACCAAATCATAGGCTAATTAACTAAAAAAATAATTAATTAGCATTATTCCAATCAACCCAATTAGCCTCACTCCCGACACGTGGAATGCTGTTAACCCTGGAATACAAATCAACCTTGAAATTAGCACCACACATCACCCCTTCACTATCCACCCTCGGCATTGCCCTCAGCTTATTCATCGGATGCTCAAAGCTCATTAAACCAGATTCACTATGAAATATGCACCCTGCCCAAAAATTAAATATTAAAATTAATAAATAACCCATTTACTTTTTCCAAATTAAACAATTAACCATAATAAAATTATATATATATATATACCAGCTGGAAACGGAGCAAACGATTTAGCACAGCCAGCTTTAATAACCCCCAAATCATCAGAAATTACAACAGAGCCATCAGCAGCTATACCCCAGTACAACTTCACTCCTCCATCAGAACCCTAAATTAATTAAATTACCAACAAATTAATAAAAGGAAAATTACAATTTTCACCACTCAGTTCAATTTTGCATGCACTAATTTCACATTTGATTTCCATGTTAAAAAAAATACATTTCATTCCTATGTTTCAATAATTTAACATTTTTTATTCTTTCTATCACTTTTCCGTTAGGCCGTTAGTCAAAACAGTGATGGACACACGCTTGATTCCATTAGTTCTAACGGAAAATTGACCGAAATGGCTAAAAATATTGAATTTTTGAAATATAAGGTACCAATTGTGTTTTTTTTGTGAAAATAGTGGAGTAAATGTGAAATCGGTGCACATTTAAGGAACAAAAACTATATTTTTTTTCAAATTAATTAACTTATTCGCACCAAAACAACAGAGACCCAATTAAATTAAATAAAATAAAATCAAAATAAAAAATTACCAGAGCAGTAAAAACAGTCCCAATTTTACTGTCGTAGACAACAAAAGCAAAGCTGCCGTCAAGATCCTTAATAACCTGGTCGGCGGGGTAAGGGCCGCGGTCCCGCAGCGTACGGTAAGCTTCGATAACGAGCATAGCCTCGTTGGCGGTTCTCGACAGTCCGTACTGCTTGATCTGTGCGCACAGGTTGTTCAGGCTCCCCATGAACAGACAGTATATATCATCGTACCCACAGAACAGCCTCTGGTTGTTGTGGTGGTGGAGGAAGGAGTGGTGGTGGCTGTCGGGGCTGACGTAGGCGAGCACGGCGGCGTCGCCGAAGTTCATGGAGAAGGTGGTGGTGGCGGGGTGGGTGGAGAGGAATTCTTGTAGGGTTTCGTCCGGCAGCTTTGGTTTCTTGGATTGTTTGTGGGATGCCGGGCTTTTTAGTTCTTCCGGTGGATGCGCGAACGCCTTGTGAAATATTGCCAACATTCTTTTTTTTTTTTTTTTTTTTTCTTCTGCTAGGTTATAAAAAAGAAAATGGAGATGGTGACTGAATTAATTTTTTGATTTTGGATTTGTTTTTACTGAAGGATTTCTGTATATATATATATATATGTATATATATATATATATATATATGTGTGTGGTTGTGATGGATGGGATTTTGTTTTGGAGGGATTGGATTGACACGAGGTTAATGATGTTTGGATAAGGATTGTTTTTCTCGTACTTCAACGTCTTTATCTCTTTGCAACACTTTTCTTTTTGTTTTTTCTTTTATTTATTTTATTTTTTTGTTTTTTTGTGTTTTTGGATCTTTCTTCCTTCACATTTATTGCTCTATCTATGATCTATCTACATAAAAGTTAAAACCAGTAAGATATCTCACCTAATAATATCTTTATTTAGATATTTATTAGGGTAAATTATTAGGGTAAATTATGGCCATCTACTGCTCCCTTAGTTAAAGTATAATTACGAGTAGAAAAAATCCATCATATTTAGGTAATCACGATCACTCCTCAAATATGATCATTTTATACGTGCATGTTAATGGTGTCAAATTCAACAGAATTTTTAGATTCTAGATTGTGTTGAATGTTTTCTATTTTGTACTCGTTTTGTGGCAAAATGTAATTTCTGATGATGCACCACAATCTGATATTTACAAGTCAAGAGACACATATTATTATCATCTTATTTTAAAATATGGAACTGGAATATAATAAAACAGTTACAAAATGGAGAATATTCAACATGATCTATAGAATTCCAGTAAATTAACACGATGAAAATGAATGTATAAAAAAATTCATAGTAGATAGGTGATTGTAATTATCTAAATATAATGATTTTTTTCATAATTCGATATTACGTAACAATAATTCGATATAACGTAACGTAATTTAGACATATATGAGTGTTGATCCATAATCAATTAATGAAAGGAAATATAAATCCAAACAACATTGGATTTGAAATTAGGGAATTGTCAGAGTGCAAGATTAGTATAATTTGAAAAGTCTCATATGCTTCAGCCTGTCAAGAAAGAAAAAAATAAATTATAAAGAAATATATCTTATCCAGAACTGGAAAGTGTGACGAGGATTTGAATCATCAAACAACATGGTTTCGACTTTCGAGGAGCTCAGTAGTTCGTATTTTATAAATAAATATCTTGATTTGTTTTTTAAATTCTAATATGTTACATGGCATTAGGTACACCAGAACCGGAAGTGGAATCAACAGTTTTAGAATCGAACCGGAACCGGAACTGGAACCGAAAAACCGGTTCGGTTTCGGTTCCTCATTTTCGGAACTGGGAACCGACGCTGTTCTAACCGTTTGAACTGTTTTTTTCTTAAAAAAAAAACAAAAAAAAAAGAAATATTAATTTCCCTCTCTCTCTCACTCTCTCTCTCTCTCTCTCTCTCTCTCTCTCTCTATATATATATATATATATATATATATATATATATTTACAAACACCCCCTGAGGTATGGCCAAATTACAAAAACACTCCTCTTGTTTGGATAATTACAACCACCCCCTCAACTCATCAAATTTAGTGGAATCTTCGAGATTATATGGAATATTATCACTTTTGTACCCGTTTTATCCCATTCAAACTCTACCTTATGAAGCAAGATGACCATAATATGTGATTTTTAGCTTGTATATATCAGTTTGTGGTGCATCGAAAACTGTATTTTTTACACAAAAAGAGTACAAACTAGAGCATTTCATGAAATCTAGATGAGTATGTCGAATTTGAAACCATAAGGATGAAAGTGTAAGAAAAAATCATAGTTGAGGGGTAGATGTAATTATCCAAACAAGAGGAGAGTTTTTGTAATTTGACCATACCTTAGGGGGTGTTTATAATTTACCATATATTGATATATATATATATATATATATATATATATATATATATATATATATATATATATATACTTCTCTGTATATATATTTCTGTAAGTATATATATATAAATATCTCTCTCTCTCTCTCTCTCTCTATATATATATATATATATATATATATATATATATATATATATATATATATATATATATATATATATATATATATGGATTATTTCACAAAACACCCTCATCACAAAAGTCCACTTATAATGAACCCACATTTATTTCTTATTTTTAAGATAAATTCAAAACATCTTTTATTAATAAAAAATAATTAATTATCACAATTATAGTCCTTAGCTTATTTATAATGTATGTTAGGATTGAATATAAATATACGTAATATATGTTCCCTTAATATCACGTTCTCAATCTCACTCACAAATCTCGCCCTTAACATAACGTTTTTTTTTTTCTCCAGAATTTATTTTCTTTTTCTTTTCTTTTCTATTCACCGTTGCAGATCTCCATCCGTTTACCTCTCTTCTATCCCCACTGGCGCTGCCCCAACCCCCACCCGGCGAAGCCCCAGCCGCCGCCCCAGCACTCGCCCGGCGCCGCCACAGTCCCCGTCCGGCGCCGACCTCAACGCCCGCCCGGCGCCGCCCCAGCGCCCACCCCTATTTCCTTTCTCTTCACCGTCACCCAACGATATCTATGGATTGTAGAAAAAGGTAAATATTTTTTTTTCGTTTCAATCGTCTTTCAATGGTTTTAGGGTTTGTGGGGAAGGTTCTTATTTGATAACGATATTGTGAAAAAGAATATTAATTCTTATAAATTAATTTTTTTCCATGATCAGATTGATATAGTGACCCTCGTCGGCTTTGTTGGTGGTGGTGTACTGATCTTGCACTTTTTCCTGGATATAGTAGTGACTTACATTTTCAATAGCGGATTTTTGAATAGTGAATTTATGTTTTTTTTAGTTGTTTTAGTAGTGGATTGATGTATGTTTTAGTGGATTTCGATAACTTTGTTGTTGATTATGTTATTATTAAAGTGGATTACGTTAATTTTTCGTAATTGGTCTTGCACTTTTTTCTTGGGCATAGTAGTGGCGTTTCTAATAGTGGTTTACGTTTCAAATAAACGAGAAGAAGATGATTACACGGACTATACTCTAGGGTTCATTGGAGAGAAGATGGTGTCTTGTATAGTGGGTTTATAGCTTCTTTTTCGCATAATTTTAATGTTTTCTTGTTAGAATTCATAGTGGTTTTCGATGTTATAATTGAGTATACATAGTGGTATTCATGTTTATATAATTGTTTTATGCAGAGTGGTTTTCATGTTTATATAGATGTTTTCATAGAATGGTTTTCAAAGTTATAGCGGATTTCGAAGTTTATAGTGGATTCCACTTTGATAAATCTGCTGGATGTTTTTTTAAATATTAAAATAATAAAAACTAATCGAATTAAAAAAACTTAATAAAAAAATAATTAAACAAAATATTTTTTATTCAAGAAAAGTGGGAAAAAAATATAAAAAAAATCATTTAAAAAAAAACTGGAATTAAGGAAAAAACTATTAAAAATGAAAATAAAAATAAAACTATTTAAAAAAAATCAAACTGAAAAACATGAAATATAAATAAGAAAAAAATAATATAAATTAAAAAAACCGAAAATTAAAAAAAAATAAAAATAAAAGAAAACCGTTAAAAGAAAAGAAAAGAAAAGAAAATATAGAATTTAAAATGGCGTAACATGGGAGATATTAATGGAATTGGCATATTTTTAAAAAGGACAAATGGAAAAAAGGCCCATCATATGGGACTTAAATGTATTTGGTCCACAAAAAAAACAGTCTCTCAATTAAGCCCATTCCCATGTCTTTAGTCTAAAATACCCTCAATAATATAATTATTTTCAATTCCACCCATTATGCTCTAAATTCCTTAATATTACACATTGACCCCGAATTTAAACAAATATATTACATTAACCCCAAAACTTTTTTTTTTCAGAAAATAATTTTTTTTCTGAAATATTTTTTTTCCGGCCAGATTCCGGCGTTGACCGCCGGTCTCCAGCGTTGAATTGTTTTTTATTTTGAAATTTTTCTTTTTCCTGAAATTTTTTTCCGGCCGGTCAACCACCGTTGACCGTCGGTCTCCGGCGTTGACTTTTTTTTTTTTTGAATTGTTTTTCTTAGAAAAAAATATTTTAATTAATATTACTGTTTTGGCTACTAAATTACTGTCTCAGACAGTAATATTACTGTTTGGGACAGTAATATTATGAATATTATTTTTCCGAACAGTAATATTATTAATTTTATTGTCTAAGACAGTTAAATTATTGTTGGAGATAGTAATTTAACATCCAAGGCAGTAATATTAATTAAAATAATTTTTTTTAACGAAAAAAATTAAAAAATAAAAATAAAAAGTCAATTAACAGTTAAATTACTGTCTCCGACAGTTAAATAACAGCCGGAGACAGTAATTTAGCAACGAATACAGTAATATTAATTAAAAAAAAAAATTTAAGAATAAAAAAGTTAATTAACAGTTAAATTACTGTCTCCGACAGTTAAATAACTGCTGGAGACAGTAATTTAGCAACGAATACAGTAATATTAATTAAAATATTTTTGAAGAAAAAAAAAAAAGTCAATTAATAGCTAGATTACTGTCTCCGACAGTTAAATAACTGCCGGAGACAGTAATTTAGCAGTCAAGATAGTAATATTAATTAAAATATTTTTTTTAAGAAAAAACAAATTTATAAAAAAAAAAAAAAAAAAAAAGTTAACGCCGGTCAACGGCGGCAACCGGCGGTCTCCGGTGGTGGCGGGTCAAAATTGAAATTAAGGTTAAAATTGGTAAATTGATGAAATTGGGCTAAATCGGGATGTAAATCATGAAATTGGAGTTAAATTGGGTTTCAATGAATTGGGGGTAATTTTGGTATATATAAAAGGATTTTCCTTATTTGAAAATAAGTTTGAATGGGCTGGATTTATTTGAAAGACAAAAAAATTGGATGTCTCTCTTTTAATTAAGTGCCCTTGTCATTGGCATATTTGCCATTACCCCTTTTAAAAAATAATTAATTTTCCTTAAGAATAAGGTATTTTGGATAATTCATGTCAATTGGGTTTATAAAAAATATCAATTACTAGAAATGGATTTATCATTAAGTCAAAATTGAATGAGGGGTCTTTGTCATAGCCCCATATATATATATATAAGTATTAAGAAAAAAAAATATTACGTATTTAAAAAAAAAAATTTAAATATACTTTCCACTTAAAAAAACTATTTTTAATTTTATTTTTTAAGTTAATATATATATATATATATATATATATATATATATATATATATATATATATATATATATATATATATATATATATATATATATATATATATATATATATATATATATATATATATATATATATATATATATATATATATATATATATAATAAATAAAATAAAAATTATTATTAAGAACCGAACGGTTCTACGGTTCTAACCGAGAACCCAACCGGAACCGGTTAGGAACCGAACCGCAAGGAACCAAATTTTTTCGGAATCGGAACTGGAATCGAACCGGACCATGGTCAGGTCTAGCATTAGGGCTACCCGTTGGTTAGTTTGTTTAGAAACCAGCCATATAATCAACACAACCCATCCAACCAACTTTGGTCAATATTGAAAACCGTTATCGACTCAATTTACATGGGTTGGGTGATGGTTGAAAGCCAATTTAGTGGGTCGGTTGATGGGTCATCCATCTAAATATTTTTTAATTTTATTTAATATTTTATTAGTTGTTACAACACTATATATTTTATAAATTAAATATGACTAGTTCAACAATATTCATATAAAAAAAATTCAAAATATTACGAGCCATATATATTGCAATTAAACATAAATAGTTCAACAAATAATAATCGTCGAAATATTTAGACTACATTGTCTTAAAATTAAAATAGTTCAAAATAGATGATTAGGTCAGATTTATTGTTTTTGGATTTTGGTCAATAATAAACAATTTAATAAATGTGACATAAAATAGAAATTTGATATTAAAAATATTAATATTTTAAATAAAATTAATAATAATAAATTAATAAATAAAGTTGGTTGGCCAATATTACCCGACTAACCAACTTTATAGCATATTAGAAACCATTATCGACCCAACTATACATGGGTTGGTTGAGATTATCGACCCAACTTAAATGGGTCGGTTGATGGTTGATTATCCATCACAAATTATGGGTAGAAAATGGGTTGGTTGGTGGCTAAAACCGATCCATACACAACCCTACATAGCATTAATATATTTTTTTTATTTTCAAACTACTATTTAAATGTACTACATTATTGTCTTGCATATTTTCATGGACTGAATTATAATGAAAAATTGGTGAAATAAGGATCTAATGGGCTTTTACACAACTTAACCCAAACTATTTGAATTGGTTAAAATATGGTTAAAGCCCAATTGTAAAATATGGTCAAGGCCCAATTGTAAGTAACAGCCCAACTTACTTAAATTAATTAAATTGAAATTCAAAAAAAAATGAGAAAAACAAAAGACCTTTTTATACTCCAGACATATATCTTCAAATATCTCAGTAGCAAATATCTTCAAATATATATATATATATATATATATATATATATATATATATATATATATATATATATATATATATATATATATATATATATATATATATATATATATATATATGTGATGTGCCTAATTCTTAATTAGGTTTTTGGTCTAAAAGCCCAAATCAATCCAATTAATAATAAAAGCCCAATTATCACATCTACTAAAACCCAATAGGATTTTAGCTATATCATATTGTCCCACATCGAATTTCTACAAGAAGTCTTCATATTCCATCACCTATAAATATGTGATTTAACTCACATAATAAGGTAAGCACTATTTAGGCAATTAATTAATATTATTTGCTTATATTGTGATAGTTTTCTGACTTGAGCGTCGGATGACAATCGTTGGGCCAACCCCGGCGTGTCACCTAGTGTTTTCAACTGTTTTGTAGGTTAACGAGTGGAGCGATCCCTTCGACTACCTCGGACGCGTGGCAAGAACTCTCGGCATTCCCGATATTGGGCTTGAAGATTCCTGGACTTAGGAGACCTGTGGGCTTCAAGACCATTGGGCTGACCCAACATTTAGGAGCAGCATCATTTTGGTACCGTCTGTGGGAATGCAAACTAGATCGCGTGTCACGAACGGAGGTGGTCAAGGCGATGTCAACCAGCTGCCTCGAGGTAGCGGCGGAGTCCCAGAGCCGCCTCGAAGTGAAGGAACTACGGGAGCAGCTAACAAAGGTGGTCAAGGCTATCCCAACCAACCGCCTCTAGGTAACGGTGGAGTCCCAGAGCCGCCTCGAAGAAAAAGAACTACCAGAGCAGCTAACAAAGGTGGTCAAGGCGATTCCAACCAACCTCCTCAAAGTAGCGGTGGAGTCCCAGAGTCGCCTCGAAGGAAAAGGATTAATGAAGCAACCCACTCAACGAGGTTTTCAGAGCCGATCGTTAAGATGTCGGCGGAGAAGTTGCAAGATATGATGGATGAAACGGCGGCTAATGCGGCAGCATGGGCAGCGACGGAGGCGGTGGCGCAGTATGTTATTACTCGAGGCGGAGCCGACTTCCAAGAGCCAACTCCGACGGAAAACGATCTCTCGAATTCCATCCATATCCAATCCACCCCGCCGGTCGTGGAACTTTACGACTCAGAGGATAAAGTGACACTCAGCGACCGAAGCTTTTCCTCCGAACGAGCCCTTCGAGGATACGCTCACCGTCAATCGACTCAGCGCGACCCATCATCGAACCGCCCCCCTCGAAGAGAAGCTCACCGCCGGTCCCCACGCCCCTTGAGGCAGAGGGTTGCTCCAAGGGAGAGAACGGCGCATAGCCGTCGAGAGAGAAGTGTTTCTTCTCGGCCGGGTGTTGCCCGTCACGAATCACGAGACAACAGGAACCGCGAACGCTCCTTACACCGTGACGACTCTATTGGAAATAAATTTGGAAGTAGATATTCCCGACCTGATGATACAAGAAGGAGTGGTGAGGGTTTTAATGACCGTAACTCAAAGAGACCTCGACGAAAAGCTTCGAGGTCAACGACCGCTCGCTTTGAAGCATTGCCCGCCCGAATAAGCCCATTTGCTCCTGCCATTATGGAAGAAGTCTTACCTCTAGGGTTCAGGATCCCCAATCTACCCCAATTTGACGGTATCGAGGATCCCCAAGATCATTTAAATAACTTTTACTCCAAGCTTGACCTTTACGGCCTCAGTAACGCGGCTTACTGCAAGATTTTTCAGACTACGCTGACTGATCAGGCACAAGTTTGGTTCAACAGCTTGCCCGGAGGGTCCTTAGATAATCTGGACCAACTAGCGACACGTTTCCTTAACCACTACTCAATAAATAAGAAATATGCCAAAACTGGATCGTATCTCTTCAAGGTCATACAACGAGACGGAGAGCCGCTCAGAGATTTCATTCAACGATTTGTCAAAGCAGTACATGAAGTGCGCCACGTTAGTCACGAGATGTTAGCCAGCATACTACAACAAAATTTGAAGCATGTTCGTTTTCAAGAGTCCATCGCGGGCCGACCCCCTAAGACCCTGGAGGAGCTCTTGAACCGCGCTGGGAAGTACATACTGATTGAGGAGATCACGGAGATGGGAGTACCCCTTAAACGAAAGCGCGACGTGGAAAGCCACAACTATAATAGAGAAGAAGAGAGACATCCCATCGAAAATCGCACCTTCGAGAAGCTCTCACCTCTGGAGGATAAACTTGTTAACATGATGATCACCGCTGAGCAGAAGGGTATTCTTCAACCACTGAGAAGGATGAAGGAGAATCCGGAACGACAAAAGTCGGATAACTATTGTGAATACCACAGAGATCTGGGTCACACTACTGAGGAGTGCTTTCAGCTTAAGCAATCACTCGAAAGACTTCTCCAAGATGGGCACTTGAGCGAATTCCTAGAACAATCGCAATCCTGAAGAAATACTTTACTTAATATTCATTATTGCCCCACGCGGACCCCATATAATTTCTTTTCAGCAATAAGTCTGTGGCATATCGCCCCGCGCAATATTTCCAATCATGTAATAAGTTGGTGGCATATCGTCCCGCACAATATTTCCAATTATGTAATAAGTCGGCGGCACACCACCAGCCGCAAGATTCTTGATAAACTATTTTAGCCGATGGGATACCGCCGCCGTAATGTCTACATCAACCCTTTGTCTTCTGCACGCAGAGCATTTACAACCGATTTAACAAAAAATCTAAAGATTCAAAAAGAAGCTAAAGGGGAAGATATCAAGGATCACAAACGGTCTGGCCAACCCGAACCTTGGTTTCTCGCTCCCCAGAGCTCTAAAAAATAGAGCAACTAAAGCTCAAGGAAGTCTGATCTGCCATAAAAGTTCGTATAAAACACTTAGGCAGACGGACATCCCACATAAAAAACTTGAGGGTCTGATCAACCACCAAGTACAAAAATACGGACTCCCCACTAGGCGATAAAGCCAACGGATACCGTCTTACCTAAAAAGATAAAGTAAAGCTCATTCTTTACGAGAGCCGAACCTCCCAATAGGCAATATAGCCAAGGGATACCGTCTCACCTGAAAAGATAAAGCAAAACTCATTCTTTACGAAATGTGTGCTTCCCACTAGGCAATAAAGCCGAGGGAATTTCGCCCCGTTAAAAGATAATGTAAAGCTCATTATTTACGAAAGACGGACCCCCCAGTAGGCGATATAGCCAAGGGATACCGTCTCGCCGAAAATGTTGAATTATAACTCATTTTTTAAGAAATGCGCGAGTCTCACTAGGCAATAAGCCAAGGGATATCATACACTAAAGAAAATAAATTAAGTTCTCGTTCTTGGTAAGAAACGGACTCCCAAGTCACAAAGTCTCGAAGCATTTTCTCCAAAAAAAATTAGCCATCGGCAAATTTTTCCAAAAAAGAAAATAAATAAATGAATAACAAAATTATATATTATTTTATTATATAATATAATATAATAAAATAATAAAATGGAATACAGAGGTAGAGGCCAGATGCGGCCAACAAAAAAAAAAAAAAAAGAGAAAAGGGAGCAGTCAAGGCGTCAGACCTCACCTTTTCTACTTCGCTACCCGCGCCCGTGACATCAGCAGCTTTCCTACTGATGTCATATCCACTCAACTGTCTAGCCACCCGAGATGACCCGCCACCCGAGTTGACCCGTCTACCCGAGTTGACTCATCCGGACGAGTCAACTCGCTCTCTCAGGAAGACTTGTTGCACGGATTTCGACACTGGGTGACATCATGCCACACCTTGATGACGTCACAACACTTTCATTCCTAAATTTCTGCCAACAACTCCGAATTTCATGAAATTTGCGCCAACGGACTCCAATTTTTTTGCACTAACACCATAACCCCTCAAAATATGGAAATTCGATCCGCTCTCCTTGAGGCTTTGAAAGGGAAATTCTAAATCCTCTAACGACTGTTCCTAAGTTACTCCCAACCAGGCCCACGTGCCTGTGGCCCTACTTGGGAGTGGGGGGTTTAATGATGTGCCTAATTCTTAATTGGGTTTTTGGTCTAAAAGCCAAATCAATCCAATTAATAATAAAAGCCCAATTATCACATCTACTAAAACCCAATAGGATTTTAGTTATATCATATTGTCCCACATCGAATTTCTACAAGAAGTCTTCATATTCCATCACCTATAAATATGTGATTTAACTCACATAATAAGGTAAGCACTATTTAGGCAATTAATTAATATTATTTGCTTATATTGTGATAGTTTTCAACTGTTTTGTAGGTTAACGAGTGGAGCGATCCCTTCGACTACCTCGGACGCGTGCCAAGAACTCTCGGCATTCCCGATATTGGGCTTGAAGATTCCCGAACTTAAAAGACCTATGGGCTTCAAGACCATTGGGCTGACCCAACATTTAGGAGAAGCATATATAACATCATTTTATAAATCTTCATCCAAAATACAATTATACATAATATGATTAGTACAGCATTAATGTAATATTCTTAAAACACTGACAATCGCTAATTTTTTTTATTTTTTTTTTGGCTATCTATATTTAGTGTCCGTGTGATGAAAAAGATATTTATTTTGTGGGGTAGCTCTTTTTTATGTTGAAAGAGCAAATTAAAGGCCAAGGTATGTATGTATGTAGATAAGAGCAAAGTTAGCACACATTTCTAACACTATATATCATGTCTTGTCTCATATCTTCAATTATACAATTATATTAATAAATATATAAATGTATATAGCCAACTCAATACTTTTATTTTTATTTTAAATTATTTGTTAAATAACATATATAAATAGCGAAAATGAAAGGAGGGCAGAAAAGAAAAGAAAAGAAAGAAATAAGTAGATAACCCAATAAAGATTGAAAATCTGTAGGAAGTAGATAAGCTAATGCACCTCTCATCAATTATTTTCTTTTCTAGTCCTTCTACATCTGCTTAATTTGTCAGTCATGTGAAAGCTACGCTTCGATTCTTTTCCACAGCTCATCACTACTGCTACCCTACGCCTCTTTCACACCGTCTTTTTTTTTTTTCTTTTTTTCTTTTTTTGTTAATAAATAATGTAATGGGGAAATTATTTCCTCCTTCCTCATATTATATTTTTTATAGCTAGAAGGACGAGCAACTTTTTGTTATTTATTAGAGGTCCTTTTTTTGAGTTTGCCAGAAATCTTAAACTGAAGTATTACAAAGATAACTTAGATAAAATACGTACCTATTTGCAATCATTTTTCTCCTAAATTTTATAACTAAAGAATGTGAACCAGCAAAATACGTAAATTTGATTTATCAAACAACTATATTGTGTGAATGTGATTATATGTGCATTTATGAGTGTGTGTGCGTGCATCACTCTTTATGGTGTGTGTCACTATGTCGGTGTGTGCGCCTGTGTGGAATTATATATATATATATATATATATATATATATATATATATATATATATATATATATATATATATATATATATATATATATATATATATATATATATATATATATATATATATATATATATATATATATATATATTGATATACCTAATTGGGCCAGCCCAATTAGCCTACTATTTCTCTACATACTGGGCCACGAGCCCGATCTAGAAGAATACTATTACGAAAGCCCAATTACCTTCAAATAAGTTTTGGCCCAACAAATTAGTCACAAACCAATTGACAAGGTATAAATAACGTGATAATTCTTTCATTAAAGGTACGCCCTATTATTTTGAGTAATACGATAATTTGTATTCTCTGAACTATTTCCACAATCCGCACGTCTGACTTGAGCGTCGGAGGGGTTTCCGCCGGATCAACCCCCGGCCTAGTTCACGTATTCTCTCTTCGCAGGTATCTCAGGGCCATCTAACACGTGAGCAGTGATCCACTCTGCTCTCCCAGCTCAACTATCTAAGGTGATCTATTTTTAGCATCATCATTATGGCGCCGTCTGTGGGAATGCAGACCAGATCACGTAGCTTGCAAGATGCTCCTGAGTCATCCACTCGGAGAGAGAATGACACAGCTAATAACCTTCCAATTCGCGGAGGCTCTGGCTTGCCACCTCCTCCACGTGCTCCAGATCCACCTCGCGAGGTTCAGGTGAATCCCCCTCGGGACCCACCACTCGCCGATCCTCCACTACCTGATCCACCACTCGCCGCTCCTCGAACGGTTCAGATAACCGAAGAGGCCCTCCAACACATGATTGCGGAGGCTTCAGCTCGTGCTGCCACTGAAGCAGTGGCACAATACATCGCCACAGCAGGAGTCAACGCTCCTCTTGCAGCTCCACCCGTGGCACAACAACCTCCACCGCCAGCGGATACCGCATCCACCTCAAACCCTAGGTCTCGAATGCAACAATCTACTCATCACCAAGATGCACGAACTGGGCGACAAGACCCACGTTCATCTTCAAGAGGCAACGCCTCTCGCCAACGAGCTCCTCCACACAATGGTGGAGAGGATGTAATTAACAGTCGGGTATCTCGCTCAAATCACCTTCCCCACATAGGTAATCCCATTGATGTAGGGGCAATACCTCCAATAAGGCGCGGTCCCTTCACTGTCGCAATAATCAATGAGATACTACCCCAACGGGTAAAGGTCTCGAATCTACCGCAGTTCGATGGAACTAGTGACCCACATGAGCACCTTGAAAAGTTCTACGCCATGGCAGATCTATATGGCCCAACCGATGCGGCGATGTGCAAGATGTTTCGCACAACGCTCTCCGACCGAGCGTTGAGCTGGTTCAACTCCTTGCCCACTGGGTCAATTGAAGCTCTCTCCCAACTAACGGATCGCTTCACTCACCATTTCGCTATCAACAAAGAGTACGCTAAGACTCCCGCGTACCTCTTCACTATCGCCCAGAGAGAGGGTGAAACCCTCCGCAACTACATTCAACGATTTGTAGAGGCAGCTCATGAAGTTCCTAACATGGGAGGAAGCATGCTCTCTAGCATCATTCAACAAAATTTGAAGCAAGGTAGATTTAAAGAATCTATTGCAGGAAGACCTCCAACCACTCTGGAAGAGCTACTAAGTCGCGCTGAGAAGCACGTACGCATCGAAGAAGCTTCGACCCCCGCTCCTCCCAAGAGGAAAAGAGATGAAGATCACTTTAGCACCCGACGACGAGATGGCCGACAACAATCGTCGACATCTCATTGACAATCTCCTTCTACATCTCTGGACTTCCAATGATGTCAATGACACGTGGAGTCTCAAAAGCTCATAACATTGTTAGTGATCGCATCATCCTAAACTGGGGGGCTATCCTACCTTAAGGATGATGCATCCCCTCCCCTCCCTACATCAGCTACTTAATACGAGTTTAGTTATTTCGACCCATTCGCTCCTTATTTGTTTAGTCACATTCGCCTCAATATGCTTGTAACCTTCACATTTTCAAGCAATGAATAAAGCGAATTATTTCCCTTACACTCGGTGTTATTGCTCTGTCTCTACATAATTATTTGCTCAAGTCAACTTTAACCCTGGGAACACTTAGAGATGTTATGATAATCTATATAGCCTGGCCAGCTTGATTTCATAAACTTCTCTATCTGTCTTTATTGGGTTCTACATTTAAAACGTGGCCACGGTCCTAACATATTTACGACCCATGAGGTCTAACAAGGGGCACGATCCCCATCAAAAAATCTTGAGAGTCTGATCCCCTCATCAAGTACATCACGCACAATGCTAAATGTAAACACATATAAGCAACGCGTCAAACCAATGACAACGTCATACAAAATAAACGTCAAATGAAATAGTAATGGGCAAACTCATCTACTCCAAATATGAAGACAAAATGAAGAGCCTACAATTCCACGCACCTCGGGCCACGTGCCATTAAAAAAAAAACGGAGAAGAGAAGAAGAAAAAAATAAATAAATATAAAGAAAGAGAAGAAGAAGAAAGAAAAAGAAGAAGAAGAAAAAGAAGAAGAAGAAAAATAAAAAGAAGAAGAAGAAGAAGAAGAAAAAGGAAAAGGAAAAGGAAAAGAAGAGAGAGAAGAATAGATAGATAAAAGCAAAAAAAAAAAAAAAAAAAAAAAAAAAAAAAAAAAAAAAGAAAAAGGAGGCCGAACGCGCGTACAGCCCGCGCGATGACGGCCGCGCGATTCCCGATCGCGCGCCTCGGTCCGCGCGAAAAAAAAAAAAAAAAAAAAAAAAAAAGGACGCCCAGCCGCGCGTGGAACCACGCGCCCACTCGCGCGTGTGACCCACGCGCCAAACATTACTGCGCCCACAACCCACTCGCGCGTGCACTGCACGCGCGACTACTTTCTCTCTCCGCGCGTTAATGCGCGGTACCTCCCCATGTGCGCGCGATTCCCAATGCTCTCCAGCACTCATTCCTCTCTCCTCGCCTCGGGCTTGGTGCACGGCTCCCCTCCACACAAGTTTTGCGCGGCTCCTAGCCGCGCGGCTCCAAATTCGCGCGGCTTCACCAACCAGCTCGTCACCTAGCCTCCACATCTAGTCACGTGAATTTCAACGCGCTCCACTAAATTGCGTACGGATTTTTACGCGCTTTACCAAATCGTGCGCATATTTTTACGCGCTTTACCAAATCGCAGGTGCTCTCCAACGCGTCTCACCAAATTGCGCGCGCTTTCAAATAGATAATTACAATATTATTTTTCCACACCTCGCCAACATTTAATGCAACACCGATCTACTCTCGACACGATCCGGTACCCCTTTTGTCTTGGCTCCCACATCGACTCGAGAGTGGGGGGCTAATGATATACCTAATTGGGCCAGCCCAATTAGCCTACTATTTCTCTACATATTGGGCCACGAGCCCGATCTAGAAGAATACTATTACGAAAGCCCAATTACCTTCAAATAAGTTTTGGCCCAACAAATTAGTCACAAACCAATTGACAAGGTATAAATAACGTGATAATTCTTTCATTAAATGTACGCCCTATTATTTTGAGTAATACGATAATTTGTATTCTCTGAACTATTTCCACAATCCGCACGTCTGACTTGAGCGTCGGAGGGGTTTCCGCCGGATCAACCCCCGGCCTAGTTCACGTATTCTCTCTTCGCAGGTATCTCAGGGCCATCTAACACGTGAGCAGTGATCTACTCTGCTCTCCCAGCTCAACTATCTAAGGTGATCTATTTTTAGCATCATATATATATATATATATATATATATATATATATATATATATGAAAGAATTTCGATGATAGCAGCAACAAAAAGGGAATTGAGAAAATATTTTAGTCGTAATTTGAAAAAGTATTAATGCTCGGGAGTACTCAACTACTCATCAAATTGCCCCTAATGTAATCCTACATGTGAAAGAACTTTATTCTCTTAATTTTTTATTTTATTTTTGTTATTTTCTCAATATTTCAAATGTTTGGAGGTTTCTTATTACATGGATCTGATAAGCCGCCGGTTTTCTTTAATAAGGACAATTTGTCTTACAAGAAAAATAAAATAAAAAGACTAATTGATTATTATTTACTATTATGATTCCTCCATATTAGATAATTAAAATTCAAATCGAACCACTAATTTTTAACGTAATATAATAAAAGACCCCAAAAAATGCAGTCTTAGACAGTTAATAATTATCATATAATATAAGCAAAATTACATTTACGATAGGGGGCATGAACTATACATATATATAACTGAGATTTGTTTAGAATCCGGTGTACGATGTTCTGTACCGTATCATCAATAACTATAGTCAAACAAATTGGCCTACAAAATAAATAAATTATATTTCAGTTTGTGTCACAATCACAACTTGCTTCTGTATTTTTTAATCCCTTTAATTTGCAGCCAATATGCACCGGCTGCAGCCGCCGAATAGTACGTAAGTCGTTCAATTTTATATATTTTCAGCTATATATATTTATATAATTATAAAAAATTCAAAAACTTATATATATGTATATATATTACAAAACAAGTAAACAAACATGAACAAATAATAAATCAGTGAAAAAACTAGAAAAAAATGACAAACAACTTCTACCGATCAACGATTAAGAAAAAAAATTGATTTCATTATTATTCATTACGTTCATGGATGAATATCATATACATTCACTAGCTAAGAAAAATATGCATCAAATGTCGTCGTTGTATTCATTTTATTTTGTGTCACGGTGCAATTCTACGTCACGTTTAGCGATTTTGTCCTCTCATTTTTGTAAGTGAGTAAAAAGAGCCATGAATTATGGCCGTCGATGCTTGGTCTCGCGAAAATCCTATGACGCTAAATCAATTCTTTGCAACGGAAGATTTTAGAGAATTCAAGATACTCCTGGGCTTCGTTCGTATCTTATTGGATTGCGGATTGAGGGTACGATTAGGTTGGCAATTATTTGTTACTTAAATCGACCAGTCTTGAAGATAAGAAACTGAAGGATTAGCTGTCAGAAGTATGGTTGTGTATATATACATACAGGGAGAGTCAGGATCGGATATTTTAATAAAGAAGGTGAAATTGGATTGTCCAAAACTAGTATTTAATTTTATTTTATTTTAAATATTATTCAAACTTTTTTTTTTCTCATGACGTGGAAAATAACAAACCCTATTTAGCTTCAACTGAAATTGGGATGCTTGCATGGTTGCATCATTATAAAGAAGATTCTGTTCAAGTGTTCATTGTACAGCTAAACTTCAGTTGGCATCTTCAGCTATAAGATGTATATATATTATTTAAATTGTCAAAAAATAATTCAACTATAATATTTCCATCAACTAATTGCTTTATATATTTACTTTTCTTTTTTTAGGTGGACTTATGCTGTGGGCTTTGGAAGTTAAAGCCTGTTGTTAAATCATGTTTAATTTAACAAAATTGCTACACCAATTTTAATTCTCTAAGCTCCTTATGATTAATTACTTACTCATTCATCATTTGATTAATCAAGCAAAATAAAGAATTGTGCCACTAAACCTGTATTGTAGTGTTAGACGGTAGGGGAGCCATCATAGGATTTGAGGGGGCCATGGCCCCCAACATTACTCAAATCTCTGGCTATGGCCTCTCTAAAATTCTTTTAATGCATTTGGCCCCTCTCCGAACTTTCTACTCCGCTAATGGTATTAGATCAAGGGTTCAATGAATGCAATTATGAAGCCAAGTTTTTTTGTTTTTTTTTTTTTTTAATTTGTTTTATTTAAAGAATTGTATCACTAAAAAGATATAAAAACAACCAACAAGTCACGACAATGTTATTTCTTGTTTAGTTAGAATATGGACCCCAATCTGTTTAGATGGTCCTACTTACCTAAATGAAATTATACAACTCTTTGAACTAATATATATTATCACTAACGGGAAAATTACAATTTCCGTCCCTTAAGTTTGCAAAAAAATATTCATTTGATCCCATATGTTCATAAAAAACACATTTGGTCCCTAATGTTTTCAAAATTTAACATTTTTAGTAATTTCTGTCAATTTTCCGTTAGTGCTAACGGAATCATGTGTGTGCTCGTCACTTCTTTAGCTGAAGGACTAATGGTAAATCGACGAAAATGACCAAAAAGTTAAATTATTCAAACACGAGGGACCTAATGTGTTTTTTTTTAACATAATGGACCAAATGTGAAATCAATGCAAACTTGAGGGATGAAAACTGCAATTTTCCCTATCACTAACTTATAGGCTTGTGACATATATCATTTGGAAGAGGACACGAGCAAAATAATGCAATGTCACCCTATATTTTGATTTTCTCTATTTATATGTTTTTTTTTACTAGGTTATGTTTTTAATTAGGCCGTCACAACATCATTTTTTCCTTCTCTGGATTTCTTGAGTAATTGAATTTCGATTTTCTCCGGGTTCAGTATCTTACTGGAAGTCTAGTGGATTGTGTATGCAAACTTAAAAAAAAACAAATTTGTAAATTGTAACTATATCAATTGGGGTAGTTAGGGTGAGCTAGAATTTGAAGTCCGTGTGGGCCGTTAATGCTATTGTACATTTTTTTAATTTATGTCAATTAGTAAATAATTGAGAAAAGTTGGGTAGGAAGGGGGGCAATTGCCCCCTGGCCTTATGTTGGTTTCAGCCACTAGTTCTTGAGAATGCACGAGGTCATTGTATGTCAATCCTACAACACAAAACCATGTTTGTAATCAGATAACAATTTGATAGATGATTGAGCGGTCTCTAATTAAGCACTTGGCTAACATTAATTAGAGCAAGCTTTTTATCCTAATTGCGTGATTAACGATACGATTTTTCAACCACGTAAAATTAAGCATGTAATTAGCCAGACAATTGAATTGTACTCGAGCATTTCTCCAATGATAAAGTGCTGCAATTAATTGATTTAACAAATAATCTGATGGTTAATATCAATCTAACTGTGTTACCCTTCAACCAAATTGAGGCTGATTGTGAGTTGTAACATTATAAGTATCCTTGTTTGATTTGCAGTCCTAATCATAGTTATGAGGATTGAGATAAGAAGCTAAAAACAAAGCATTGGTCCACAAATTTAATATATATAAACCCTCTGAATTAATATTTTGTTTTTCACATACACTAATAAAGTGTGTTAGGCTTAGGACTTATGAAAGTAATTGACTGCATTTTAGGGAATAAGGTAGTTATGAAGCTAGCTCGACTTGGGCTCGAGCTCAAGCTCGATTGAAAGAGATGAATGATAAAATGTGTCAAGCGAGTTACTCGAGTTTAATTCGTGTTCGGCTGATTTAAAAGTTCGTTCCAGCTCGACTCAATTACTTATCAAACCAAACTCAGACACAATTTTAAAAGCTCGATAAAATTTAAACAATCTAATAGACGACCGTATCAGTTCGACTCGATTTGTTTACACATGCACATTTATTTTGGAACAACTTATATCACAAGAAAAAACCTTTTTACTTATTGCGTATGTATACATCACACATCCTAATTAAACGAGACTCATAACTCTAATTGTGATAATAATTCACCGTGAAAACAAGACATAGATAACTTTCAACGAAATAGTACTTTTTTTAAAAGTAAAACCTAAAAAAAAAATAGAAAATAATTGAGAATATTCGAATGTGAAAATTAGTTCCAGAATTGTATTTTGGATTAAAAAAATACAAAATGTTGATATTACAATAAGAGATCAAAAATTCTATTTTCCAGTCACTTGTAATATGAGTATGCAATAATGTTGATATTCGAAGTATAATTACCAATTTGCCCCGCTATCCCAAGAGTCAGGTTGTTGATTTGAAATCAATTGTGTCAATCGTTGTAAGAAAATGGCCTTAATCGACCAATTTGTGCCCCCTCTCCAAATAGTCAAGTCGTCAATTTGAATTTAATTATCATGTTATAATTATAGTAAGAAAATGATCTCAATCGACCAATTTGCCCCTCTCCCCCAAGAGTCAAGTTGTTAATCTGGGGTTTGGGTATATCAGTAATTTGTTCAAGAAAAAAGGATAACTCAAAAAATAATCGACAAGGCAATGAAACATGCAATCTTGATCCATTAATTTGAAATACCTCTTTCTCAAAAAATAAAATAAAAAAATACCTCCATTGATTTGAGTTACTTCAGGTGGCTCCACATTAATATTATAAGTATTATTCTTAAATAATGCTAATTCAGATAATAAATTATAAAATAGTAGTTTAAAAATTACGACCATGAAATATAAAATAATGCATACAGTCTTACCACCTAGTACAAATTCATGGTCCAACCATGAAATATAGTTGGGATGTGGTATAATTTCGGTATAATAAAATCCATATACACTAACCATTATTTTAAAGTATTTCGAGATATAAATAATATTGTATTAGTGAGCAAAAATATAATGATACCAATATCAAAGTATCATTGTCCAGTAAAAGAATTGGATACAGTGCAGTAATATATTATTACTATTCACTGAAAAATTCAAATAGAAATTTCGTACTGGAAGGACAAAAACTCCAGCAAATGGACCCCACTCCTCACTTCGCCTTCTTGCTTTCCGTCCACGTGGGTCCCACCGCGCTCTACTCTTTCTCGACCGTACCTCCTCATCATTTAATACAACTCTCTCCGTAACGTCCACGTGGTAGAGTTAGATGTTACACCTAGATATTTAAATTGCATGAATTCCACTCTAGATTTAATTAAATAAAATCATTATCATGTCATTGTGTGTTAGTCTACGATTTTAATACAAATTAGGTGTGGCATCTAATTTCCCTTCATATAACATTCATGAAAATATTTAACATATTGTAAATTCCGGCATCCGTGGGATAATGTCAAATTACCAAAAAATCTCCCTTATTTGGTAATTACAATCACCTCTCAACATGAATTTTCTTACACGTCCACCTTTATGGTTTCAAATTCAACAAAATTTTCTTGATGCTGTTGAATGTTTTCTAATTTGTATTTGTTTGTGGAAAAATACAGTTTATGGTGCATCACAATCTGATACTTACAAGTCAAGAGACACGTTGTATGATCATCTTGTTTCATAATGTACTGGAGCTCGAATGTGGTAAAATAGATACAAACTGGAGAATATTCCACATAATTTAGTAAATTCCACTAAATTTGACACCACAAGGATAAACATATAAGAACATTCATAGTTGAGAAAGTGGTTGTAACTTGTAAGTGTCCAATAAGATAGATTTTTTCATAATTTGACCTTACCTCAAGGGTTGACCGTAATTTACCTTCAACATTTTAATCACAACATATTGGATATTTTAACTCACATTTTGTATTCTTTTATTTTTAAGCTGTGATTTTTATTATTACTTGCACATAATTAGTATTACAAAATAAGTAATTTATCATTTCCTAAAATTGAAAATCTCATTTTACGTAGTACTTGTGAGTACTGTACTGAGTACTCCTCCATATAAAAGTAGTTTTTATTGGTATTTATTTGTATTTTTATGTATTTGGCCACCTCTCTAAAAAATAAAATTAATTGCATTATATTTTGTTAAATGATCAAGTGTAACAAACTTTTTTTTGTCCCATTTTTTATTTAAAAAAAAAAAAAACATTAACCATATTTCCGGATTTGCCCCTACACTGCACCTCCTTATAAACGCAACACCTCACCTGCAAAATACTCCACTTCACTCTTCAAACTCACATTCGTTGTCTTCTCCGCTCTCCCAATTTCTCCAGAAAACAAAAAAAAAAAAAAAAAAAAAAAAAAAACCACTCTCCCAACTTGCACACACTCTCTGATTTTTGCATGGCAGTTCGTTTGTTGTCTTACGAGGTGGCTGATCTCTGCCTAGGCAAGCCGCCGCTCCGGTCACTCTCCTCCTCCGCCACCGTCGCCGACGCCCTCTCCGCCCTCAAATCCTCCGACGACAACTTCATCAGCGTCTGGAGCTGCAACCACTCCTCCTCCTCCACCAACAGAAATCTCGACTGCGTTTGTGTGGGCAAAGTCTGCATGGTTGACATTATTTGCTTCCTTTGCCGCCAAGACAATTTATCCTCACCTTCTTCTGCCCTCAATTCTTCCGTCTCCGTTTTGCTTTCCAAAGTTACCGGCCTTGTCAGACATGTTGAACCCTCTTCCAGGTACAATTACAATTACATACCCCCTCTCTCTCTCTCTCTCTCTCTCCTCTCTTTCTCTCTCTAGAATGTTCTGTTCTGCAATTTAGCTTAATTAAACATGGATCTAAGTTTCAGATTGAAACTGTGTAATCTAACAATTACCGGATCTGAATTTAATTATGGTTGCTCTGTTTCTATTAAATTACTAATTAATTAAAGATTAATGACCTAAATTCGGAGTTAATAAATTCCTGTTTGTTTCAGCTTACTGGAAGCCATTGATCTAATCCTCGACGGGGCCCACAATCTGGTGGTCCCCATAAAGAGCAATTTCAGAAGGAAACCGCTCCCAAGATCACAGTCATCAATAATTCCGACAACGCACAATCACAGCCAGGAATTCTGCTGGCTGACGCAGGAGGACGTCATCAGATTCCTCCTCAGCTCGATCGGCCTCTTCTCCACCATTCCGATGCTCTCCGTCGAAGCCCTAGGCATCATCAGCCACGACCACCCCACGGTGGACTACCACTCCCCCGCCTCGTCCGCGGTGGGGCCCGTCTCGCGGGCCCTGCTGGACCGGACGTCGGTCGCGGTGGTCGACGACGGCGGGGTCCTCATCGGGGAGATCTCGCCGTTCGCGCTGGCGTGCTGCGACGAGACGGTGGCCCCCGCCGTCGTGACGCTGTCGGCCGGCGACCTCATGTCCTACATGGACTGCGGGGGCCCGCCTGAGGAGATCTCGAGGCTCGTGGAGGAGAGGTTGAGGGAGAGGGGCTTGGAGGGGATGCTCGAGGAGTTTGTGGCGGGAACGCATTGCGGGAATTCGTCGTCGTCCGATGAGGAGTTGCCGTCGCCCACGACGGTGTTGGGGAGGAAGGGGCGGTGGTGCAATTCGGGGCGGATGGGGAGGAGGGCGGAGGCGGTGGTTTGCCGACCGTGGAGCTCGTTGGTGGCGGTGATGATACAAGCCATCGCGCACCGCGTGAATTATGTTTGGGTAGTTGAGGAGGATTGTAGTTTGGTCGGGATTGTGACGTTTGCTAGTATGTTGGAGGTTTTTCGGGAAAATTTGGAGTCTATGATTTGAGGCTGCATCCGACATTTGGATGGAAGGATCTGAGGCAGCGATTTCAAATCTATAATAACAAATCCATAGAGTTTGTCATTTGACAAGGAATTTTGATCAATCACTAGCTCTCGTTCTAGTTGTTTATTTGAGCAATTGTGATGGATTTTAAATCTCGTCTCGAGTCATTTCGAATCCTTCAATCCAAATGCACCCTTTGGGATCAATGGTCAATTAATCTTAATCTTTGTAGATTAAGAAGCACTAATTGATTAGCTCTTGTTTAGAGTTGAGTCTTGAGAAGGAGGGACATATTTGTGAATATGAGCATGTATTGTACTTTTTTTGGGTTTGTCATTGTTGAGGTTTTGTTTATTATTTTTTTTATTTGCTTTTGTTGTTTGGTAATAAATCTAAAGTAGTTGTACCTTTTTGAACTTTTTTGAATCATGCATGGAAACATGTTAATAGTTAGATGTATGAACTATGATCTACTTGTAATCCCTTTTTTATTGTGCTCAAATTCTTTGCTAGCAGAAGTTTCTTGGCTTTTTGTTCTTTAAAGTTATTAATCTTACAAGACAACTACATTTATTATTATTGATTTTGAAAGAAAGAAAAGAAAATAAAAATACATTTATTATTGTGTATGAAGAGACCATACCTTGTCTCACTAGTTTGGACTATATATTGTAGTCTTTAAAGCATTATAATCTACACTAATTAATGTGTTAGTTCATACTACATTTTCTTTTGTATAGTGTCATGTTGTTTAATTGGTCTCATTTGATACTAGGTATTCATGGAATTTAAAAAAAAAAATCAGATTTTAATCAACATGCAATGGCTTTGACCCGACCCACCATATAACTTTATGCTCATTCTAGGAGTTTTTGGTAATTTGCACCCTCGAATTACATGTTTTGGCACTTTGCACCCTTAAATTATGAAATTGACAGATTGAACCTTACAAACATAAATGTCTTGGCTTGGAAAGCTTATGTGCAACTTGTTGGGAAACCTGGAAGAAGGGTAAACTTGTCATTCTCTTATTTTTATCCTCCCCGAAATTCTCAAAACATCGTTTCCCAACAAGTTGTCAATGAGTTTTGCAAGCCAAAAGTGATTTTGGATCCAAAATGCCAAGAAAATTATAATTAACGGGTGCAATCTGTCAATTTTGCAATTTAAGGGGTGCAGCATGCCAAAAACCCATCATTTTAGCGTACTGGCTTCAGCTTGACTAGAAATGCCAATTCTTGAATCACAAACATCCAAATTAAAAATTACGTAGCCAGAACATTAGTAGTAGTAATAGAAAAATGGCCTCTTGCTGATTAATTAATTGATTGATGTACCTAATCATATGTTTAATTTCAAGAAATATGGCTGTCTTTTTTTATTTTTTTACTATTATTTGATATGTGACAAAGATTTGTGATACCATGTTAATGAGATCAGAATACTAAGATTTTGGTACCTTTGGTTTATATATAATAATAGTTGCTTATAGTATTTTTTTTGTCTCTAATCTATTTGCTGGCTGTCTTATTCATTTAGCTATTAAATCAAGTAAGCAGCCCTATCAATATTCTATTGTATTCTCTTTTTTGGTGAGGTTTCATACCTAAATGCTAAAGAAAATTTAAATCAATTTATGTACACCAATATAGCGATGGTAAAATGAAAGCGTGTTCAATTAAATAAATTTTTAGTAGCAAAGAAATTAAAAAAAAAAAAAATACTAAAATTCTTTCAAACAAAATACAGTAATGTTTGAGTTGATAAATGGCATGGAACGTGTGACTAAAATCATAATTGCGATTTGAAAGAGTTGGCTATGTGATGTGAATGTGGAACTGTCAAATTAAATTCGTGGGCACGATTTCCGTTTTGAGAATTATAATGTTAATTTTGATCCTCTTTTTGATTCTGGAATCTAGTGTAAACAAGAAAATAAAATAAAATAAAATCAGATTTCACATCCCCATTTGGTCAATATATCCAAAGTCTCTTTATTTTATTATATTTTTCCTTTAATTTTCTTTGAATTTTGATTCTTTTATACGTTTCTAAATTTGATGATTTTACAAATGTAACTTGGGGTTGTCTAGGGTCCGAGAGGGTTGTACTTCTCGGACCGTAATTCACTTAATCTTATGCGTACAAAATAGCTAAAATCTAATCTCATCCGTTAATTTTCTTGTACGACCTAGTATGATGTAGTACGATACTAGCAATTTGAAAATAAAAGTACGAACCCAAGAAAACACATCGTACACACATCGTACTATATATAAATTACTTAATTAACCTTATAAACTTTAATTAAATTAAATTAAATATTCATTATGAAATATTATAATAATCCTAATTAGTTAACAAAATTATAAACGTCAGATAAAATCTCACAGATGTTCTTCCGAAAACGACCAAAATCTCTACTGATCGAGATTAAACAGAATCCCTAGTCTTTGCGTTGTTTCATCGTCGCGCCAGCCGGGGAGCCTTGACGGGTGGGAGTTTGTGTTGGGAGAATCGCTCTAATAATTTCCTTATTTCCTTCACTTTTTAGTTGTTTTTGCTCGCCTATAGAGTTGGGGAATTTGAACGATCGCTTTTTTGTTTCTTTTACAATTTTTTTTGTTTCTTATTGCTCGACTTGAGAATTTTGATCGTCAATGTTAGAGATACCAGATTTTCTGCTATTCTTTTGATATTCAGACTCGATTAAGGATTTAGAAAGATGGAAGAACTAATGAATTTCAGATGGAGGAGCTAAATAATTTCTCAATTGTTATTAAAAATCAAGATTAACCAAGTAAAAATGGAAAACTGAAAAATAAAAAATTTGAGCCCAGATGAACCAATTGAATTTTTTATCTAACTATCCGAAGAATTTTGCTCATATTTTGATAAACTCAATTTTTTTTTACAACTAATGAGTAGTATTGTAAGATAATAATATGTTAGAATGGAAGAAATTCATATATGTTTTTTTAATATGATTTATGAAGTACTATATATTAAAAAAAAATCATGTTAGATAATTGTAGAGGGGTAAAGAGTTTGAGAGAGAATAGGGACCAGAGCATTGTGTTGCTTGAGGAGGAAATTTGATGTGATGCTAGGTGATGGCTACCTCACGATTATTTAATTTTAAATCAATGTAATTGTTCAAGTATCGTTTATTTGTACTTCTATTTATTATATAATTTATAATTATGGCTTTTGAATTTGCAGATTTTTCTTGCAAGAGGTGTTAATAGTGCATCGAAAAACTGCAATGGATAACGCTATGTAGATAAATTGTTCTCTCTAACTTTGATTATGTAACTTTATGTGTGAACCACCTTATGTTTTGTATAGTTGTGTCAATATATTTTTGTCCGATGATGAATTGCATTTTCTCCTCTACAAACAGGCACAAAAAGTTTGTTTGACCGAGATAAGATATGTTGTGCACGATTTCTCTCTACAAAGCAGGCACACTGAGTTTGTCTGGCGGGGATAATATGCGCTGTGCAAGGTGACGAGCTGGTGATTATAGCTTGCTAATGATATTGACAGTGGCATTATTTTGCTCATATTTACTTGGGAAAACTTTTGTGTGTGTTTTGGAGGACATTATTCATGGGTTGTGAAGTTTTGTTATTGCTTGTAATTTTGGAACTAGAGATTTAACATTTTTTAGTACTTCATTGGGCTATTGAACTCTCTTGTAGTTGAAGTTTTTGATTAATTCATATTTATATTACTTTAGTGATTCTTCGAAAAGAGCTATTTCCAAATGATATTTCTCCAATTGGATCCATATTATTTTCCTTCTCTTGGTATGTTGCTGTCTAATTTGTAGAAAGAGAATGGTGAATATTACGGTTCTTACAAAATTCTATTTTTATATATTTATGGTTCGGAATGTTTCCGATCTTGCAAGTCTGGCATGTGTGCGCTGCAGCTCATGAGAATATGCTAATGGTATGTCTAAAGAGGATCAGTGCAATATATAGAGAAGGCTTTGACTATGTTAAACAGTTGCATGATTTTCTCAATGTAATATTTAAAAAAATAATTTGGCTCATATTTGTATAATAACTATCCATCTGTGAACGGTACAAGGCAAATATAAATTGCATTGAACAACAGCTTATACAATGCAATAATACACTTTTGCACAAGAAAAAAAACTAAAACAAAAATTCAGTATATATAATTATATATCAGTAGTAGCTAACTGCTCTTTTTTGTTATTGCTATTGTTACAATATTTCACTAGTTATTATTATCATCTGGACTCAGACTCTGGCAATAACTTCATGTGAATGTGTCATAGCTGCACTGCTACCAAAGGAAAACAAAAGTAAATTGTTAACTTAAATCCAGAGAGTAAACCAAGCGAACAATTAGATCAAAATTTTGCGGCATACCAACAATTTCACTTAACATAGATTTGGACATCACTTTCCTCCTGGTTTTATCAATCCCCGACTTGCAGCATTCAAAACCAACCCTTTCACCTATAAACATATCTATTTTTTGTTGAAGCAAATAAAAATACAAGTTATAACTAAAATTTGTACCTCTTTTTGAGACCTCGTTAATCTTGATTATGTTGAGGTTCGAACTTTGTATAATGCCCTAAAAGAAAAAGTCATCCGTGACAATACCAATCATATACAAAAAAATGCTTTGAAAGCTCACAAAAACCATTAACTAGCATTCTTTTTTGTCACTTCGAATCCTTAAGTGGCAATTCATCTGCTGCCAATAATAGAATTTATTAAAATAGTTTAATTGCTGACATTGATGCACAATTATAAGAATAATAGTAATCATACAATACAAAAGAACATCATATCGATACTTCAAACATATAAGAACACTAATGTCAGGTAAAGAATCATGAAAATTACAATATAATTTACTAAAAGAGACAAAAGGCATTTGTTGCAAGGCAAAGAGAAAGTGATCTGTCAAAGTACAAATAGTTCTCTTGTTTATTTACAAGTCAAGTAAATGAATTTTATCTATTGAAAATTAAGGAATGATATTTTCTTTAATTATAACCAGCATATGTACTTAAGAAAAAAAGTATCAGGCTTCACTCAGAACAAGGAACGTGCCAAAATTTTCATGAACATGTAAAAAACCTTTTTGCATAGTAAATTTTAAAATTCCATGTACAATAAAATTACAGATTATCAATATATATGATTAAAAGAGGAAAAAAAAAAAAAACCATTGAAATTCCATGAAGAGCAAAATAAAACTAGGAATAATCAATTCTATGCAATTAAGTTTTCGAAAAGATATGTTCAGATTAACAATAGCATGAATCATGCCAAGAATAATTATTTCTTTCGAGAAACTGCAAACCCCGAAATCGAGATGGGTTAATTAAGGCATTTAAATTATTACGTCAAGCGACATAAATATTGCACAAGTTTGAAAAAATTTCCTCTTCGTGAAAAATAATATGAAACAGGTTGCAAAACATTAGATTCGCTTAATTAAAACATAATTAAACAGTAAACCAAAAATGGAATTCCAACATAATTGTAGATTTTACCAATTTCGGAGTTGAATTTATCAAAATATGAAGATGGTGAGACGATGTGCAGAGTCGATAGATGATGATGGTTTCATCGATATATGGGGTTAAAATATTGATTTTGAATTACAATTCATATCATTTATAATTAAGTTTTTAATTTAAGTAAAGGGTTATATGTAATTTTACATATCACCAATGTATCGTACTAATTTTTATTGGCTTCGTACTTATCATATGTGGCGCATTTTTATTGGTCTGTTATGGTCCGAGAAGTACAACCCTCTCGGACCCTAGACAACCCCATGTAACTTTCGTAAAGAAATTGGAAATTTTGCAAATCAACATCGGACTGGAAATTGTAATTTTTGAACATCAGATATCGAAATTTTCGAAATTCTGAATGACTTTTTTTTTCAATGTAGAGTCAAATGGAATTATTTCAGTGTACAGCAACTTAAAATATCACATTTATTAGGTTCTGAAGTAATATTTGGTTTCATTTCATTTCGATTTCCAATTTCCACATTTCATATTATCTATTTCTCATCATTATTGTTGGCAAAAATGTAAATTAAAAGAAATAAATAAATAAATCGATTAATCCCAAAAAGTAAAATTAATAACAACGTTCTACAATCCCAACGTAATCAGAGTTCTTCCATGCAACCAAGAAATTCACAAGACTGCATTTCACTTCCCAAATTCCAATACATTTTACAATATGTTATAAACTCAAATCACAACTGTATATTCGTTTTCATAAACACAAAAAAGAACAAAGAAAAAATAAAATACATATTATAAACAAATCAAGAATCACCAAGCCATAGGTACAACAAACTCAACAAAACACCATCTTTTTTTTTTTCATTACTATTTCATTTTTTTATTTTCGTGCATCGTCTACTACTTTTCCTTCAATGAAGATTTCAGTGGGTCGAAGGCAACTCCTGAGCGAATCATGACCAAGCTGAGCTCTCTCGTTATCACCAAAACCCAAAACTCGCCCCTCGTTTGTAACAACAACAGTGTGGTACAATGCTGTGCTAACCTGAGAAATATGGTGTGGTTTCAAGCTTTCCAAAACTCTAGGCTTAAGTATCTTATCGGAAACACCCCTATCCGTAAAGCCAAGACTCCCAAAACCCATCCAACCAAACCCGTAAACCGATCCATCATCCACCAGAACGAATGTTTTCCTCTTGCCAGCACATACCTATCAACAGAAGTATCAATAGGGCAGTGTAATACACATCAAAACATGGAGGGAGAAAAAAAAAAGAGGCAAAAGGGTTATTTTGGTAATTTTCTGACCTGCACGGCGAGGTGGCTTCGGATGCTGGTGAGTAGCTCCGGAGTTATTTTGTCAATCTCATCTCCATGGCCCAATGCACCACAATAGCCTTTGCCCCAAGTATATACCTGCAAGCAATAAAACACCCAAATAAATTTACGATACTAAAATCGGTGTACGATATAGATGTATACATATACATACATGTCCGTTGGAATCAAGAGCCACCACATGCTCGTTGCCAGCAGAGACACGAATTACGTGAATACCCTTCCTCTTAAGTGAAAGAATTGCACGAGGCTGAAGCCCATTGTGCTGCTCTCCATGTCCAAGGCAAAAGTTGGTGCCCGACCCAAACGAGAAGAGAGTTCCATCATCCACCAAGGCAAGACCATAAGTGGGGCCCGCAGCAATCTGAACAATGGAAGAAACAGATTCGGGAAATTCCACCTTTTGTGGGGTGGGCCGATCCTGTGTATCTCCTAGGCCGAGTTGACCCTGTGAGTTGAGCCCACAAGTGTAGACGTGGCCTTCGTTTGTGAGGAACATCGTGAAGCTCACACCTGCAGCTACCTGAAGAACTCAGTTCAGCACAAAATTATTGTTGAAAATTCCAACGAAAATTAGAAGAAAGGATAAACAGAATTAAACGCAAATTAAAATGGCCCACCTGCTTGCAAGGGATATGCTTCAGTGCTTCAACAAGCTTCGGCTTGAATATAGGGCGGCTTGTGTCGCTATGACCGCAACAAAATGATGCGTTATCTCCACATGTGAAAACCTGCATGGCCAACCAAAAGTCCAGATTATAAAAATTAGGGTAAATTACAACCACCCCTGAGGTATGGTCAATTTACGAAAAAACCCCTCTTGTTTAGATAATTACATCTACCCCGCTCAACTATGAATCTTCTTACACCTCCACCCTTATGGTATCAAATTCAACATAATCATCTAGATTTCGAGGAATGTGCTCTATTTTGTACTCGTTTTGTGTAAAAATACAGTTTCTGATGCTCAAGAATCTGACATATACAAGCCAAAAACACATTTTATGATCATCTTGCTTCAAATTGTAGAGTTGGAATGGGATAAAACGTGTAAAAAAGTGACAATATTCCATTTAATCTCGAAGATACCATTAAATTTGAAACCGCAAGGGTGGACGTGTAAAAAGATTTATAGTTGAGGGGTGATTGTAATTACATGAGGGGGTTTTTTGTAATTTGACCATACCTCAGGGGTGGTTGTAATTTACCCTAGAATTGTGAAATAAAGGCGCACATTTGTTTATAAATAATCGTTTGCATTTTCATTCCAAAATTATGATTCGTAAAAACAAACCCAAATTGGGTTGCATCTCTAACAAGATCACACACGTCAGGACAGAGAAAAAACAAAGTAACAAATTATGGATTTTCCTCAACATACGATCCGAGAATACGCATTAAATTGACGAAGCGCAAAGGGCATGACTCACCTCACCGGATTGTGTAACAAAGGCTGCATGGTTGTGGGATGCTGAGACTTGAATCACTTGAGCTCGTGAAGGAAAACCGATTGGGGTAAATGCTGCACATTGTGTTGTTTCTGGACCATGGCCAAGAACACCACATATGTTGGAACCACAAGAGTATACTCTAAAGTCGTTAATCAGCAACGTGTGATAATTTCCACTCTTGATTTGCATCTGCTGAAAACTTACTTGAATTAGCGACAAGAGTAAATAAAAGATGCAGCAACTACACCTCGCGCAAGTACATATTGATTGAAGATGAAAATTTCTAGTATTTTCTCCTTTCTCAAGCAAGTTATTATACACGTGTAACCAAAAACACAAGGTGGATTATGTAATTCGATGAGTGCATAAATGCAAACCAATCGTTATCGAACAATTTCAGGTAACTCGAATTGATCTACAAAAGGAGTCTCTATTCCGGATAGAGTTGGACGTGAAAAAAGTACTCATTGCTTATTTTTGGCTTCATTTTCATATGTAAAAATTATCCTGAAATAACATGTTGCATATAATTATCATCAAAACACTACTGTTATATATAACATGACTCCATACTTAACATTCGATCAACTACTTCTTCAGCTTAATGGAGTATCAAACATGCGAATAAAGCAAACTAACCACTATCTCAAGTCACCTATATCAATCAAATGCCACCACATTATGAACAATATAATAGTAATGAAATTAAAAGTTGTAAAAACCACAAAATCGAGAAATAGTACGTTGCCTGCAGAGGTTTGAACCATGTCGGAAGACTGTTCCACGGACTGCAAGAACCTGAAGACCCGTTTCCAATTCCCGTTACACCGGTCGTAAAGCTCACTTCGAGCATTATCCTGAAGAGAAGAGTAAATGGGGTGCGATCCACAAAGCCTAAAGGCGGCGAAATCAACCAAAGAACGAAACTTTGGTGGGCATAATCCATGACTCGCCCAAAAAGTCCTGGAAGTCAACTCCAAACACACTAAATCCACCGCACCCAATCTACCAGAGGTCAAAATATCGAGGATTATGTGGAGTGGCAAATCATCCATCGAACTTGATTTCACACAATCCCCCATTTTCAGCGGGTCCGCAAGAAACAAATAGAGGAATTAGGGTTGAGAGTACAGGAAATTTATGGAGAAGTTGTCTAAGTGGTAAAAATTGGACGAAATTGAGTACAGAAACAAGGGTTTGGACGAAAATTTCAGCGATGATTTGTAGATTGAGTTGAAATAAATCATCAGAATCAGAAAAAAATCGGAACTGATTGTAGAGTTAATAAAGCAATAGAAAATGCGATCAAGGAAGTGAGAATGAAAAAATGGAGAATGAGTCAGAAAATTAGGTAAAGAGAAAAAGCACGTCGTCACTTACAACGCAACCACAATTTATATATATATATATATATATATATATATATATATATAGAGAGAGAGAGAGAGAGAGAGAGAGAGAGAGAGAGATGAAAAGGAAGAAAGCGACGAGTGGAAAAAGCTTATTTTCGGCGCCGCTACCTTAATGGCGAAGGATCGATTGGAGGAGAGAGAGAGGGGTTGCTCAAATACGGTGTCGTTTTCGAAATTTGCAATTGATCGATAGGAAAGAGGAACACTTATTTGTATTGGAGGTAAGAAAGAAGAAGCCGTCGTGTCATTCGAGCTGTGCGATTGTGCAATTAGTGATGTCAGTTTGCCACGTGGAAATGTTAGGCGTTTCCACGTAAGCGGGATTGCGACATCGAGTGTCGAGAAGGGGTTTTTCGACGCGCGAATTTGGATTTAAAACAGCACGCGCCACAAGTGATTGGTCAGTTGAATAGAATTTGTTTCAATTTGTGTATGGGCGTAAAATATTTTGGGCTCAAGGTCAAAATAATTAATCCTATTGGGCCAGCTGCACATGTTGATTCGATTTTTTTTTTTTTTTTTTATAATTAATAATTAAATTAAGGACAAGAAATAAACGAGTCTACAAGAGGGTGTCCCCATCACCAAAACAAACCAGGGGGATAAGATCAAGAGGAACAATCCCATCCCAATTAGAGCAACAAGCCCATTTAGCAAGAGAATGGGCAACAAAATTTGAATTACGGCTAACATATTTAAAGCGCCATTTCGGCCATAATCCACTGAACTTTTTGATTTCCTCGATTACCACCTTAGCAGTCCAATGCACGGGGCAAGAGTCACTAACAATGAAGGAGATGGCGTCGAGGGAGTCAGCTTCAAAAATAGCATTTTTAATTCTTGCAGAGCTAAGGATTTTGCAAGCTTCCAAAATTGCAAGAGCTTCGGCTGCAAGGGCGTCAAGACAGACATGAGCTGTAGAGTGGGCAAGCAAAATGGAGCCGTTGGAGTTTCGGATAATGCAGCTAGAGTGTGCATTCCCATCATCAAATGAAGAATCAGTATTAATCTTTAGCCAATCAAAATGAGGAGGAATCCATGACAGGTTGGGTGAAGATTTAGCACTGGTGTGGGAGATGATTTGACTTTTCCAATGGCTATTAGCACTCTGGTTCGCTTTCCTAGAGAGAACCTGTGGATTAAGATAAGGAGAATTATGAGCTTTTTTGTTTCTATTTAACCAAACAAAATCAAAAAGCACTGCAGTGAAAATAATAAACTCATCCTTGATGCTCGAAGAGGGGAAAAAGTTGTTATTTTTTATCAAAAATAAGAGAAAGCCACTCCCTGACAGGGGTATTGTAGAAATGATCAATTCTAAAATTCCATTTAGAACAGAACCATGCCTGATGAATAAAAGGGCAGTTAACAAAAAGATGGTCGGCACTTTCAACACAATTATCACAGAAAAGACAATCAAGGTTGCTTGATTGGAAAAGACAGTTAAGCTTAGATTTGGTGGGAAGAATATCATTAATAATCAGCCAAAAAGTAACTTGTGCCTATTGTGAAGCTTTGAATTCCAAAGATTTTTCCAATTGAAAGATTGGTAAGAGTTTAGGTTAAGGAATCGGCGGGATTGATCAACCAGGTAAGCACTCTTTGAGGAGAAATTCCCTGACTTGGAGGGGCTCCAGAAAAGAGTTTTTGGCAAAGCCAAATGAGAGATATGGATTTTTTTGATTTCTTTCACCACAAGAGGAGGGAATGTGAGGTTGAGAAGGTCAAAATTCCAAGATAAACTCTCTTCAATAATGAGTTCTTTGACAACAAGTAAAGGGGAGATGGGATTTGGGTTTTGAGGATTTTGGGAAGGTTTAAAGCCAGGCAATGAGGTGATCCAAGGGTCCTGTCAAATAAGCAAATCAGAGTCAGAGTTAATATGAAAACAAGCACCCTTAAGAATAAGATCTCTAGAATTTTTAATGTCAGTCCATAACCAAGAATAAGCATTAAATGAAAGATTATCATAAAGAAAAAACTTCCCTCTAAGGTATTTAGATTTGAGCAGGGAAACCCACATCTTGTCACTGTTGGCAGCCACATTCCAAGTGATTTTTGAGAAAAGGGCTTTGTTAAGATCAAACATTCTTCTAAAGCCAAGGCCACCACTTGATTTGGGAGAACAAATAGAGTCCCATGTTTTTGCTTAATTCATTATATTTTAGTAAAAACAAAAATATTATTTAATAAATTAATTTTCTTTTTTTGTTTAATCATTAATCGAAATAATCTTAGGGGAGGAATTATAATCTATCTTGCAGAGTTTAAAATTCTCACACTGTAGCTGCCAATATTCGATCCTAGAACATTACACCAACTTATGATCCTAGAATCAGTTGAGCTACACCCGTGCATGGCGAATTATATAATCTATCTATTATTAGGTTAAGTGAAGTTTTAGAATTCTCGAACAAAGAAAAAAAAAAGTGAAATTTTAGGTAAAAATCAAACTTTAAGGGAGAATAGGGGATCTACATGTTATTACACCATAGCTATAGGATTTTTAATAGTTTTTAATTGTCTGATTTCCGAAATTCTAATTTTTGAATTGTTCGAAAAGAATCGGATCGCAATCGGAATTGTATATATAATATATGGAATTTCCGATTTTCGATCCGAAAATAGTTTTCCAAAATTTCGGACACTAATTCTGATTTTTTTTTTTTTCCAAACTTCAAATATATTTTGAATTAATTTTATAAAAATATATTACGTATTTTTCATATAAAACCTAAAGCATTGATTTGGGCTGGAAAAAAGTTATTTGTTTTAAAGATATTGAAATTTGACCCAATAATATTTATCGACCCATTTCATACAACGACCCACCTTTCAAACAAAGCCCTAATTCTTCTTCTTCCTCTTCTTCCCTGCACCGCCGTTTTGTACTCCTCGTCGAAACTGGTTCAGTTCTTCAATCATTTTATCTTGTTTAGTTCTTCCAAATTCTGTTGAACAAAATGGTTAAGAAGAAAGAAAAATCAGTGAATGTTTCTGGTAAACCGAAACATTCGCTCGACGCTAACAGGGATGGAGGCAAAACTAAAACCAGCGGTGGCGCTCGGAGCGCCGCCACTGTGCGGCGGCTCAAAATGTACAAAAATCGCCCGATACGGAATTCAAAGGGTACAATCTTAAAGCATGATTTGCAGTCCAAGGAATTGCCGTGTACACGAATTATGCCTGATCGCCGTTGGTTTGGTGAGTTCAATTAACTGATATCTGATTTTTTTTTACTTTCTATTTGGAATTTAATGAATACGAGACTTCAAATGGTAGTGTATTGGAATTGCAGTGCGCTTTTGTGCTTAATTTTTGTTTCTTTTGGCACTAGTAATGAAATTTACTAGTCTACTATTGTGCAAGAATCATTTAGTGTTTTACACTAACAATTAAAAGGGATATGGATCAATCAACTATTTGTCTCAATTGGCTACAAAATGAAATTGTAACAATAATTAACTAATTGCACTATAATTACATTTGTGATTAAGAAACAGTCATCTTATCAATATGTGATAGGAATTTGAAGGAAAAATAGTGTTCAAAGCCTTACAGTAATACAATAAGCTGCTTGTTGCCAGCTCAAAATAGGTTAAGGGGATGCAATTTACCGATTAAGGTCTCCAGAAAAATATGTTTGACAGAACAGTTTTAATGAAATTTGGCTTCTGGAAAAGCTTTAGAATTGCATTTCTTGATTGTTATGAAGCTGGTTCACTGTTTAAAATTTTGAATGCGACTGAGTAATTGCGTTAGATGTTAAATAAGCTGTTGTTCATGCATATCATCTCTAACAGTTTTATTTACTTATCAGTCCTATAAGTTTACTTTTGTACACGTAAAAAGTTGTTTTAGCTTCTGTAGTCACTTCGTTGCCTTTGTTCAGAAGCAATGATATGCTACTTTTAAACTGGAGCGTAATCTCTGTGTATCCACTTCCACAGGCAACACACGTGTAGTGAATCAGAAAGAGCTTGAATTTTTCCGCGAGGAGCTTTCAACTCGTCTTTCGAGTAACTACAATGTGCTTTTGAAAGAAAGAAAGCTACCCATGTCCCTCTTGAATGATCATCAAAAGGTCTGAAGCACTGCTAGTAAATATGTTACGTTGTTCGTAAATGTGCAGGAACACGTCTTGATTGCATCTTTTTTTTTTTGGCTGATTTTTTTATCCTGAATGTGTTCTTAGCAAGCAAGAGTTCATCTCCTCGACACGGAGCCTTTCTCTGATGCTTTTGGTCCTAAGACAAAAAGAAAGAGGCCGAAGCAGCTGGCATCTGATTATGAAGCGTTAGTCAAGAAAGCTGATGGTTCTCAGGGTGAGTCTGTTCACATATCTTTAGGGTCATTTGAGACAGTTTAAATTTCATTTTATTTATTAGGAACATACGTGATGGTTTTTGAATTATACTTTGCAGATGCTTTTGTAGAGAAACATGGTGATAGTACATCTGAAGGAGGTGAAGATGGGTTCAGAGAACTTGTACGGCATACAATGTTTGATAAAGGTCAAAGTAAGCGCATATGGGGAGAGCTCTACAAAGTGATTGACTCTTCAGATGTTGTTGTCCAGGTAGATTTTGGGCAGATTTTTCATTTAGTGTTCTGCGATTTTGTCTATATAATTCGACTGGTATGTTGTATTGTTCTTGATTAGAGGAAAGTGTTGGTTTTTTGCTGGGTAATATTTGAACTAAAACATAGGCAATGTTGTTGATTATTAATTTTAATGGCAGGTTTTAGATGCCAGAGATCCACAAGGTACGAGATGCTACCATCTGGAGAAGCATTTAAAGGAGCATTGCAAACATAAGCACATGATTCTTCTATTAAACAAGGTTTGTACAATTTACTTGCATATATCTTAAGTGAAATGAGGACCTCCTTTGTTTCTTTTAGAATTTTAGCCACTTCCGCTCTTTTATCAGACTTTCATTCTCTCTCTCTCTCTGCAGTGTGATTTGATTCCATCTTGGGCAACAAAGGGATGGCTTAGAGTTCTATCCAAGGAATACCCTGCTCTTGCTTTTCATGCAAACATAAACAAATCATTCGGGAAGGTATGCAATTGACTTCTGATTTTGAAGTGCAGTGACAATCTAATTCTGATGAATGGTTCATTTGAGTGAGTGGTTCAAAAATACCGGAACATGGCCCAATTTTGTCTGTGATAGTGGCCTTTATGTTTCAATCCCTTTATTGTGTCGCAGTTTGTTTTTGGATATCCTAAAACCAATCAGATATCATGCCGTGGGTAGACATAAAATTGGGATACAGTGCGTATTTTCCCAAGACTCACTTTCATTTTATTGATCACCGTATGATAGGTGGGAATTGATAAACTGCACTCTAACAAGTAGAAATACTTAACAAACAATCATAGCTTCTAATGTTGGTTATTTCTCAGTTTTCTCTGACTTTATAAACATGGAAAGAAACCTTTAAAAGAGTACACAGCCGTTAAAAGCACATGATTTACCATCAGATTCTTGTTCAGCATTTCAATAGAAACCCTTTGTACTTTTCAAACTAATTTCTGTGTGTTCACGTCTGTGTTTGTCCAATTTCACACTAGCAGCTAATGTTATTGGTTTGCTAGTAAGATCTAATTTCGTTGTTCGGTGCTTGTTTTTCAGGGTTCTCTTCTCTCAGTATTAAGACAATTTTCGCGTTTGAAAAGTGACAAGCAAGCTATATCTGTGGGATTCGTCGGATATCCCAATGTTGGGAAATCATCAGTTATCAATACTTTGCGTACAAAGAATGTAAAGCACTCTTTGTACTTCATCTCTTAGTTTTGTAACAGCCTTTTCGTTGCACTGGCCAGTATTTCGATAATGTTTAGATATAAGCCCCTTTGGTTTCTTTTTCGATAGACTTCGGATGTAAGTTATTTTTAATCTTTGTGCTCGTTATATTTTGCATGAATAGGTTTGCAAGGTGGCACCTATTCCCGGGGAAACTAAAGTGTGGCAATACATTACACTAACTAAGAAGATCTTTCTGATCGATTGCCCTGGAGTCGTTTATCACAACAGTGACACTGAAACCGATGTTGTCTTGAAGGGCGTGGTAAGTAATCTTTGGTCGGTCGATATATGTTCCTAATATTTATTGATTGCTTTATATGTTTTATTTATGATATTTTTGCTTCCGTCTGCAGGTACGTGTGACAAATTTGCATGATGCCACTGAGCATATCGGTGAAGTTCTGAAACGTGTTAAAAAGAAGCATCTCCTCAGAGCTTATAAGATTAGTGAATGGTAAGTGAATTTTGTTTTCGCACACGCTAAACATATTGCATGCAAGTGTGCACAAATCTCGGTATGGTAAAAGTTAACACGGCTTAAACTCGTTGATTTTTTTCAGGGTGGATGAATATGATTTCCTACTTCAGCTGTGCAAAGCATCAGGGAAACTCCTCAAGGTATAATCGAACAATTCTTTTATACAAACTTTTAGGAGAGCAAATATGTCCTTTCACTTTTGGCTGATGATTGATGATGTTTCTATCTGTTTTGTTAGGGAGGTGAACCGGACTTAATGACTGGTGCGAAGATGATTCTGCACGACTGGCAAAGAGGTAAGATACCATTTTTCGTGGAACCGCCAAAGCAATTAGAGGATGAAGAAATTGAGGATAAAGAAAAGACGGTGGAAGATGATATGGCTGCTGCTGCTAGAAGAGCTATTAATAATGTTATTTCATCCCAGAAGATCGACGATTTTCCGGTTCAAAAGGATCTTTTCGATGAAGACGAGTTGAAGGAGAGGAACCTTCCGGAATCTGGCTCGGAACTTCCAGCTTAAATTGTTTCTCTCACTTCCTAGATTGTTTTTCTCTCTTATAAATTTTGCATGCTGTTCAGACTGATGCATTTCACTAAGTTACGTTTTCCATAAACTACTTGTATTGTACCAAGTATATCGACTTTGTATTGGATCTCGTTGGAGAAATTCGAATCTTTGACTTTATTTGTAGGTTTATATGAAGTTCTGATAATCGAAACCGATCGTCTAAAAGCAAACGAGGTTTGTCCTTTATTAAAAAAAAATCAATTTAATTTTTTTTTAAAAGACCTAAATATTAAATTGGGGTACCTTTTCTAAATAAATGTATTAAGCCACTGCATTAATCAATCAGTTGACTTTCCCTTTATTAATTATTTTTTCTCCCTGCTAATACGCATACGAACTTGTTTGTAGTACAGAAACAAGTTTGACTTAAATTTGGGAAAATTACCTCACCTTCCTAAGGTAAAGTTTATTATTGAAAAAACCCCTCATGTTTGAGAAATTACATTCAACTCTCTGTAGTTTGGAAATTTCTTACACCCACACCCCTAGAAGAGTGTGTTAATGTAAGACCTCAGGGTTTTTTTCGTAAATAGATGATAACTTAGGGGGGCAGTTGTAATATACCCTTTGAATTGGGTTGAAGTACGTAAGGTACAGATGATGAAGTCCAATATAAAAACATATTGTACTGAGAAAACCTGATACTGATAAATAAATAAACCTAGAAAAACTAGTTGTAATCAGCGACTTCCCTTATCAAGTGGAACTTGCTACTCTTTGCTTATAATAAACTCACATGTGATGTATACGTACACAGATCTATATCTAACATGTTGCAATTTTATATATGTATGACTTACTATATCTTATTTATTCATGTGCAAAAGATTAACAAATGAGGGATGCTATTAATTAATATCTTCATATAGAATTGGACGACTTTTTTTTTTGGTTTGACAATTGACATTGATGTTGAATCATTCGAGTTAGGTAGCTCGATTGGGTGACCCGAGCTTACGTACAAACACGAGTTAGGTGAAATATCGGGAATGACGACACAATGATTACCTTCCAAATTAGTACGTTCAAATCAGATATCCCGAGTAGAAAGTCGAAATAAAGTATGTTTTCGTGTTTTATTGTTGATGAAGGTTCTTGTTTTTCGTGGATCCACGTTCGACGGATACATGCATGCAGAGTCATTAAATTAGGAAGAAAAGTGAAGCTTGTGTATTGAGATCTAAAGTTTTGTCAGTAATAAATAGTTTTAATTAATTGTTATTCATTAAATTTTATTTCAATTGTCAGATGATTCCTCATATAGATGAATTCCCTACTAAATCGTGTGTAAATGTGCCTATATATATAGGATACAAATAATATAATTCAAAATTCAAATACAAAATTAATAACAAGAGTGAAAATAGGTCGAACCGGATTGCAATTAACATTTTTGGAGAAAAAAAAATCCATTTCTTTTCAGAGTGAAAAACTAGTTTCAATTCCATCAAGAATCAAATCGATAATTCAAATTGGAAGAATAAAACTTGTTCTCAAAATCTAAAAAATAAAATTAGATCGAAATCGAAGGACTTTCTAAAGTCTATTTTTTTTTTTGGTATTCACATACATCATCAATTCCAATCAAAGAAAAAAATTGGAGACAAAATTTTCAAAATTCATAGGGCAAAGTACGGCCACATCCATTAACTATGTATTATTGTCTTATACGTCCACCCTTATAATATCAAATGTACCTACTGAAAGAGAAATTTTTTCATAAAACAATACATAATTGAAGAAGTGGTTGTAATTATCCAAACATGTGAGATTTTTCGTAATTTGAGCTTACCTCAGGTTGGTCGTAATTTGCCCAAATTCATAATAACTAACTAGTATTATCCCAAAAAAAATAAAAAGATTGAGAAATTTAGTTCCATAGATTCCAAAAATACCCTCACATACTAAAGAAAAATTAGCCAGCTTTATATAGTTATAGATACAGAAAAGATACACGTGCGTTGGCGCCACCCTGGGAGAGATACCATTCACGCATTGAGGCTTCTTTGATTCGTGCTCGACTTCAAACCAATTGCTTATAAAAACATATTCCAAATTCCGGATTTATCGAACACCATCAATTCCTTCAGGTCAATCAATTTTCGACGAAAATCCGTTGTCAATTTTCCCTCTTTTTTCGAAATTAGGAATTCTGTTTGGGGTTTTTTTCTGAAACCCAATTTGATTCGTATTTCATCCCTAATTGGAGGAAGGTTTGGAAAATTAGAGCAAGTTGTATTCGTTTTTTTTTTTTTTTTTCAAAAAAAAAAAAAAAAAGGAATGTTCTAGCAAAAAATTAGATTCTGTTTGATCATACAGTTGTCAAACAAGGTGAAACCCCCATTGAAGCTTTTGCAGAGTGTCTTAGGTTTAGTTAAGAATGTCTGAATCCGAGGCTAAAGCAATGTCGGAAGATGCAAAGGAGATGAGATCCTTGGCATTGACTCCCACTTGGTCCATTGCTTCCGTATTGACCGTTTTCGTCGTCGTTTCTCTGCTTGTTGAGCGCTCCATTCACCACTTGGGTAATGTGAGTCACATTCTCTACTTTTCAATTTGAAATTGTGCATTCTTTTGGTATTAGGATATGTGATCGTTTATCTTAAAAAGGCGTGTATGATTGCAATTTTGCTCTCTTATGTTTTTTCTCGCTGTTGATGGCTTTGAACTATAGTTTTTAAATATTCACTGAGTTGACCCTTTATGTGAAATCACGACGTAAGCTTTTTGTTAGGGTGTACTTAGTTAGTGATTATATGATGCAATATTCAGTTTGTCCGTCGGAGGAATTTCCTCACACAAATGTTGTTGTATTTTTTTTCGTTTATTTATAATTGCTATCGTTTCAGTGGTTGAAGAAAACCGATCGGAAACCTCTGCTAGCAGCTATGGAGAAAATGAAGGAAGGTAAGATAGATAGTTTTCATGCAATCTATTTAATAAAGTACACTTACTCTGTTTTTGCTGTTACCGTATTTGTAACGTCTGAGTTTCGTTTCACTTCAAACTCTTTATACAGAATTGATGCTTCTTGGCTTCATATCACTCCTCCTTACAGCAACTTCAAGCCTTATATCTAATTTTTGCATACCGTCAAAGTACTACCATAGTGCGTTTGTGCCGTGCACTAGGCAAGACGTTGAAGAGGAAAGGGCAAATAACACCTTGAAAGATCGTAAACTCTTGATGGCCTTAACTGATCCTCAACCGTATAGGAGAATTCTGAGTGATCTAAACATCAACACCTGCCGAAAGGCGAGTCAACTCTGTTTCTTAGTTTATCATAGTACTCGAGTCTTATCCTTCATCTCTTTAGGTTTTACTTTTTTTCTCATTTCCTCGTGTGATTCAACCGCTTCCACCTTTTTTTTTTTTTGATTTTTTTTCTCTTTTCGTGCAGCATCATGAACCATTTGTTTCTTACGAAGGCCTTGAGCAACTCCACCGATTCATCTTTGTTATGGCAATTACACATGTATCTTACAGCTGCTTAACAATGTTGCTCGCAATTGTTAAGGTAATATTTTCGACAAGCAATAAGTTCTGTCTTTTCACATTTTATCTGTTTTTTTGTGAAAATGACCGTGCCTTTTTTTTTTTAAATTGTTCGTCTCGTCATAACTTATAAATTATTGCATCGATATCTGCTACAGATCCACAGTTGGAGAGGATGGGAGGATGAGGCTCACAGAGACCGATACAATTCATTGAATGGTAATTGTTTGAATGATAAATGCCTATACGAAAGATAACTCAAAACAACATAATTGTTTCTCTTGCAGAAATCACCAAAGCGTTGACAATGCAAAGGCAAGCGTCCTTTGTCAGAGTTCATACATCGAACCGTAGAGACAATAACAGATTTCTTGTTTGGGTGGTGTGTTCACTTCTCTACCACTTAAATGGCTTTAATGTTTCTAACTATGGTTTTAATTGCACTTTCGAGCCAATTTGTTCAATAAAAGTGGCATTTTGATTGGGATTCGTTTTATGTTTGGAATATCCAGACTTGTTTTATCCGACAATTCGGGCGTTCGGTGGTCCGTGCAGATTACCTTACACTCCGCCATGGGTTCATCACGGTATGTAAAATGTTATAGATAAATTGTTAATAATAGATTGTTTGATTGATGATATGCATATATATTGTTATATACGTATCGAATTCCATTTCTCATGGAGGAAAATATTAAAATCCGTGTTTACATTTTTGTATTTTCTTATTTATGGCAGAACCACAACCTTACACCAAACTATGATTTTCACAGCTACATGATTCGATCCATGGAAGAAGAATTTCAATGTATAGTCGGCGTTAGGTAAGCTAAGTATCATTACAAACAGATGATTATTTTTTTCAAGTTCCGATTCTTTCAAGTTTATGTATAGGCAAAAAGACTTCCATTAGTTATACTATATTTAGCGCAACACCACAGTACATAAAGTTAATACCGATTTAACTGTAATAACTGTAACACACCCTCGATAAGTACATTCATATTTTTTAACTTCCATTATGTGACATTCGATTTTTTTTTGTTCGATATTTACAGTGCCCCCCTCTGGGGATTTGTTGTAGCTTTTATGCTGTTCAATGTGAAAGGTACGTCTGTTTTTTTCCATCTACTGCATGTGCTAAACGAAATATAATCGTTCTACCTAATTGTAGCTGGTTTTGAAACTTACATGCAGGGTCTAATCTCTATTTCTGGATTTCATTAGTTCCTTTCACGGTAAATTCTTCAGAATTCATATCGAAGTTTCCTTTTCTTTTTTTTCATTTTTTGCTTAATACTATGATTTGAAGAAACGGTGGTTCTAATTTTGCAGCTTGTCCTATTAGTGGGCACAAAACTGCAGCATGTTATAGCAACCTTGGCATTAGAGAGTGTGGGAATAAGCGGGAGTTTTTCTCGACCTAGGTTTAAACTTCGTAACGAATTGTTTTGGTTTAATAAGCCGGAACTATTATTGTCCTTAATTCATTTTATCCTTTTCCAGGTTTGCACAAAACCCGTGTTTTAGATTCTTGGTTGTTTTTTTTTCTTTCTTAAGTATACTGATACTATTCTTCATGTGTGTTTATTATGCTTGCAGAATGCATTTGAGCTTGCTTCTTTCTTTTGGTTCTGGGTAATCCATTCTCCTCTGCCTTTGTTTTATTTTTATTTTATTCAAAACGCAGAAATTGTTTTAAATTTATAAATCATCAACATGGATAATTATGTTGGAGCTTCTTCTTATGAATTGGAGTTATGCCTTCAATTTTACAGTGGCAGTTTGGGTATAACTCGTGCTTCATAAAGAACCATTTCCTCGTCTATCTACGACTAGTTTTGGGGTATGCGTAATTTTTTTTTTTTTGATATGATTTCAGCTTGTCCTTCTGTGAAGACAATTCGACTTGATGTAGATTTTTTGTTTGCCTAGGTTTGCAGGGCAATTTTTATGCAGCTACAGCACTTTGCCACTCTATGCGTTAGTTACTCAGGTACAAAAATCAAGAATTGCATGTTAAAACGTTAGCTGGTTTTCTATCTTCTAATTCAAATTCAAATGGTTTCCGAACAAAATCAATTTCATCGCTATTTTCCTTACGAACCAAACATACTATATTAGAGATTTTCAAATTCTTTGTTTTCATTTACTTCTGCATTTTTTCGTTTTCTCATTTCAAAATCAACGAACTATATAGTAGTAGCTACTTCAACAATTTTTTTTTTTGGTTGCACCGTAGATGGGAACAAACTACAAAGCAGCACTAATCCCAAACAATGTACGAGAGACAATTCATGGATGGGGTAAAGCAGCTAGGAGAAGGCGGAGATTAGGCGGTTTTGGAGAGGATTCGACAGTTCACAGTCACACAGACACGAGCACGGTTATTTCAGTTGAAGAATACGAAGATGAATTCCTAGATAGCCCTCGATTCGGGCCTAAAACTGCAGGTGCAGAAATCGAGCTACAGCACCCAAACACTATTTTCATCAATGATGAGATTTCCGGCCGGGCTGGTACGACTCTGCATAGGCCCTCCTCTTCCATATCTCCACCGGGGCCTGATTTGGTACAAAGATCGTCCTCATTGCCACGGTAATAGATAATGTATTTACACAGTTAATTATTATTTATAGACTCGTAGTTGACATATAATTATTGTTATAGATGGAAAAAGAAAAGGGCATCGATCGATAAGCTGATGTTGTTGTATGAGAAATCTTTCATATTTTTTTTCTTCACTCGAGTGTGAATGAATATCTTACAGTTATCTGTAATGAAGTAGCCTATAATGTGTACTTGTTGAGTAGATTCGAGCCATGTGTGACAAACTCTATCTAAAAAAGTTTGGTTATAGGATTCGGACACATGTCGTTTGAGTCCGCTTTCTCTTGATCCGAACATATGTCATTTGAATCATTCGATTTCTTTGGTTCGGAACACCATGTACAACGTACGTAGAGAAGAGGCAAACATTTCCCATTATTTCCCACAAATAGATCGAAAAAACGTTAAATTCCGGATTCATTTGAACGAAAAAACAAAACAAAGGGATAAATGAACCATCAACTAATTTGAAATCAAGAATTACATCTGATTTAATCAACCTTTGCTGAAAACATCTAACTTCTTATTACCGAATATCAATCTCCACGAGATACTCGACCACCCAGAGAGGCAAAAATGAAGCTCGGGGATCAAAACAAGAGTTCTGCAAAACTCTAAAAGCTTGTAATAAAAATAAAGTGTTACAACATGTAGACTATGACTTGAACTTATTCCCCAGCCTCTGCAGCAGCAGCTGCTGCTTCAGCAGCCATCCTTTTTTGTCGATTCTGCATTTGTCTTTCAACTGCTACCATGTAAAGCCCTAAGCAACAAGTAGACAGACACATATATCAATCAAGAAAGATATGCATATATACTTCAATGAACTCAACACATTCAAGATTGCAATGTTTTAAGAATATATTTATGTACATCAGTACATCGCATCGATTTTGACACACAATTTCAACACTTATTCAAGTAATATAATATGGGAAACGAAAGTTCCTCCTCTGCCAGTAAATGATCTTATGAAAGGTTCAATTTCATTAACATGTCAGAGAACTCGTAACGTAAATACGGGTCTAGATAATGTGAAAAAAGTTGACCATTGGCAAACTAAGACAGCTTTCAAGGGCTAAGTAGAAAATGCAGATTCAATGATATTCATAGTACCATGTTTAAGAGAACGATCACCGAAAATAGCAATATCACAACAAAAAATAAATACACGATCGAGAACTCGTACCAACTGCACTTCCAAATGCACAGAGCCAAAGTATCTTCGAGGACCATCTATCACTAATTCTTCCTCCGTCTCCGAATCCCATATATTCTGCCAAAAACTCATTTCAAATTAGTTGATTAAATAACATCGGGATAGCTTTCCCCGGACTCGATGAAGACACCAATATCCCGGTATACAAATGGAAACACATCATCCCAAACTATAAGGAAAATAATCTAATCAAAATATATACTCTGCATAAGGAATGAATGAATGAAAGTGTGAATTTAGGGATTATCTTCTTGAGTCAATTTTCTAATAAACAACAATACTATTGGATTCAACCGCCATTGTCGATTAAACCCCAAAATCCCCAGACCAAATGGTTAATCAAAATTCTGGAATTAAGAGAAACCAACATTTTCAGCAATTGAATTGAAATTTACTTAATTACTCAACCAAAACCATAAGAATTAAGAAGAATCCGAAAAATTGCAGAGTGGAAAACAGATCAGCATGCAATAATTCGCAATAGCTAGTGTGTATTTCTTCCGCGAGATAGAAAAAAATCAAATTGTACAAACAATCTACAATATTTACCCGTTACAGAGCGCGGTGGTGTTGACGATGGCTTTGACGGCGTGGCCGGCGGTGGTGATAAATCTACGGAGGGGGGTTTTAGGCGTTCAGGCGGTGGCAGAGTGAACCGAAGTCGCTATTTCACGTTCAGCGACTCTCAATTGCGCTTTTTCTGCTTCTTCTTTAATAATTCTTTTTTTTTTTTTTTTTTATAGGGATTCTTCTTTATTAAATTTGTGGGTGATTATTTTCGTTTCGAATATTCAAATTTCCCTCCTAATTTCACTTTAATTTGTGGTTTGGAGATAATAAAAAAATGAATCTTTTATAAAGAATAGTTGTAAACGAATCTTAATTCTTGTGCAATTTCAGATTTCAAGAAATTCAAAAATTAGTTATATATTAAAAGTTTAGTCATATTAGTGTAGTATTTCAGTCCTATTAGCATAGGAAAAATTTCAGTCATCTAGCATATAATTTCAATCATATTAGAATAGAGAAGAATTTCAGTCATTTTATCATAGAATTTGAGTCATATTAGTTAGTAGTATAAGTCAAAATCGCAGGTAAGTCGTATAATTCATGCAAGGTGACGAACTGACGGGAAATAAATAAGGGGTTAAAAATTATCTGAGTGAGACTGCCTGAGATTTTATAATTTTGTTACAAAATTATATAATTTATTTAAAATGTTAATATATTGTTATTATCTTTTTTTTTTTAAATAAAAATTTTACTATCTAGGATTCATTGCGTTTTACGATTTGAATTTATGATAAATCAGAGTTGTAATCCAATTTACAATTGAACGACAATGGATGTGAATTTAATTGTGATTATAAAAAAACAAAAAAAATTCCACTATTTTACGAATCTTTGGTTGTGAGTTTTCCTCGTGAGTGAAGAAATATTCACATCAATTTGAAGAAACTTCCACCATTCTACGAATCTTTTTTTCCAAATAACCTACCATTCCTTTACATTTTCATTTTATTTATTTTAATTATTTTTTTAGGCTCACCAAACAATTTTAATTGTGGTGTGGGTACGAAATTAAGAAACAATAGCCTCAAAGCTCAAATCTTTATATATAAAAGAAGGATAAATTACGGCCAATCCTCTGAGATAAGGTCAAATTACGAAAACCCCTCCTATTTGGATAATTACAATAAGTCTTCAACTATAATTTTTTCTTACACGTCCATCCTTATGGTGTCAAATTCAACAGAATCTTCTAGATTTGGTAGAATGTTATCTAGTTTGCACTCGTTTTGTGCAAAAATGCAGTTTTTGATGCAAAATAATCTGATATTTATAAGCCAAAAGACACAACTTATGTTCATCTTATTTCAAAATATGGAGCTCGAATGAGGTAAAACAGTACAAACTGGAAAATACCACATAATTTAAAAGATTCCACTAAATTTAACACCACAAAGATGGACGTGTAAGAAAATTTATATCAATTTTTTTTAACTTTTTTTTCTCTTCTAATTTCTAACTATAAAAAGTTCATAATTCATACCAAACCGCGTATAATTAATCTCTTATTTTTCAACCATACATCTATAATTATATTTATAATTTTTTTTCTCTAAACTTTTGCTTCATTTCTTTAGCGATCAATTTTATTTTATAACAATTAAGTTTATATAATCTTTTGCAAAGTGAGTTCTTATTACTAATTTAAATATCTTTAATTAATTTTATTATTACAATAAATATAAGGGGCATGCTAAATCCCACACTAAAATTTGCTAAATCCCACGTATAAATTAAAAAAAATCTCTCTCTATTTATATTCTCTCCAACTTTTTTCTATGATGATTTTTTCCAAGTCACTCAAAATTCGTTAATCTTTCACGTGAATAATCATAAAAAGTGAGTTTAAGTTTATTTAATATTTTTTAATTTCATTATGCCTTTTTCATTATTTAAATTCTTATCAATTCGAATTGTTTTCTCAAATTCCAACTTTGTTTTAGTTTGAACAGATGAAGATTTTTCTCAAATTCGAATTTGGAATGATATGGACGTTCTTAGTGTGTGATTTTGTGAAAAGGTTAGGGAAAAAGAAGAAGGGTGGGGAAGGAGAAGATGAGATTTTAGAGAGAGAAAAAAATTCAATTATTTGTATGATTTGGTAAAATTAGTGTTGGATTTAGCATATCAGTAAATATTATTATGAATTCTTGGAGGTTATGGATGACCACCATTATACTCTCCATTAAACCTATTTACCTCCACCATTATTCATCATTAAGGTCTTGTAACTCATGACCTTTGACTAGCTTTTCTACACCTATAAATTAGGTGCAATGCATTGTATTTTGTATACTTAAATATATGGAATAACATATTACATCTTCTCCCTACTTTATTCTCTACTCTTTGTATATTGTTTATTAGTTTCTCAACACGTTATCAGCACAATTGTTCTACTTTAATTTTCGAGTAAAGATGGTCCAAGGAAGATGACTCCATAGCCATAGAAGATGAAAGGGAATTGATAAAATATTAACCATCTTAATTTTGTTGTAGGTGATTTTTCGTGCAATTCACTAGTTCGTACTTTGAGCCCAGTTTTGGACATGATAATGTTCGAATTTCAGAAAATTCTAAATGCGAAACTTGTAGAAGTTTCTGTTGGCTGTTCGGAACATTTTGAATCATCAAAATCGGATCCCGATCGAGGGAGATATGCTTGAAATACTCAGCTCTGCCAAAGCTGTCCCTTGTGCGAATTTTTGAGATGAACATGATGTTCTAAAAACAAAAGGGACGATTAAAGGCATAAAGCCTAGATTACATACGAGATCAGAAATCTCGATTGAGTATATTAGACTTTACGTCTAAATGATAAGACTCTTGAACATTTGAGTTAGAGGGTATTCCCCATTTATAGTACTATTCGTTCATGATCAATGTACTATAACAATTTTATTATATATTGAAGCCCAAATCGAGCACGTGCAATCAAGTGACTCGAATGTTTGAATGTTATATTATAACGATTTTATTATATATTGAGGCTTGAGGCCCAAATCGAGCACGTGCAATCAAGTGACTCGAAGATTTGAGTGATATATTAAAGAGAAAAAAAAAAAACAAAAAATCTACTTGCTCTCTAGTTTATGCAACTTGAAAAGCTCCATGAATCGAAAAGAACTCGAAGTTCATAAATTTTAGGCTCAAAGCCTAGTTTAAATATGAAAGCTTGAAAGCTTATATGGAGGAATATTAAATATATATAAAGGCTTGAGGCCTAGATTAAATTTGAAGACTAGATATCTCAATTGAATACATTAGACTCAAGGTCTAAGTGATGATACTCAAAATTGAATATTTGAGTTAATGGGTATTTCCCACTCAATGTATCATTATTTTACGATTAAGTACCAAATACAAAGACTTGAGGTCTAAATCGAGTATATAAATTCAAGGTATAAAACTCAATCCTTGATATTTGAATAGTATATTGTACTCGAAAGTACTATTAAGTTTGTGGTTCAATGATATATATGAAAAATCGAGTTAATTATAGTACTATTATTTTATATTAAGTACTATAAAGATTTATATGAAGCTCCCAGGCTCAAATCGAGTACATAATTTTAAGCAATAAAACTCAAATCTTGAGATCATATATATATATGTACTCAAAAGGCTATTTCTTTGTGATTCAATGATATGAGTCATATCAAGCAATTTGAAATTATTTTTGATAGCTCAAGAAGAAACGTAACTATGATTTTTGGATCATTGAAATTGAAGATCCATTTATGTGTCATGACGGAATAGACAAATATTTCATATGAAAATGCGTCTTAAAGACACAACAAAGTATTATTGTATCTTGAGGATACAAATAAAGTATTGGTAATACGTGTCTCGATGACACAAATTGAATATATGTTGCTATATGTGTTTTGAAGATACACAAAATGTAAATTTGTAAGAGAAAATATTCTCTAATCCATGTGACTTGAAATGCTCCATCAATAGCAACATTTTAATTTAAATTATACCCGTGAAGTAGCAACATAAAAACTCAAGTTGCAATCATAATAGCAAAATCAAGAAATTTGATTGCATATTGTTATATATCACGAGTTGTGAGCTAAAATTGAAATAATGCAAAGCTCGTTTGATTGATGTTATTATTTAACAGTTAAAATAACAAAATGTTTCACGAGATATCTTATATAGATATCATGGTGCTTATTACATATATATTTATCTCACCATTAGAGGTGAAGAGATGTGAGAGATATTGACAATGATTGGTCATAAATCCATTTTACGATAAAGCATGTTGATAAGCTTTATCAAGCACCAATAGGAAAGCAAAAGAATTTGCGTTGATTTTGGAGTCACGATATTGACCAAATCAATTAAAGTTGCAAATTTCATTCCAAATACATATGGAGGTATGTATATGATTTTTTATAATTGATCTAGATGAGATGAGATGAAATTTCAAACCAAACGAAAAAAGGGGATCTGATTTTCTTATTAAAATTCCAAACCCTCTACATATTCTGATTTTTCAAAATTTACAGTTTACTCCTCAAAGTTTTCAAAATTTTCAGTTTAGTCCTCTGAATTCGAAAATTTTACGATTCAGTCCAAATATTTTTTTTAGAATATGCAGCTCGTTCCTCTCATCAACTGCAATTATGAATATATTTCAGCATTTTCAGTTTTCACCGAATTTTTTAAAATTTCAGTCTTGTCCCTGAAGTTTTCAAATTTTACAGTTCGGTCCCTAAATTTTCAAATTTTACAGTTTGGTCCCTGAATTTTTAAAATTTTAAAATTTGGTCATTTGTGTACCGAACCTGTTAGATTCTCAAATGTAGTTACTCTCATCTAGATAACAACTATATCACATGGTTTATTTATAATTTATGCTATGCAATATTTTGCACCCCAAATGGGAAATATTTCTATGGCATACATTGTTAATTGCCATTTTACTGAGACAAAATTCCCGCCGTTAAGGGGGAGATAAGAAGCCGGTTCTTGTATAACGGCGTGAATATATGAAATGATCTTTGTCTCATCTGGATTTGTGCATGGAAATATTTAAGCACAAAAGAAAAAAAAAATTCAATTGCAACAATTTTAATGTGCAAAATGCTAGATGCATTTATCGATAAAATGGCAACTTGAAAATATTACATATGTTGCAAATGAGTGCAAGAGAAAATGTCTAAGAATGACACATTGCACATTAAATTTTGCCATGAAAACGAATGTCCTTGAAGGACAAATTTCACATCATGATTGCATCGTGAATCCCTAATTGGGTGAAAAATGATTATGGTACACAACTAACCAATCTTAATTTATACATATAAGAGGGGGAGATATATATGTTGGTTCGAATGATTAACACCCTTATAAGTGGTGTGAATACCGTTCAATTAAAGTCTACTAGCGCTAGTAGCATCATACTCTCATCCTATTACTTATCTCATTCATGAAAGGATTCGTCTTAAAGACGATGTTGGGGGACGCCTCAACACCAATATCCATTACTATGATTTGAGAATTTTTGCCAATTATGGTGGCATAAATGAAATCCATATTTGGATGAGAAAATCATTGATGATTACACGGTAGCTATCGAGATCATTTTAAATCGAACCATTATGTGCCAATGAAGAGTTGATTGGCAAACAAATCATGGTTAGCTTGCTCTCTAAGTGAATAGAGAGGAATTTGAGACATTAGTTCTCAATTTTGTTGTTGTACCGATATACTATCCTAAAGAATTGAAAATTCTTTTCCAATGAATATTCATGTACCAAATTAAATTTGACAATATTGAGTTTGAAAATAAAGTGGACACGTAGTCCTCAATACTCCCTCCACATTGTGAAACTCAAAAGCGCGCGTTTTGTCCATATAGGACATTTTATTGAATTAAATAATGAGCTCAAGCACATAAAGTATTATGAAAAACTTTATTGATGCAATATAGAAAATTCTCTATAAGAGAAAATACATGGTACATGAAAAGATATGGATCTCTACAAGAGATCGTACCCACAAAGGCTACAATCCCCATTTATATCAATATAATTCTCTAAGGAGAATCCGGTACCGGAAAGTGAAATAGTGAGCTCTTGATTGATTATAAAGAAATATGGGGAGTACTTAAGATGTTATCGAATAACTATATGTACAATTATTTCTATAATGTGAAGAGCTTGAAGCTTATAAATATTAATAGATGTCGACATCTAATTGGTCATTAGTATATGCATTCACAAATGCAATTGACCATGATTATTTGAAATTATTGATGAAATAAATTGTACATTGACTTGCGGTCATCACACATAAAGTTGTGAAAGCCTTTAGTACAAAAGTGGGTAAAATCATTGCGGTAAATTTGAATGCCTTTGAAAATATATTTTTATGATGCAATCACTTTATGATGGTATTCAAAATACTAGACATGCATCATATGGATGCAATTACCGCATATCTATATGGATCATAAAATTAATGAAGAATTGATAATGCGTTGTGCATAAGAGGTTTCGTGAGTCATACTCTAGAAATGATCCATTTACATATTATCTTCAAAATATGGTACATTCACCTCAGTGATTACCTTATCCATAATCAAATAATTTGACTTACCATTATCATGGTATAGATGTGAATGACCTAGATCTTGTGGACTCACGAAGAGCTCACAAAGATGGTCAATTATTTTGTGACATAATTTAAGATGAAAAATATTGGAAGGGCGATGCATCTCGAAAAAAAGATCTATCAAATGAAATTTATCCATTAATACAAATAAGAAATGGATAAGACTCATCTATTGAGTGATATTATGTTTGTCCAATCATTGGATATAATTGAAGATCTTTTAAGCCATCGGGAAGATAATGAAAGAATTACAATTTGCAAAAGTGTTAAATGTGTATTACACTATCTTTATGAAAAATTTCGTGGATCTTAAAGCGGATATAGTTGGCTATATCAAAGTCAAACAATAAATGATCATATTCATATATCGGTGTATTGCCAACTACTTTAGTGAGAAGATGATTAAAAGTCATATGTCGAAATCAGGGGGAGCACGAGCACAACTTATAACAACACTGTACTCTTTTTCCTTCGACCAAGTTTTTATCCCAATAGGTTTTTCTTGGCAAGGTTTTAACGAGGCAGTGTCACGCTCACAAGCTTCAGATGGATATGTACTCTTTTTCCTTCGTTTAGGTTTTGTCCCATCGGGTTTTCCTAACAAGGTTTTAACGAGGCATATTCCATAAATGGTGGACATCCAAGGGGGAGTATTATGAATTCTTGGAGGTTATGGATGACCACCATTATACTCTCCATTAAACCTATTTACCTCCACCATTATTCATCATTAAGGTCTTGTAACTCATGACCTTTGACTAGCTTTTCTACACCTATAAATTAGGTGCAATGCATTGTATTTTGTATACTTAAATATATGGAATAACATATTACATCTTCTCCCTACTTTATTCTCTACTTTTTGTATATTGTTTATTAGTTTCTCAACAAATATAATACATTTTGTAATTATAGTTATTAAGTTAATTGAATTCCAATCTCTAAGTAACAAAAACTGGAAAGTCATTAAATAAACATGCCCTGCCTCACAGCAATCATTTCATTTCATTCCCATATAAAAGAAAAGATGTACACTTTTTCCTTCTCCTTTTTGACTCACTGAGTCACCTTCTCCTTTCTCCTTTTGCTTCCGTCTGTTACAAACCCACACACAGTTGTGGTACACTAACACACAGTCTCTCCCGAGAAAAGGGGGACGCTTTTTCCTCTGCCGATTCTTCAAGTAACGATTTAATTTCTCTTCTTCGTTATTTTTTCAGTGTAATGTGGATTGATTGTCCTTTTTTCCGTAGCATTAATCAGAAATAATCTCTCTCTTTATTTTCAATCCCTACGGTTTTTTTTTTTTTTTTTTTGTTTTTTCCTGATTATAATTTTTGTTGTTCTGAATGCAGTGTTGAATCGGGCTGTAGTTAACCAAATGAGAGTTTTTTTTTTTTTTTTTAATTTTTAGGAATTGATTGAAGATGATTATATATTCACTAATGTTGAATGTGATTGTATACATGCATGAAACTCTTTGGAGTAAAAATGGAAGGGGAAATTTGTCACTGAGGCCAATGTGCTTGAAGAGGGAAACTAACTGGTTAATTTTGTGAATTTTTTGAATCGTTTTTATGGCGTTCCGATAATGAAATTCGAGCTTTAATTCGGGACGAGGGATTATATGAATATTAATTCCTAGAGTAAGGTATAATGTCGGTACATACTGTAATTTTGATGGCTTTCTGGATTCATATTTGAGTTTGATAATCCGTTGTCCTAATTATCATGTTCATAAGTCGTTTATTCGAAGGATTGAGGCACTGCGTCTTTATTTGCTGTTTAGGAAATGAATTGCTTAGATGGATTCTGAAGTTATTTCTTTCAATGATGGAAGAATTTCGTCGACCTCTGTTTGAATTTTAAATATGCCGAATCGTGCTCTCATTATTAAGTTTCCTGTTCTATCAAATTCACCATATCTACATTGCCGATACGAATGAGCATTAATACATTCAAATAGGCCTTTCATGTTTACCATACACATTTTTTTTTCCTTCGGATTTCATCAATTAATAGAATTTACGATGTTATCAAAGCCGGTTGATTTTCTTTTATCTAGTTGACAAAAGGTTTGCTGCCTTTGAAATTGGTTACCAACTTTTGTCAATGTCGCACGCGTTTTATGTACGTTTATACTTTAAATAGGGCTTAGAATCCTCTGGGCTGGATTGCGTTCTTTATTATCTGTGTGCTACAGCAGATTTCATCGCATTTAGCGGTTTTCTGCTTTTATTATCTGACTTGTACGCAATAAATAAGAAATATCGCTCGCTGCTTTATTGAAATTTTTTAGATTGTTTTTCATTTTAAAATAGATCTTCAATTAAAGTGTATGAACCTTTCTCCCTTTTTCATCCTAGTCTCCTTTGTTATTCTTCTATTAGAAACATCTCAGTGTACACACACTACTAATACGCAGAGCGGCATTGTCGAGAAAATAACCCGTTCTCTCAGGTAGGATTTTTTTTCCACACACTTTCTCTTATTTAATTATATATGAAGATGCAAAATCTTGTCCCTCTTTTTTTTTTTGTTGTTGTGTAGGAAAGCATGCTACTGCATTCTATATCTGAAACGAGTGGTTAGCACATTTTAAAAGTGATATATAGTTTAATTGAACAATATAACATTGATGATGTTTGTGCTTCAATTTTGGTATAATCGGAATTTACGATGACAGCCATTATTTAAAAGAATTGCTTAGATCTGTTCTGAGGATTCTGTTTTTTCTTATGAAAAAATAGTTTTCATATGTGCTGACTGTTGTTTTCATCTTGTCTAGAAGTCTACATATCTGCATTTCAGGCGTGGATTAGAATAAAAACATTTGAATAGGTTTCCGATGAATTTCTCTAAGACGCTTTTATTATCAATTTTCTGTAATTAATGAGTATGCGATGATTTCTTCATTCATTATTTGTCTGTAGGATAAAGTTGTTTTTTTATCAAGATAACAGAAGTTATGGTTTCTTTGCAAATGAATTACTCACTTACATTTGATATCTGCAAAGTCTTACGGATTATGTTGTACTCTTTTACTGGATATAATTTCTATGTGTTTGGGCACATTTCTCATTCATGGTCGAAATTAACCATTACAGTACGGTTTCATCGGGATTTCTAGATACTAAATTAGGAATGTGCCTGACCTCTCTCTATTGAATTACTTACTGCGAATCCTCTTAGGTTAAAATCTTAACTCAGTTTTTTTTTTTGTTTTGAAGGATGGAAGCCCAAGCATTTGCTTCGAGTTCTTCGTATACCGAAGTAGACGAGAAGAATCTTAAGCAATTGCTGGAAGCTTTTGGTTCTGTTGTTTCCCTTAAGGATATAGCTTCAGCCTACTGTGAAACAGGTCGAAACTTGAATTCTACAGCTGAAATACTCTGTAACATGCAGGGCAGCACTTCTGGAACTTGTTCCTCAAAATCACAGAACAATGCTGAAAACACGAGTAGCCCTTCTTCTTCTTCTTCTTCTTCTTCTTCTGTGTGCCCATCGAATAACATCTCGGAGAATGTTGATGTCGGTAAAACAAAGCCGAAAAAGGGTTCAGCGTCGATGGGAACTGTGTCTGATGTGATTGGAAAGGATTACATTAGACCTAAATCCCAGTCAAATGGATTGAATGAGAAGTCGAAACCGGTGATAATAAACTCGGATGATATTCCAGTATCTGAGATTTGGGATGAGAAACCGGAGTTGGATTCTGGCTCACAGAGTGAATCCATGGATAGTGATCTTGAAGAATTTCTTTTTAAGATGCTTGGAAAGGGATTTCAGCTCGACAAGAGTGTAATCCAGGACGTTATTGGTAAGCAATATTGGTTAAAAACTATTAACTATTGGTATTCGTTATCGTACTAATATCTAGACAATTTTCTCTTGACCTATAGTTTAAGCCTTCTATACATCTTTGCAAAGAAACGTCAGTTTATATTCTGGTTCTCCATTTTTAATTCTGTTATATCTTGCAACAGTTTGCATCTAACTGTGGTATGTTTTCAACTTGCAGGTCAATGTGGGTACAATATGTCAAGGGTAAGTCTAGTATTGGTTAAATTATCAGCATCTATTAATGGTTTTCATTTTATACTCGTGTTCAGTAACTGTCTTTTTTTATTTATGAAGTTGGAAATTTAATGTCCTAAGTGTGTAAGACGAATAAGCCGAAACGAAAAGATGATTTGATTTATTGGTATTGAAGGTCGATGAGATAGATTGATAACGAAAAAACCTATTCGATTTATACATTTCCAAAAGCTTAGTAGTTTATTTTACTCTCTAAAAATGTTGTACAAAATAGTGGGATGAAGGTTGTGCATATTTCCAGAATCTTGACAAACACATTTGTTTTCTTTCTAAAATATGCAGAGCATTGATAAACTCCTCGATATGTCAGTACAAACCCTGGAAAAGAGTGATGATGTTATTGGCGTAGGTGCTGGAAATGCGAAACCTTCTTCTTCTAGAAGGTATGGTGCTTGATTTGGTGTATCTTTTGATGCAAGTGATGTACATGAGCTCTTTTTTCCTCTCATAATACGATTTTTTTAATTTTTCTTTTTTGGACATTCTTCAGATTGAACACTAATGTGGAGAATGGAGGTGAATTAATATTACCTCGGGCAGAGACGAAAACGAAGGACGTTCAAAGAGAAGTTTTAGAGTCACTATTCAGTGTGCCTGACAGATTTGAAGAAAAGGAGGTTACCCCAATTAGACCAGTTAGGCGGTCACCTCATGGTCAGATTGTAACCAAACCGCCCGACGACATAATCATAGAGGATTTTACTTTTATTACAAGACAACTAGTTAATCATAGAAGTGAGTGCTTTATTTTGGTGTTATTCGCTTCTGCTTTCTTAGTATTTCTCATTTCACCGTGTGAAAAAAGATGCGTATACACTCATATCTGGTAAATGCAAATGTTGGTATACTAGATGGTGATGAAAATCAGATGAGCTATGACGACATGCGCAAAGCTTTGACGGAGTACTGGGCTTCGATGAAGGAATCGTTTAAAGCTGTAAGTATTTTCTCTTTGCAAATAACATATGATATATAGACTTACACAGTTCGTTGATCAAGTGTTTATATTTTTTTTCTGCAGGCTCTGGATGCATATATTAAAAAGGATTACGACAATGCGTATAGACTTAAGGAAGAGGTACGTCTCACGTCTCCTTAAGTCTTCCACTAAAACTTTAATAATTTTTTATATGACTTTGGTCGTAGCTCGTAAGGCATGTTTAGAAACTGATCTTTGTAAGACATGCGATAATAGTTTTGTTTTCCGTTGCTTTATATTCTTAGGGTAACTATTACATGATGAAAGCTCGAGAAACAGATGAAAAATCTGCTCAAAAACTCATCAATAACAGGTGTTGACATTTTTTTTCTTCTTCTTTGCACTCATTTGCTCCATTGCATGTGAAATGACCTAAACGCCCTCCATGTTTTGCCCGCAGAGATGAGGATGAAGAATTTTCTATTAAAATGCATCATCTCGAGCCAAAGGAAGCTCTGTACATATTGAAATTTCAATTGACTTCTCTTTCTGGTTTGCCAAGTGGGTTGTCATTTCTCGACATATTTTCTTAAACAATTGGTTCTTTTTTTTGTTTTTTTAAACCATGATAAACGGGGCTCTAATAAAATTTATTTTCCCAGCTATTCGCTACTTGAAGTTTGCAGTCGGGACCAATACCGGTGACCAGAAAGATAAGCGGCGAAAGCGCCTTGTACGAGTTTTCTTTATATTCCTTGATAATTATTATAAATAGTGGTTTGATTCAGTTTATTTAATCATTCATCATACATGCATGATAAAAATATCACTCTGCAGATTACTAAGCTTTTGGAGAAGGAGGGAATTCCTTGGACCGAAGAAGGGAATGGATTGATTATATCAGTTCGGGCAGACGAGATTGATCCGAGCAAGCTCAGTTTTGCAAAAAAATGAACAACTTCATATTATTTGTTCTCTTTGAGATTAGAACTCGCATTGAGGACACCTTTTTTTTTTTTCTTTTTTTTTTATATAATGACCTCAGAAATTTTCATTTTACTTGTATCTCAATTCCTTGCATTAATCATTGAGTTCATGCTCGTTTTCCAGACTGATTCGAAGGAATTTTGAGAAAGTAAAAATTGAGATTTGAAAGCTTGGTTTATGATAGTAGATTTTTCTCTCATTTCCCGATGAATGCGGTGAAGAAGTGTTAGTACTTTGTTTGGTGAAGGATGAACACCTAATGAAAGTTTACCTTTCGTTCAATGTTCTTATATAGTTTTGATTTCGAACGTGATTTTGACCATTTTCTATCTGATTTTGGCAAAATTTAAATCACGGAATCAGCTTGATTCAAGGTAAGCTAATTCAAAGAACTGCAAATTCCGTGTTTTAATTTATACCAAATTCAGCCTCGAAACTGGTTGAAACCACGTTTGAGGTCAAAACTTTACTAAAACGGCATTTATGACATTCGTTATACCACACCTAATGTATTTATTCCTTGCTAGAATTATGAATTTTAAGGAAGAGATAACTTGAAAAACCTGAAGCATAAAACTGTTGAGGCATTCATTCCCTTAACCAAGAATTCTTTCAATCTCCAAACTCATATATATATATATATACACATACATCTAAGGGTTTGATTATATGGGGCCAAAAACCAAGTAACTAAAAAGAATTACTTCTGCATCAGAAAATCAAGTGTACTATTAAGCCAATGCAAAACACGAAGAAGAAAAAAAAGTCATCGAAGGTCATTTGAAAAATCACTCATTGAGTCAGTCTTTGCATCTCGTTTTGGTCGTTGAGAGTCTCGATAAGCAAAGGAGGAGCGTATTGAGCAGTTCCTTGGTGTTCGTCCGAGTCTTGGCAGAACGAAAGGATAATTGTGTCAATTGACATTTCCACCACTCCGAAGAACAGAGTTGCCACTATGTACCCAAATCCCCAGCACACCTATATATAATAACACAAATAACACCTCATTTAATTCAAATCCGATCTAATTAATCGAGTAGCGTTTCATCAGCAAAAAAATAAATAAAAAAATTGCTTACCAGCACAGGGAATAGTGGAGACGAGATCTTGTTATGTGCCGATTTATATTTGTGAGTGTCTAGCATTAGAAAGGCGAAGAGCGCACTCGTAAGACTGACGCATAGCTTCCCAAGAAAGAGAATCACATCTCCGATCACATTCACCTTCCCGATTCGAAGTATGTTACTCATTATCAATTCCGTTGCAATCTCCGATGCTTTGAAGAAATTTTTTCCTGTTATTGCAATCTGGGAAAAGAAAAAAAAAATCGAATCTTGACAAAAATCTCATAATAAAAAAATAAAATCTGCAAAGCCAAAATTTCGACATACCATAATGTAGGCATTACGATTTACGGATTTGATGACGTAACCGATACACCTAAGGCAACCCTGTGAAGTTTGGTACACCACCTTTCCAATCCAGCTTCCATGATTAGGATTAACGAGTTTAAGCTTTCGTCGAAGAGATTCGAGTATAAACCTAATTGATTCAACGAACGATACAACTAGAGAACCGAGAGCAATAGATCCTAGACTGTATCGAGCGAGCCGCTTCATCGAAGAAAAAACAGGAAGCAATGGTATCTCTGTCTGCAAAAAGAATTCGAAATAAAAACAAGATTCATTACGAGAAGAAAAAACATATAAAAATATTCAAAAAAAATAATTGCAATGTGTCTTTACCGATGTTTCGCCACGAGCCCAATAATAAGAAGCAACAGAGCCAGCAATTACAGTCGAAGAGGAAGCTATGAAAAACTGAGTCGCCCAATAGCCACCGAACAGGTGGAAAAGAATCGAAGCAGCGATGTGAGAAGTGTATTTAACGTTATAACCACAGCAACTATTACAGCTTAATTTCATCATTTTGAGATCATAAGCACAACAATTAGCACCACAATCATTCTGCACGACGTTTCCGGAACTAAATAGATGAAGAGCAGCCGATAACCAGAACATATAAAAAATAGCCAATATTGCGTATGGTATAACGGGAAAAATGATCAGTGCATGGACTTCTCCTATAACCTTAGCAGCAACCTATAAATCATTAAAAAAACAATCCGAACAACATGAGACGTAATTATTAAAAAAAAAAAAAAAAAAAAAAAAACAAGAAAGTGAAGAAGGTGTGTAAGAATTACCTTAAGGACAGATGTCGCCATGAGAATACGCCGGATTATGGCGATCGATGATAGGAAAGAGACAATCATTATAACAGTCATGAAAACAGCAGCTGCATGGAGATGATTTAGCTCCTGCATTGAGTTTTTTGTAATAAAGGATTGAGGCTTGAAATTGGAATTAAAGCGTTGTCCATAAAAAGAAAAAGAAAAACGGAATTTTTTTTCCTCCTAAGTTTCAATTCGAAGGATTTTAACTTACAGCATTGAAAGAAATATGAAATCATACCCTTGCAGATACATGGTAATATGGGTCGTGTTCACCGATAATTGGGGAGATGGCATCGTTTCCAATCCATCCAGCTGAAGAAGAGAGCATTTAAGTTAAATTGTTTTAATAAAAAATATCTTGATAACACCCATACAAGATTAGTTCAATTCACCCAACCAAGACCCTAAAGAAACGTGAAAAGATCAAAAGGCTAACCTTTCAAATAGTAAAACATAGTGACAGATACAATTAGAACATTGAAAACAACGACAGTAATCCACGGCATTCCAGTCACAAAATGACGAATCATCAAAAGCCAAATGATCGATAGAAACAGCGGGAGAAATCCTCCGCAAACGAGAAGTACTGGCCAAGATTTTCCAACATCAGCCACATATCTCTGCCGATAAACAAGAAGGGCATAACGGTGTCAACCAATGAACGAAAACTCGATTAAATCATGAGGCAAGAATACCCAAGTTTTCAAGAAAGACACATTAGCATATCCTCCAATAGTTTTATCTCACCTTGAGAACCGACGAACGAGAGTTGATCGATTTGTGGATGGATTTATCAATTGCAATATCCTCTATGACTTTCACTCCACCCATCTGCTCCCAATGCTTCAAAGATACATTCGACGCACGCGCAATAAACTGGCAAGTCCAATAAACTGACAATAATAGAAAAAAATATCAAATCTTGTTTGCCTTATGTCATAACATTTTCATACGAGAAAAAGGGCAAATACTCGTAATTTTTTACCATTAACGCTAGGAAATATAACGGGATAGCACGGGCCCTGAAGCTGAAGAGAAGAGTTTCTGAGTATTGGAGTGAGGTCAGCGAAATAATCATAGTTTCTATCAATCCAATCATCCATTGAGAGATGGATATCTCCCTCGGGATAGTCACAGACCCAATTAAGGGAGTCTTCGGACGGGATTGGACAGTCCAACAAGCAAATACTCCGAGCATTAGAGAGCTGGAACTTGCTTTCCTTTAAACCTGTTTGGTAAACCTGATTAGGGTTTAACCAATATCTCAGTTCCAATTCATGGAGGTCCCGATCGGCGTGTCTATCGCCACACACATTTCCTTTGTAGTCCAGCCCATAGCTTAGTCTGTAGCATCACACATATAAAAGGAAACTATATAAAATGGGAATCGAAGAACAGAGTGATTCTTAACATATAAGTAAAAAGAGTAATTCTTGAAACGTTTCTAATCTAAAAAGATTCGATCTTTAGCTTCACCGGTCCCTAATAACTTCTAAAGGTTAACAATTGAAGTCATAAGAAGTAATCCGAAAATGGTAAAGACCACATTTTCCAATGTAACTCCAAATTTTGGCAAGATTCACACACTTAAATACAACTTATCGAAAACAACTACTTGCACCAAAAATTTGTGAAATCCTCAAAAGGGCACACACAACACCAAGAATTACGTCTCTAAAACTTGTCAACAATAAAAACAGAGGGATCAAAACAAAAAAGCCTTGAAACTCCCAAATGTAAGAACAGAGCAATTCTTGAATATAAGTAAAAAGAGTAATTCTTGAAACGTTTCTAATCTAAAAAGATTCGATCTTTAGCTTCACCAGTCCCTAATAACTTGTATAAGTTCACAATTCAAGTCATAAGAAGTAATCCGAAAATCGGAAAGACCACATTTTTCAGTGTAACTCCAAATTTTGGCAAGATTCACACACTTAAATACAACTTTTCGATGACAGCTACTTGGGCCCAAAATTTATGAAAAATCGTCAAAAGGGCACACACAACACCAATAATTCTGTCTCTAAAACCCTCTCCCAAATGTAAAGATTCAATTTTTTTTCCCATCAAAGATAAGTGAAAAAGACAGCATTTTTTTCCAACAAGAAGAACTAAAAAATTACAGATCAGGGCTGCATAAAGGGTAAAGCAAACCCATAAACTAAATCAAGAAAGCAACTGGTTTTAGCTAATTACCTCAATGGGTTTCCTTGGTTGAAGCCAAAGCTGGAGTTAACAATCATAGCCACCCAAAAGGCAATGAAGACAACAAGAAACGCCACATCTCTGCATTTTCTGTTGTGTTTAATTATATCATTCCCAACTCCACCATTCACATCACCACTAGACGATGGGTACTTACCGATCACCGGCCCCAATGGCCCTCTCATCTTTTCTTTACTCTCTCTCTCTCTCTATCTAATGAGTGTATCTGCTCCAACTCTAGAGAGAGAAAGTAGGAAACAAATAGGTCTGGTTTTCTAGAGAGAGAGAGAGAGAGTTTGTTTTGAAGGGAAAGGGAAAAAGGAGTGTGTACAGTGGAGGAGAAAAATAGCAAGAGGGAGTGTGAAAGGGACAAGAGTGTAACAGGGGTTTGGGGGAATATTTTTCTCTGCTGATTTTTTAAATAATTTTTTTTCTGAAAGCAGCTTTAATTTGTTATTAGTGATGGTGTTAAGACAAAGATATTAGTATATGAGTATGTTTACAATTTTATAGTAACTATGAGAATCCAATACTCAAGTGGATAGTGCGATTTGTTCAATTCCCAGCTATACTTTCCATTTTTTCTTACAATAACAGCACCATTTTCTCTTGTCAACAGATGGTTATTGCTTATAGATAAGAAATCAGAAATTGTTTCGGACAGTGGTTTTATTTTGGTAAATTACAGTAAACCCATGAGATAAGGTCGAATTACGAAAATACCCCTCATATTTGGTAATTACAAACACCCCTTCAACTATAAATCTTCTTACACGTCCAGTATTATGATATCAAATTCAACATAATCTTCTAGATTCCGTGAAACATTATTTAGTTCGTACTCGTTTTGTGCAAAAATACTGTTTTTCATGAACTAAAATCTGATATTTACAAGTCAAAAAACACATCTTATAATTATCTTGTTTCAAATTGTTGAGCTCGAATATGATAAAATTGGAGAATATTTCATATAATTTAGAAGATTCCACTAAATTTGACACCGCAAGTGTGGACGTAAAAGACAATTCATATTTGAGAGGTGGTTGTAATTACCCAAATAGAAAGGGTATTTTCATAATTTTAACATTACCTTAGGCCTTCCGCCTTAGGGGTTATTGTAATTTATTCTTTATTCTTTTCTTTTTGTAACTGAAACATCATGCGAATGGAAAATGGATGAACATAATTTATGTGATACAACGGTTATATTTTTCATTGTTATATAATGGAAGCAAAACTAGTGTTGTTACCATAAAGAAAAAGTGTTAATAATTGTGCTTAATCAATGACGTATGCTTTATTTTGTTAATTATCCATTAATTCATTAATCTGATTTTTGCATTTATTATAGGATAAGTATGTAATAAATATTTCATTTATCATTTGCAATCCGATTTAGATTCTCAATTTTAACTCTAATTCCTACTTCCTCCGTTCCTAAATATATGTCGTTTCTCACCTTGGCACGAGTCTTAAAAATTTTAATAAATATGTCTTGATTTTAGGAAAATAAATATAAATAGATCAAAATACCATCGTTCACTAATTAATGCAGAAAGAGTGCTAGAGAGTTAATAATGGTATAATTGAAAAATATGTAATTAATGCAGTATTGAAATTGTAAAGTGACAAATACTATGGAACAAAAAAATTCTTGAAAAAAAGACGAATATTGTAGAACAGAGGAAGTAAAATCTAATGTTTATGTTATATATATATATATATATATATATATATATATATATATATATATATATATATATATATATATATATATATATATATATATATATATATATATATATATATATATATATTTTCAAATTAAAACTTAATATATGGTATGTCCCACAATATTTGTCTCTTTGAAGAGGTTATTTTTTTCCTTTTTTCCAAATTGTTCGTCACTTTATTATTCCAATAAAATATTAATTACATTTTTTATCTCTCAATTTTTCCCTTAGTTAGATGAGAAACAATTAATAATAATGACATTTTAGTGATTTTCTTTTAATAATTTTTATTATAATATACATTCATATTTATTAATTTTCTTAATGTATGAGCAACATCCAAAACATTAAATAATATGGGAACGAGAGCAGTTCAATTGTTGTGGCATTTATAATTCATCAATTATTTTGAAATATTAGACCTATTATACATAGAACTTTATCAACGTAGTTAATTGATCGTCACATAACTTTAAAAAAAATGTCATTTCGAAAATGTTAAATTCTCTCCATGTTACTAACATTGGCAAAAAATTCATACCGATGCATCTGTTTTAGCACACCATCACTTTTTAAGGATAACTAGCTTAGCGGCGTTCATTGATCATGTAAACCGACTAAATCGTAAAGAATCAAAATTCGGCCAAATACCGAATTTTTTTTGTTTGGTTGTTGATGATGTTAGTGTATGTGGCCCCCCAATATGTGTTTTCTATTGTGTGATTAGGTCCCACAAACACAGTAATCTAGCAACCCCAATTCCTAATCTAGCAACCCCAATTCCTAGGATCAGCCCAATAGTCAAATTAAGTCTGATTTAAATGGTTTGACTGATCTTGACCGTTTAATTTAAACAGTTTGGTCTTGACCGTCCATCCTATTCTTTATAAGCTAAGATCGGAAATCCTATCTCTCTTTTGCAACATCGTTTCTCACTCCTCTTCTATTGTACCTCTTATGTTTTTTCCATATCATTTTCCGGCAACTTTCTTCAACGTTCGTCGTCGTAAATGGAGAGCATTGCAAGATAACTTTGTTGTCCTTGACTGTTGCATCGTATGAGAGAGAGGTGTGACAATGTTCATTTTTTTTTTCTCCTTTTCTTCTCCGATCTTCAGTGACGGAGTGTGCGCAGAAAAAACTTAGTGAGAAAAGAAGAACTTTGTGAGTGTCTCGACCCTTTGAGTGAGTTAATTCTTAGTTGAGTATTTGTGAGTCAACTCGGTGAGAGACATGGTCGATCTAGGGCTTCTGTTCTACCTTTGTGTCTGATAACAATTTGGTGCTGCTATGAAAGTGGAAATTTTACATGGACTTGGACAATAAGAGGACTAAGCCGCACTGGAGAGACGGCTCCATGTGTTGGAGTTTCCAAAATTTCGGTAATTAGATACGTAGTGAAAACCGAAATTTTATTTTGAAGTATCTATACAACAACTTAATTTTACACTAAAAATGACTAATAACTTACTAAAGATTAATATATAAATTAATTAGGGGTAATGGCAAATAGGCCCATGACACATGGACTTAATTAAAAAAGGGACATTCAGTTTTTTTGTCTTGCAAATAAACCCAATACTTAAAAGTTTATTTAAAATCAAGGAAAGGGTCTTTTTTCGGACATAATTGCCCCTGTATTTAATGTGAAAGCCCTAAGCTCGTTTTTTATGAATTCTGCGTGATTCTTCTCTATTCTCCCCCGAATCCCTCTCTGCAACTCTATATCTTGAAACTGAGCTGCGTCTACCTGTTTCTCGCCGGCCGTCGTTTTTCGCCGGCCGTCGTTTCTCGCCGGCCGTCGTGTCTAGCTTTTACCGCCGATCATATTATTTTCAACGAAGGTGTGTCAATTTTTTTTATCTGCATGCGAATGTTTTTTTAAGTTACAAATTTCAACATTGCTATATGTATAGATTGAATTGTAGTAAATTGAACACCATGATGTATGGGCGTTCAATTATTGTTTACAGAATTGTGGTTTTTTGTTTGTTGTGTATTTTTGTTTTTACGCTATTTTTTTTTTATATAATGTTGTTGCGATTGGCAGTATAATTGCATGTGTATGTTTATTTCGCTGGTTGTTAATGTAATTTGACTTCCATTGGCAGTATAATTGAATGTATAGGCGAATTTACTTGATGTATTAGTAATATGACTGTTGTCAGCAGTGTATTTATGTTTTCCTATGTTTGTTTGCATGTGTTTATATAATGATACTGTCATTGGCAGTATAATTGAATGCACAAAGAGATTTACTTGATGTATTAGTAATGTGACTGTTATTAACAGTATAATTATGTTTTATATGCAATTGCAGGATGACTAGTTCTATTGTGTTATTGTTTAGATATGGTGAATTTTGTTCGATCACAGATTTTACAAGAGGGATGAGTTTTTCCAATCTTGTGCATTTTGTTTGTTCAAGATGGAATTCTTTAAGTGTTGATAACCTGTCATTATCGTACTCTGTTCCTGAGATTGGTGTTTTTTCAATCAACGATAATGAAGATGTAAAAGGGTTATTTATTATTGTGGAACAATGGTCGATTCAGAGGATTGAAATTGTTGTAAAGCAAGTTCATGCATCTATTGGTACGTCTGATACTAGTTACAGCTCTATGGTAGGTTCGTCGAGTGTGTTACCTGTTGCTGCAATTGAAGCAGCAGTTAATCCCCCATGCAACACATTACGTTCCATTGCCCCCAGAAAGACTTTGCTTAGCTCACATTGGATAAATCTGATAACTGATGTTGGACAAGTTTTCCGTGGGGGACGTTCAGAATTTAGAATATGTTTGGCTAAGTTTGCGTATGAGCTTGGATTTGGATTCGATTTTATCAAAAACGATACGAAGAGAGTGACTGCAGTTTGTAAGCTTAGACAGGAGAAAAATTGTTTGTGGAGAATTCATGCTACAGTTCAACCTTCAACCGAATATTGTATTATTCGCACATATGAGAAACATCACACGTGTGAGTCGGCATTTAGTGCTGTCAAGAAGGTTAAAATGTGCGTTAAGCTCGTAGCTGATTTAATCGTGGAGGACATTCGGAATAAGCCGTTGTTGTGTGCTAATGACGTTATTCATGACGCCAAAAAGAATTATGGGATTGATATTGACTACAATACAGCATGGAGAGCTATGGAATCTAGTCGGAGTTTTGTGTTTGGAGACGATGGAATATCTTATTCGTACCTGAAAGTGTATTTTGAAGAAGCTGGGCGTTGCAATCCAGACAGTGTGTTTCACCTGGAAGTTGATGAGAAGCATAACTCGTTTGATCGTTGTTTCTTCAGTTTTGGTGCTTGTCTGTCCGGATTTAAGTTTTGCCGTCCGATTCTTTTTTTGGATGGAACATTTCTGAAGGGTAGATACAAAGGTATTCTTTTGAGTGCCATGGCGAAAGATGCAAGAAATGGTAATTTTGTTGTATTACATTCTTTATTTCAGTCCCACATATCTGTTAATGTCATAGATAGTGTATTAAGGTTATATTACTGTCACAGACAGTAAAATAAGTTTTACTGTATGTGGCAGTAAAATAAGGTTTATAGACCAAGAGTTCATGAAATGACAAATTTTTTTTTACATTGATTTTTTGGTGTTTCAGGTCTTTATCCAGTGGCATTTGCCGTTGTGCGTGAAGAAAATGATTCAAACTGGAATTATTTCATGGAACATTTAAAATGTTGCATTAGCTCAGATCGTGTTTTGACATTCGTATCCGATCGGCAGCACGGTATCTTGGAAGCTGTTAAAAATATTTTCCCTAATTGTTACCATGCATTCTGCTTGTTGCATTTAGAGAATAATTTGAGGTATAAGTTGAGTGGAATGAGCTCTAGTTATAGAGATGTTCTAGTTAGTCAGTTGATAGCATGCGCGTATGCTCCGACTAAGGAAATCTTTCATGAGAAACTTCAGAAATTCAAAATTGATGGTTCATGGAAAGTTGTTGATTTTTTGTCAGATTTGCCTTTTAAAAATTGGGCGAATGCGTATTTTGAGGGGCATAGGTATGGTGAGATGTATTCAAATGCTGTGGAATCATGGAATGGTACAATAAAGAAATTCCGACATTTGCCGATTACCCATATGATTGACAGCATTAAGGGTTATATGATGGATAAAATTTGCGAGAGGTCTGCAGAAGCGAGTGGTTGGACTACGATGCTTTGTCCAAAGATGGAAATGATTTTAAGCAGTTTTGTCGAAGACGGGAGGACATGGACTATTAGAAAATCAAATCAATTTGTCTTTGAAGTGCATTCAGACTCTCATGAGATTGTGGATTTGTTTGCTAGAACGTGCACATGTCGGGATTGGCAGCTTAAAGGATTCCCTTGTTGTCATGTGGCTGTGGTTCTCAAGAATATCCCCGTTGGTGAAAGATATGGGTACATTGACCCCTTGTTTTATGCCTGCAATTTCCGATCTACGTATTCTTTTTCTATTTACCCATTTATGGTGGACTTTACAAAAGTTGAGCAGCCACCTGTTGGACCTCCAGTTTGCCAGACAAGACGTGGAAGACCAAAAAAGAATAGGATTCCATCTCGTGGTGAGAATATCAAGAAGAAGATCAAGTGTGGAAGATGCAAAGAGATTGGTCATCACAACAAGAAGACTTGCAACAAAGCTATTTGAAGATCTACTATTATTTGTGTTTTTTTTTGACAGTTTTGGGATTGCATATATGAATGCTTACAGTTTTTTTATTCAGTGATTCTATGTTACTATCAGCGACAGTTATATTGTTTTAGTAATTTTCTTCAGTAATTCTATGTTACTTTCAGTGACAGCTATATTGTTTCATTAATTTTCTTCAGTACTTATATGTTACTGTGACTGAGAGTTATACTGTTTTCAGTAATTTTGCTTCAATAGGTCTATGTTACTGCAAGTGACAGTTATATTTTGTTTCAGTAATATTCTTCAGTAGTTATACGTTACTGTAACTGACAGTTACTTTTGTGTATCTCATGTAATTTTCTTTTGAATGGTTCTGTATAACTGTCTACAACAGGTACATTATGCATGAACAATGCTACATTTTCAAATTCAGAATATTGCTACATGGCAGCAGTATATTTGTTGCACTCTTCAACATAAAGTACGTAGTGTAACATACTACGAATACTTAACAGTACATTAAGACCACGACCATAGAGTATCATACTACAAATACTTAACAGTACATTTAAAACTACAACCATAGAGTTTTATACTGAAAATACTTAAAAGGTCATTTAAACTTGCATTACATTAAGCCTATCACACTGGTTTTGTCCGCCTAACCCTGTGATTAACAGTGTTTTTGTGGTTAAGGAATAAGTGAACTAGTTCCTTTCTGAAATTCTTAACATTTTTTTCTGCATCCAACTTGTCCACTGGCTGTTGACGGAAATACTGTCTAATGATATATAGTACAAAAATCCCGCAATCCTCACTGCCGTACGCTTGCTGAGGTGAATCTTCAACATCTTCAAGTGTTGCATCTAGCGGAATTTTCTTGATTTTACATTCTCTGGTGACTGCTTCAACAGCTTTTACCTGCAATTTTGTTTATTCAGTTTTACAATACGGAGTTTCCTTTATTTTGTTTATTCAGTTTTACTTACCATTTTTTCCGCGATACACAGATATGGATCTGTGCGTTTCTGGTTTTCCACTGCCCTTGGCTTGTAGGAGTTGTAATGTTTCCACGTGTTGAGCTTTATATCCAGGACAACCAAAGTCCAATGATCATTATTCTTGCGTGTGTTGGCTTTGGAATGAAGTGGAAACAAGAGGAATCGATACTGCTGAATATGTATTTTCCGAATGAGTTGGCTCAGAATTTTATTGAAAGATTCTTCACCATTGGGTTGCTGAAGAATGGCCTGTATGTTAACACACCATTATATACATATATATATATATATATATATATATATATATATATATATATATATATATATATATATATAAATAGAATAATATATAAATTTTAATAATTGTTGTTGACATCAGTCACATACCATAAGTGAACTTGAAAAGACATAACTGTCCCCATCCAAACCATGATTGATATTATCATTAAAATATCCTTCCTCTTGTCGCATTTGCAGAATGGAGGAGTATGAATCAAGTACCTATATGTAACAAGAAAAATAGAGTTAGTGTAGAAAATCATTTGTGTAATTTACTGGTTTTGGCAGTTCTTTAGGTAAAGTGTCTGTGGTTGACAGTATTTTTGTGATTTTTGTTAGTGAGTGCTCACTTGTGTACTGGTTGATCCCTCCTTCAACAATGCCATTATGTCAGCCATCTCAACAAACTCATACACAGTTCCATCTTTGTTGTACCAAATTGAGATCAGACCCCTACATAAAGAGCTAATGCGTTAGACTTATTTAAAGATGAATAAAAAACTGATTATATTCTTGTACATACCTATGATCCTCCTCTGCTATATCTACAGTCATATTCTCTACAATAATTTTGTCCTCATTAGATAGCAGGTCGAAGATATCCTTTTTTTGGTACGAAAAGTCCTTTCGTCTTTTTTTCTTGACCGGCTCTGGTTGGTTGTTGAGTGCAGGCTCTTTACGTTTTCCCCGTGTCCTGTCGGCAACAGCTGATTTACGATTCTTCTTTTCAGTTTGATTCAGTTTTGAGCGCGTCCTTTTGTGAACACCACTTGTTTTTTTTGTTTCGATGTCCCGCATTGTTTCTTGTGGATCTTCAAAGTCTGTATCTACATCATTCGGCTTCTGCTCTTCTTTTAGGGTCGAATCAATCAAAGCTTATAAATGGTTATGACAGCATAATTGCAATATTACTGTCCATGGCAGAAAAGTTATAAATAATTTTGCTCATTGAATATTTTTTGACCTGATCTGGTTCTATGTGCCTCATCGAGAGTACATGGGCTTGTCGGCAGACTTCATGCAAGTTCCATTTTCTGTATCTTGGAAACTTTCTCTTTTGTTCCGGCAGAATCAAGGAACAACGTTCAAGGAACCAGAACTAAAAACAATAAAAAAATATGAGTATAAGAAGAAAAATATTAAAAAAAAATTAGATGTGTTATTTGCGTACCAGTAACAGGGTAACACATCCATGTACGGAGTCCACAACATTTTCTATAGGTTGATTCTCAGACTTTGCCTTTGCAGTTACTTTGTGTACAGAGTTCATGAAGAACTTGACCACCTCTTCTGCCCAATTGAAGTCATTGATCCTCTGCAAATCATCCACGTACTGGAAGTACGACCAATTAACAGATTGACTTGTAGTGAAGAAGAAGTTCGTCATGAGGCTGAGGACTATTATCCTTGTAACATCTTCATGTGCTTCTTGAGTATTTGAACCTTGCAACCTTACCAATGCTGCTTTCAAGTCTTTGGAAGTGACTTTATTTAGATGACCAAAATTTCTTCTATAAAACTCTGTTTCTGGCCTGTTACTTCTTTTACCATCGACAATTGCCAGTTTTGTTTGGCCATTCGTCAAGCCAAAAATAAGTTGACATTCTGTGGTTTTGATGGTCAACCTTTTTTTCCCAATAATAAAAGCTTGTTTATCTGGGTCATATGTCGATAAAATCCTGTGTATTAGGTGATCTGACTTTTTAACTGTACAGGGGGTGATTCTTTGACAAAGGATTGGTATGTAAAATTCACCAAATGGTGTTTGCCTTAAGGAGGTTAGATGATCTTCGGTAAGATGAACCTGATCACTAAAGTGAAAAAGTCTAGTGAAGCTTGACCTGTATTGAGGGTTCGATGGATTTTGATGTCGAATTTGTCGTATTCTTGCCTGTGTTGGCAGTAAATGTTCATCTGAATCCCTCTTTTTAGGTTTTGGTGTTTCTGGACGATCTGAGGAGGAGGAACAATGTATAACAATAAATAACGGAATTGAAAACAGATATGTAGTGTATAAAAAAAAATGAATTGGATGGAAGAAAAAAATTACTTGCTATAGCTTTTGTCCTCATTTTTTCGTCACTGAAGCTGAAGCGCCGATGGAGAGAAACACCAGATAAAAATCACTGTCAGATCCAGGAAAATAAGGTTAACCAGCTATTTCTCAAACAGGGGGTCTATGAAACACACAAAATTACTGTACTTAGGCAGTAAAATAAGGTTAACCAGCTATTTCTCAAACAGGGGGTCTATGCAACACACAAAATCACTGTACTTAGGCAGTAAAATAAGGAGAAACATCTATTTTCTCAAACAGGGGGTTATGCAAACACACAAAATCACTGTACTTAGGCAGTAAAATAAGGAGAAACAGCTATTTTCTCAAACAGGGGGTTATGCAAACACACAAAATCACTGTCAGATCCAGGAAAATAAGGAGAAACAGCTATCTATTTTCTCAAAATCACTGTCTACTTAGGCAGGAAAATAAGGAGAAACAGCTATTTTCTCAAAATCACTGTCATGCAAACACACAAAATCACTGTCTACTTAGGCAGGAAAATAAGGAGAAACAGCTATTTTCTCAAACAGGGGGTCTATGAAACACACAAAATCACTGTCAGATCCAGGAAAATAAGGAGAAACAGCTATTTTCTCAAAATCACTGTCATGCAAACACACAAAATCACTGTCTACTGAGGCAGGAAAATAAGGAGAAACAACTATTTTCTCAAAATCACTGTCATGCAAACACACAAAATCACTGTCTACTTAGGCAGGAAAATAAGGAGAAACAGCTATTTTCTCAAACATGGGGGTTATGCAAACACACAAAATCACTGTCAGATCCAGGAAAATAAGGAGAAACAGCTATTTTCTCAAAATCACTGTCTACTTAGGCAGGAAAATAAGGAGAAACAGCTATTTTCTCAAACATGGGGGTGATGCAAACACACAAAATCACTGCCAGATCCAGGAAAATAAGGAGAAATAGCAATTTTCTCAAAATCACTGTCATGCAAACACACAAAATCACTGTCTACTTAGGCAGGAAAATAAGGAGAAACAGCTATTTCTCAAACAGGGGGTCTATGAAACACACAAAATCACTGTCAGATCCAGGAAAATAAGGAGAAACAACAATTTTCTCAAAATCACTGTCATGCAAACACACAAAATCACTGTCTACTTAGGCAGGAAAATAAGGAGAAACAGCTATTTTCTCAAACAGGGGGTCTATGAAACACACAAAATCACTGTCAGATCCAGGAAAATAAGGCACATAATAACATTTATGTTCAAACATGGGGTTGTGTATAACAAAATCACTGTCAAATTCCAAAAAATAAGGCACATAAATCATTGTTAGATGCATGCAGGCAAAATTACTGCCAATGCAGAAAATTGAGCCATAATAATGAAAAAACATACACAATAGCAAGATTAATGTCATAAAACACACATTTGTATATGATATTGTTAGAAAAAACTCACAGAGTTCGTACGATTAGGGTTTCGCAGAGTTCAACTGTTTTTTTTTTTGGGATTTGACAGTAACTTCGAAAGATGTAGCCGAAATCGTAGAACAATCAACAAGATGAGAGTATGTTTTCGAAAATCGGAGTGATTTTTTACAATTTCCGGCGAAAATCGTTCCCACAGCAGCAGCGGTTTTGGTGAAGAAAAACTGTGCAAAAATCGCAGCAGTTTGTGTATGGAGTTTGTATTCGCAGAAACTAAAAGAGAGGGGAGGGATCTGTATTTTTTCACTATTTAAGGGAGGGTATTTTCGGAAAGTGGAAGCAGATGGGCTTTTTTGTAGAACTGTTTTTTGTCTGGATTTAAATGCAAATAAGTACCACTCAATGGGCTTATTTGCCATTTGCCCAATTAATTAATCAGATTATACATATAATTTTCAAATGATTATTTCGTTGGGTATATCTCCGAAGAGTAGATTTCAGTCGAACATTGAAATTATGAGCAACTCAATTTCCGAATCGCCTAATGAGCTTTATTCCCAGCTTTATTAATATTTAATTAATTAATATTATTAAAAAGCGTGCTGAAAAAAGAACGAGTCGAGAGAGCGTGGGACTTTGGGAAGTGTTATTCCTGGATTTTCGATCCCTATATTTTGGACCATTCCAATATCTTTTATTATTATTATTATTATTATTATTATTATTATTATTATTATTATTATTATTATTATTATTATTATTATTATTATTATTATTATTATTATTATTATTATTATTATTATTATTATTATTATTATTATTATTATTATTATTATTATTATTATTATTATTATTAGAGTAAACTGCAAATACTACCCCTGTGTTATCTTGAAATAGCGAAAACCCCCCTGTGATAAATAAACTAGCAAAAATCCCCCTGTGAAATTTAGTCAAAGGCAAAATCCCCCCTAGCTGATTTTTTAGACTTGAAATGACAAAATTGTCCCTCAAAATGTATTTATATATATACATATTTTATGCATATTTATTATTTTTAATTTGTTTGTTTAGAAATTAAAAAAAAATAGTAAACAACTAAATTGATTATTTTTTAAATAAAATAATTAAAATATTTATAAAATATAAGAATTTATTAATTGCAAGACTCCAGGGGTATTTGTGTCTTTTTATATCAAGTCAACCCTCAAATAGTTCCATAGGGGGGTTTTTGCTATTTAAATAATTTCACGGGGGAGGTTTTTGCTAGTTTATTTATCACAGGGGGGTTTTTGCTATTTCGAGATTACACAGGGATAGTTTTTGCAGTTTACTCTTATTATTATTATTATTATTATTTATTATTTATTATTACTATATAGTATTAAATTTTCTGGAGGAACAACGGCGGTCCTGGAGGAAGATTGGTAATATCCGGTGGCTCAGCCGCCGGTGAAACATGCATGACGGCGGGATTTGTTAATAATCATAATAATCATTATTTCAAATCGAAACTCGTGTTAACTTTGATTTCAAACATAGAATACATAATAACCTTGATTGATGAATTAATCAGTTCGGCCCACGACTAATTGTTATTGGCCCATTTTTATTCTGTTCGGCCCGAATTCCGATTTCTTGGGCCGAAACAGATTCCCAAGTTATTTGACAAGCCTAGGCTAAATAAGGTTTACTTACACTTTGCAGTTTGCACCCCTTGAAATGTAGTATATTGGCACTTTACACCCTCAAAATAATTAATAGCACTTTGTACAAACAAAACAAAATAAATTATTTTCAGAGTGCGAAAATAACAAATTAAATTGTTATTTTCTTCTATATCCAACATAATTCGAGCATACAGAATGCAAAAAGAAAAAAATCGCAACAAATTATTGAAAAAAAATACAATTTCTTACAATAATAAAATTTTCTCACTAAATTATTCGATAATATTTTATTGAAATTAGTGAAAATATTTGGAAAAATATAATTTTCAAATTAGTTGATAACAAAATAGCTGAAGAATTATTATTACTTTTCTTTTTTTTTTTTGTGAATTAAAAAAAAAAAATTTATGAGATTAATTTTTATTTTGCACTTTGTATTTTCAAAAGAATTGATGAATATTAAAAAAAAAAACAAATGATTTGACATTTGGCATCCCTAAAAGTACGACTAAAAATATTACCTTCATTCAGGGGGCAATATGCATGATTTACAGTACTTTGAGGGTGATGAGTGCTATTAATTATTTTTTAGGGTGCGAAGTGCCAAATATTCTATATTTGAAGGCTGCAAAAGTGGAATTAAGCTGCTAAATAAATATTAGGATAAATTCCACTTTACCCCTTGTACTTTGGCTGAATATCACTTTACCACCTTGTATTCTCAATTGCATCGATTTGCCCTCATGTACTTTGGTTCGATATCACTTTACCCCTTTCTACTCTCAATTCATCCATTTGCCCCCTTGTAGTTTGGCTCGATATCACTTTACCCCCTTCTACTCTCAATTGCATTGATTTCCCCCCCTGTACTTGAAAAATTATCTCAATGTGACCCCTTGCCGTTAGTTTTCAGACCTTTGACATTAACACCGTTTGATCTAAGTTTGAAAATTACAAAAAAGCCACCCCTCCCAGTTTAAATAATTATTAACAAAAAAAAAATTGTGGCTGGTGTCGTGGACTATGTTTTCTCGCTGTCTTGAATTTTTTATTATTTTATTTTTTGTTGTTTTTTATTTTTTATTTTCTTTTATTTTTTTAATAATTATTTAAACTGGAGGGGTGGCATTTTAGTAATTTTCATACTTAAATCAAACGGTGTTAACGTCAAATGTCTGAAAACTAACGGCGAGGGCCACATTAAGACAATTTTTCAAGTAGGGAGGCAAATCGATGCAATTGAGAGTAGAAGGGGGTAAAGTGATATCGAGCCAAACTACAAGGGTGCAAATCGATGAATTGAGAGTAGAAGGGGGTAAAGTGATATCGAACCAATGTACAAGGGGGCAAATCGATGCAATTGAGATTAGACGGGGGTAAAGTGATATCCAGCCAAAGTACGAGGGGTAAAGTGGAGTTTACCCTAAATATTATACAATTTTTTTATTTAATTTCATATATCCGCAAAAGCCTCGCGATTCTTAGATCACCGACGGCACCGGAGGAGAATCACCACATCGCCGCCACCAATCCACTCCAACAGGTTATCATCAACTTAATCAAACTTTACGAATTCCAAGGGTTGGGAGAAGAGTTTTTGTTTAATTGGGTTTAATTAACATTAGTCGTTTGTAACCCTAACTCCACTTGGAAAAAATCCTAGAAAAATATCTGCTTTTTTTTTTTTTTTTTTCTCTGTATCTCTCTGTATGTATAATTGCATCTATGGAGTCCGTTGGTGCATAATTTTGATTATGATGAGAATGAGTTGAATCTGTTGCAACTGCATTAGTTTGAAAGAATATTTTCTGCAATAAGATTGTCAAGTCGAAACTAGGCCAATCGAATGAGGGATCAAGTGTCGAATGATGTTGCGTATATGTTAGCCGATATTATTATCGATAAGGTAATGAATGTTTTCTAAAAAAAATTTACCAAGTCGAAAGATAATTCGAAAAAATTATATTTGTATATAAAAAAAAGGTACAATTTGTTTTCATGTTTATTGTTTTATATACTTTCTTTTGTATTAAATTTAAAAAACTGGACCAAAATCCTGAATTTGTGTTATGTGTATATGCGTATGCAAAGAGTCGGATTCTCAAGAGTCCATTAGTATTGAAGTTCTGTACTAATGGAGCCGTAATCGATCCTTTTTTTCTTTTTTTTTTTTGTCAAGTGCAGTGTACATCTAGGTCGTCTTCCAACCGAAGAACTTCGTTTTCGTTTCCTTTTTGTTATGGAGAGGGAAGAAGAGCAAACGAGAAAGCGCCATAAGTGTTCGAATGGTGAACAGAACGCACTCTCAGTTGACAGGCTTAGCGATTTGCCGGACCCACTCATCTGTCACATTCTCTCGTTTCTCCCGACCAAATCCTCCGTAAGAACCAGCGTTCTAGGTCAAAGATGGAGGCATCTCTGGACCTACGTCCCCGAGCTAGATTTCAGCCGTGCAAATGAAGACTTCATCGACAAGGTCATGTCGCTACATCGGATTCCAGATATTATCACTTTCCGCCTCAAAGAATTGATGGCAGAGTGCAACGGCAATCAAATCGAGAGATGGATTAGCTTTGCCATCGAGCGCAATGTGCAAAACCTCGAGCTTTATTACCCCCCCAAAAACGTATTGCCTCAATGCCTCTTCACCTGCCAAACCCTAGTCGATTTGAGGATCTATATGTGCGGTACCATAATCGTGGGAGGCACCGTTTTTCTGCCTCGCCTGAAGAAGCTTAGTTTAATCCATGTTAGATTCGATGCCGACGAGTCACTGCCACACCTCCTTTCTGGCTGCCCAGTGCTCGAGGATTTGGTCGTCGAATCATTGTGTTTGGTTTATTTTAATATATCTTCACCCACGTTAAAGAGTCTTTGCTTTAAGTCAGACGGTTACAGATTCAACAACATTGACGACAGGCTGGCGATAAATACCCCAGCACTTAGATATCTCAAGATCGATGATTGCTTATCAAACCATATCGAAACCGGGCCACTAACTTCCTTACTTGAAGCAGATATCAAACTTCACAACCATAAGAAGAAACAAAACGATTTGGTTTATTCTCGTTCAGCTTTGGAGTTTATTGATAGTCTCCGACACACCAAGTGCCTAACATTAAATCTAGCATTCAATGCAAAAGTATGTATGTATATCTGTATGTACGTGTATCCAATCTTTCGTCACCTCACTGGGCTCTGTTTTGTAACAAGTAATTCTCCGCCTTTCGTTGCAGATTGTGAACTCGGTATTCTCTTCTTCAGCTATAAGTTTCCATAACTTAAACAAACTCGAATTGTTTGCGGATTTCTGCGTTCTATCTAAATTCCTCGAAAATGCCGATAATCTCGAAATCCTTATTTATTGGGAGGTTTGTTGACGCAACCGAAATTCTTTGTTTTTTGATTGTTGTGATGTGTATATATATGTTGATATGTATATGTATATGTCAGATTAGCAACGGGTCGACAAGACAGAGGATGGAACCACCGGAACAAGTGCCGACATGCGTATCATCACGTCTTAGAGCCGTAAAGCTTATTCACATTAGTGGTGAAGAGAAGGAGTTGGAGATGATCGGATATCTTATGAGGAACGGTAAAGTGTTGGAGAGGATGGAAATAGCGTATGCCCGATTCCTTGATTTCAGGAAAACGGATCACATGCACCGTGAAATCTCGCAGTTTGAACGAGGATCAAAGGCATGTGAAGTTGCCTTTTCAACTTGGTAAGGCGCTGCGTAATCGTAAGTCGAAAAGTCTATTTATATTTTATATTGATATTGAACAAACAGTACTGTTGCCTTTTGCACTCTGGCCTTTTGTCAAGTGTTTTAACACTATCAGATCTTTATGTTTGTGACCTTAAATATTACCATCTTTGTTTTCAATTTTTTCAATGGTGAGAAGTTGTTTGTTATTTGCTAACATTGATAAAGTTTTCTCACCCTGCATATATCATTATATTAATTGTAAAAATATATGCAAGGTATTAATTTTTAAATAATTGAATATATATAATATAAGGGTCCATTTGGATGGAGGGATTTGGAGTGGGATTTGATTTGGGGAAGGGATTTCAACTGACTCCAATTTGAAGTCATTTGAAATCTACCCAGTTATTCAAAAAACAACTAAAAAGGAGGGGTGTGAATTTGAAATTCATTCCGAAATCTCTCAGTCCAATTTGAAATTCCTCCATCCAAATGCACCCTAAGTTTATATTCAAATAATAGAAGGCCTGTTTATTTAGAGTTCTTTCATACAGTACTAAACTGTTCAGAAAGAATAGATCTGTAGTTCTAGGGGTGTTCACTTGGTCGGAAAAGCAATCGAACCGAACCGACAATTTAGAACGTGCCAACTACCGAACCGAAAATGTATTCGTTTAATATTTTTGGGATTCTGGTATTATTGAAACATGAGGGATTAAATATGGAATCGGTGCAAACTTGAGGGATGGAAACTATAATTTTGTATTTAATTACTATTTATATAATAAATATTGATTAAAAAAATTTGAATTATGGGAAAACAAAATTGATAGAAAAGGCGCTATTTCAAGACTCGAAGTTCTGAACTATGGGATCATTCGAATGCATCTTAATTCTTAAACACTATAAATGAAATCAAATTCTTAATTTCTATTTATTTATACAATAATATGAATAATGTTCACAAAATTAATTGATTTTTGGAGGCTTATGAGTTATGTCGGATTATTTATGTGCGTGCCTAAATAGTAAATATAATAATAATCTTGGGAGTTTTTTTTAGTCGAAAGTTAAGTAGGGGCTAATTTGAAATATTTAAAAGACTCGCAACTCTTCCCATATATATTACTGAAGTCCCCTCGAGAGACGACAAATAAATCTCACGGTTCTCTGCTCGTCACCGCCGCCATCGGAGAAAAAACACCACGTCGCCGCCACCAGTACACTTCAACAGTTTATCAAATTAATCAAAACATACGAATTCCAACGGTTGGGAAAAGGTTTTTTTTTTTTTTTTTTTTTTTTTTTTGTTTCATTAGGTTTAATTAACACTAGTCGCTTCGTTATCACATTGGTCGTGTAATTTGTAACCCCATCTCCACGTAGAAACATTCGTAGAAACTCTCTCTCTCTCTCTCTCTCTCTATATATATATATATATATATATATATATATATATATATATATATATATATATATATATATATATATATATAATTGCATTTGGGGAGTCAGTTGGTGGCTTGGTGCATAATTTTGATTAAGATGAGAATGAGGTGAATATGTTTGAACAGCATAAGTTGAAAGAATATTTTCTGCAATAAGAATGAGGGATTCAAGTGTCGAATGATGTTGGTGTTGTACATTGAAACGAGTATGTTAGACAATGCTGGTATCGATGAACTAATGAATGTTCTCCAAAAAAAAAAAGGAACCACGCCGAAAGATATTTCTATTTATATTCGTATGTAAAAAAGGGACAATTTTATTTTCTTTCATGTTTATTGTTTTATTTAGTTATATATGCGTATGCTCAAGAGTCCATTAGTATTGAATATTGTAGGATCAGATGCAACATTATATAAGCTTTCTTTAAAAGGTGCCGTAATTGATTTTTTGTTTTCTTTTTTCAGTGTAGTATATATCCTGGTTCCAGCACAAAAACTTCGTTTTAGTTTCCTTTTCGTTATGGAGAGGACAGAAGAGCACACGAGAAGGCGCTCAATTGATAGGCTCAGCGATTTGCCGGACGCAATCCTCTGTCACATCCTCTCTTTTCTCCCAACTCAGAAATCCATTTCAACAAGCGTTCTCGCTAGAAGATGGAGGTATCTCTGGGCTTATGTCCCCACTTTAGATTTCCGCCACGAGAATCAAGAAATCATCGAAAGGGTTATGATTTTGCATAAAGTGCAAACCATTAGTACTTTTCGCCTCTTCCACTACTCTGACTGCAGCAACTATCGACTGGAGACATGGATTACCTTTGCCATAGCGCGCAACGTGCAGAAGCTTCAACTTCTTTTCCATCTAACCAAATCCGCTTTGCCTCGATGCCTCTTCACATGCAAAACCCTTGTTGATTTGAGGCTCAACTATTTCGGAATCATACCCATGAGCTGCCCCGTGTGTTTGCCTCGCCTCAAGATTCTCCATCTGATCTGCGTTCAATACGAGGCCGATGAGGCCCTCCCTCGCCTGCTCGCCAGCTGTCCAGTGCTCGAGGAGTTGGAAATCGAATCATGCATGGATTCGTTTTCTTCTAAAATATCTTCACCCACAATCAAGAGGCTCACCCTCAGTTTTCCGGCCCCTGACAGAAGCAATAACTGCTACACGCTAGAGATAAATACTCCCGCACTTGTTTATCTCCGGTTAGTTGCTGGTGTGCACGATCATATCAAATCTGGGGCACTGACCTCCTTAATTGAAGCGGATATCCATTTTTACAAGGTTCACAAACAACGCGGTTTTGATCGTTTTCGATATGTGCCGGAATTCATCAATAGGCTCTGCAGTGTGAAGTTTCTCAAATTAAATTTAGCATATTATAAGAAGGTTATGCATCATCTCAATTGTGCATGCATTTTCTTTACTGATGGTATTTAGTAAGTGTGATCTTATTATAGCGTCTCAATTGTTGCCGTGCATTTTATTTGCAGACCGTGGATTCTAAATTCTCTTTGTGGACCACGAGTAATTTTCGTAACTTAACGAAACTTGAATTGACTGCTCATTGCCGTTTTCTTTCCGAGTTCCTCGCAAATGCTGATAATCTTGAAATCCTTATTTTCCAGGAGGTTTGAAATTTTGATGATGCAATATGCAAAGTTCTTAGTTGTCCTGTTTTACGTCTTCTTTTCTCTTCTCTTGACATAATCGAGATCCCTTTCTTTTTGTTGTTGTTGTTGTTGTTGTTGTTGTCATCAGTTCTATAAAGAAGGAGGCTGGATCGAACCACCGCAACGAATGGCGACATGCATATTATCACATCTTAGAGTAATAAAGCTCGTCAACGTCAAAGGTAAAACGCAGGACTTTGAAATTATAAGATATCTTTTGAAGAATGCTAAACTGTTGGAGAGGATCGAAATATCACATCCCGTATACCGTGATACCAAGAAAAGGGCTCGTTTGGTTGGTAGAATTGGACTGTTTGAACGAGGATCCAAGGCATATGAAATTGCCTTTGTGCCTATTAATCGCGACGGGGCTGCATCGTCACAAATTCTGAAGTATAGACGTCTAAATTGAACTAACAAACTTGTTGCAGAATTGCTTTAGTCATCTTTACTTTCAATTTATGTTTTCTATAATGTGATGAAAATACTATCTCTGCACATCTTTGTTTCCTTAATTGAGGCAGATATCTATTTTCCCCAATTATATCAAGATACAAGTTTGATTGAGAGAGAGAGAGAGAGAAAAAGTTTTATGGGTAACAACCACCCGTGAGGTATGGTCAATTTACGAAAAAATCCTTGTTTGGATAATTACACCCACTGCTCAACTATGATTTTTTCTTACACCTCCACCCTTATGGTGTCAAATTCAACATAAATATCTAGATTTCGTGGAATGTGCTCTAGTTTGTACTTGTTTTGTGAAAAAATACAGTTTCTGATGCACCACAATTTGATATATATAAGCCATAAAACATATATTATGATCATTTTGTTTCAAAATGTGGAGTTCGAATGAGATAAATCGGATACAAAAATGATAACTTTAATCTCGAAGATTCCATTAAATTCGAAACCGCAAGGGTGATGCGCAAGAAGATTTATAATTGAGGGGTGGTTGTAATTATCCAAACAGGAGGGGGTTTTTCTTAAATTGACCATACCTCAGGGAATGGTTGTAATTTACCCTACTTTTATTTAGAGTACTTTCATATAATAAACTGTTCGGGACGAATAGATCTCTAGTTCTAGGGGTGTTCCCTTGGCCTAGGGGTGTTCACTTGGTTGGTAAACTGATCGAACCGAATTGAACCTACAATTTAGTACGCGCCAAATACCAAACCGAAAATCTATTCGTTAAATATTTTTCGGAATTCCGGTATTCGATATGGTATATATTGATGCTCGGTACTGAATAACAAAATATTTAATAAATATTTTTTTTTCTTTTATTTTAAATTCTTTAAGGTTATAACAAATTATAAAATACTTTTAGATTGATAATTTTTTCAATTATTTACATGTTAGCAATTATTGATAATCATTTTTTGTTATTATGTCCGATTATTGAAACTTGAATTTCCTTTTCAAGAATTAATTTGTTTAAATATCTTGAGGGGGCATATATGTAATTTTACAAACAATATGATAGTTTTTGTAATATATAGTGGACATAATGAATGGACTTATTTGTAATTTCAATTTTCTAATTTTTTCCTTTCATTTTTTTTTATGCAAAATATAGACATTTTGCAGCCTCAAATTGTATGTCATTGACACTTTGTATCCTTAATCTAAAGAAAAATAGCAAAATGCACCTTCCAATTACCAATTCCTTGGCAAATTGCACCCCAATTCACCTTTTGGTTATGACCTGGTACTTGTTATGCGAGATTGAAAAAGGGGCATATTTGTCGTTAAAATTAAAAATCTTCGATTTGTTCTGCTGAAATTACGTTTGGAACGGCAAATGTAGTAACCAGTCAATTTTTTAGGTAAAATGTAATTATGATGCACTTTGCCAAACAAGTTGTAATTGAAGGATGCATTCTGCTATTTTTTATAATTTAAAGGTGCAAAGTGCCAATGAGATGTAATTTGAGGGTGCAATTATGTTAGAATTTTTTGACGGATTGTCAAGTTTTGGGACGATTGCAAGTTCGAAAACAACATTAATTATTTTTTTTAATAAATAATTTAGTAATATTTGATAAGGGGCTTTACTATTGATATTTGAGGGGACGATATTTAGGAACATGCTAAAACTTTGTACTCGTTTCATTTTATTTAATGTTCTATATTCATAGAACCACAAACATTTCTTGTTTATTCATGTACTGCAAGTATTGCATTCTCAGTTCTCGCTACAAATATTCAAGGTGTACTCGCAGCATTAAGTACAAAGTACGGCCGACTGAAGAGGCGCGCAGTCTCGATTAATTGAATGTTACGTTGGATGCATGCGTGAGATACGAGGAGCCTTTATTTTAGTGAAGAATCGAACCGAAATCCCCCGCCACTTGGTTTATATATAAATTGACCGTCTTGATTTCCTTTAATTTCTCATATGTAATTTGTTCTTCTCTGAACACCGAATCTCCTTTCCTCCATTTGGATATGGAGAGTGTGCTCTCAACTGATAGGTTTAGCGATTTCCCGGACTCGGTCGTAACTCACATTCTCTCGTTTCTCAGCACGAAGGTCTCTGTAAGAACCAGCATTTTAGCTAGAAGATGGAGGTATCTCTGGGCTTATGTCCCCACATTAAATTTCGAATACCGTGGTGTAAATCAAGACACTCTCAATAGGGTTATGTTGCTATATAAAGCGGAAATCATGAATAGTTTTTCCCTCTGTTATGAGTTTAACACCAGCGCCTATCAACTCGAGACATGGGTTATCTTTGCCGTTATGCGCCACGTGCAAAAAATTGATCTTGGTACTTTTAGTTCTGAAGTTGATTTGCCTCCATGCATCTTCACATGCAAAACCCTAGTTGATTTGCGTGTCGATTTTAATGGAGTCATCTCTATGAGTGGCCCAGTGTGTTTGCCCCGCCTTAAAAATCTTTATTTATACTGCAGTAGTCAATACGAACCCGATGAGTATCTTCCCCGCATTCTTTCCGGTTGTCCGGTGCTTGAAGAATTGACAATTGTAATGTCCACAATGTTCGTTTCGTGTACTATATCTTCACCAGTAATAAAAAGGCTCACGTTCTATTCTGACTACGACACCCGCTCAGAAACTAATTACAACCATGGCTACAGGCTGGTGATAAATACTCCAGCACTTACATATCTAAACGTGGAAGATGAGGCATGTGAGAGTATCATATCCGGGGCGCTAACCTCCTTAATTGAAGCACATGTCAATCTCTACAACAGTGACGGGATACAAGATCATTTTCTTTATTCGCGATCACTTGTGGAATTTATTGACATGCTCCGCAATGTCAAGTGCCTAAGATTAAATTTACAATGTTATCCACAGGTTATGCATTCCATCTTTCATCAGCTCATTGTGCATTTTCTTTAGTGATATATGACAAGTAATCTTATACTGTATGTGAATTTCTCTGCAGATTATTGACTCAGTATTCTCTGCATCGATGGCTATAAGATTTCGTAACTTGATCAAACTCGAATTGACCGGTCATTGTTGGTTTCTCTCAAAATTCCTTCAAAATGCTGATAATCTTCAAATACTTATTCTCAAGGAGGTTAATTTGTTGATCAAATAAAGTTTTTAGCTTTACCTTTTATTATGTCTTCTTTACTAATCTTATGTAAGTTGGAGGCTTCACCTTTTTTAATTTTCGTTCTTTTTCAGCCCGGAGTAGGAACAGAAGGCTGGAAGGAACCTGAACAAGTGTCCACATGCCTATTATCACGTCTTAAAACTATAAGGCTCTGTCAGAATATACATTCAGAGCACGAGTTTGAAATTGTAAGATATCTTTTGAGGAATGCTAAAGTCTTGGAGAGGATGGAAATACCATATCGCAGATTCAGTGCTTCCAACGAAAAGATTGACATGTTCCGAAAAATTTCGCAGTTTGCACGAAGATCCAATGCATGTGAAGTTGCACTAATTTGTTAGGTTTGTTTAGGGTCTCCATAGTGCAAAATCTTGAATTTGCCTTGTGCACTCGTCCGTAGTTTTTGTGTTTGACCTACAACACTCACTGTATTTACTTTGAAAAATTGTCTTCTAATTGCTTGGACGAAAGGGGAAACATGGAAATTTGGGTTGGACCGAGGTCTTCTTATTTTCGTCAGCTCGTTGTGCATATCCAAAGTAACTTGCATTGTCTGTGAATATGTTTGTTTGCAGATTATTGACTCAGGTTTTTTTCGGATGTGATTATAAGTTTTCATTTCTTAGTCAGAAATTGAATTGTCTTATTATGACTGCGGTTTTCTCTCGAAATAGTTCTAAATCGAATATTTGAATAATCTTGATTTCCTAATTTACTGAGCTATTTATGTTTTTGTTGTTGTGAAGAATGATTTGAACTCCAACAAGTGTCAATAATATTGTAGACACAACCAATTCTCCTCAACTCGCATTAGGCTCGAATTTGGCTAACAGAAGCTCGTTGATTTCTCCTCGAACCGAGCCCGAACAAACAAATCTTGGGGTTTTTTTAGTAATTTGAGCTGAGGACAAGCAGCCTCTTGTTCGACTCGCTGGGCTCGTGAAAACAAGTACTCTACTTGCATTGCTTGTTTCCATATCTGATTTCTTAAAACATTCATTGGGTTCTCCGTTTTATTTTTGTAATTGGGGAAGCTCAATAAAAAAACATGAATTAATTATATTTGAAATAAGGAGAGCTAGCTAGAATAAACTGGGATCGGACGGATATGATCGGAATTAGTATTTTCGTAAAACAAATTGAAAAATTGGAAATCAGAACTTCAGTTATTGCCTATTGGAATGAAAAAAAAACACTTGTGCAAAAATCAAAAAATTCGGATCGAAATTGGCGGGATTCAAAGATCCTATTTTTTATTCACTTATAATATACTATACTATAGTATATGATAATAATGATTTTGTAAATATAATTTTTGAATTTTTTAGAATTATTTTTGGGAAATTAGAACTGAATCTAACATCGAAATCTCATGTATAATCCAACTTGGATCCAAAAAAGTTCAGAAAAATATTCTTAAAAAATAATCTGAATGGACACGGACGAAAATTAAGATATTCTTTTCCAATTACAAAAATTAATAATCAAATAACTTTTTTATAATTAATTAATCAGGATTATAATAATAATTTATCCTTAAAGTTTCAAAGTGAAAACCCTAACCCTAAACCTGAATAAACCGTCGCCTCCTTTCCTTTCCATTCTGTTAGGGAAAAACGAAACAACAACACGAACAGCAGCAGATGACAACCCGCCGGCGGAAGCTTTCCTCCGGCGACCACAATCCGGCCACGATCGACGGCATCAGCCTCTTGCCGGACACAATCCTCTGCCACATCCTCTCTTTCCTCCCGACCAAATCCTCCGTAAGAACCAGCGCTCTCTCCAAAAGATGGATCTCTCTCTGGTCATACGTCCCCAATTTAGATTTCGAATCAGAACATCAAGACATAATCAACAGAGTTACGCTGCTGCACAAAGCCCTAACCATCAACACATTTAGCCTAATTCAAAAGAACGACAGCTCACTCATCAACGAAAACGAGTACCAATTAGAGACGTGGATTATGTTCGCCGTTGCGCGCAACGTCAAAAATCTCCACCTTTCTGTCGTTTCCAATGTGTTCTTGCCTCGCCGCCTCTTCACCTGCGAAACCCTAGTTAATTTGAGGCTCGACGATTGCGGTGTGGTCCCCAATATAGGCGGCGGTGGAGTGCGCTTGCCTCGCCTTAAGAAGCTTCATCTAACTTATGTACTCTACGAAGGTGACGAGTCCATATCGAACCTGCTTTCCGGTTGTCCGGTGCTTGAAGAGTTGGTTATGGAGTTAATCTGGGGTTTGGTTCGCTGTAACGTAACTTCACCCTCGATCGAAAGGCTGACGCTCGATTTTCAGTCCAATGGCAAGGGTGGTATTGGCAACCGTGAATACTGGGTCGAGATAAATGCCCCTGCACTCAGATATCTCAAGATGACCAATTGTTACGCCCGGGATATCAAATGTGGGACGATGAACTCGTTAATTGAAGCGGATATTGATATCTACAATTACAACGATTTTCCTTATTCCCGATTTGAATTGGAATTTATTCATAGGCTTCGCAATGTCGAGTGCCTGCATTTGGATTTAGCACATTGTACAGGGGTATGTATGTATGTATGTATGCACGCGCGTATTCGATCTTTCGTTTTTCTTTAGTGATGGTAATATCTAATACTGTATGTTTGTATGTATGTGCATTGCTTTGCAGATTATTGATTCACTCTCTGTTTGGGCTATAAGTTTTCATAACTTAACCAAACTCGAACTGACTGCTGATTGTCCTTTTCTCTCAAAGTTTCTCGAAAGTGCTGATAATCTTCAAATCCTTATTTTCTCCGAGGTTAGTTACGTTGATGCCATTAAAAAAAATCAGCTTTAACTTTTTGTGTACTATAAACCCCTATTGTTTCTTTTGTTTTTGTTGGTATCATCAGTTTTACGAAGAAATAGAATGCTGGATGGAACCCCAACAAGTGCCGAAATGCCTATCGTCACATCTTAGATTTGTAAGGCTTTCTGGCGTCGGAGGTAAACAACACGAGTATGAATATATACAATATCTTTTAAGGAATGCGAATGTTTTGGAGAGGATGGAAATATCGCCTTGCAAATCCATTGGTTTTGGGGATAAGTTTTATATGCTCCAGAAAATCTCAATGTTTCGACGAGGATCCGATGCTTGTGAAGTTGCGTTTGATCTGGTGCTGTGAAAAGAATTCTTGCATCCTTCTCTCTCTTTTTTTTTCTTTTTGTTGAGAGGTGGGTGCAATATGTCATCGTTAACTCAAGAGCTTAATGCAAGGATGATACTTGTTGTTTCCACTCCAAAAAAATTTGATGTTTTCTTGTTAGAATTTATAATGGGAAAATTTTCAGTTTTCATCCCTCAAGTTTGAACCGATTTCACGTTTGGTTCCTCTTATTCATAAAAAATACATTTGGTCCCTCATGTTTCAATAATTGAACAATTTTGGTCATTTTCATAATTATTACCGTTAGTCCGTTAATAAATTTTTTTTCAATTTTTTTTTCTTTTTTTTTTCTTTTTTGGGGGACTTTTTTTGTTCTGCAATTTTTTTTCCGGCCGGTCAATCGCTGTTGATTTTTTTTTTTCTTTTCGAAAATTTGTTTTTTTCTTAGAAAATAATTATTTTAATTAATATGTCTTGACTTTTAAATTACTGTCTCAGACAATAATATTGTTGTTTGGGACAGTAATAATATGAATATTATTTTCCCGAACAATAAAATTACTAATACTACTGTTCCAAACATTAATATTATTGCATAAGACATTAATATTACAGTCGAAGATAGCAAAATTGCAGGCCAAGACGATAAAGTTAATTAATACAGGAAAATTACTGTCTCGGATAGTTAAATTATTGTGACAATAATTTAGCAGCGAATAAAGTAATATTAATTAAATAATTATTTTAAGATTTTTTTTTTCAAAAAATAAAAATAATTAAGTCAATTAACAGTTAAATTATTGTCTCCAACAGTTAAATTATTGTTGAAGATAGTAATTTAGCAGTCAAGATAGTAATATTAATTAAAATATTTTTTTTTTGTGACAGTTAAATAACTGCGGGAGACAGTAATTTAGCAGACAAGACAGCAATAAAAAGTCAACGCCGGAGACCGACGGTCTCCGCTGGTGGCTGGTCAAAATTGGGGTCAAAATTGAAATTATGGTCAAAATTGGAGTTAAATTGAGTTTCAATGAATTGAGATAATTTTGGTACATATACAATGATTTTCCTTATTTGCAAATAAATTTAAATGAACTGGAAATATTTGAAAGACAAAAAAGTTGAATGTCTTTTTTATTTTATTTAAATGCCCTTGTTATGGGCCTCTTTGCCATTTACCCTAAAATATAATTATAATACCAAGTAAAGAGGAATTTCTAAAATATAATATTGATACAGAAAAGACTGAAGAAAAAAACCGGAAAAAAAAAAATAAAAAAAAAAATCGCTGAGCGTGAACCAGTGATGATGTGGCGGGTGGGGGCAAAACTGGAAAGCATAATGGCTGAAAATTGGTGTGGATTTTTTTCAAATGGACTAAAATATTTTGGGCCTCCCTCAATTAAAAAAAATAGTGAGGGAGTTTTCTCAAAGAGCCCCGAAATATTTATTATTAGATCCGCATATTTGTAGGCAATAATTTCAAAACAACTTCCTTAAATAAGACTCCTAATAGACTTCAAAGAAGAAACAAAACCCTAAAATCGATTTGGGGAAAAGCAAAACCCTACATTCACCGCCTATATAAAGCAGAACCCTAAAATCCTTTCTCTCTCCAATTTGCTGTTATGGAGGCAACAATTGACAGACTCAGTGATTTGCCGGACTCAGTCCTGACTCACATTCTCTCTTTCCTCCCGACCAAATTCTCCGTAAGAAGCAGCATTCTAGGTCAAAGGTGGAGGCATCTCTGGACCTACGTCCCCAATTTAGATTTCGACTGCAGCGATCAAACCATCATCGACGAGGTTTTGTCGACGCATAAATTCCAAAGCATTAACACTTTCCGCCTCTCTTCGGAACCCCCGAAACGGACTGACCCGTGGATTATCAGCACATGGATTAACATTGCAATTGATCGCAACATCCGAAAACTCGATCTTTGTTTCTTCGACTACACAATCTGTTTGCCTAATCGTCTCTTCACCTGCAAAACCCTAGTTGATTTGAGGCTCGATTCTTGCGGTCGGATCCCCAATCCAGGCATTGCAGTGCGTTTGCCTCGTCTGAAGAAGCTTCACCTGGTCTATGTTCACTACAAGGATGGTGAATCCCTCGCGAACCTGGTTTCTCGATGTCCGGTGCTCGAGGAGTTGGTAATCTATTTAGACATGATCAATTATCGTTACTATAGAATATCTTCGCCCACAATTAAAAGACTCAGCATGAAAATTCATCCCCGTGGTACGTCTTATGACCCGAATTCTGACAAAGAACAAGAAGAAGAAAACCACAAGATGGAGATAGATACACCAGCCCTTGTTTATCTCCACTTAGTCGATTACGCAGCCCGACTTATCAAAACCGGGCCGCTAACCTCCTTAACCGAAGCAGATATCTATCTTTGCAATTATGTCGTGGCAGATCACTATTCTCTTTATGCTCGATCCGTGGCTGGGTTTATTGATGGTCTCCATAACGTCAAGTGCCTAAATTTAGATTTATCGTATAGCAAAGAGGTACGGATTTTTCGATTTTTTTTCTCCCTTAATCTCATTGTATATATATTCTCTTTAGTGATGGTAACCTTGTGCTTGTCTTTCCAGATTATCGACTCAATATCCTCGGTATGGAGTACTAGAAGAAGGTTTCATAACTTAACGAAGCTCGAGTTGACTTCTCCTTACCTTCTTCTCAATATGTTCATTCAGAATGCCGATAATCTCCAAGTCCTTATTTTCTCCAAGGTTCGATGCAATGATAACAGTGTTTATATCTTTCCTATTTTATATATATCGTTTATGCCGTGTTACTAACGAGAGCCCCTTTTTTTGTTTGTTTTTGTAACCAGCCCTTTGAAGTTATAGACTCTTGGATGGAACCACCACAACAAGTGCCCGAATGCCTATTGCGAAATCTTAGAATCGTAAAGCTCGACCAAATTGAAGGTCAAGACGACGAGTTTGAATATATAAGATACATTTTGAGGAATGCCAGAGTTTTGGAGAGGATGGAAATAACGTATCACTGTTCCTTTGATTCCGAGGCGAATATTCGTACGCTCAAGGAGATCTTACATTCTTATCGAGGATCCGCTGCATGTGAAGCTGCGTTTGTTAAGGGGCTCAATAACCGTAGGTTGTAAAGTGCCTTGATTTCTAAGCACTGTTGTTTCGTAATTGCTTTATGCATTCGGCCCTTATAAGCTCCCCATTCAATCGATCATCTCAACTAAATTCTTGAATGAAACTCTCTATTAACATTAGTTGAAATTTCAAATAATGCATGTTTGTTTGTTTAAGCTAACTATATATATATATATGTGTGTGTGTGTATTTTTTTTCCAAAACATATTATTGTATGTTCAAACACACCTTCACAGTTCATTACAATATTATGATAATTCTATTTTATTCACTGATATTTTATAATTTTTGTTAAATTTAAAATAGACTACTTATTTTTTTTAAATCTTTTGTCAGCTGAAAATAAGAATATAATTTTTTTCCGATAGACTGAGCGATCTGCCGGACTCAGTCATCTGCCACATTCTCTCTTTCCTCCCAGACCAAATTCTCCGTAACAACCAGCATTCTAGGTCAAAGATGGAGGTTTCTCTGGGCTTACGTCCCCAATTTATATTTTGACCTCAAGAATAATAACTTCATCGAAAAGCTTATGTTGATGCACAGATTGCAGATGCACAGATTGCAGAGTATTAATACTTTTCGCCTCTCTTCGGAGATATATCCCATAGGTGGCCGCGAGTACGAATCCGAGAAATGGCAATTGACCGCAATGTGCGAAGTATTGATCTTTATTTTGTTGACAATAGGATGTTGCCTGGTCGTATCTTAATCTGCCAAACCCTAGTTGATTTGATTCTGGAGAATTGCGGCTCCGTCCCCAATTTAGGCAGTGTCGTCTATTTACCTTGCCTCAAGAAGCTTCATCTAATGCGTGTTGGTTTCGAGGCTGACGAGTCCCTTTGGAACCTTATTTCCGGTTGTCCGGTGCTTGAGGATTTGCTAATCAAATTGTACGTCGATTTTCGTTCTTGTAAAGTATCTTCACCGACAGTGAAAAAGGCTCGTGGCCGATCTTCAGACAATGTGACCATTCTGACGAAGCAGGAGGTTACTACACCATGGAGATACTTTGTTTATCTACAGTTATTCCATGAATCAGCCCATCGTATCGAAACTGGGCCGCTAACCTTCTTAATTGAAGCATATATCTGTATTTACAATTGTATCGGGTCACCGGAGTATTCTCACTATTATATTCTATTTTTTTTCGATCTGTGGCTGAATTAATTAGTGGGCTCCACAACGTCAAGTGCCTAAAATTAGATTTTTCATGTATCACAACTTCACAAGTATAGAGGTACTATCTTTTTTCAGCTTATTGCTAATCTTCCACTCTCTGTGCTTGTGCTTGTCTTTACTGTATATGAACTTCTCTGCAGATTATTGATTCACTATCCTCCGTTTCGATGACCAAAAGATTCCGTAACTTGGTCAAACTCGAATTGATCGGTCATTGCTGGTTTCTCTCAAAATTCCATGAAAATGCTGATAATCTTGAAATCCTTATCCTCAAGGAGGTTTGTTGATCAAATAAAGTTTTTACATTTCACTTTTATGTCTACTTTAGGTTCGTACACAAGAAGGAATTTGTTGATGTAAACTGCTACATAAACTGAAAGCATATTATTACCTTTCACATCTTTCTATCTAGGAAAGACTATGAGGATTGACGAGTACCAACCTCAGACACGGGTTGCCACTGCCATTAATCGCAACGTACAAAATCTTTATCTTTGTTTCTTTTATAGTAGGAAGTTACCTCAATGCCTCTTCAACAGCAAAACCCTATGTAAATCAAGACACCCTATCAGGCGTTGGATACAAGGCTGATGAGTCCCTTCCACACCCGACATCCATTTTAGTTTCCAAGACTTTCAGTTCTTCTACCACTATTACAGGCTGGAGATTTATACACCTGCTCTTACATATCTGAATATAGACGATTGCGTATCGAAGCATATATATTAAATCTGGGAAGCTAAGCTCCTTAGTTGAAGCAGATTTTATCCTTCGCAATTACCGTATTATACACGACGACGATATTCATTATTCTCGTTCGCTACTGGAGTTTATTGACGGTCTCTGCAGTGTCAAGTGCTTAAAATTAATAGGAGGTTATGCATTCGATCTTTTCGTTTAAACTTTCCCGCATTTTCAATAGTGATCATTCATGAGTATTAAGTAATGCTGTATTGTTTGTGGATTTCTCTATAGATTGTTGATTCAGTACTCTCTGCTTGGACGACTAAAAGTTTCAACAATTTAACCAATCTCGAATTGACTGACCATTTCCTTTTACTCTCGAAGTTTCTCGAAAATTCTGATAATCTCGAATTTCTTTTTCTCCGAGGGGTATGTTGATGGTGTTCAAGTTTTGGAGCCCTTTTTTTTTGTCTTATTTTTTGTCTTGAGTTAGTGACTGAGAGGCTCGTTTTATTATTTGTTCGTATCTCATGCATGTAGGCTGACGGTAAAAAAGTAGATTGGACGACGGAACCCGAAGAAGTGCCCAGATGCCTAATATCACATCTTAGAACAATAACACTGGGTGAAAATATCTATAGTAAGGAAGATCTGGAGATTGTAAGATACCTTTTACGAAATGGTAAAGTCTTGGAGAGGATGGAAATAGCTTGTCCGCTCTTCTCTCATTGCGAGTTCACCGATTCGATGTTCGATGGAATCTCACAGTTTGAACGAGGATCTGAGAAATGTGAAGTTGTCTTAGTTTTTTTGGTGATCTGTATAGCACGTCCGATCGGATATTGATTCGAGATAACAGTTTATTTGTACCATGTTCGATGACATTTCCTTCTTATTGTCTCATCGATCTCTTTAACTTATTTCTCTTCAGATTATAAAACCGAAATGTGATGTGTTCTACATAATCACTAGTTGTTGTAAAATCTATTGATGTTTATATTCATTACTCAACAAACAAATAATATTGCTTCTGAATTCTCGTTTCACACTTTGTTTTTATTTTTGAAAACTCCCACTAAGTATTAAATTGCATGCATGCATGCACTAGGCTGGATACGGTTAGACATAAGTTTTCCATAAATCTTAATTCACCCAATTATTTTTGTTGCCCCACCCGAGGCCCAAATTGTTTATGCCATGGAATATTGTATGGTTATGCTTCATTCATGTATTTCTTACTGATTACCGGCATTCAAGGCGTCAAGATGCATTAATATTTAATAGTAGCAGCATTGTTTTCTGTACAGGAATATGAGTATGGGAAGAGTTGGATTCTCAAAGATCAGTATTTAATATCAACATCAGTATTGCATTAATCAGTATCAATATCAGGATTGCCATTATAGTAGGTTTGATGTGTGGGATTCAATGTGAAATAAGCCTTGTACAAAGTAGCCAGAATCACTATGCTTCCCTTTTTGTTTCTCTGCATGCAGTATATATCTTGTTCTTATTTCAACCCATAAATCATTTTTTTCCAGTTTTCTATATATGGATATGCTCCATAATCATTCCCATGGTGAACGGAATACGTTCTTCATCGACAGGCTTAGTGATTTACCAGACTCGCTCCTCACTCACATTCTCTCCTTTCTCCGGACAAAGGATTCCGTACGAACAAGCGTTCTCGCTCGAAAATGGAGGTATCTCTGGGCTTATGTCCCAACTCTAGATTTTGACGGCGAAAACAAGGACTTCATCAACAAGGCCATGTTGCTGCATATAGTGGAGCGCGTTAATACTTTCCGTCTCCTTCTAGACAAGGATTATAGCTTCCATGATTACCCACTCGAGACATGGACTACCTTCGCCATCATGCGCCGTGTGCAAAATCTTGATCTCTGTCTCCGTTTTCAAGTTGCTTTGCCTCGACGCCTCTTCACATGGAAAACCCTTGTTCATTTGACCCTCACTTCTTGCGGTGTCATCCCGAAAAGTGGGGCTGTGTGTTTACCTAGCCTCAAAAAGCTTCATCTAATCCGTGTTCGGTATGAAGCTGATGAGTCACTCCCCTACCTTATCTCCAGCTGTCCAGTGCTCGAGGAGTTGCTAATCGAATCAATCATGCATTTGGTTTCTTGTATTATATCTTCACCCACAATAAAATGGCTCACCGTCCATTTTCAGTTCAATCGTTCCAGATCTTACATGTACTGCCATGACTACAGGCTGGAGATAAATACCCCAGCACTTATATATCTCAAGATAGTTGATGGTTTATCCGAGCATATTGAATCTGGTCCACTAAGCTCCTTAACCGAAGCATATGTCCAAGTTCACAATGATCAAGAAAAACAAGACAATTTTCTCTATTCTCGATCGGTGCTGGAATTCATTGATAGGCTCCGACACATCAAGCGCCTAAAATTAGATTTATCTACAGATGTATGTATCCGATCTTCCCTCAGCTCATGTGGCATTTTCATTACTTATAAATCATGATGGTTTTTAGTTTTTACAAGTAACCTTTGCTTTTCTTTGCAGATTGTGGACTCAGCATTCTCCACTCCGGCCGTAAGTTTCCGTAACTTAACCAAACTCAAATTGTACGCGGATTGCAGTTTTCTCTCAAAATTCCTTCAAAGTGCCCAAAATCTTGAAATCCTTTTCTATTTCGAGGTTTGTTGATGCAACGAAAAAGTTCTTGCTACGTCTTCTTTATTTTTTTTTTTATATATATACAAGCAAGAGCCTTATTCGTATTTTTTATTTTTATTTTTTTTTCGCTTCCATATTTTGATTGGTGAGGTATCAGGCTCGAAAGCGAATAAAAGGGTGGATGGAACCCCAACAAGCGCCCGGATACCTATTGTCGCGTCTTAGAACTATACAGCTTTTTACTATAAACCGTGAAACTGTGAGATATCTTTTGAGGAATGCTACAGTGTTGGAGAAGATAGTAGTAGTATACCACTGTGCCCTTAATTTTGAGGAAAGGAAATACTTTCTCCACGAAATCTCGGCGTTTGAACGAGGATCCGAGGTGTGTGAACTTGCCTTTGTTGATCTTCTTGATTGGGATTTTGATGGTGAGTTATGAAGTCTATTCTAGTGTCTGTATTCAACAATTTATTCAAATGCAATCTTTGCCCTAAAGTCAGTTAAATTATTTAAATTTTTGTTTCGATCATTCGGCAATCACACGTCTACCATTTTATATCTAATTGGCATCATCGTTAACAACTCACTTTATTGTATGAAACATACATGCTTGCCCATCTTAAATGTTAGAAATGAAATAAAATTCTTCATTGTTATTTATTTTATTATCATTTTCATCAACATACACCACAACACAATCATTTTTTTTACCCTACATTAATTATGTCAAAATAAATTGCTTCATCAAATAAAGAGAAAAGTGATTATATATACTAACTAGTTCAATGAAAAAAAAAGGATTTTTTCATTCCTATATATATTTAAGTGCAAGGGTCTATATTTAATACACGTCGTCCCAACATGAACTCAGTTTTGAAATATGATTTTTGTTGATGATTTTTTTTCCCACATGTGTAAGAGTATGAGTTTAATTTATTGCAATTACTACCCGTTTGTTACATCAAATTGTTAAAAAACCACCCGTGTTATTTTATTTGCAAAAAAAAAACCCCTATGAGAATTTTTCCTTAGCACACAATCCCTAACCAGGGGTACTAATTTCTATTAAAAAAAAGAATAGTAGAGTTTTCGCCAATAAAATAACAGGGGTGGTTTTTTAGCAATTCAATATAGCGTAAAACTATTTAACCATAAAAAAAAGAAGTTAGCGTAAAAAAATTGCAAGGTACCACTAGACCACTAGCACTTTGTGAGGTTGCCTTTGTTTCTTCTTAGTAAGGAGCTGCATGATTATGAGTTGTAGTCTGTTGCTTTGCTTTTGAACTGCTTTATGCATTCAGTCCTTTAATTATATGTTCGAAATTCAGTATCGCTTTTTTTTTTTTTTTTTTCGATTTATGTTACTTTTATGTGATGAAATATTATTTTGAAATTTCCGAAATCCGAGAAGATTATCTCGTGCAAAACATCTCAGTTAGTTTAATGATTCCGACTTGCTTTACATTCATCGATGTACAAAATATTTTAGATAGGCCAGCAACAAAATTTATGATATCAAAAAATAAGTTTAAATCTCGATTTCTTCCATTGGCACGGGACCCTTTGATATGAAGTGATTTTTCTCCTATGATTTACGAATCCGGCCAATATCAAGAAAATATATACGGTGAGTTCAACTTATATAGTTATATGTGCTAGCAAAAGTTTAAATTATTCTCAAGGCGGGAAATGTATATGATTTCTAAAACCTAGCAATGTATACAATTTCTAATCTTTGTACTTTTTTCTCTCACTAGTTACGTACGCAAATTATGTAACAGAAAACATGGGCAAATTACGGTCACCCTTATGAGGTAAAGTCAAATTACGATCATCCCCATGAGGCAAGGTTAAATTACGAAAAAAAACCTTTATTGTTTGTGTAATTACAACTAACCCCCTTAACTATGTATTTCCTTACATGTCCACCTTGACGCCATCAAATTTACATGTGCTTGTCTAGGTTTTTTTCGTAAGGCAATACCTAATTGAAGGAGGTAGCTGTAATTATAACAAGAAGTGTTTTTTTTCTTCATAATTTAACCTTACATCGGTGGCTGTAATTTGACAATGTGTGTTCCATGTGCAATGTTTACACATTATTGATATTGACTGTTTGATTGATGTTCTCTTTAATTTCTACCGGTTACGTTCCTTTCTTGAAAATAAAATTAGAGGTTAATTAATGTAAATATTTCGTCCTTTTAGATATTTTTGCGATTTTTTTTTATAGACAACTTATAAGACATTAACTATGTCATGGTTAAACACTCCACTCTCACTTCACCGAACAATTTCAGAACCTATATTAGGGTTTTTAGTCAGAAAATTGTGAGAATCTTTCATTGTTGCTTCGATAATGTATGGTTTCAATTCAAGCAATTTATAATTTTGGGAGAGAAGAACCCTAATTTTTTAATCCTAATATGTATTTCGCAGGTTATACATGAATGGGGATTTTGGTTGAGTGTGACAAAAGTAGTATATACTATATATACCTTGAAATGACATCAATTCCCTATATATGGAGTTTTGTCAATTCCGGTAAAAAATACGAAAGCTTGACTTTGGGCCAAAGTGCAATAAAAATATATTTTATAACGAGGAATGTCGCTTTTTTTAATTTATAGGGTGAAAGTGGGAATTGTTAAAATTTATAGGGGGCGAAGTGCAATTCGTCTTAAACTTTTCAAATTACATCAAAATATAACTTAAATGTTTTCCATAAATCTTTAATTCACCCAATGACGTAAATTGATGATTTAATTACCGACTCGCCTAACCATGCAGATCATATTGACTTCTTTTGCGAGGTAATAATTATAGATTATCTGATCAGAAGCTCTTTTATTTGTGTACAGACTACAGAGTATGTGTAGAGTCACTCTCTTTTAAGTCTCAAAGTATTGAATTCATGCATGATACATGGGTGATGGGTGGGATATACAATGCGACACAACCTCTATATAAAGGAACCAGAATCAGTCATTTCTTTCCAAGTAATCAGCTTCTTCTTCTTCAAGGAATCAGATGGAAAACCGGAATACGGTTTCAGTTATTAGGCTTAGCGATTTGCCGGACTCTGTCCTCTCCCACATTCTCTCTTTTCTCCCGACAAAGCTCTCCATAAGAACCAGCATTCTAGCTAGAAGATGGAGGTATCTCTGGTCTTACGTCCCCGCTTTATACTTCGACTCCGAATATGATGATGAGGAATTCATCGAAAGGGTTTTGTCGCTACATAAACTGAAAACCATTACTACTTTTCGCCTCTATTTAAAAGATGTTCACAACGGCATTGAACCTGATCAAATTAAGGCATGGATTGCCTCTGCCATTAAACGCAATGTCCAAATTGTCGATCTTTTTTTTTAGTTTTTTTAATAATCTTTTGCATCAAAACCTCTTTACCAGCAAAATCCTAGTTGGTTTGAAGATCAGTTCTTCCAGTATCATCCCCGTTGTCGTCACCCCGTTAGCGGTCTGTTTGCCCCGCCTTAAAAAGATTCATCTTTCACCTGTTCTATACGCAGGCGGTACGTCCCTTTCCGACCTGCTATCCAGCTGTCCTGCCCTTGAGGAGGTGGTTATTCGGTTAATAATTAAATGCAGTTCTAGACCTTTTACTATATCTTCACCCACGATAAAACGGCTCACCGTTCGTTTTCAGCTCACTCGTACTACTGATAAGTTCAATAATTTCTTATCCCAGATAGTTGGTTTTAGATCTTGCAATCATGCGATATAGATAAATACCCCCGCACTTAGATATCTCAATGTAGTTGATTACTTATCCGTGCGTATCGAATCCAGGGCGATGAACTCCTTAATTGGAGCAGATATCTATCTTAACCATGTTAACAGAAAACAAGATGATTTTCCTTCTTCTCAGTCTGTGTTGGAATTTATTGATAGGCTTTGCAATGTCAAGCACCTGAAGTTAGATTTGTCATATTGCAAAGAGGTACGTACGTAACTTGATCCTTCGTCGGCTCATTTTTTACATTTTCTTTAGTAATAGCTTTGCATAATTAGCTAGTGTACGAATGTATTTGTTTGCAGATTCTTGACTCTGTATTCTCTGCTTGGTTTATAAGTTTCGATAACTTAACCAAACTCGAATTAACTGCTGATTGCCGTTTTCTTTCAAAGTTCATCGAAAGCGCTGATAATCTTCAAATCCTCGTCTTTTGGGAGGTAATTGGTTGATACAAAAAAAAAAATAGCTTCTTTATATATTTTAAATTTGTTTCATAAGTGATAACTTTATTATTTCTTTTGTGTTGTTGCTAAATTAAAATCAGGTTAGTGAAGATATAAAAAGCTGGATAGAACCTCAACAGGTGCCGAAATGCCTATCGTCACATCTTAGAACTATAAGGCTCGTTGAAATAGTCGGCACGAAACACGAGTTTGAAATTGTGAGGTATCTTTTGAAGAATGCTAAAGTCTTGGAGATGATGGAAATAGTATATCCGCCATTTCTTGAATCTCATGAAAAGATTTATGTGCTTGAGCAAATATCTCTACTTGAACGAAGATCCGAGGCATGCGAACTTGAGTTTGTCGAGATTTTTTAGGAGTTGCAGCATAAACACAAGTTATCGTGTCTCTTAATGTATATGTATTTGACCAAAAAAGAAAATATATTGCTTCAATAATATTATTGCCGTTTGCATTCTGGGTTTTTTTATCAGTAAAAACTAGCTAATTGTTACATGTACGCAAATTAATAAAATTTTGCATTCTGAGTTTAACGATGAAATTGCTTGCTTTAATGATGAAATTGTGATTAAAATTTGGTGAACTTTTGATTCACAGTGTCGTAGGAAGGAGTCATTGTTAGGAATCACGAATTATGCCTTGCTTTGGTTGAAAGTTTTGTGTTTTAAAACGTGGAATTAATTTATGCTATATCATATGCTATTCGGTTTTAGAACTTGCCTTAGGAAGTTACAAAGTGAAATATTAAATTGTTGAGCGATTTGAGAAGTGATTTGGGCCATCTTTGAACCGTTTGAGCCTTTCAAGCCTTGATTGAGCCTTGGAGAAACGGTGTTCTTTCTTTTAGCCGAAATAAAGTGCGTAGATTAGATGGTGGTTTCTTGATAATTTTTCCCTTGGAGATTGGTTGAGAAAAAAAATAAAAAATTGTTACGTTGTTCTTCTTCTTCCAAAAAAAAAAAAAAAAAAAAAAAGAAGAAGAAGAAAGATAGAACGGGAAGAAAGGACTTGATAAAGATTTTAAAGTAAAAACTCGAACCATCATGTTAAGAGCAAAAGTGGAGACTTTTGAACTCTTAAACAAATCGAGTTAGGTTATAAGTCCTTCGAGGTGAAGCAATAATTCCAAAAGCTAAATCTTAGCAAAAACACCTCTAGTCAAGAACAAGAGCTAAAATTTCCGTTAAGTGCAACTCTAAGTGACTAATTGCGAGATGAAAGGAGAAGAGTAGCCACTTTTACCCATATTTTCTACCTTGTACCAAAAGCCCAACATTTGAAAGCCAAAAAGTCCCAATGATCCCAATAGCTCAATTATTTGATACTAGCCGAGTAAAGAAATTTGGTGAGTCTTTGGAGTTGAATATTATTATGTAAGTATAAATTTTCTCCATTTTTAATTTGCAAATATGAGATACTTGAAGCGATAGCATGGTTTGTGGTTTTTGGCAAAGGGTGAGTGAATACGTATCTTTGAATTACGAGCTTGTAAATTTTTGAGAATTGTCATGATAATTGCAAGTTCTGAAAATATGAAATTGACCATTAATCTATTTGATGAGAGGCATTTGTTGAAAGTGTTGCTTTGAAGGTTGCTAGTTTTTGCTTGAGGACAAATAAAAGTTCAAGTTTAGGGGGTGTGTTGAGCGTATATTTTACACTCAATGTATACTTTCTTACAAGGATTTTTGTATACTTTTATTGATTCAATGATGCTTAATGAGTAGTTTATTGTATTTTAGGTACAACTTGACGATTTGGAAGTTCCAGGGACAAAACGAGCCAAAAAAGGTCAAAAAAGGGCAAAAACGGAAGAAAACAAAATATGCTGAAAACTGGCCCGCGCGGCCGTGCCAAAATTAGCCTATTTTTGGCACGGCCGTGCCAACTGCAGAAGTTGGGCATAAGGTTTCGGCGATTCTCGCGCGGCCGTGTGAGAATTGCACTGATTTTCGCGCGGCCGCGCCAAAACAAGCTGGAGACAATTTTGGACTTTTAAACACACAAGGAAACCTAAATTCTTCTACCAATTTGGGACATCTATTTAAGGGCAAACCAAGCACGAATCAAATGACTTTTTGAACACAACCTTGGAGCGAGAGAACGAATAATCGAAGACGGAGAATTGACAAATCTTCATCACAATTCTTCTTTTATCTATCTTTTCTTAATCTATGTCTTTTTATATTTTTATGTTTTTCGTAGAGAACATGAGTAACTAAGTTTTTAATCTAGGATTTTGTTGGAACCCTATGTGGGGATGGTGAACCCGTTTTCTTGAGATTATGCAATTATGATTTTATGATTATTTCTTCTACTTGTTATGATTGATAGTGCATAAACTTGATCAATTTATGTGCTTTATCCGTGATTATTGAGATTGACTCGACAGAGCTATTTTGATAATTAGACGGTAAGTAGAAGAGCCTTCGAGTAGTTTTCACCGGATGAGTGTGTCAATTGCATGTGGTGTCGTAGACATACAGATATCACCTTAGGTAGCCATTTACGAGACTTGTTAGTTAATGCTTTATTTGTAATTGGTTTGCATAGACATATAGTGAATCGTTTATGAATAATAGACTCATAATACACGCGACAGCGGGTTATGAGTAAATTAGTGTCTCGGGTTAATTATCATGAATCATATATTTCATAATTGAGGGGTTTTGGGTGAGCAATTCTTGCATAGGGGGAAGATAAAATCCTAGGTCCGTTTTTATTGATATTTTCTCGTGTTTAATTGCTTTCATAATTAGTTTAATTATTTAGTTGATTAAATTTGACAACTTTGCGTAGGCTGGATAAAAATGATAATTGTTAGAATTTGGTACTTAGGATTAGATAATTTGAATATTCCCTGTGGGATTGACATCCGACTCTCACGAGTCCACTTTTACTACTTGTTTGCGATACGTGCACTTGCGTGTTAGGTATTTAGCACCCAACACTCTCTAAAATGATGTTATGCAACTCACTCAAAATTCATTAATTTTTTACGTGAATAATCATACAAAATGAGTTCCGTTTTATTTAATATTTATTCAATTTCATTAAGCCTTTTTAAATATTCAAATTCATATCAATTCGAATATTTTTCTCAAATTCCAACTTTATTTTAGTTTGAACATGTGAAGATTTTTGTCAAATTCAAACTTGAAATGGTAGGGATGTTTTTAGTGTGTGATTTTGTGAAAAACAATTAGGCAAAAAGAAGAAGAGTTAGAAAGGAGAAGAGAAGATTTTGGAGAGTAGAATGTTTCTAGTTATGTGCATGATTTGATTAATTAAAATAGCGTGGAATTTAGCATTTCAGAATATTAAAATATGAGCCCGAGCCCTAGTTAAATACTTTAGTTTTCAATAAATAAAGAGTAAAAATTTGGCGGAAAAAACAAAAAAAACAAAAAACCAAAGGAAAAATCACCATCGTCTTCCCCAACGCGTCCAAGCAAAACCCGCAAAACCCGCAAAACCCGCGAAACCCTAACTCAATTTGTGGGAAAACATAGTACTTTCATCGGTAAGCCGAATTCACTTTCAAACGGACCTATTTTTCCATTTTATTATGAATATACCATACTCGCGTAGCAGAGCCAGAAGGCTTATCAATGGTGGACAGAATGCGCTCTCAGTTGATAGAATTAGCGATTTGCCGGACTCATTCATCTGTCACATTCTCTCATTTCTCCGGACAAAGGATTCCGTACGAACAAGCATTCTCGCTCGAAGATGGAGGTATTTGTGGGCTTATGTCCTCACTCTAGATTTGTACTATGAAAATGAAGAATTTATCACTAGGGTTATGCTGTTACGTAGAGTGTATACCTTGAATACTTTCCGCATCGGCAGGGTCCGATTCAGTGGACGACAAATGGAGACATGGATTACGTTTGCCCTCGTGCGCAGTGTCCAAAAACTCGATATTAGCCTCGATGATTCTTTTCCCTTTTATCTAGGCATCTTCAACTGTGAAACCCTTGTCGATTTGAAACTCAAGTCGTGTGGCGTCATCCCGATAAGCGGCCCCGTTTTTTTGCCTCGCCTTAAGAAGCTTCATCTAATAAGTCCGGAATGCGAGGCTACCGAGTCATTCCCGAACCTGATTTCCGGCTGTCCGGTGCTCGAAGAGTTCACAATATATCACATACTTCGCTGATGATTTTGCTCGCATTGTATCGTCGCCCACAATCAAAAGGCTCTCCCTCAATCTTCGGTCGGGCCGTCATGTATCCAACACGCTGGAGATAAATACCCCGGCACTTGAATATCTCAAGATAAACAGTAGCTTCTCCGGGTATATGAAATCGGGGCATCTCGACTCGTTAAGTGAAGCAGATATCTGGCTTCACAATCATATTAGTACTAGAGAAGATATTTTTCCTTATTACCGATCTCTGCTGGAATTCATTGGTCGACTTTGCAACGTCAAGTGCCTAAAACTGTATATATCATCAAATTGTGTATTATCAACTTGTACTGAAGTAATGCACTCGAACTCGATCTTTCATTAGCTCATTGTCCATTTATTTATTATGTTAATGTTATACGATTGTCTATGTGCATTGCTTTACAGATTGTTGACTCGGTATTCTCTACTTGGAGCTGGACGACAAGTTTTCGTAACTTAACCAAACTGGAAATGAGGGCTGATTATCGTTTCCTATCAAAGTTCCTCGAGCTAGCTGATAATCTTGAAATCCTTATTTTCTCTGAGGTTTGTTGATGCAATATACGTACAAGTTTTTGATCCTTACGCCTTTTTTATTGTCTTACATAAGTTTGCGTTTTGTTGTTGTTGTTGTTGTTGTTGTTGTTGTTGTTGTTGTTGTTGTTGTTGTTGTTGTTGTTGTTGTTGTTGTTGTTGTTGTTGTTGTTGTTGTTGTTGTTATTAGTCTCGTGGAAAAATAGAAGGTTGGGTTGAACCGCCACAACGAGTGCCCACGTGTCCGTTATCATGTCTTCAAACTATAAAGCTTGCTAACATCAAAGGTAAAAGGCACGAGTTTGAATACATAAGATATATTTTGAGTAATGCTCGAGTCTTGGAGACGATGAAAATAGGATACACCCAATTACTTGATTTCGAGAAACAGATTCATATGCTCAAAGAAATCTCACGATTTCGAAGAGGATCCACGGCATGTGAAGTTGTGTTTGTTCAGGCTGGTAACTTTGCCTTTTGATGCCTGTCTACGATTTCCTCCATTACTTACTCGACGACTGTTTTATTGCATATTATAAGTTATAACAGACAAATGTAACTTCATAGCAGTTTTCTTTGTATTATACAAACTAGACCAGTTTTATAATATTTGTTATTACTATCGTTGATTTATTCGAGTATATTGGCCGGGGATGTGAGAAACCCATGTTGGCCGGGGATGTAGTATCAATCGCCGCCTCCTCAACAAATCGACTCTGGGGAGAATCTTTTAAGGGTTGTCTGAAATAGAGTTTCAGTTATTGCTCCATGTCATTCGTGTTTTGAGATTCGGGCATGCAAATTATATATGCTCAATCTTTCAAGTGCATTGAGGCTGCATAGGTCTTCCTATATAATATAAGTTGATCACTTGACCAAAAAAACAATCGACTACTTAATCGGAAATTCAGTTTACTTGGCAGCGACTGTATCAGTCGATCGATTCATCTGACCACTAAACCTCTAATGAGAAAAGGTGGGGTACTAATGGAATCTTTGGTATAAGGGGCTTCAAATCAAATTACAAAAATACTTTGTCCTTGCGCCTCTGTAAAAAGCTTGATCGAAAGATAGGTGAAGAGTACATGTTTGGAATCGTAAGATATCTTTCGAAGAATGCGAAAGTCTTGGAGAGGATGTAAACAGTGCATCATCGAGACATTCATTGTGAGGAAAAGTTTCATGTACTGCAACAAAATCTCACTGAGGATCCAGTGGATGTGAAGTCGCCTTTCGTCTGTGTTGGGGATGTCGAAATTCGAAAGTTGTGAAAATTTCTTAATTTGTATATATTGAACTAAGATTGTTGCTTCTGAATTGCTTTATGCACTTAGGTTTTACACAACTTTTATTTTTGCTCGATATGTTATCTATTTTATGTGTCTGATATATATACCTACCGAAGTAACCAAAGTATGAGAGAATGGTTGGTTAATATTGGAAAGATGTGTTGTCATTCCCCATGCACGTGCCCACAAGCATGCATCCATATTATCATATATTTCCCACAAAGTGAACTTTGCCCAAATTATTAGGTGATGTTAATTGTGTTTTTTTTGGGTTAAATACAAAAACACCCCTGTACTATGGACTTTGTATCATTTACCCCATGTACTACACATAAATACAAAACCCCCCCTGCTATTATATCTTTTCCAAAATCTGACGAAAATACCCCTGCTAAACCTATAAATATAAGCGTTTGTTTGAGCCATTTTACACTATATTTTTTAACATTTTCGGTCAATTTTACTTGGAAATTTTTTTTTTTTTTTTTCCTTCAAAACATTTAATTACTTAGATTTTCTTTTTTTTAATTTTCTGAATAAAAACCTTTTATTTTTGTCCTTTTGAATTTCTTCATTTTTTTCTTAAATGTCTTCCGGTAGTTCAAATTTTCAACAATAATAGGATTGTAAAGATGTTTGTAATCTTAGGATGTTTGAACTACCGGAAGACATTTAAGAAAAAAAAATGAAGAAACTCAAAATGACAGAAATAAAAGGTTTTATTTAGAAAAAAAAATGTAAGCAATTAGATGTTTTGGAGAAAAAAATATAAATTCCAAAATTTTCAACGTAAAATTGACTGAAAATGGTAAAATATATAGTGGAAAATGGCTCAAACTATATATATATATATATATATATGCTTGAGTAGGGGTATTTTCGTCATATTCTAAAAAAAATACAATGTGAGGGGGGATTTTGTATTTATGTGTAGTATAGGGGGTAAATGATACAAAGTACATAGTAAAAGTACACTATATTTTTTTTTGATTAAATGTGATGTTAATTGTTAATCTATTGATAAAATCATCTGTTCTCCATGAGTTATTTTTAACATTAAAATATTTAGAGTAAAAAAAGGGAAAATGTGTGTGTGACGAGTCACATTATATTCCCAAGACTGAACTATCATCATAATGCAGGGTGGGTGGAATACGAGGAGACATGCAGCTTTGTATAGGAGCTATCTATAAATAATCATAAGTTCATAACATTTCTCTTCAAAAAAATTCCATCGCCGTCTGAAAATCTTTCTCAGCAGTGTTTTCCGAGTTCCAACTCAGATATGGTCTCCACTGATAGGCTCAGCGATTTGCCACACCCAGTCCTTGCTCACATCCTTTCTTTTCTCCCAACTAAAATCTCTGTCCGCACCAGCATTCTAGCTCGTAGATGGAGGTTTCTCTGGGCCGACGTCCCCACTCTACATTTCGAGTGGGAAGATCGGGACTTCATCGACAGCGTTCTTTCGCTACATAAAGCGCAAAACATCACTACTTTTCGTTTCACTTCAAATAAATACTACTTCGACCCCGAATTTCAATCCAACACATGGATCACCACTGCCATCGATCGAAATGTCCAAATTATCGATCTTTGTTTCCTCGATGGCATGGTCTTGCCTAATCGTCTCTTCAGCTGCGAAACCCTAGTTGATCTGAGGCTCAACTCTTGCGGTGCCATCCCCAATATGTGTTGCCCCGTGTTGTTACCTTGCCTCAAGATTCTTTATCTAATCTATGTTCGACAAGAATCCCTCGTGCACTTGCTTCGTGGCTGTCCTGTGCTTGAGGTGTTGGTGATCGGGTTAATCTTTGATCACCGTTGTACTTGTTGTACTATATCTTCACCCACAATCAAAAGCCTCACACTCCGTTGTGAGTTTGTTGATGATTTATTTTTTGGTATGTCTAGACGTCGAGTATACAACCACGGCTATAAAGTAGAGATACATACCCCAGCACTTAGATATCTTCACTTTGACGATTGCTTATCCGAGCATATCGTATCCAGAGAGCTGGCTTCCTTGATTGAAGCAGATATCTATCTTCGTAATGATAACAAGAAACGAGACGATGTTCTTTACTCTCAATCTGTATTGGAATTTATTGATAGGCTTAGCAATGTCAAACGCTTAAAGTTAGATTTGTTGTATTGTACCGAGGTATGTACTTTTCTGTCTTATTCCATTGTTCATTGGCTCATGTGCATTACTTATATTGTCTCTTGTATTTATTTGTAGATTATTGACTCGGTATTCTCTGCTTGGATTATAAGTTTTGGTAACTTGACTAAACTCGAATTGACTGCTGATTGCCGTTTTCTCTCAAAGTTCCTTGAGTATGCTGATAATCTTGAAATCCTTATTTTTTGGGAGGTAAATTGTTGATGCAAATGAAACATTTTTTTGTGTTAATTATGTTTTCTGTGTCGTTGTGTTATGTAAGTGAGAGCTTTCTCCTCTCTTGTTTATTGTTGGTTTGATGAATAGGTCGGTGAAGAAATAAAAGAGTGGAGGGAACCCGAACAAGTGCCGACATGCCTGTTATCAAATCTCAGAACTATAATGCTTACCAACATTGTCGGTACAAAGCACGACTTTGAAATTGTGAGCTATCTTTTGATGAACGGTAAAGTCTTGGAAAAGATGGAAATATCATATCCCTTATTCCTTGGTTCCGATGAAAAGACTTGTGTTGTCGAAGAAATCTTGTCGTTCGAACGTGGATCAGAGGCATGTGAACTTTCCTTTGTTGAGTTTGTTTAGTTGTGCCACAATTTGAATTCATCGAGTCTCTTGATGTTTTTTTGCCTATTAGTGTCATCAAGTTTTAATTTTTTGTTACTATTGTGATCAAGCTTCGTATCGATTGTGCAATGTTGAATGATTGTTTTGATTTGCAGCATGTTTGTCCAGTGTGTTGACGGTGCTCTAACTCATTTCAATTCGTAGACAATATTCAAATACTTGAATCGGTTAAACTCAATAACTTACAATAGCGTATTAATCAAACTATGTATAGTTAAAGTTTAGTATATTTTTTTATTGAATTTTATCATAAAAAATAATAAAATTTAATTCGTAAAAATCGTAAGATTTAATCGGTTCATGGTTGGATTAAATCTTACGATTTACGATTTGATTCTTACGATTTTACGAATTAAATTATTATTTTTTGTTAAAATCGAATTAAAAGCATAGTAGACTTTAATTATAAATAGTTAACTCAATTAAGACGTTTTTGTCTGTGGTTGAACTTAATCGATTCAAATTTTTTAATAATATTTACAAATTAAAAGGATTTGCGCTTAATTGATTCAAATTATATTATACGCTTTAATTAATCTTATGATTTGATTCTTACGTAATTTAGGAATTATTTTTTTATGATAAAATTGAATTAAAAATGTATTACACTTTAACTAATAATAGTTAATTTGATTAAGACGTTCTTGTCAATAGTTGAGTGCGCTAATTAATCGATTTAAATATCTGAATAATGTTTACAAATTGAAAGGACTTGAGCTTAATTGGTTCAAATATTACGTTTTGATAAAATATTACGATTTACGATTAGGTTCTTACATGTGTTAGGAATTAAATTTATTATTTTATGACAAAATTAAATTAATAAGATATTAGACATTACTTATAAATAGTTAAATCAATTATGTAACACGTTATGTCAATAGTTAAGCAACCGATTCAAATATTTGAATAATGTTTACTAATTGAAAGAATTTGAACTTAATCGATTCAAATCTTACTATTTGATTAAATTAAATATTAAAAGAAAATTCACAATATAGTATTTGTAGTATATACTTTTATTTTAAAGTGAGAAAACTACTAATTGGAATGAGTTATAAATTTTTCTTCTTCTAAATAAACATATTATTTTATTTTTTATTTGGATTTGTCACACTATCGATTTAAATAAGTGAGGTTGAATTAAGTTATGCATTTTTTTTTACATTTAATTGAGCATTCTTTTCATTTTTAAATGGTGGAGTTTATTAATAATTCTAATATTATATAATTAATGATAGATGTTTGGCATATTGAACTGCAATTCTTTAAATTTTTCAAACTTTATTATATTAAATTTGTTAATAATTTATTTAATATCATTTAATAATAATGAATGTTGCAATTAATATTTTAATTAACAGTATTTATACAATTATGGTAAATATATCATAATATGTTAATGTGCTTGGATGGTTAGAAGTGATGAATGTATTAAGATGTCCCAAGTACTATTCCTAGTGACTGCATTTTTTTCGATTATTTATCAAATAAAACTCTGTCACAATGAATTTAAATTAATCATTTTTTAGAATATAGGCCATGTTATTTTCCTAGGGTCCAGATTTAATCTTAGAAAATTAATGGTGATTAATACATATCTCATATAAGTTTAGAACACAAAAGACCAACAAAAAAATGCCCCAATTATTATTAATGTATCCATCTAAAATTCAAATTAATGCAAAAAAGCTCATTTTCTTTTTTTTTTTGATTTTATTCTTTTTATCATCCTATTTTCTGATTTTGTCATAAAATAATCCTAAAAAATTTTCGGGGGCGCTACCCCCGAACCCACGAAAATTTAAACCCACTCTATAAAACATTCATGGGCCCGCCACTGCCTAAAAGTCAACAAAACCCTTTCCACTTTTTTTTTCCAATTTCTCACATAATCAGTCAACATTTTTTTACAAACACCCCCTGAGGTATGGTCAAATTACAAAAACAGGGTATGGTCAAATTACAAAAACACCCCTCTTGTTTGGATAATTACAACCACCCCCTCAACTCATCAAATTTAGTGGAATCTTCGAAATTATATGGAATATTATCACTTTTGTACCCGTTTTATCCCATTCAAACTCTACATTATGAAGCAAGATGGTCATAATATGTGATTTTTAGCTTGTATATATCAGTTTGTGGTGCATCGGAAATTGTATTTTTTACACAAAAAGAGTACAAACTAGAGCACATTTCACGGAATTTAGATGACTATGTTGGATTTGGCACCATAAAGGTGGAGGTCTAAGAAAAAATCATAGTTGAGGGGGGTAGATGTAATTATCCAAACAAGAGGGGGGTTTTTGTAATTTGACCATACCTCAGGGGGGTGTTTGTAATTTACCCTATTTTTTTTTTATTGAATTCTGCACCCCTTTGACGTACAAACTACAACCTATTTTTTTCCTGCTAGGGTAGAAAAATATTTAACTCAACAAAAGTATTTAGTGCCACGTATAATAACAAAAGGTTCTGTTTTGTAAAAATATTTTCTCAAAAATTACATCTAGATTCTAGAGTTTTAAATAGAATAAATAGTTTCCTAAACCAATTCTTATAATACTAGGTACTTACAGAGAAAAGAGTATTCTTATTTAAAAAAATAAAATTACATAGAGAAGGGTTATTTTACCTACGAACTCAAGCAGAACCCTAATCCGCAGAGCGCTTCAGTTTCTTACCTAAAAGATTTTGATTCTTAGTCAAACAAATTTCCGACATTCATTCATCGTCTGAACTTATGGAGACAACAGAAGAGCACAGCAGACGGCGCCATAAGTATTCGAACGGTGAACATAATAACGCGATAGCAGTCGATAGGCTCAGCGATTTGCCGGACTCGTTACTCTGTCACATTCTCTCTTTCCTCCCGACCAAATTCTCCGTACGAACCAGTATTCTAGGTCAAAGATGGCGGCATCTCTGGTCTTACGTCACCAATTTAGTTTTCCGCAACAATTCTCAACACGCCATAAACAAGGTTTTGTATCTACACAAACATCCAAACATTAATACTTTTAGCCTCTCCGATGGGGTTGGCTGCAACGTCAATCAAATCGGTACGTGGATTACCTATGCCGTCGCGCGCAACGTGCAAAACCTCGATCTCTATTGTCGTCGGTATAAAATCGCTCTTCCTCGATGCCTCTTCACATGCGAAACCCTAGTTGATCTGAAGCTGGACTCGTGTGGCGTAATACCGAACGGTGGCGCTGCGGGCGCCCTGTTTTTGCCGCGCCTGAAGAAGCTTCATCTAATCCGTCTTCAATACGAGGCGGAGGAGTCCCTCCCACACCTTCTCTCCGGTTGTCCGATGCTCGAGGAGTTGACGGTCTGTTTATTCGTCAATAGCTATCCTCGTAAAATATCCTCACCCACAATCAAACGACTCGCAATCAGTCTTCATTTAGATGGTACGGCATCTCGCAACCAATTAGACTACGACCGCAGGCTGGAGATAGACACCCCCGCGCTTGTTTATCTCAAGCTGTTTGCTTTCTCAATCCCGTACATCAAATGTGGGGCGCTAACCGACTTAACTGAAGCGGATATCTATATTTGGGATTATATCAAGAATGGAGACAGGTTTCTTTACTCTCGATCCGTGGTGGAATTTATCGGTGGGCTCCACAATGTTAAATGCCTAAGATTAGAGTTATCGCATTGTACAGAGGTGTGTATTCGATCTCTTTTCAGCTCATTGTATATTGCTTTAGTGATGGTAATTAATCTTTATATATACTATCTCTGTGATTGTCTTTCTTTCTAGATGGTTGACTTGCTATACTCTGCATGGAGGAGTATAAGTTTTCGTAACTTGACCGAACTCAAATTGTCTTCCGATTGTTTGTTTCTCTTGAAGTTCCTTGAAAAAGCGGATAATCTTGAAATCCTTACTCTCTCGCAGGTTTGTTGATGCAATAATTAAACAAGTTTTTTTCTATTTTTTTTTTTTTTGTTTCTCTATTGTGTTACACAAGTGAAATCGTTTGTTTGTTATGAACAGGGTGGCGATGCAAAGTGGATTCAACCGAAACAAGTGCCGACATGCCTATTGTCTCGTCTTAGAGCTATAAAGCTTGTTGGCGTCAGAGGTAAAGAGTACGAGTTTGCGATTATGAGATATCTTTTGTTGAATGCTCGAGTCTTGGAGAGGATGGAAATAATATATCCGCGGGAAAAGATTGAAATAATGCTGAAGGAAATCTCGCGGTTCGAACGAGGATCCAAGGCATGTAAAGTTGCTTTTATTTCTAAAGGGGTAAGGGGCTCTGCAAAATTATCATAAGTTTGTTAAAGTCTATTTATTGATCATGTTTATATATATTGAACAATCCCGGTTATCGTATATATCAAGACACGCTTACTTGTATTTGTTGATCTTCGTGCAATGCAGAGAGAGATAGAGTGCTGCTTCGAGGATCGATTAGATCGAACAAAAATAGCTTGGTTTCTCGGCTCGAAGAAAATTGAGGGGTGTTTTGGTAAAAAAAGAAAGCGATAAATTGGATTGATTATTGGCATTGCTGCAGAAGTTTTCCTGTTGTAACTGCTTTGAATGAACTAATTTGATACTTGGTATTAAGTATTAACAATGGAAAGCTATATTATTCCACTGCTATTCTGAATTGTTGGTTTCCTAGTTCAGCAGATTTCAATCCTAATTGTAACAATATTTTTCATTTGGAATTTTGAAATTGGAATATATATGAGATTTTAATTTTCGATTTGATTTTAATTTTTGAAAATAAATCAAAATTTTCTCTTTTTTTCCCCCAAAAAATGCATCTGTTCATTATTATCAATATTTCTAGGTGATTAATAAAATAGAAATTTTGGTTTCTGCCGATTTCGATATAAAAAAGGACAAAGTGCACTTTGCTCATTTTTAGTTCTTTCTCCCCTACAAATTAAAAATTGAGACTCTTCCCCATCCAAATTTTTTTATAGTTGCTCTTTGTCTCAAATGGAACTTTCGGGCGTATTTTTCACTGATTTTTTTATATCTCCTTCAACATGAAGGGCATTTTTGTCCTTTCACCAACCCCATCCAAAATATTATAGTTGCCACTAGTACCGACACAATTCCGACCAATTTCTCCTGCCTAAACATGTCTCTTAGAAGCAGCGGCTCAACTTTGCTCCAAAATTGGAACGAAAAAACTTGTTCTAAAATCGGAGAATTTTGAATTGGAATCGGCGAAATTCAGAAATTTTCAATTTTTTATCCCTTAAATATGACATATATAATATATTGGTATTTTAAGTGTAATATTCGTGAAAAAAATCGGAATTTTCGGAACTTAGATCGAATCGAAAATCGGAATCTCATGTATATTCCAATTTCGATCCAATTAATTTCGGAAAAATCGGAAATCGGAATTTCAGAATTCGTATTGAAAAATATTGTTCCAAAATCAGAAAACTTCAGATCGAAATCGGCGGAAATAAGAAATTCCGCTCCAATTTCAACCCCTAGATACATGGTGCAAATTTTAAAATAAATAATGTTTACAAGGATGTTTCTACCAAATACATAAACTTATGGTGTCTCGTATAAAAAAATTGAACAACTAGTATGCGAATTTGGTCTCTATGAAAGAGAGAGAAAGCGACACCGTAATTTATGTGAAAAAAACCCTAAAATTTTCTATTAAAAAAAACAAAACCCTAAACCCTAGGGGGAAAATTCAATCTTCAGACCTAATTCACAAGGATCAAGAATCAAACATATCTCCAGAACCAGAATTCATGCACTGTCTGAATTCGTTGTTTTCAATTTTAATTTATGGCGATAGCATCAGAACAGCACGGCGGAAAGCGCCTGAAGCATTCGCAGCAGACAACGCTCTCGCTCTCGATTGATAGACTCAGCGAATTGCCGGACTCAGTCCTGACTCACATTCTCTCTTTCCTCAAGACCAAATTCTCCGCCAGAACCAGCATTCTAGGTCAAAGGTGGAGGCATCTCTGGGCTTACGTCCCGATTTTAGATTTCCGCCAAGACAATCAAGAAACCATCAACAGCGCCATGCTGCTGCGCAAAGTGCAAACTACTAACTTTCTCCGCCTGTATAATTCTTATTATTATCCGTTCGAATACAGCGACCGTCAACTCCAGACATGGGTTACCTTTGCCATGGCGCGCAATGTGAAACGACTCGATCTTTTTCTTCATTCTATAAACCCTTTGCCCCGATGCCTCCTCACCTGCAAAACCCTAGTTTATATGAGGCTCGTCGCTTGTGGTGTTAACCCCTCAAGTGGCAACGTGTGTTTGCCTTCCCTTAAGGATCTTGTTCTATATTGTGTTTATTTTGAGTCCGACGAGTCCCTTCAGAACCTGCTATCCGGATGTCCGGCGCTTGAGTATTTGACGATCATATTAAACAGGGATATGGTTTATTGTAATGTATCTTCGCCTAAAATGAAAAGGCTCAGGCTTGAATTTGTATCCAACGGCACTACTTGTGGTCGATGCGACAGGTTGGAGATAAACGCCCCAGTACTCAAATATCTCAAGATGGTTAATTCTTTCTTCGAGCATATTAAATGTGGGGTGCTAAACTTCTTAATTGAAGCTGATATCAATCTTGTCAACGACAATAACAAACCGGACTATCTTCTTTATTCTCGATCCCTAATGGAATTCATTGACAGGCTTCGCAACGTGAAGCGTCTAAAATTAGAACTATCGTATTGTCCAAAGGTATGCTTTCGATCTTCAATCAGCTCGTTGTCCGTTTCTTTTGTTAATGGCATTCGATCTTATACTTCTTCCTGCGTGCATTGTGCATTTCTTTACAGATTATTGATTCCGTAGTCTATGATCGGACGACAAGTTTTTGTAACTTAACCAGACTCAAATTGACTGCTGATATCCGTTTCATCTCAATGTTCCTAAAAAATGCTCACAATCTTGAATTCATTGATTTATCTGAGGTTTGTTAATGCAATATATAAATTCGTAGCTTTCGTCTTTCATCTCTTCTATACTGTATTAAATAAGGGAGTCTCTTTTTTGGCTTTATTTTTTATTTTTGTTGTCAACAGTTCGGCGAAGAAACCAAAGGTTGGATGGAAAAAGTGCCGACATGCGTATTATCGCATGTTAAAATTATAAAGCTTGTTAACATCAAAGGTAAAAAGCACGAGTTGGGATATATAAAATATCTTTTGAGGAATGCTAAAGTCTTGGGGAGGATGGAAATATCGTATCCCGGATCCCTTGCTTGGGAGGAAAAGATTCATCTACTCCACGAAATCTCATCGTTTCGAAGAGCGTCGGAGGAATGTGAAGTTGCCTTTGAATGACTGCAAAATCCTATGGCAATTCATTGGGAAAATAACAGTTTATATCCCTAAACTTTACCACAAAGTATAGGTTAAATTTTTTTAAACTAATAAATTTGTAACTCCCGAAGTTACGTTACTTTATTTAATATATTAATAGTATTAGTTTAAGAATTTGTATCAACGTTAGATGGTGAAAGACTCAAGAATTGAAAAAATGCAATCAAGTTGTTTAATTTTATCATATTGAATTTCGATATTATTATTTTAACTATACCGAAATAAATACCAAAAATGTATATATATTGACTAGCAAGAAATTATTTGAGGGGTCATGAAGATTATATATAAAAGGTTAAATTACAACCACCCCTAAAGTATGGTCAAATTACGCAAAAAACCCCTCCTGTTTGGGTAATTACAACCACTCATCAACTATAAATCTTCTTATACGTTCATCCTTGCGGTTTCAAATTTAGTTGAATATTCGAGATTATATGGAATATTATCACTTTTGTACCCGTTTTATCCCACTTCAACTCTACATTTTGAAGCAAGATGATCATAATATGTGTTTTTTAGCTTGTATATATTAAATTGTGGTGCATCAGAAACTGTATATTTACACAAAACGAGTACAAAGTAGAGCACATTTCACGAAATCTAGATGGTTATGTTGAAATTGACACCATGAGGGTAGAGGTGTAAAAAAAATCATAGTTGATTGGATAGATGTAATTATCCAAACAAGAGGGATTTTTTTCATAAATTAACCATACCTTAGGAGGTGGCTGTAATTTACCCTCTATAAAATAATAAAATAGAAGGCCGAGAAATCAAGATAAGAGGATCAAACCATTTCTTCTAAGGTGGTGTTTGCAAATGTTTTTTGAAAGTGATTATGCGGTTTTTTTTACTCATAATCTGTTTTTAGGTGTTTGCAAAATCAACTTTTGCTTTTGCTTCTCTTAAAATAATCTGTTTTAAGCTATTTTTTTAAAAGCACCCATAACCCTGCTTTTTCAATTTTAGTTCATTTTCCGAAATATTTGCAAACACCCCCAACTTTTAGAAATAAACACTTAAAACTAACTTAAATCACAATCACTAACTTCTGCTTTTAAATAATCATTGGCAAACACCACCTAACTCTTTATCAAATTCATAAATAGTGGTTGATCGTATATTTCATGATAGTTATATGATTTAGAATGTCCTTTCCTATTTAATCCATTCCAATCTTGGAAGTCGTTGCGATCGAATCTATTCATTAAAAAGAATCGATGCAATAAGAAATGATGATTTACCTACCAAAAAGAGAGGTGACAATATAGAATATTTTTTTCATCGCGTTACATAAAAATCACACAAATTCTAGAAAAAGCAAAGTGTATAAAATTGGAATAATTACAGTTTTTGGTCCATATATTTATATTAGGATAAAATGCACTTCAACCCCTATAAATTTATGTGTTTTGCACTTCCCCCTAAAAATAAAAAAATAGATATTCCCCCTTCGAAATATTATATTGATTGCACTTCGCTTCATAACCCAATTTTTGGAGGACACTGTGCAACGAAAATAATATTTTAAAGGGACAACGTGCAAAAAATAGTATTAGTTTTCAGGGACAATGTACAATAAAAATAACATTTAAAGTGGCTACATGCAACAAAAATACTCAATTCCGATGAATAATCCATCTGAGTTTAGCTATCAGGGCAATGTGCAACAAGAATAATATTTTAAAGCGAGACAACAAATTTTGACAAGGTAATTAAGAGCAAGAAGTAGAAATTTACAGGGAGTGATGTGCAATTTTCCCTTTATATTATGCACCAAAAATAATTTTAGCCAAAATGGGGACCGAAAATGAGAGATATTAGAATTTAGACCCTTCAGTTTCAGACCTAAAAGATTCTTCTTTTATATCAAGCATCTTCACTTGAAGTGAATATCTATTATGTCAAGCATTCTTCGTTCTTCTTCAAACCTAGCTAGCTAGGGTTTCCCTTCATTTTGCGTTTTTGTAATGGAACATGGCATCATAAAGCGCCAGAAGCATTTGCACGGGGAGCAAAATAAGGTCTCGATTGATGATAGGCTTAGCGATTTGCCGGATTCGGTCCTCTGCCGCATCCTCTCTTTTCTCCGGACAAAAGTTTCCGTAAGAACCAGCATATATCCCAGCTAAAAGATGGAGGTACGTCTGGTCTTACGTCCCCGATTTATATTTCCGGAACGACAAACAGTATGCCATAACTCGCGTCTTAATGCTACGTAAAGTGCAATACATTACTACTTTTCGCCTCGTCGATGGAGATGGAGATGGCTGCATCTTCTTCAAAGAAAATAAGGAAAAACACGAAACCGACCTCGACAAATACCTAACTGATACATGGATTACCTTTGTCGTCGAGCGCAGTGTGAAAAGGCTTCATCTTTCTTTTCGTTCTCGCGATCGCGATCACGATCATGTACCTTGTTTACCTGTATGCCTCTTCACCTGCAAAACCCTAGTTGATTTGAAGCTGGAATCCTGTGGTGTCATCCCCACGAGAGTTACCGTGTGTTTGCCTCGGCTCAAGAAGCTTCATCTATTGTTCGTTCGATATGAAGCTGATGAGTCCATTCCCCACCTGCTTTCCGGCTGCCCTGTTCTCGAGGATTTGCGAATTGAATTATACCCGAGTATAGTTTACTGCCACGTATCTTCACCTACGGTGAAAAGGCTCGTGCTCAATTTTATAGAAGCGAGCTGCGGTGGCAGAGCTGACAGGCTCGAGATAAATACCCCATCGGTTGAATACCTCGAGATACGTGATTATTTCACGGAGCATATTGAATGTGGGGCGGCGCTAACATCCTTAACTGAAGCAGATATCTGTTTCGAGGACGATTCTTATGTCAAACAAGATTATTTTTATTATTCGCAATCGCTGCTGAAATTTTTCGATACTCTTTGCAACGTCGAGCGCCTAAAATTAGATGTATCGGATTGTCCAGAGGTACACTTTCGATCATTTCATAAGCTCGTGATCGATGACAATTGATCACAAGTAATTATCTTATACAGTATCGATCTGCATTTGTGTACAGATTATTGATTCAGTACTCTCTGCTTGGACTACAAGTTTCCGTAACTTAACCAAACTCGATTTGAAAGCCGATTGTCGTGTTCTCGCAAAGTTTCTCGAAAACGCTGATAATCTTGAAACCCTTAGGTTCTTTGAGGAGGTTTATAGAATGCAATATAAAAGTTTCTTGTTTTTCCTCTTTCGTGTTTTCTTTAATGTCTTACGTAATCGAGGGCTCTCTTTTTTTTTTTTTTTTGGTTATTATCAGTATAACGACGATGAAGAAAGAAGTGAAGAAAGAAAAGGGTGGAAGGAACGACCGCAACAAGTGGCCGCGTGTCTATTATCACATCTTAGAATCGTAAAGCTCGTTAACATCAGAGGCGAAAAGCACGAGTTGGAAATTATAAAATATCTTTTGAGGAATGCTAAAGTCTTGGAGAGGATGGAAATATCGTATCCCGAATCCTTTGGATCCAACAAAGAGATTAATATGCTAAAGAATATCTCACTTTTCCACCGAGGATCCGCAGTTTGTGAAGTTGCGTTCGGTGGTTCTTGTTGGTGGTAAAGTCCTTCGATATATGACTGTATTGAACGCATCGTTGCTACATAATTGCTTTATGTTACAACCTAAAAAATTAGCCACCTTTACTTCCGATTATTGTTACTAGTTGTCTGTGAAGATTGGCGGGAAATTAGATGCTACACCTAGTTATTTACACTGGTGGATTTGAACCGTTTTTTTTAATGACTCTCGGGGAAGTGTTTCATCTGATTGCCTTTCCTTCATGTGCATTTTTCCTTATCTACAGATTATTGACTCTGTATTCGCTACTTGGATTGTAAGTTTTAGTAACTCGACCCAACTCGAATTGATCGTCGTTTCGTCTCTACGCTAAAAAAAAGTTCAATTTAACAAAATATTAAATAATAATTATGTACTGTAATATTTGGATGAATTGATCTCTCAAACTATATCTAAAAGAATAAAAAGGTATTGATATACTGACTAATGGACAGATAATTGACAGCACCATGAAAATTGGTTCAAATATGATTTATCCAACGAAAAAAAATAATTATTTTTTAAAGGGTATAACAATATGAATGTGTTTTGTTATTCCAAGTAAATTTCACATAAAAGCATAAATGAAAAAACAACAATCGGGTCATTTTTAATGAAGACTTATCAATTATTAGTATTATTTTATAAATTATTATTTATTTATTTATTTATTACAATGTACACACGGATAACACACCGCAATACCGCATGTATAAATACCCCACATACAAAAATAATCATCTAGCATATTTTTCTATATCAAAAATGATTTTTTTTTTATTAAAATAAATGGGCTCTTTGACATAACCCCCATTACTTTTTTTAATGGGGATAGGTCCAAAATATTTTAGACCATTTGAGAAAAGTCCATGATCCAATTCAGCCATTGTGTTTTCCAGATTTACCCCCGCCCGCCACCTCATCACAGCTGGGCACGCGCTCCAGCGATTTTTTTCCGTTTTTTTAATCGACTATGAAGCATAGTTAATTAGTCTTAAATCGACTATGCTTCATAGTCGATTAAGGAAATTCTTTATTTTTTTAACTTTTTTTTTGTTTCTAATTTGGTTTTTAAATTTTTTTTTATTGTTTTAATTTTTTTCTCTATCAGGTTCATTAATGGACAGTCGATTAAAAATTTAACTACTAAAAATAACAAATCACAATTAAAAAAAAATACAAAATCAATTATATTTAAAAAAAAATACAAACATTTTAATTGATTTATACATTGGAATCAATAAAACAAAAAATCAAAAAAAAAAAAATAATAACAACTAGAGTCGGTTAACCTTAATCGACTACTGAACATAGTCGATTAAGCCTTAATCGACTATTGAACATAGTCGATTAAACCACGTAGTCGATTCAGGGCCCTGCCCGCGCGAATTTTTTTTTTTCTGCGCCGTCTTCCGCCAAAATCCACCAAAAAACCCTAGATATGTTCTTCATCGTCACCACGTCGTCGCCACACCACAGCATCACCATCCTACATCTATATTCTACCTGTTTTTTACGAAGTTCTCGTCGGCGAACTTGGCTCCATAGATCGACTGGCCTCCGGTGCCGTTTCCGGCGGTGAAGTCGCCTCCCTGGCACATGAAGTTGGGGATCACGCGGTGGAAGCATGAGCCCTTGTAGTGGAGTGGCTTGCCAGATCTGCCGACTCATTTCTCTCCGGTGCAGAGTGCGCGGAAATTCTCGGCGGTCTTCGGAACGACGTCGGCGTAGAGCTCCATCACGACCCGGCCGGCAGGTTGGCCGCGGCGATGGCGACGGTGATGAGAAGATTTGTCGGAGAAAGCAAAAAAAAAAAAAAACAAAGAAGACGGCAGAAGAGAAGCAGAAGACGAGAAGATGAGAAGACGAGAAAAAAGAGAGAGAACGGCAATGGGTTAGGGATAATAAGGGTGGTTGGAATTATTCAATAATATTTGGGTAAGATATTATGTAAGGGGGTTTTCTCTAATTATTTTTTGGAGTGGGTTTTTTCTTAACTCATTTACCTAGATGAGGGGTCTTGCTAATTATCCCTAAAATAAATTGGTTTGAAATTTACATGAACACTATCCAATAAATAAATTATTAATTTAGCATGTTATTTTTTTTTTCTTATCAAAAAAATAACATGCTAAATTAATAATTTATTTATTGGATAGTGTTCATGTAAATTTCCAACCAATTTATTTTAATAAAAAAAATTCATTTTTGATATAGCATGTTATTCTACATAAAAAATGATAAATAAAATAATATTTAAGTAAATCAGTAATTAATCGAGTATTAGATAACCGGATTGTGCTGTACAGTACTGTGTCTAATTTGGGGGAAAATCAATTGCCAATTTCAGACCTAAAAAGCTTCTTCATTTTCGATCAAACATTCATCCAAAATCCATTCTTTTAGAAATCAGAAATCCCTTTTCTTTTGATATGGAGATTGCGGAAGAGCACAGCAGACGCCGCCAAAAGCGCTCGAACGGTGAACAGAATAATGCGCTCTCAGTCGATAGACTCAGCGATTTGCCGGACTCAGTCATCTGCCACATTCTCTCTTTCCTCCAGACCAAATTCTCCGTAAGAACCAGCATTCTAGGTCAAAGATGGCGGTTTCTCTGGACCTACGCCCCCAATTTACTTTTCCACAACGAGAATCCAGGTACCGTAGACACAGTTTTATCGCTACATAAACTGCAAGACATCAACACTTTTCGACTCACCGAGTGGAACGACTGCAATCTATATGAAATTGGGGCATGGATTACTGTTGCCGTTCAGCGCAATGTGCGGAACGTTCACATTGATCTTAATTTTCATGTCGATTTGCCTCGGTGCCTCTTCACCTGCAAAACCCTCGTTGATTTGAGCATCGAATTTTACGGTGCGGTCCCCGATGTAGGCATTGCCGTTTGTTTGCCTCGCCTTAAGAAGCTTCGTCTAATCCATGTCGACTATGAGGGTGACGAATCGCTTCCGCACCTTATTTCCGGTTGTCCGGTTCTCGAGGAGTTGCTGATCCATTTATTCGCTGGTTATTATCCTTTTAAAATATCCTCACCCACTATCAAAAGGTTTACCATCAATTTCCATTCCGATGGTGACGGATCGGACAACCACGAGTACTATGACAGGTTGGAGATAGATACTCCCGGCCTTGTTTATCTCCGGCTGATTGATTGCGCGAACCAGCATATCAAGTCTTGGGCGCTCGACTCTTTAACTGAAGCAGATATTCATATTTGCAATGATTTCAAGCCACGAGACGATTTTCGTTATTATCAAGCTGTGGTGGACTTTTTTGACAGGCTTCATAACGTCAAGTGCCTGAAATTAAATTTATCATGTTGTACAGAGGTGTGTGTGTTTTGCATCCCTTTTCAGCTCATTGTGTATTTGGCTTTAGTGATTATAATCTTATACTGTCACTGCGTTTGTCTTCCTTCCAGATTATCGACTCAGTATTTACTACCTGGGAAATTAACAGTTTTCAAAGCTTAACAACTCTCGAATTGATTACTGATTGTTGTTTTCTCTCCGAGTTCCTTGAAAACGCTGATAATCTTGAAATTCTTATTCTCTCGAAGGTTTGTTGATGCAGTTTTTAACTTCTATCTCTCCCTCTCTGTTTTTTTTATTGTCTTCTTTTAGTGAAAGCCCTTTTTTTTCGTTGTTATGATTAGGTTCGCAACGAAACAAAAGGATGGACGGAACCCCAACAAGTGCCAACATGCCTATTATCTCATCTTAGAACTATAAAGATTGTTGAATTCGTAGGTAAAGATTACGTGTTTGAGATTATTAGATATCTTTTGAGGAATGCTCAAGTCTTGGAGAGGATAGAAATAGCATACGGCTCATCCCTTAGTTCCGAAGAAGAGATTTATGTGCTCGAGGAAATCTCACGTTTTCGAAGAGGATCTAAGGAATGTGAGGTTGTTTTCATTTCTAAATGGTAAGGGGTTGCAAAAATTCGTTACTTGTTAAGTCTATTGATAAGTATATTGAACAAACACTGGTATCATATCAAAGCTGATGTCTTTTTTCCTCGAGGAGTTGGTAATATGACTAATAATGGATCTCAGCACCTGACTGTGATTTATTATCTCTGAGCCACGCTTATTTGTATATGTTCATCTTCTTGAAATGTAGAGAACGAGTTTTGCTCTGGGAATAGCAATAACGTAGTCGAGGGGGAACAAAAAATACTGTTTTTTTTTGGTGAAAAGTGCAAGAAATCGGGGTGTTGGGATCGAATTTGCAGTTTCAGGGGTACAAATGCAGGGGCAAGCAGAGAAGGCTGCTTTTTGAAGGTACGTAATGAGGTTGATATGATTGTGGCTTATCGTCTTGTGAGAATAGTATGTATATATGTATACAATCTTTTGATTGGTTTTTTTGAATGATTGAAAATGTAACTGCTTTAGACTAATCTATTTGATACTTAGTATTCAGGTTCAAAAATGGAAGGGTATATATATATATATATATATATATATATATATATATATATATATATATATATATATATATATATATATATATAGGGATAATTAGTGAAAACCCCCCACATCATTTACATATATTAGGGTGGGTTTAACCCCCTTTTCATAATTAGTGAAACCCCCCCATGTATTAAATTCGAATTTTTATGAATAATTTCATAATTGACATTTACATATTCACCCTTGTGTAATTAATTTATTTTAAACACGTGATTTGAAGAAAATCTTTGAGATCACGATATATCGGCATATGCCATAACCGCCTCATCTCTCTCAAACATTGTGTTAATTTTTGAACCGTTCCAAAGGCGCGTGTTGATATTCATATCTCGTTCCGTTCAGAGAGTCGACGAATGTAATTGAAGAAGGCAGAGTTTTTTTTTTTTTTTTGCAACGCAGTTGTGTTTTACTGCTGATTCGATGCATCAAATGTGGATTCATATATATGGTGAACTGATGTAATTGCAGAAAGTGGCTTCTAATTGATTTCATATATGCGAACTGGTGTTTCGTTCTTTGGTTCAGAGGATCTCATCGAGTTCATCGGCGATTTTGTAATTGAAGAAGGCGAGATTTTTATGTTGTTCCTATGTGTGAACGATTTTTTTTACTGTTGCTTTTATTTTATAAATTGAAATTCATCTTTAATTGCATTCCGTACTAATTACATGAAGTTTTTTTGTAATTGGATTCAGATGTGCGAACGATTGTTCTGTGTTGATTATGCGGAGGCTTTATAGTCGATGTATGCATTTATTTTTATACAGTCGATTTCTATGTTGATAAATAATTTAATTTTTATGTTTAATATGTCTTGTTAGGTATTTGAATATACTTTAATTTGAAGATGTCCGAAAGCTTGTTGTAGAGCTCTATGGGAGAATGCACCAGAGGAGATTTTCATATTTTTCTACTGGCTCCATAATATTTGTAGTTGTTTTGGGAAGATTGTCATTATTTTGTTACTTTTGTATTTGTTTATGTCACTTTTGTAATTGATTTTGACTTTCATAATTTTCTTTTTGTAGTATTAGAGCACTGGAGGCTAGGGCTTCTTGAGGCCAACATTGTTGGGAGTTGTGAGATGACATTGGCCTCTCTCTATGCTATGACAAAGAATAGACATAATGAATTTATAGTAGTTTTCGTAGGACATTTGGGTGTTTTTTTGTTTTTTTTGTTTTCGACAATTTGTAGTTGTTTTTGTTATGTAATCATGTCATTATAATTTTGTTAGTATACATAGTTTATGTTGATTTGATTTTTAGAGGTGCAGATATTTTGAAACATAGCCGTTTACTAGTTATTTTTCCAGAATAGTCTTTTGATAACAATTAATTTGGATATAGTTGGATTCAACAAACAAATTTTATCCAAATGCAAGTTCTTGCAAACCGACTATTATCATAAAAAACAACTATTTCTAAACAACAACTATTAACCGAAAAAAAGTTGTTAGAAAAAAGAATGTATCGTTGTGCAAAAGGTCTAATTCCAAAATCATCTTCATGAAAAACAACTCAATCAAAAAATACTCCATATGTCAACATAGAAACATCAAAACAAAACAAATGCTAAGCAATTTTTTAACAACACAAAACCAAAACAATCAAGCGTCGTTATCGTTCGAACTAATCTTCTTGATGTGCTTATGATTTCCCCAACATAAGAAAATATTCACAATTTATGTCCGCAACTTGGAAAAATAACAAAACGGGTACTTGTATCGTTGCCCGTCAGTGTCGGCTTCTTCTTTTGCCCTCTGAAAACAACTATCCTATTTAATGACGTCGTCTTCTTCTTTTGCCCTCTGAAAACAACTATCCCGTTTATTGGTGCCGGCTTCTTCTTTTGCCCTAGGAATCGTTGCCCAAACAGTCGCTGCCCATTCTCATGTCTGATTATATTTGTCCCAAAAAATCTAGTCAGAATAGTATATTTACATAATAGTTAATTTACAGAATAGTCTATTTACAGAATAGTCTATGTACATACTAATGAACTATTTGGCATCACAATGGCATGGAGATTGGCTTATTTTAAAAAGAAAAAGTATATTCACAAAATAGTCAATCTATATCTAGGCAGAATAGTCTATTTACAGTTCAATAATAATTACACATCCTTCAAGACAGCCAAGCAAATAGACTATTTGGAATCACAATGGCATGGAGATTGGCTTATTTTCAAAAAAAAAAAAGTATATTCACAAAATAGTCAATTTAAGTCTAGGCAGAATAGTCTATTTATAGTTCAATAATAATTACACAACATTCAAGACACCCAAGCAAATAGACTATTTTGCCTCACAATGGCATGGAGATTGGCTTATTTTAAAAAATATAGTTAATATACAAAATAGTCGATTTATATCTACGCAGAATAGTCTATTTACAGATTGTCATGTAAAACTACTGCATTATTACCTAAATAGTCTGTTAAAAGTTACCAAAAACAGTTCACTAATAAATCCCACAAATTATGGGAGGGATTCAAGTCATACAAACAAATCGCACAAATTATAGCAGGAATTCAAAATAAGGGTTCAAGGGCGAGTTATTTCTTTTACTATATATACACACAAAATAATACAAATAAGTAAAAGTTTCAAAAGTAATATGATCATTTGAAAGATTTTGAGAGAAAATTGGTGCAAAATGTTACGAGTGGTAGATGGGTTTTTTCTAGGGCGGAAATCAGTCACATCCTATCGAAATTAGTACTTTCAGAAAAATTCCTTTTTTTTTTAGTGTAAAACCAATTTCAATTATGTTCCAATACAAATCGAAAAAATAAAAAAATCGGAAATTTTAAAATTAAATTATGCTATCTTGAGATGAATCAAAAAGATTGTTTTCAAATTTATAGATATAGATATATGCATGCATGCATTGAGTGGGGATGCTTGTAGCTTTTATTAAAGGAGCGAGAGAATCATATCATCTGAAGAGTCGCTCATTCTTCTCAAGAGTCAATCAAGTATTGAATACGTGGGATACGATGAAACGTTCATTTATGGCTTCCTTAAAGGAGCCAGAATCAATACAACAGTGTGTGTGCCTTCCTTCCAACCCTGAAACCCTAAATTTTATTTTTTCTTCTCTTTCAATATTGTAGGTCTTATGGATAATATGGTGATCACGATTGATAACGATAGACTCAGCGAGTTGCCAGACTCACTCCTAACTCACATCCTCTCTTTTCTGCCGACAAAACTCTCCGTAAGAAGCAGCATTCTCGCCAGAAGATGGAGGTTTCTCTGGACTCAAGTCCCCACTCTAGATTTCGACAAGGAAGACGAGGACTTCATCGCCAGCTTTATCTCACTACATAAATTGCAAACCATCAATACTTTTCGCCTCACTGCAAAGGAAAACTACAACTTTAGGTATTTCAACGACGCGTGGATCAAAGCTGTCATTGATCGCAAAGTCAAAAGCATCGATCTTTCTGCCTTCAAAGCTATCTTGTTGCCTGCGCTCCTATTTACCTGCAAAACCCTAGTTGATTTTAGGCTAGACTCTTACTTTGTAGTACCCGGTATGGGATGCAACGTGTGTTTGCCTTGCCTGAAGATTCTTCATATAAACTCCGTTATGTACAAGGGTGGCGATGAAACCCTAGTGCACTTGCTCTCGGGTTGTCCGGTGCTCGAGGAGTTGGTAATCGGATTAGTAACTAATGATAATTTGGTTCCTTGTAATATATCTTCGGCCACATTGAAGAGACTCACTGTCCATTTTACGTTCTTCAGTCACGTTACTTTGTTCTACAAACATTACTATAGAGTAGAGATAAATACCCCGGCACTTGAATACATTCGTCTAGTTGATTGTTTATCCGAGCATATCAAATGTGGGGCATTGGCCTCGTTAACTGAAGCAGATGTTTATCTTCACAACACTTGCAAGAAGCAAGACGATTCGCGTTATTCTCAATCTGTGTTGGAGTTTGTTGATAGGCTCTCCAATGTCAAGTACTTTTAGTTAGATTTGTCGTATTGTACCGAGGTATATACATACGCATTTCGATCTTTCGTCAGCTCATTTTTCAGTTTCTTTAGTAATTATAACTGAGACTCTTTTTTGTTTTTTATTGCAGATTATTGATTCCGTATTATCTGCTTGGATTGTGAATTTTGATAACTTGATCAAACTTGAGTTGACTGCCGATTGCCGTTTTCTCACAAAGATCCTCGAAAATGCTGATAATCTTGAAATCCTTGTTTTTTGGGAGGTTTGTTAAATCTAATTAAATTAGAAAAAGTATTTCGTTGCGCTATTGTTATGTCTTCGATATTGTGTTATATAAGTGTGTGTGTGTGTGTGTGTGTGTGTGTGAGAGAGAGAGAGAGAGAGAGAGAGAGAGAGAGAGAGAGAGAGAGAGAGAGAGAGAGAGAGAGAGAGAGAGAGAGAGAGAGAGAGAGAGAGAGAGAGAGAGAGAGAGAGAGAGAGTCTTATATATATTTCTATTCTTGGTTTCGATGAATAGGTCGGTGAAGAAATAAAAGAGTGGATGGAACCCGAACAAGTGCCGACATGTCTGTTATCAAATCTCCGAACGATAATGCTTACCAACATCGTCGGTACAAAGCACGACTTTGAAATTGTGAGCTATCTTTTGATGAATGCTAAAGTCTTGAAAAGGATGGAAATAGCATATCCACTATTCCTTGGTTCCGATGAAAAGGCTTGTGTTGTCGAAGAAATCTCGTCGTTCGAACGTGGATCGGAGGCATGTGAACTTTCCTTCGTTGAGTTTGTTTAGTTGTGGCACAGTCCTCTCTTGATGTTTTTTTTTTAATTACAGTGTCATCTGTCTTTAATTTGTGTTTACTACTGTGACAATAATTATTGTATCGATTTTGCAATGTAGAAAGATTGTTTTGCAAGTATGTTGACAGTTCTCTTTAAATTTATATTTATAAATTTTTATTACTTAGTATCTCCGGTTGATTCGAGTGACAGTGCAAAACGCGTGTATAATAAGCTCGTTGCACACAATAAATTATACTGTTTTTGTCCAAATTCGGAAATGATTCGATATTGTGGAATATTTTCAAATCTTTTTCCGAAATTTCTGGCATTTTTTAATTGGGTTTTTGGCATTTTGCACCATTGAATTACAATATTTTGGCACTTTGCACCCTTAAATTACAAAATTGGCATATTGCACCCTTTAAACATAAATTGTGTGGCACTTTGCATCATAAATCACTTTTGACTTAGAAAAATTACCTGCAACTTGTTGAAAACCTGAAAGATGAGCAAATTCGCAATTCTCTAAGTATCTATCTTCTTCCCCCAATTCGTAATCATTGTTCCACCATTTTTATATTTCTTCCTATTAATCAAAAAATCATAAATTCTTCTTAGTCGTTTCTATTTGCCATAATATGTAAATTCTGAACTAAAACTCAAGAATGGTCGGAATATATAGACAAAAGTCTGATAACACATTTTCAGAAAATCAAGTTTTATTCTATGGTAACGCTATTTTAAATAATTTTGCAGATCCAAACTATTCAATGGGAGCGCAAAAATCTTCCCAACATGAAACTAATAGACACCACCTGTCTACCAACAAATAAACTTCTCAATAGCCTTATTTTATCATTTGACTATTCAAAAAAGAAAAAAAATTGAGGGCTCGGCCTAAAATTTCCAGTTACATTATTTTTCATACTCAAAAGAAAAAAAAGTGATTTACTATTATTGTTTAGTGTGTATACCGATTTTACCATTCAAAAAAATGGCTAAAAATATTTTAAGATTTTTTTATGGAAGGGACGAAAGATAAAAATGGTAGAACGATGATTAAGAATTTAGGGAAGAGGATATATAATAAGAAAATTATGAATTTTCTCATCTTCCAGGTTTTCAGCAAGTTGCAGGTAAATTTTCTCAGCCAAAACTGATTTGGGGTGCAAAGTGAAATTGTGTAATTTAAGGGTGTAACAATTGAAAAAATATACCACAAGTCTAACAAAATACAAACCAAAGCATCAACGCGTCTAGTGTAGGTGTGGCAATTTGGATCCGGTTCCATGGATCCGATTAGATTCGGTTCGGTCCATAAGGATCCAATTTAGATTAAGTCTAGTTGAAACAAACCGGATCGGATCAAGTTGATTTTTTTTTAAAACTGGATCCATGTGGATCCACTTTAGATCCATTGAAAGTTTAACTACAAAATAAAGTGGATCATATTGGATCCAACCAAAACCCAATTAAATACCAAAACAATTTTCTCACAAAAAAAAGTCAAATATTATTTTAATTAAAAGTTTAATTGATAAAAAATTATCAATGAGTATATTAATAAAAACTGTGTGTGTATGTGAATGTGTGTGTGTAAAACAGTGTGTGTAGAAATTGTGTGTGTATGCGAGTGTGTGTATGTGTGTGTAAAACAGAGTGTGTGTGTAGAAACTGTGTGTGTGTGTGAAGAAACTGTGTGTGTGTGTATGTGAGTGTGTGTGTATATATATATATATATATATATATATATATATATATATATATATATATATATATATATATATATATATATATATATATATATATATAGTTAATTGCACAAAACCCCCTGTGTAATTTCAAATTGCCAAAAAAGTCCTCATGTTAAAAATATTAGCAAGGAACCCCCTATATTGTGTTTTACGAAGCACACCGCCCCTTACTTTAAATTTGATGGTTGACTTATATGAAAATAACAAAACTACCCCTAATAAGTATTTAATAATATTTTAGTTTTAAAAAAATAAAACGTAAAAAAATCAATTGATCTAAACAAATAAATAATATCACCCAAATGGGCCTAAACCATCTTGTCATCTTCTCTCCCCCTTCACTGGACGTCTCTGGCTCACTTGGAAAAGGAGTCCGGTGAAGAATGGTGAAGAATGGTTGGCTGATAATGGTGAGCGGAGATTTTTTTTCCTTTTTGTAGATTGGAAGAAAAACGTGTAAGGACGATAATTTCGGTGGACGGAAATTTTGGTTTCAGAAGTTACAGAAGCGGTGGTGGCATTAAGAGGCGGCGGCGCGGCAGTAGCGGGGGTGGATCGGCTTCGAGTTTGGCTGGAAAGGATCCTTCGAGTTTGACATTCTTCTTATTTTTCAGATACGACTTAAGTTTCAGAAATTGGAAGAAAATGCCCTGAATGTTTTTTTTATTTTTTTGGGTTGTGCCGAAAAAGTTTGAGGATCCGTTTTTCTTCCCTTTTGTTTTTACTGGATTTGGAATACAAATGAACTTCAGGCTCAAAGTTGGGTTTGGTTGATGGTTTTTCGGAAAACATTCACGGTAAAGAAGTTGTTCTTGAGATTGAAGAGGGCTTAATTGAAAATATAGAGGACTCAATTGAAAATTTTAAAAAGATCATTTTAGTACTTATATAAATTATGTTGTATTTAGGTATTTTTTGGTCAAGAAAAGAGACCCCAGCCGCATTCATGGCGAGTGCAACGCACGGTCAGCTTGCAGGGACTTAATTGACTTTGACTAATTTTTATAGGGGGGTATTTGATAATTTATTTAACACGATGGGTTTTTCAACAATTAGAGATTACACAGGGGTGGTCTTTGCAAAAAACCCTATATATATATATATATATATATATATATATATAAACAGATAGTGTGTATGTGTATGTGTGTGTGTGTGTGTGTGTGTGTGTGTGTGTGCGAGTGTGTGTGTGTGTAAAACAGAGAGTGTGTGTGTGTATATATAAGCATGTATATATACGTAAACATATATATATATATATATATATATATATATATATAAACAAATAGTGTGTAATGTGTACTGTGTAGTGTCTACTGTGTGTTTTTGTGTCTGTGTGTGTTTCTTCAATATGGCAAAAATATTTTATAGTTTCTGCAGTTTATTATAAAAAAAAAATTATGAATTTTTATGAATAATTTTTTATATATTTGCATAAATAAACAGTGTGTGTGTGAAGAGTGTGTGTGTGAAATGTGTAATTGTGAAACTTGAGATATTAAATCACATAAGTTGAGATATTAAACTCTAAAAGTTGAGATATTCAACCTCATAAGTTGAATTAAAGATGCAACGAATCCATGTGGATCCAATCCGGATCGGTCTAAACTCAATCCACATTAGATCCATTCATGTAGGTTGATATTGGATCCGGTTCCTTTTGAATTCGATCCACATGGATCCGGATCCGATCCGGTCCAAGTTGAGAAATTGCCACCCCTAGTCTAGTGCAAGAAAAATCTGTAATGTTATTCTCAAAAAAAAAAAAAAAAAAAAAAAAGGGTTAGGGTTTGAGTTAGTTGGCAAGAGATGATACGAAATGGGCTAGCTTGGTTTTAGTTAATCGGGCCTTGGATCATAAAATCATATTATGTTAATTATAAAATATAATTTATTTTGTGAAAAATTGGATAAATATTCGGAACTGAATCATCAGAATTTCCAGGAATTATATATACAATTCCCGATTCGGTTCCAAACAAAGTCGGAGAAATCGGAATTCAGAACTTCAAAAATCAGAATGAAAAGAATGGTTCCAAATTTAATTTTTACCGGATCGAAATCGTCCGAATTTTGGGGGGAAAGAAAACTTAATCATCGCACCCTTCAGTTTCAAACCTAAAAATTCTCATTTTCAATCAAGGTATCTATCTGGTTCTTTCTCCTCCGAAATGGAGATAACAGAACAGTACACCAGACGGCGCCGGAATCTCTCGCCGGACAGGCTTACCGATTTGCCGGACGCAGTCCTATGTCACATTCTCTCTTTTCTCCCGACCAAATTCTCCGTCAGAACCAGCATTCTAGGTCAAAGATGGAGGTATCTCTGGTCTTTTGTCCCCAATTTAGTTTTTGACTGCAAAGAACAACACACCGCCATAGATAGGGTTTTACTGCTACATAAACCGCAAAAAATTGATACTTTTCGCTTAACTGATGGAATTGAATGCTGCGGCAATCAAATTGAGGCATGGGTTACCTTTGCCGTTGACCGCAATGTGCAAAGTCTCGATCTTTATTGCCGTCCTTATGATACTGCTCTGCTTCGTCGCATCTTCACCTGCAAAACCCTAGTCGATTTGAGGCTCGATTCCTGCGGTGTCGTCCCTAATATAGGCAGTGGTGTCGTGTGTTTGCCTCGCCTTAAGAAGCTTTGTCTAATCAATGTCCATTACGAGGGCGACGAATCCCTCCCGCACCTTCTCTCCGGCTGTCCGGTGCTCGAGGAGTTGGAAATCTATTTATTCATCCATTCTTGTCATTGTAAAATATCTTCACCCACAATCAAAAGGCTCGTGATCAATCTTCGTTTTGATGGTAAGGCATTTAAGTACCTAGAGAACAAAAATAACAGGGTGGAGATAAATACCCCTGCCCTTGTTTATCTCCGGTTGGTTGATTGCGCGGTCCAATATCTCAAATGTGGGGCGTTAACCGTCTTAACTGAAGCGAATATCGATATTCGCAATAATCGCCACCCGGAAGACTATGTTCTTTACTCTCGATCTGTGGTGGAGTTTATTGATAAGCTCCACAACGTCAGCTGTCTAAAATTGAATTTATCACGTTGTGTGGTGTGTTTTCGATCCCTTTTTTCAGCACATTTGTATATTTCTTTAGTGATGGTGTAGTCTTACACTGTCGTTGCGTTTGTCTTCTTTTTCAGATTACTGACACGGTATTCTCTACCTGGAAGATTAAAAGTTTTCGTAACTTAACCAAACTCGAATTGATTGCAAATTCGTGTTTTCTCCCGAAGATTCTTGCAAACGCCGATCATCTTGAAATCCTTATTCTTTATGAGGTCTGTTGACGCAATTTTTAACTTTTCCCTCTCGTTTTGATTTTTTTTTTTAATTATTGTCTTGCGTAAGTGAAAGCCCACGCTTTTTTTCGTCTCTTGGTGGTGTTATGATTAGGCTGTCGAAATAATAAAAGGCTGGACGGAACCCCAACAAGTGCCAACATGCCTATTATCACATCTTAGAACTGTAACGCTTGTCCACTTCGAAGGTCGGCACATGTTTAAGATTATGAGATACCTTTTGAGGAATGCTAAAGTCTTGGAGATGATGGAGATAGTATATCCGAAAATCTTTGATTCCAAGGAAAAGATTTATACGCACGACGAAATCTCGCAGTTTGAACGAGGATCCAAGGCATGTAAACTTGCTTTTATTTCTAAATGGTAAGGGGCTCTGCAAAATCATGAGTTGTTAAAGTCTACTGATGTTTATGTTGAGTAAACTCTGTTACGATAGCAAGGCTGATGAGTCTCTCTTCGTTGAGTCGAGGAGTTGGTAATCTGAGAATTAATGGATCTCAATCTTGTTTCTTTTACCATCTCTGAGATATGTTTACTTGTATTTGTTGATCTTCGTGCAATTAATGGCTCTGTCGTGAAGGTACTGAATGAGCTTGGTACGATTGTGGCTAATCTTCTCGTGAAAATCGCAATTAGCTTGATTTTTTTGTTGCGTCTTGACAATAGTATGTGTACTACAGTCTATTGTAGGTTGTATCTGCTTCAGACGAACAAAAATGTATTGAACCCCGTTATATTATGGCTGCCTTATGAATGTTTTTGTGAAGGGATTCCAGGATTATTTCCTTTGGTGATGTTTGTGCTTCCATTTACATATCTATTGAATGAAGTACAATGTGAAACTTGTAAAGTAAAGGGTTAAGTATACTTTGCCTCCCGAACTTTGACTGTTTTTGCACGTTGCCTCCCAAGTAAGAATAAATTTGGACAATCATACCTGAGCTAACTAATTTGTTGCACTGGTGACTTAATATCCATTTTTGGCAAAAATATTCCCTGAGATGCAAATGTGCGACTCACACGTGAGAATAGAGGGGCGAATTCACCAATTCATGAGGTTTTTAGTAATTAGTAAAGAGATAAAAAGTAAAAAAATTGGTCGGCTTCCTCTCTCTCTCGGCAGCCGAAACAGGGTAGGTTTTCACCTCTCACAAATCAGAGACCACCAACATCCTCTGCTCTGCCACCACACCAAATCAGAGGTGAAAACCGATGTGGTGGTGGTGTATTATTTTCTCGGGAAAAATCAGTGTTCTACAAATCGGCCGAGGCGACCCATTAATCGGTTGGAGCCTTGGAGGCAGTCCAAAATTTTTGCTATTTTGGTGTAAAGGTTTGGAAAATCGAGTTTTGGCCTGTGAGGCGGGTGCGGTCTGAGGCGGGTCAAACTTTGGGCAAATATCGGTCAATTTTTTTTTATTTTTTTTTTACTTTTTATACTTTTGAAATTAAAAAAAAAAAGTTGAAAATTATATAAGATAAAATATTTTGAAATATGGAGATTCCAATATATAACTGGGCCGACTGTTGAGTTCAAAGTGTGTTCTGACTTCTGATACGATGATATAAAAATGGAGTGATAATAATTTAATAATTCTGTCGATCAGCAGAGAATCTTGTTCTCCTTCGAACCCAGAAATTCCCTTTTCTCCAATTAGGTTATGGAGATAACGAAACAGTACAGCAGAAAGCGCCGGAAGCAAAATGCAATCTCAATCGACAGACTCAGCGAGTTGCCGGACTCAGTCATCTGTCACATTCTGTCATTCCTCTCAACTCAGGAATCCGTCGCCACCGCTATTTTAGCTAAACAATGGAGGTATCTCTGGTCATTCGTCCCCAATTTAATTTTCCACTTCGAGGATTCAGACACCATAAATAGGGTTTTATTGCTGCGTAAATTGCAAAAGATCAATACTTTTCGCCTCAATTATGGGGTTGACTGCAACGCTTATCAAGTCGATACATGGATTACATTTGCCGTCGAGCGCAATGTGGAAAACGTCGACATTTATCTTAGTTTTCATGTAGATTTGCCTCGTTGCCTCTTCACCTGCGAAACCCTAGTCGATTTGAGTCTCGAGAATTGCGGTCTCGTCCCCGATATAGGTAGTGCCGTTTGTTTGCCTCACCTGAAGAAGCTTCATCTAATGTATGTTGGATATGAGGGTTACGATTCCCTTTCGAACATTGTTTCCGGATGTCCGGTGCTCGAGGAGTTGCTTGTCCAATTGTACGTCGAGTATTGTTCTTGTAGAATATCGTCGCCCACAATCAAAAGGCTCATGGTCAATTATCTTTTCGAAGGCGAGCGATACGACAACCGTGACTACAACAAGATGGAGATAGATACACCCGCCGTTGTTTATCTCCAGTTGCTTGATTGCACAAAGCAGTATATCAAATGTGGGGCGTTGACCTCCTTAACCGAAGCAGATATCGAAATTTTCAATAGTATCAAGCCACAAGACGGGTTTACTTATTCTCGATCCGTGGTGGGATTTTTTGATAGGCTCTGTAATGTCGAGTGCCTAAAATTAGATTTATCGCGTTGTACTGAGGTGCGGGTTGGATCCCTTTTCAACTCATTTGTTTCTTTAACGATGGCGATCTTATACTGTCCTTTTGTTTGTCCTTCCAGATTATCGACTCGGTACTCTCTGCATGGACTATAAGTTTTCATAACTTAGCGAAACTCGAATTGAGTTCTGATTGTTGTTTTCTTTTGAAGTTTCTTGAAAATGCTGATAATCTTGAAATCCTTATTCTCCGGGAGGTTTGTTGAGCGACAAAATATTTTTACCTTTTTATATTTTTTTTATGGCTTCTTTACTGTCTTACGTAAGTGAGAGCATTTTTTTTTTCTTTTGTTGTTCGTTATGATCAGGTTCATGAAGAAATGAAAGGCTGGATGGAGCCCCAACGAGTGCCCGCGTGCCTATTATCACGTCTTAGAATTATAAAGCTTGCTGGCATCAAAGGTAAGAAGCACGAGTTTGAAATTATAAGATATCTTTTGAGGAATGCTAAAGTCTTGGAGAGGGTGGAACTAGTATATCCGAGTTCCCGTAATTCTGTGGAAAAGATGTTTACGGTATATAAGCTCAAGGAAATATTATTGTTTGAACGAGGATCGAAGGCATGTGAAGTTGTTGTTTCTAAATTCTAATTAGTCAAGTGTAGCTGCATTAATCATAAGTTATACAGTCTTGATGTCTATATTGCATGACCTGCAAATTCACAATCTTTGCTTTGAATTTTTGTTACTATTTTGCAATACAATCTCTGTACTGGGTTTTGAATGATCGAAATGTATAGAGCTTTTTACTAGGTTTGTTCCTATTGTAACGCCTTCAAACGAACTAGTTTGATACTCCCTCCATTCCTTATTAATAGTCGTTTTTAGCTTTGCACAAGTATTAATAATCTCAATAAACGTGTTTTAGTTTTAGGGAAAAAAAATATTAAAAAGACTAAAATAACCTTGACCGTTTAATGACGTGATAAGAGAGATTTTTAATGTTTAAAGTTGAATTAATAAGGTCAAAAGAGGAAAAAAAAAATGCATAATGCATTTAATGCGGAAAAAATGCATAATGCATTAAATGCAGTATTGAAAATCTAAAGTGACAAATAATATGGAACAAATATGTTTAAAAAGAGAGTTATTATCGAATAGAAAGAGTATTTAGTATTAAGGTTAGACAACGAAAAATGTATGTTTATGCGCTGCTGTATTTGAACATAGGATTGTTTATACGAATTTGAAATAATTTAATATTTTTCAAATTGTTTATTGATTAACAGTTGAAACTTGAATGATATCTGGTGTCTACTGAGAATTCTTGTGAATAATAAATATTAATTAGAAAACAATTATTAAGCGTAATACTACATATTATAGAAAGGGTAGATTTGTCAATAAAAAGTCAATACTTTTGTGACATAGTGACGAGTTTTGTAACGGTAGGGACCATTTTATCATATTTGATAGTTTAGGGGGTAAATCCAACAATTTCAATAGTATAGGGGTGATAACTACATTAACCCTATTTAGATTTTTCTTTTTGTCAATTCCGCCCTAATTTTTTGTTCTCCGTGTCACTACAGCAGAGTATGCGCATCTGAGCTGAAGAACACAGAAATTCCCCTCTTTTTTTTTTTTTGTCTTCCCAATTTGTTATGGAGGTAAAAGAACAGTGCAGCAGAAATTACCCGGAGCAAAGTGAGCTCTCAATTGATCGACTCAGCGATTTGCCGGACTCAGTCATCTGCCACATTCTCTCTTTCCTCCCGACCAAATTCTCCGTACGAACCAGCATCCTAGGTCAAAGATGGCGGTTTCTCTGGTCTTACGTCCCCAATTTATATTTCCACCTCGAGAATCAAGGAATCATCAACAGGGTTATGTTGCTGCGCAGAGCGCGAACCATCAACGCATTTCACCTCGACCGCGGCACCGAGTGGAGCGCCTATCAATTGCAGACATGGATTACTTTCGCCGTTATGCGCGGTGTCCAAAGACTCAATCTTTGTCTTCAAGACGAAGAAACTTTCCCCGAACACAATTTACCCGTATCCCTCTTCACCTGCAAAACCCTAGTTGATTTGAGGCTGAGAAATTGCGCCTTAATCCCCGCAAGTGGCGCCGCCGTATGTTTGCCTCGCCTCAAGATTCTTCATCTAGTGTACGTTGAATTCGAGGCCGACGAGTCACTCCCACACCTGCTTTCCGGCTGCCCGGTGCTCGAGGAGTTTGAAATGGCATTGTTGTGTGATATGGTTTGTTGCGGTTTATCTTCACCTACGATAAAAAGGCTCACGCTCGATTTTATAGCTGAGGGCTTTGGCGGTAGACCTGAGAGGTTGGAGATACATACGCCCGCGCTCGAGTATCTCAACTTAAAGGCTTATTTCAACGATCATTTTAAATGTGGTGCGCTAACCTCCTTAATTGCAGCAGAAATAATACTTGTCAATTACGCGGTTCTTGATTTTCCACCGTTGCTAAAGTTTTTTGATAGGCTTTGCAATGTCAAGTCCCTAACGTTAGATTTGTCAGACTGTTCAGAGGTAGGGTTCTCGATCTTTTCTTTTTTCATAAGCACATTGTCCATTTCGTTAGTTACGACAAGTAATCTTACACTTAACTACAGATTATCGATTCAGTACTCACTGCTTGGGCTACACGTTTCCGTAACTTGACTAACCTTAACTTGACTGGTGATTGTCGTTTTCTCTCGAAGTTGCTTGAAAATGCTGATAATCTTGAAATGCTTACTTTTTCTCAGGTTTGTTGACGTGACGCAATATTAAATTTTGTAGCTTTTCCTATCTGATTTTTTTTTTACTGCCTAACATAAGTGAGATGTTTTTCACGCAGCAATTTTGTGAATTAGAAGAAGGTTGGACTGAAGAACCACAACAAGTGCCGAGATGCCTATTATTACATCTTAGAATTATAAAGCTTGAGGGGATCGTAGGTAAAAGTCACGAGTTTGAATATATAGGATATCTTTTGAGGAATGCTAAAGTCTTGGAGAGGATGGAAATATCGTATAGCGTATCCGTTGGTTCTGAGGAAAAGATTGATATGCTCGAGAAGATTTTACGTTTCAAACGAGGATCAACTGCATGTGAAGTTAATTTTGTTGGCTCTAACTGTAAGTGGTGAAGTAAGTAACTTGATGATGCCTATATTTTGTTGCTGGAGAATTGCGTTATGTTTCATTTTTGTTTGCAATGAACCAGTAGTTCGATTTCTTCAGTTCCAAATGCAATTGAAATTTTGCCTTCTAGTGTCACAAGAAACAGGGGAAAAGGTGAAAACAGGGGACATATATTTGCAGGTCACTCAGAAAAAAATGAGAGATAGTTATAAAAGAATGGGTAAATTACAGCCATCCCTGATGTATAGTCAAATTACGAAAATCCACATCATGTTTGGGTAATTACAACCACCTTCTCAACTATAAATCTTCTTACACGTTCACCCTTGCGGTTTCAAATTTAGTGGGAATCCTATAGAGTTTATGGAATATTATCACTTTGGTGAAATGGGAATCAAATCTAGCACGTGTACTAAAAATTACACACTCATTTGGTGAAATGGGGATAAGGAACTTAGATCACATTGAAAAGTATAAGGTAGTCTCATTCTCAAAAACTGGAGCCTCGTTTCTAAAATGAAAATAGATGCATCAAAAGATCTACAAGCCCGAGTTCGTAAAGAAAATATGAAACAACCGCGCATTTTCGATATAGGCATCGAGGGATTTTACAACCTATGGATACAGCCTGCTAATGCCAACATAACTTCACACGCAGCGGATCCTCGTTGAAAAAGTGAGATCTTCTTTAGCAAATTAGTCTCTTCGTTGGAACCAAGGCATTGTGTATATGATATTTCCATCCTCTCCAAGACTTTCGCATTCCTCAGAAGATATCTTATAGTTTCAAACTCGCACTCCTTACCTACAATCAAGCTTTATAATTCTAAGATGTGATAATACGCATGTGGGCACCTGTGGTGGTAGTTCCTCTCGCTTATGTAAGAGTATACCTAAGAAGAAATGAAAAAGAAAAGCTGCATCAACGAACCTGCCGAAAAATAAGGACTTCGAGATTATCAGCATTTCCGAGGAACTTTAAGCGAAAACGACAATCACCAGCAGCCAATTTGAGTTGGTTAAGTTATGAAATTTCATAGCCCAAACAGAGTACTGAGTCAACAATCTATAAACAAATGCACAAAAGACAGTATATAAGATTACGATCAATAAAGAAACATACAATGAGAGCCGGTGAAAGATCGAAAGCTTATACCTGGGGACAAAATGATAAATCTAATTTTAGGGACTTGACGTTGCAAAGTCTATTAATAAATTCCAGAAGCAATTGAGAATAAAGAAAACTGTCTTGTTCCTCATCTTCGAAAAGACTAATATATGCTTCAACTAAGGAGGTTAGTGGCTCGGATTTCATATGCACGGGTAACCGATGATCAAACACGAGATAACCAAGTGCAGGGGAATTTATCTCCAGTCTGTTAAATTTATCACTACTCTCTCCAAAATTGAGAGTGAGCCTTTTCATCGTGGGTGAAGATATAATACAAGAACCCAAATACGTGAATGAATCCATTACCAACTCCTCAAGCACCGGACAACCGGAAAGTAGGTGAGGGAGGGCCTCATCAGCCTCCAATTCAACGCCGAGCAGACTAATCTTCTTAAGGCGAGGCAAACACACTGCGCCGCCCATGGGAACTACGTCACATGAAACGAACGTCAAATAACAAGGGTTTTGCAGGTGAAGAGGCGCCGAGAAGGTAACGACTCATCATCAAAATAGTTAAGATGAAGTTTTTGTACGTGCGGTCAATGGCGGAGGTGACCCATTTCAGGAGATTATGCTCGTCCCATATCTGACTCACGCACCTCTCGAGGTCGAAAGTAATAATGCTTTGCAATCTATGCCGCAGCATGAACATTTCGACAAAGTCTTGATTTTCCCCAAAGAATTCTATAACGGGGACATCGGTCCGGAGGTACCTCCATCTTCTAGAGAGAACGCTGGTTCTTGCGGAAAACTAAGTCGGCCGGAGAAACGAGAGGATGTGAGTGAGGACCGAATCCGGCAAATCGCTAAGCCTATCAATTGAGGATGGGTTTTGTTCCCCACGCGACAAAGGATTCCGTCGCATTTGGTTGTACTGTTTCGTTACCTCCATAACAAAATGGGGGAATTACAATTTATGGCTGCTAAAATCAGAAAAATTACAAATCCGATTACAGAAAACCTGATGCGCACAATACCAAACAACAGCAAATTTCTGAAAACCAACAGCCAACACCAAACAATTTCTGTTTCTGTACAGCAAAATTTGAATTGAGCACACCAAACAGAAAATAATTATAACATAAGAACACCCATAAATAAATATGCTACCATCGTTATCGCCGCCGTAAAGTATAGTGCCAGCAGAAACGTTAAACAAGGGGAAAAGCCTTCTGCCTTTGTAGTGATGGGGTTTATTTCATGGCGACGTAGTTGGAGAAGGGATAAGGGACGACGAATTCGTCGGCGGAAGAAGGACGTCGGTGCCGGTGCCGGTGAGAGGCTGAGAGCGGCGGAGATAGAATCCTATTGGTGATTGAACAAGTTTTAGATTTTGAGTGTGAACTGTGAACATAAGAATTAGGATAAATTACGAAAAAACCCCGTAATAAGTCCCAATTACGAAAAGGGGCTTACTATTCATTTGCATAGTTACGAAAATCACCTTTAATCAGTGTTTGACCTTTTAAATTCACAGAAAATTTATTTTATCCATTTTAATCTTAAGTTATTTGAAAGAAAAAAAAAAACAAATGATAAATTACGAGAAGGGGCCTTAAGATATAGGTCCCTAGTGACAAACCTTATTAGAACTAAATGACAACCTTAACTAAACATTTGCTACACATCCTTCATAAATTTCATTCCAAAAATGCCCTCGTGCATTAAATATATTTTTATTTTTCCAACCAATATTTTTTTATACAAAACACGTTTAATTTTATTTTTCTTTCTATTTCTCCATCTTAGCAATTTTTAAACAATTAAAAATTTATTTTTTCTCTTCATAATATCGAAGATTACGAAAAATATATTTTTTTTATTTTTTTAAATTCACTTTAAATATTTTTAAATATTTTTTTTGATTTTATTTTTTGTTAATACTGTAGTATACTACGGTGTACTGTAGCGTACTACGGGTTACAATAGCATACTTGTGCAATAGTATACTACGGTGTACTATAGGTTACTATGGTCTACTGTTACAAACCCTAGCCGCAAAACAACTCTCAGCCGTCGTTGAACCCTAGCCGTCAACAAATTCGCAGCCGCCGCCGCCAACTTCAATCCACCAAACCCTAGCCGCCAACCAAAACCCTAGCACCATCAAAGAGGCCTAGATGCAACCACCTCCCACCGTATACTAACCTCACACCACCGTCTCCAATGGCCATCTACCACCATAACCATCCGCTCTAATACACGACAACCGCTGCCGCTCTCAACCGTCATGAGCCATGTATCACCGCTACAATTTGCAGATCTGTAATTTTCTCCGACCGCCACCCACCACAACCACCATAATTGAGTGAGCGAGAGATAGATAGATAGAGCGAGAGAGATAGAGCAAGAGGGAGAGGCAGAGGAAGAGAAAGAGGCGAGCGGGAGAGGGAGAAGAGGCGAGAGGGAGAGGGAGCAGCGAGATAAAAAACAAAAAAAAAATCTGAGCGGGAGAGGGAGAAGAGGCGAGAGGGAGAGGGAGCAGCGAGATAAAAAACAAAAAAAAAATCTGAGAGGAAGAAGGAGAAGAAGAGGCGCGAGAGAGAGGCGAGATAGAAAACCAAAAAAATAATCTGAGAGGGAGAACCGAAAAAAAATCTGAGAGGGAGAAGGAAAAGAAGAGGCGAGAGGAAGAGGGAGAGGGAGAGGCGAGATGCGAGAGAGAAAATAAAAATAAATCTGATCAGTTGAATAAACGTGGGTTATTATAATTAGGGTATAAGGGCAAATTAGGGATAAAATAAAAATTAGGGATCTAGATCAAATATTATTTGAAAATAAGGATTTAATTAAAAATTTGAATTTAAGATTGTCATTTAGTTCAAATTAAGTTTCATTTAAGGGACTCTTAGCATATTAACCCTTACGAGAATCCCATGTAATAAGTTCTAATTACGAAAATTACCCCATATTTGGCATATGTACTCTTTCCATCCAATTTTTCCGTTAGTGATCCGTTTGTTTGCAGGGTGAAGTAGGAAATATAGATATAAATAAATAATAAAGAAAAAAGTTAACTTGGAAAATTAACATGTGGACTACAAAATGACTTTTTACTTAGTTTATCTCTCAATCTTACATATATCTTATTAAACTTTTTGGACTTCATTTTTCAATATTTATGAAAAATATATACGAATTTTAATAAGATATTGACAGATGGGGCAACGAGGAGGGCACAAATAAAATTCTAACATTGTTAACCAAGAATATAATGTCCGTAACTTGCGTCAAAAACAATATTAAAAAAAAAATCAACATCAAAAGAAAAAGTAAAAAAAAATCAAAAAAAAATCAAGAAAAGTCAACGGTCAGCGGTAATGGTGGTAAAAATCGGGGTCGTTTGTCAAAATTGATTAAATAATGAAATTGGAGTTAACTTAGGGTTTAATAAAATTTTAGGGGTTTTTAGAATATTTTAAAAGAATGCAGAGGTCTTATTGCAATTTTCTGTATGAAAAATCCAAAATTCAGCCCTAATTCAACCTTTGACTGTTACTACTTAACAGTCAAATAGAAGGAGTGACTAAATGTGTTAAAATGTGACAACATTAGTATGTATTTTGTTGACGGTGGTAAATAGAGGACCAAAAGTGAAAAACGTGCAAACTTGAGGAACCAAAACTGAAATTATTCCTATTTTTATAATTAATTAAATATCTTACGATACATAGAATACGCAGATATCTTCTGATTCGATAACCATATATATATATTTACTAATATTTTAGTGCGGAATTGGTAAAGAAAATCCTACCGCCCAAATCCTACGGGGGCCTTCCTTTTTGAAATACAAGTTGGGTGAGAAAAACCTTTCACCTTCATCCCTAATTGAATTTCTCCAAAGGTAAGAGAATCAATTTTTCATTTCAAAATCTCTTCCACCCTTTGAAAACCTGTCTCACTTAATCAGCGCATCCATTTTCTTATGTCCGTAATGGAACCGCACAGCAAAAGGCGCCGGAAACATTCGCAGCACGAGGACCAAAACCCGGTCCCGATGGATAGAATTAGCGATTTGACGGAGTCAGTAATCTGTCACATTCTCTCGTTTCTCCGGACAAAGGATTCCGTACGAACAAGCATTCTCGCTCGAAGATGGAGGTATCTCTGGGCTTATGTCCTCACTCTAGATTTGTATTGCGAAGAAGAAACGGTAATCAATCGGGTTTTGTTGCTACGCAAAGTGCAAACGCTTCACACTTTGCGCCTCAATGTCGATGGATGCACCGAATATGGATTGGAGACATGGATTGTGTTTGCCATCACGCACGGTTTGCAAAAATTTGACCTTTATCTTATGGATCAAGAGACTTTGCCCGCATGTCTCTTCACATGCAAAACCCTCGTCGATCTGAGGCTCCATTCGTGTGGGCCCATCCCCATGGATGGGCCCATGTTCTTGCCTCGCCTCAAAAAGCTTCAACTAATCCGTGTCGAGTACGAGGCCGATGAGTCACTACCCTACCTGATTTCTTGCTGTCCTGTTCTTGAGGAGTTGCTAGTCCAATTGTTCACGGATATGGCTTCTTGTAATGTATCTTCACCTACGGTAAAACGGCTCACGGTCGATTTTTACTTTTTCGATGGTGACCGTGCTGGGTGCGACATGCTCGAGATAAACACGCCCGCGCTCGAGTATCTTAAGATCGCTTATTCATTCTGTGATCATATAAAGTGTGGGGTGGCGACCTCCTTGATTGAAGCAGATATCAGTTTTCACGATGAAGACGATAATCTTTCTGCTCGATCTCTGGTGGAATTTGTTCATGTTCTTTGCGCTGTCCAGTGCCTAACATTAGATTTATCGTATTTTACAGAGGTATTGCTTTCAAGTTTTGACCTTTCATCGGGCTCATTGTCTGTTTTTATTAGTAATGGCAAATCTTTGTACATTTCTTTGCAGATGATTGATCCAGTTCTCTCTGGTTGGACTAAAAGTTTTCGTAACTTAACCAAACTCAAGTTGACTGCCGATTGTCGTTTTCTCTTAAAGTTCCTTGAAAATGCTAATAATCTTGAGATCCTCCATTTCTCTGCGGTATGATTCTTTTTAGCTTTTTTTTTTCTTTAATTAATTTCTCTCCATTTCTCTGCGGTATGATTCTTTTTAGCTTTTTTTTTTCTTTAATTAATTTCTTACATAAGTGAGGGCCTATTATTTGTTGGTTTTTGTTGTTGTTGTTGTTGTTAATATCAGTCTTGCGATGAAAAAAAAGGCTGGACGGAACCATCGGAACAAGTGCCCAAATGCCTATTATCACATCTTAGAATAATAAAGGTTGTTAAAATTGAAGGTAAAAAGCACGAGTTTGAAATTATAAGATATCTTTTAAGGAATACTCAAGTCTTGGAGAAGATGGACATCGAATATGCCCAATGCCTTGCTTCCGAGGAAGATATTAGTACGCTCAAGAAGACGATCTCACCTTTTCAACGAGAACGAGGGTCCGCTGCATGCGAAGTTGCCTTTGCTCCGTTTCGTGAAGAGGAGGTTGTTGAAGTGGAGGATGAATAACTATATGCACATTTATCGGTACTGTGACGTGCAATCTTTACTTCCATTTTCATTACTATTAATTATGTCATAAAAGAAAACAACCAAGCTTTTTTGTGAAGCGAAACGATGAATTGCGAAAACCAAGAATGCTGTGTTTTAATTTCTTGAAACCGTAATAATTTCTAAACCAAAACTCAAATTTCAATTCTTTTTTTTTTTTTTAAAACAACAGCAACTTCATTGAGCAACTTCATTGATATTATTGAGAATCAGACATTATAATATCCAATATAGCAACAACTTCATTGATATTATTGAGAATCAGACATTACAATATCCAAAATAGCAGCAGGAAGAACATTTGCTGAGAAAGTAGACATAGATGATAATCTAGCAATCTCATGTGCGGCACGATTACCGTCCCTTTTAACATGGCAAACTTCAAATTCTTCGAAATGAGTAGCTAACCTTTTAATGTCAGCTATAAGATTTCCGTAGCTGATGCGTAACCCTTCCTTGCATCGAATGGCTGCAATTACAGTGCTTGAATCTCATTTGAGTACGATTCGGAAAAATTGATGAGCAAGTGCAAATTCCACGGCCTTAAGAGCTGCCATAGCCTCGGCAACAACGGGATCAAGATATTGTTTGAGGCAATAAGAAAACCAAGCAACACACTTACCATTAGAAGACCTTGCAAGGTCTCCCAAACCACAAGTGGATTCCGCCGAACGAAGAGAAGCATCGAAATTGATTTTGATAGTGTCACTAGGCGGCGCCATCCAACGATTTACACCTTGATGACTAGCGATGGAGCTCCACTGGCCTAACACTACTACAGAAAATCCTTGCAAGTCCATAATTATACCTCTTACTAAACATGATTATATACATTGCCGACTCATTCTCCTCCTCGAAGTATCTTTTATTTCTAGCATTCCATAGAGCCCAACAAACGACCACACAGTATTCAAATTGTGCTTTATCTTGATCTTTTTTCATCTTGAGCAACCAAAACGAAAGCTCATTCGGCCATTGAATCGTCCAAGAAACCCCATTCAAGGCCCACACCAGCCTTGCAAACGACCACAGCAAAATACAATGCAAAACATCTTCATCGCCTTCCCCACACAATACACATGAACGAGACTCGAGAATTTTTCGCTTAACTAAATTCGACCGTGTAGGAAGGAGGTTTCTACAGCTACGCCAACGAAATATTTTAATCTTGCTCGGTAAACTCAGATCCCACAACCACTTCCAGGGCTTAGAGGAAACTGAGGAAGCTATAAGAAGAATCCGAACCCACTCTCTCCAACTTCATTTGAACAACAAGATGGTAAGCGCTCCGCACAGAGAATTCTCCGTTTTGATTAAAGTGCCAAATGATTGTATCTTCATTGATGGGACAGCCCAGAGGGATAGATAAAATAATTTTAATATCCTCGGCGAAAAAAATCGATTCCAGCACATGTCTATTCCATTGATCCGTATCTTCGTCTATAAGGTTATTAACCTTCATCTCCATTGGCCAACTTCCCCTGGGAGTTATTGGTTTGAAAGTAACTAGCATTGGCAACCATCTGGACCCCCATATAGACGCTTTAGCTCCATTCCCAACCTCCATCTAAGACCCTCTTTCTAGTAAAGTTATAGTCCTCCAAATACTATGCCATGCATAGGATGGAGAAGATCCTAATGATGCACCAAAAATATCAGTATTCGGATAATACCTTGCCTCAAATTTCGATTCCGCGAAATGGATTGTTCTTACACTTTTAAGTTCTAGTAAATTACTATATTTTGCTATTTTGTGGTATTTTTCAGATTTTTATAGTTTAATAATTAAGATTTTTGGTTTCAATAGTACTTTACAGGTTTTTACTGATGTACGCATATACAAATTGACATTAAACATATAGAAATTAGTTTTGTTTTGTAATAAATATGATAGTAAACTTATGAAAATTAACAATGAACTTTTGAAATTTTGAATATTTTAACAAAATATGATAGTTAGCTTGTGAATGTTAATAGTGAACTTTCAAAAATTGGCTGAATCTGAACTCATGAACATTGAATACATTTAACAAAATATGACATATAGTTAACCTCTCAAATTGACAACTAACTTCTGAACATTGAATGTTAGCTTCTCTCAATTAGTATTTTAACAAAATATGTTAGTGAACTATAGAATGTGACAAAAAAAAAACACTGAACTTCTAAAAATTGACAGAAAACTGAATACTAAATTGAAAATGACTGTTTGTAGACTCTTGGATAAAAATGCGAGTATTTTTATAAACTAAAAGATCAATGACTTTTATCAGAACAAAAAAAAGTTGTGTTTTTTACTAATAAAATTACATCCGAGGGACCTTTTAACATATTAATTCCCTCAAAATAAAATAGAGTAAACTGCAAAAGCTACCCCTGTATAATCTTGAAATAGCAAAAACACCCATGTGATAAATAAACTAGCAAAAACCTCCCTGTGAAATTATTTAAATAGCAAAAACCCCCCATATGGAACTATTTGAGGGTTGACTTGATATAAAAAGACACAAATACCCCTGGAGTCTTGCAATTAATAAATTCTTATATTTTATAAATATTTTAATTATTTTATTTAAAAAATAATCAATTTAGTTGTTTACTATTTTTTTTAATTTCTAAACAAATAAATTAAAAAGAATAAATATACATATAATATGTATATATATAAATATATTTTGAGGGACAATTTTGTCATTTCAAGTCTAAAAAATCAGCTAGGGGGGATTCTGCCTTGACTAAATTTCAGGGGGTTTTGCTAGTTTATTTATCACAGGGAGGTTTTGCTATTTCGAGATAACACAGGGGTAGTATTTGCAGTTTACTCAAATAAAATATGTAAAAAAAAAAACATTAAATTAGGAATTCTTATTTATAGTTTTGCAGGTGTGAACATATGAATTCCAATTTTTACCCTAATTTTATCCCAATTTTACCCTAATTTTCTCTCATCATGCTCATAAATCAAACATTTTCTTAAACTCCTTCACCATCTTCTGAGCAGTGTCTTATTCTTCCGACCCGGAAATCCTTTTTTTTTTTTTTCTTTTAATGGAGATAACGAAAAAGTACCGCCGTAATCTCTCAATCGACAGGCTCAGCGAGTTGCCAGACTCAGTCCTCTGCTACATTCTCTCATTTCTCCCAACTCAGAAATCGGTCGCAACCAGTATTCTCTCTCGAAGATGGAGGTATCTCTGGACCGACGTCCCCAATTTAGACTTTGTAGACGAGAATCAAGGTACAATAAATAGGGTACTATCGCTATACAAAGTGCAAAAAATCAAATCTTTTTGCCTCGCCGATGAGATTGACTGCGACGCTTATCAAATTGGTACATGGATAAGTTTCGCAATTGAGCGCAATGTGCAAAATCTGGATATTTGGCGCGAGTCGGCTGATGTATTTCTGCCTCGATCCCTCTTCACCTGCAAAACCCTAGTCGATTTGAGGCTCAATTGTTGTGCTGAGTTCCCCAATATCGGCAGTGCAGTGAGTTTGCCTCTCCTGAAGAAGCTTCATCTAATCTTCATTAGCGGATACGAGTCCCTCCCCCACCTTCTCTCCGGCTGTCCGGTGCTTGAGGAGTTGGTACTCCAATTGTCCTTTGAATATTGTTCTTTTACGATATCTTCGCCCACAATCAAAAAACTCGTGATCGATATTAATGCCGAGATTCCTGAGGATCTCGACGAGATGCACTATGTGGACTACAGCCTGGAGATCGATACCCCTGCCATTGTTTATCTCAAGCTATTCGATAACGCGAACTACCATATCAAATTCGGATCGGTGGCCTCCTTGACCGAAGCAAGTGTCCATATTCAGGATTATAGCAATGATTTTCTTTATTCTCGATCTGTGGTGGAATTCATTGAAAGGCTCCGTAACGTCCAGTGCCTAAAGTTACATTTGTCGCATCGTGCAGAGGTGTGCGTTTTAGATCCGTTTTTAGCGCATTGTATATTATTGCTTTAGTGGTGGTGATCTTATATATTGTGTTTGTGCGTGTCTTTCCAGAATATTCACTCGGTGTTCGCTGCACGGACTATAAGTTTTCGTAACGTAACCAAACTCGAGATGACTACTGATTGTCTGTTTCTCCCGAAGCTCCTTGAAAATGCTGATAACCTAGAAATCCTTATTCTCCAGGAGGTTTGTTGATGATGCAATAAATAAAAAATTCGACTTTTATTTATTTATTAGTTGTCTTGAATAAGTTTGTTTTGATGTTGTTGTTATGATCAGGTTAATGAAAAAATAGACAGATGGATGGAACCCCAGCAAGTGCCAACATGCCTCGTATCACGTCTTAGAACTATAAAGCTTTTTCGCTTCGTACAGACAAAACGCAAGTTTAAAGCTGTGAAATATCTTTTGAAGAATGCCGAAATCTTGGAGAAGATAGAAATAGTATATCCATGTTATCTTACTTCCAAGAAAAGGATTTATATGCTCGATAAAATCTCATCGTTTGAACGAGGATCGAGTGCGTGTAAAGTTGTTGCCTACGTTGGGTGAGGTTAACGGAGGTAAACACAGTTGCTTGTGAATTGGTTTATGTACTCGGCCCTCCATGAACAATTTAATCATTATCATCTGTTTTATGTGCGTGAGCTACAAAACTCACCATCTTTATGTTTTCTTCGAAATTTTAGTTACTATTCTGCGATCTTTTAATTGCCCGAGTGGGGGGGGGGGAGAAAAAACTGAAACCATGTGTTGTACCGACCGCAACGACTATGAAACTGTCGTTGTCATTGTTTTCGAGGTGCTTTGCATCAAATTATTGCTTTGTCATCCCCATTGCAGGCGCTTTGTCTTGGCTAGGTGAAATGAAGTGGCACATGAACTCAATGATTTTACTACTTCTGTGTAGAGTATATATAAAACACCCCTGTACTTAGTTATCCATAAATTCTTGATCTCTTGTCTGAACATTTGATAGGGGTAGCATCCGTTAGTTTTTCCGTCAAAATTAACTATGGGTGTCAAACGTCAAAATAGTATATTTTGCAAATGACCCTCTTGTACTTACATTTTTCCTTTAATTTTTGCAAATGACCCCCTTGAAGTTTGACACTCCCGCGGTTAAGTTTGACGGAAAACCTAACGAACGCTACCTCTATCAAATACAAAGGGTTATGTGCTGATATTACGAGCACAAGGGGTCATTTGCAAAAGTTTGTAACCACAGTGGGTTAGGTGTTATTTACCCTTTCATTCAAGAGTGGGATCCTAGTGGAAGCATTCTCGTTTTTTTGCATTAGTACCCCAATTTGGGGACCTTTAGATAATTTTCGTAAATTAATTAGCTATAGGGCTGATAGTTGCAGGATTTCCATTTTTTGCCCTTCTTTGGGCCGTTTTGTAATTAGAAAAGTTAGGAGAGTCTATGACTTTTTATTGCCATTGTAGGGGTACTTTTTTTCCTTGTGTAGGCCCACAAGGTTTTAACGAGGCCCCAAATATTTTTAAATAATGGAATAAATAATAAAGTCTTTTGGCAAAAAAAGAAAAAAAAACTTAGCCTACAAATACTCAAATAAGTACAGAGTGCAATTTATAAATTAAATAATGTTAGAGCCAAATTTATAATTTTATGTTGCAAATTGCCAAAAAAATGTACATTTCTTTTTTCATTTTTTATTTTGATAATTGTACATTTTTTATAGGACAAAATGCACTTTACCCCATATAAATTTTATATTTTCGCATTTTTCTCCCTAAAAATTCAAAAAAAGGAAAACCCCCTTCAAAGTACTATTTTGGTAGCACTTTGCCCCAAAAATCAGTTTTTGTTGGACATCGTGCATAAAAAAATATTTTTAAATGGGCAATGTGTAGAAAAATTATATATTTAAGGGGCAAATGTGCAACAAAATAACATTTAAAGTGACAACATGTAATAAAAACCCTCAATTTCGGTAAATAATCCATCGAATTTGCTTTCGTGACTCGGGACAATGTGCAACAAGAATAACATTTTGAAAAGAGTCATTCAAATTTTTTTAACTTAAAGGTGGTAAAGTGAAAAAATTAGAAATTTGTAGGGGGTGATGTGCAATTTGCCCTTTTTAATATACAATGTTGCGACTTGCGATTTCAAAATAGAAAAGATTTTGGGAAAAATACAGAGTGAAACAAAAAACCCTCCATTGATTTTGGTGAAAACCCATCGTCTTCATCGCACACTCCATCAGTTTCAAGGCCGAATAGATAAATCCTTTCTTTTTTTCCAATTTTGTTATGGAGATAAAAACAGTACAGCAGAGCAGAAAACGTCGGAATCGTTCACACGTCGGAATTGATAGACTCAGCAGCTTGCCGGACAGAGTCCTCCGTCACATTCTCTCTTTCCTCCCGACCAAATCCTCCGTAAGAACAAGCATTCTAGGTCAAAGATGGAGGCATCTCTGGGCCTACGTCCCCACTTTAGATTTCGACAACGAGAATCAAGAAACCATCAACAGGGTTATGCTGCTGCGCAAAGTGCAAACCCTTCACACTTTCCTCCTCTACCACAAGATTAACTGCAGCCCCTATCAATTGGATACATGGGTTACCTTCGCCATTGTACGGAACGTGCAAAAACTCCACCTTTACTTCCGCTATCAAATTGCTCTGCCTCGAAGCCTCTTCACCTGCGAAACCCTAGTTAATTTGACTCTCGATTCTTGCGGTGTCGTCCCCTCAAGTGGTGCAGTGCGTTTGCCTCGCCTCAAAACGCTTCATCTATCGTTTGTTCAGTTCGAGGCGGACGAGTCACTCCCGCACCTTATTTCCGGCTGCCCGGTGCTTGAGGAGTTGGTGATGGAGTTCTTATTGGATATGGTTCATTGTTGTATATCTTCACCTACAATCAAATTCCTCGTGTTCAATTTGGTCGCCGATGGTAGAAAAAGGGTGGAGTTAAATACCCCGGGCCTTGGATTTCTCGAGATGAGTGATTCTTTCTCCGATCATATCGAATCCGGGGCGCTCAACTCTTTATTCGGTGCGGATATCGAACTTCACAATTTCGACAATAAACGAGACGATGTTCTTCACTCTCAAACCGTGCTGGAATTTGTCGGCAGGCTTTGCAATGTCAAACGCCTAAAACTGCATTTAGCATATGATATAAGCGTACGGTTATTCATCGATCTTGCATTAGCTCTTTCTCCATTGCTTTAGTAGTCTAACATTTGTATGTGCATTTCCTTCATCAGATTGTCGATTCATTACTCTCTGCTTGGACTGTAAGTTTTCGTAACTTAACCGAACTCAAATTGGTAGCTGATTACCGTTTCCTCTTAAAGATGCTCGAAAATGCCGATAATCTTCAAGTCCTTACTTTCTCCGAGGTTCGTTCGTGCAATATATAATCTTTTCATCTTTCCTTCTTTTATTATGTCGTCTTTACCGTATTGCGTTTTGTTGTTGTTGTTGTTGTCATTGTCAGTACTCCAATGAAATAGAACGCGCGGCAGAACCACCACAACAAGTGCCCACGTGCTTGTTATCGCGTCTAAAAATGGTAGAATTCGGTTGCATTGCAGGTCATGCGTACGAGTTGGAAGTTATAAGATATATTTTGAGGTATTCTAAAGTCTTGGAGAGGGTGAAAATAGTATACGGCCTTTGCATCGGTTCAGAGGAAAAGATTAATATGCTCCAAGAGATCTCGCTCTTTCGACGAGGATCCACTACATGTGAAGTTGCCTTCGTTCGGTATGCGGTATAAAGTTTCCTTGATGCCTAAAGATTGTCTATTGACTGATTTCTATATTAAATATGTTGAAGTGTACGTTGTTGCTAGATTGTTCCGGAGATTTGCTTCGTCCTGGATTTTTTTTGACATTGATCTTTAAGTTGTAAGGTTTCGATGCTTTGTATATTTATGTCAAATTGGCAAATGTTATTTCGAAACTGTTTTATCCATTCAATCTTGAATGTGTTGCTTTTCGCTTTTTTTTTTTTTCTTTTTCTTTTTATTCGAGCGACCTGCAATTATAGTTCTGCCCAAGGTGAAAATGAATTGCAGCAAAAACGGAGGGTTCGTAAAGCCTGCATATCGATATAGCACAACTAGATGGCCAATTTCGTATGATATTGTCCAACACCTAGTTTAACGGTCAGTCAATTTTGAAAATGGACAAATCCTCTGGCTTGGCTTGACGGTAGATGTTACTTTGTCGCATTTTGTAGTATTGAAGGGTGTATGTGCAATGTGGCAATGAGAAGTTAAAAACGTGTTTATGAATTACACGACAATATGAATATTTATATTTCATAGCCTCTCAAAAAAGATATTGATATATCATATTCAAGTTAAAATCTTAAATTTTGCAGGGAGAGTTCGACAAAACACAATAAATAAAAGCACCAATTAATCTTTTCGTATTCATAATTTTCATATAAAATATAACATAAGTTATAATATGGAATTACAAAATATATCATAAAATCCTATTATATACTTAAAAAATCATAGAAAATATTCTTCTAAGGTTTTAATTTACTTGACCTTTCGGTATTCATAATTTTCATATAAAATATAACATAAGTTATATTATGGAATTACAAAATATTTCATAAAATCCTATTATATACTTAAAAAATCATAGAAAATATTCGGAACTAAAATCAGATCGAAAATCGGACTTCCCGGCAATTTTATATACCATTTCAATCGGAAATTGGAATGCACTTCGCCCCCTAGAAATTTCTAGTTTTCGCACTTTCCCCCTACAAATTAAAAGATGAGACACTCCCCCCTTTCATATTTGTTATAGTTGCTCTTTGCCCCAAATGGGATATTCCAATGTATTTTTCATCGATTTTTTCATATATCTCCGTCAATTTGAAGGGCTTTTTTGTCCTTTCACTAGTCCCACCCAAATATTATAGTTGTTACCGATACCGGCACAATTTCTCCTCCCTAAATATCTCTCTTCGAAGCAACGGCTCAACTCTATCGGCCGCGTCGTCGAAATCCGCTATGAGTTCCTTCCACAGGGGGCTGGTGGGTTGTGATGCTGGCGGCACCGACCACCGTCGTTTCCGGCAGCATATTTTAAATGCTCCATGCGACTGCAGCAACTGCAGGCGGCAGCAACACCCCCTAATCCTTCAGTCCATCCGAGGTAGCCCAGATGTGGGCATTCGCCAACCCCCATGGCAGTGGCGGCAAAGGACACACGGTGCAAGCGCCCCTGTATTTTATGCCGAGGTTCAACTACTCCGGCAACCTCGATTTCCAAGGCGGAAGATCCAACCTATTGCAGCTTGGATCGATATTGATGGAGCAGCAAATGCGTAACCCATCTCAGCATCTAGGTATTAATATTTTGGTGGGATTGGTGAAATGATAAAAATGCCCTTCAAGTTGACGGAGATATGAAAAAACCGGTGAAAAATACGCCGGAAAATCTCATTTGGGGAAAAGTGCAACTATAACAAAATTTAAAAGGGGGGACAGTCTCATTTTTTAATTTGTAGGGGGGAAAGTGTGAAAACTAAAAAAAGGCCAAAGTGCATTTTGTACTAATTTAAAAAAGGGTAAATTACAAACACCCCCCTAAGGTATGGTCAAATTACAAAAATCCCCCTTCTTGTTTGGATAATTACATCTACCCCCTCAACTATGATTTTTTCTTACACCTCCACCCTTATGGTGCCAAATTCAACATAATCATCTAGATTCCGTGGAATGTTCTCTAATTTGTACTCGTTTTGTGTAAAAATACAATTTCCGATGTACCACAAACTGATATATACAAGCTAAAAAACACATATTATGATCATCTTGCTTCATAATGTAGAGTTCGAATGGGATAAAACGGGTACAAAAGTGATAATATTACATATAATCTCGAAGATTCCACTAAATTTGAGGAGTTGAGAGGGTCGTTGTAAATATCCAAACAAGAGGGGTGTTTTTGTAATTTGACCATACCTCAGGGGTGTTTGTAATTTACCCTTTAAAAAATAAAAACGCTATGTGGGAGCTCAAAATAGAACGGGAATTGGAAAAACGAAGAGAGAAAAACCCCTCCATTGTTCACCAGATTTTGGGGAAAACCCTTTCATCGCAGTCCTTCAGTTTCAGCCGAGCAGATAAATCCTTTCTTCCAATTAGTGATGGAATTAGTTGAGTAGCTGAGCACAAAACGACGTCGTAAACGTTCGCACATGGAACAAAATAAACCCTCGATCGACCGGATTAGCAGCCTGCCGGATTCAGTCCTCCGTCGGATTCTCTCATTTCTCCCGACCAAGTTCTCCGTAAGAACCAGCATTCTAGCTAGAAGATGGAGGTATCTCTGGTCTTACGTCCCCAATTTAATTTTCGTCAATTGGGAAAATCAAGAAATCATCAACAGGGTTATGTTGCTAAACAAATCGCAGAGCATCCACACTTTTGCCCTCTACCACAATATTGAGTGCAGCGCCTATCAATTGGAGACATGGGTTACCTTTGCCATCACGCGCCGTGTGAGAAGACTCGATCTTTATTTCCAATCCCAATTTGCTTCGCTGCCTCGATGCCTCTTCACCTGCAAAACCCTAGTCTGTTTGAGGCTGGAAAATTGCGGTCACATCCCCACGAGTGGCGCCGTGTGTTTACCTCGTCTCGAAAAGCTTTATCTAACTTATGTTCTATACGAGGCTGATGAGTCCCTCCAGTACCTGATATCTGGATGTCCTGTTCTCGAGGAATTGGAAATCGACTCGTGCGGTGCTATCGCTCATTGTAAAGTATCTTCGCCTACAATAAAAAGGCTCGTGATCGATTTAAGGTGGGGAGGAAACAGGCTGGATATAAATACCCCGGCAGTTAGATATCTTGAAATACATTTTACTTTATTGGAGCATATCAAATCTGGGCCGCTCGACTCTTTAGTTGAAGCAGAAATCCGGCTCCGCAATGATGATATGGGACAGCACGATTATCTTTATTCGCAATCGGTGCTGGAATTTATTGGTAGGCTTTGCAGTGTCAGTAAGTGCCTATTTTTAGAATTAGCATTTAGTACAAAGGTACGGTTTTTCAATCTTTCGTCACCTCATTGTCCATTTCTTCGGTGATGACAATTGACGAGTAATCTTATATTGTCATCATTTGTTTACAGATTGTCGATTCATTAGTCTCTTGTTGGACTTTGCGTTTTCGTAACTTGATCGAACTCGAATTGAAAGC